>NC_135490.1:6080052-6714264 GCF_052094955.1 Ictidomys tridecemlineatus | reverse complement strand
ATGATTTGTTGGGAACCTGCATCAGGCTACCCCACTCCAAGCCTGCACTGTGTTGGGGGCTTTATCAGACTGAGGCAGGTCCCCTCACTCTGGTCATTTTAGAAGGGCCCTTGGGGAGATTGATGCAGGGATCTGGGTGAGCAGGAAGGTGGGGGCCCACAAGAATTGAGCACATGGTCTGAGGACCAGGGAGCAGTTTGCTCTTAACTGCTTTTCTCTCTTGCCTCTGGCTGAGGGGTACTAGGGAGCTCTGGGAAAGGCCTTTCTGGCCGGGCCAGACACTTCTCCAAGGTGGATCTGTCAGGAATGTGTTGGCTAACTCAGGGACCAGCCACCTCAACTAGCTATCCAACGCATCTGGAAGTGTTAAAAAGAAGTAGAACTAGAGACCTAACCAGGTCAATAAAGTCAGTTTCTGGGTATGGGGTCTAGATTCCCAGCCACTGAAAGGTGATCCTTACAGCCTGGACTTTCTGATCTCTGCCAGCCAGACATGAGGGTGGGGGGAAAGGTTGGTTCTTTCCCCAACCAGGTAAGAGGTTTGGCCTTACCACTGATGCTGTAAGTACTCGGGCAGAGTTTGGAGGGATGAGTAGCTCAAATTTTGACTCAGGAGCTGGCTAAGACCACAGGATCACCAACCTTTTCAAGAGACACTGAATTGCAGAGGCATGAGCCGCTGCACAGTTGCTGTGGCGGAGGGGTGGGAGGGGCGGGGAGGGGACACCAAGTTCCCCACCTCAGCTATGGCCATGAGACTCCTTATCTCCAAGCCAGAAGAAAGCACGGAGTTGTCCATTAACAGCAGGTTTTTAAAACATAAAGGGCAGAAATATTTGGAGGCTTAAAGCAGGTGAGTTTGTAACTAAGAGAAGAATCCTGTGGATAGATAGGTACGTTTTCAGTTCAACCCTTGGCTTTATGAACCCAGGCTTTCGCCTGCTCCTGATACCTGTACAGAAGTAGAACACTACTAAAGACAATGCAATCAGCAAAAGAATCCCGTCTATTTACTTTCCTAAGCCTTCACTGTTTTGCAGTAAATTAATTCAACAAAGTGTCACCCACCTTTAGTTAAGTTACTTATTCACAGGACCTGAATTGCAATGAAAAAAAAAAAAAGATACAATAGAAAAGGACTTGTACTTTAGAGTCTGAAATAGCTGAGCGTAGAGTCGGCCTGGCCCCTAACTAGCTGTGTGGGCGGAGGCAAGTTTATGTCTCCTATGCACCCCCCACCCCCCGTTTACTCATTTGTGAAATGGGCCTAACAACATCTACGTGCCTACTTGGCAGATGTGCTGGGAGGGTGAAACGGAATAATTTCTGTGACAATTCCAGTATGGTACCTGAGAGAGTTGGAGCTTTGAACACAGAGCAGCGATAATTAAAATGTCCGTATTCCTCAATGTGTGGGTAACGCAGTCTCTTGCGTTGTCTCATCTGCTTCTCAACAGTGCAGTGAGGAAAACCTCCCTCAGCCATTGCACAGGTGTTGGGCCTGAGGTCTTGACCCAGGCCCTCCAACCCCACGTTTCATGCTCTTTCCACACATTCTCCTGCTAGAGACAGTGCCACTTCAACGAAGCACCTGGTCAGTGGGTGGCAGGGACTCTGGCATTAGGGGAGACAGCAGGAAATGAAACTAAGGCACCGGAGAGTCTCTTGGGGAATGACTGGGGACCTCAAATCACAGAGGAGGTGCCTGCTGGATGCTTCATGCCAACTCACAGTGACAAGAGCTGGACAGCTGTGCACATCACCATATCCAGACAAGCTCACTTTTCCATCTGTCCCACTGGGCCATCTAAGAAGGTGCTGCTGCTTCACTCTGCCTGACGGCTGGCCCTGGTCTCCACCAGCCCCTCAGCCAGTATCAGTGTCAGTCGTGTCAGTCGATGCTGATTGATTGTTGGAAAACCAGCTCAATACTCCACCCTCCAGACATATAAATACTCATGTGTGTGTGTAGACACATGCTATGTCTTTATTTACTGCAAAATCTTAAGGAATCACCTGCATAGAAATTTTAAAACATGCTACATTTTATTGAGACATCTCCTCCGTCTGCAAAGTAGGTGACTACAGACAGCACACATAGATCTTTGCTTTTGGTGGATACGTTTAAAAAATCAGTGACTGAACCCTGTTCCTATGTTGTAGATGTCCTTTTTTGTGAATCTGGATACCAAAAAAATGGTCCTTATGAACATGGAAGCAGTAGAGAACTAGTCAAAGAAATTGAGCCCCAACTGAGCTCCCTAAGTAGAGAGGACCCAGCCCAAGGCCTGCTATGGAAGAAGAGGACACAGGGCATTTTTTTTAAATCCCAAAAATAATAAGTAAATTTTTAAAAAATGATGATGGGTCCATGTGATTAAATTTAAAAAGGGGGTGGGGCTAGAACATCAATAGAAAAATAGGTAAAAGGCATACACATAGAATCTATATGCAAACATTTTTAAACCTAAAGCTTTTTATTTTATTAGTAATCAAATATATCTAAAATAGTACCCCATTAAAATGAAGTATTGCCTTTGCCTATAAAAATAGCAAATGTCTTCTTCTTATTTGTAATGGCACTGCCAACCCTGATGACCACACGCCAGGCCAGTGATATACCCACTGTTGGAAAAATAGTTGGGTTCAAGTATTCCAAGAGCCTAGAAATATTGGTATCACTTGGCCCAGTAATTTTATGCTTGGGATTATCCTAAAGAAAGCCTCAGAAGCTCAGAAAAAAAAAATATTGTAAGAAAATAATAATGGAAGCCAAATTGGACATCAGTAGGTAAAGGTGAGGTACTTCATGTTCTCACAACGCACCATTTTTCAGGTGTAAAAGTAGGTTTATGCAATGTTTGAGACAAATAGGGAAATTCTTACCTTACCTTTTTTTTAAAGCAGCATATAAATGTTATACGAAGAACAATCTCAGCTACACATGCTTGGGAAACATGGGAAGGGATATATCCAGCCACTGACAGAAGCTGCCTCTGGTTGATGGGGTCAGGAGTAAGAACTTCTTCCTGTTTTGTTTTGTTTCTTTTTTTACAAAATATATGTATTAAGAAAAAACACTTGGACTTTGGGGCTAAGAACAAACTTTATCCAATGCCCTAAATTTATCTGCTTTCCCCAAATATTTACATCTGCAGTCATCAAATACATTCAAGGCTATGGAAAAAAAAAAAAACCCTCAAAGTCAAACAAGGTGAGTGCCAGGAGAGACCAAGGAGAAGATTAACGGGGGATCCGTGGGGAGAGGGACCCAGCAGCCCTGGCTAGCAGAAAGCCAACCGAAACCCTGGCACATTTCCAGCCCGCGCCGTCCTCTGGGCCCTGCAGACCACCTGGCCGCGTCTGGCCTCCCATGATAGAGGGGCAGCAGGGGAGCCTTCCTGGCGCCCTGTGTGGCCAGGCTCCTCTCTGAAGCCTCAGTGAAGACCTCAGGGACAGTGTGGCCGGGCTGCGTCCCTGTTGAGTCGCCATCTTTGCCCATGATCCTTTTAGTCCCCTGAGGCCTGAGCCTTGCTCAGGGTTAAGGATAAAATATGAATAAAGCAGCTCCCGCTCTCAGGCCGTCTTGCCGCTTCATGCCTAGAAGTCCAGGTCTTCTTGGTGGAAGCCATCTGCCCCTGGCCCCGCGCCCGACGGGGCACGCGGGGAGCTTTGGGGGGCCTTCTCATTGCCTTCGCCAGCGTCTCTGCCTGACCCCTGCTCCAGAGTCTCTGGGTCTGAAGGGGGCTCCTCACGCTCAGACGTGGAACTCTCCGGATACATGGAGGTGACTTTTTCCTGTGCAGGTGGCTCTGACTCGGCCCCGGTGTCCCCCGGCTCTCCGCCGGCCTGAACTTCCTCTGAGCCTTTCTGGGAGACCAGGGAGCAGTTGCCCAGGGTGAAGGTTCTGGAGGAGCGGTCATGGGTTTGGGGGTCTGGCTCCGGGTGAGGGGTGTCCTCACTCGGGGCAGGTGACGGTGGGGTCACCTCTTGGTCTGTGACGCTATTTTCAGAAGCCTCCCTTCTCTGTCCCTGTCCTGGGCTAGCTAGAGGACCATCTTCTTCCTCACCTTGACTTCCTCCCGTGGACTCCAGCCGCCTGCCTCCTCCAGCCTCCTGGGCCTCTATGGCATCGACAAGGTCACCAGGTCCTCCTGCAGCCTCCGAGGCGTCCCCCTCCCCAGAGTGCTCACCCAGGGCTCCTTCCTTCTCAGTCTCAGCCCGCTCCAGCTGCTGGGCCTCCTCCGCAGTGCTGCCATGGTGGCCGTGGGCTCTCCCGGCCTCTGCGTCCCCTGCAGTCTCCTGGTAACCAGCCTCCTCGGCCTCCTCTAGCTGAGCATCTTCGTCTCTGCTGGGCCTCTGGCTCCCCTCACCCTCACGCTCCTGGCCCACCGTGGGTCCCAGGTCCTGGACAGACCCGGCTCTTGCGGGGATGTCCCGAGGCAGCTCTGTCCTTGTTCCCTCGGGGATCCTCTCCTCCGCCTCTCCATCAGTACCCCCTTCTTTCTTCTTCTGCAGATTCTGCAGAATTTGCTGTAGGTCAAAGGCCTTTTTGATAGGTGCACTGGAGGCCCCTGGGGTGTCCTTTGGAGGCACAGGGGCCACTTTCTTCCTAATGCAGGCCTCACAGGGACAGAACTCGTCTTCCTCAGTCTCCCCACATGGCAGGTCCCCTAGGGCTTCGTGGAGGGTGGGCCGGTCCTCCAGGGTGAGGGAGTGGAGGGCCCGGGCATAGGTCTGCTCAGAAAAGGCCAAGAGGTTGTGCAGACCCTGGAGGCGACGCCTGCGCTGCTCCGTTTGCAGGGACGCTTGTCCCCTGATGACCTCCCTGGGCGGCCCCAGGGCCATCCTCCCAGTCCGGCTCTCGATCTTCTGGAGCTCTCTGTTAGTGCTTTCTTGGAGCCGGAGGCCCATGTCCTGCTCCAGCTCGGCCACCATCTGGTCCAGCAGGGGGTCGTCCTGCAGGTCCCAGCGGGCGCGGAGCTCGGCAGTGGCCGTAGCCAAGTGCTTCATGAAGGCCTTCTCTATCTTTCTCAGCAACTTGGACACCCAGGCGGGGTCAGGCTCCAGAAACACTCTGTGGGCCGCAGATGCACTGGACTCCCCAGTCCCTGGGGTGAACCTGGCCGGGGCTGGCTCACAGCCCAGCGCATCTGCTCTGGACAGCTCTTCCAAGCTGGACTTTGATGTGGGGCCAGTCTGACTCTCACTGGCATGGGAGTCCCTCTCACTGCGAGGGCATTCTGCGGGTTCCTCTGCGCTTCCTGGGGGACACAGCCCTGCAGAAGCAGAGTCCCCTCCTGCTTCCTCTCCCGGCACCCCCGGGTCTCCCAGCGTGCCCTCCCCACCTGGCGACTCCTCCCCGCTGACTCCGGCTTCTCCTAGGAGCCCCACCTCCTCGAGGCCCTCTTCTGGGGGGCTTTCTGTCTCTTCTGTTTCTTCTGATTGCGCCTCCGCTTCCTGCAGTGTGTTTCCAACAAACCCTTCGGGGCTGTTGCCTGATGGCTCCAGGCCATCGCCCAGCATCTGCTCCCCGGGGCCGCCTCCTCCTTCCCCGCTGGCGGCACAGGCGCACACCTGGGAGCTGGGAGCAGCTGGGAGACCACTTGGCTGCCGGGTTCCCAGGTCCTCGAGGTGCCCCGAAGTTCTGGAATCAGGCCTCTGGGAGATTTCCAGGGGCAGCTCCGTCCTCTCGGGGACCAGGGCACCATCCGTGGCACAGGGCACGCTACCCTCCCCGGAGCCTCCGGAGCCACTGCTGACGTCCACACCCGAGGAGGAGGTGGGCGTGAAGTTGTCCGTCACCGGCGGGGCCTGTAGTGAAGTGAGGTCCCCAAGGCTCAAGTCCAGCATGTCTCGCCCCAGGCCACACCCTGGCCACAGGGTCTGGGAGATGTTCAGCAGCTCCTGGTAGCGCGCTGAGTGTGTGGGTCTCACTTTGCCAGCAGGAGACCCAAGATCCTCATCAAAGAAGTGGAGCCGGGCGAGGCAGGCAATGAGGTCACCCGCCAAGCGGCGGAGCCGCCTGGCCTCAGCGCTGGACACCTCTGGCAGGCTGCTGGGTCGGCCGTGCTTGGAGCCCATCAGGGCCTTCATGATCTGCATGGAGGCAGAATCTCTGCCCGGAAGGACACACGGGCTCATGCCAGGGCCCACAGTAGCCCCTTCTCCCACTCTAGCCTCCGACGCAGCCTGGGATGCCTGGCCCGGAGCTGTACCTTGATGAGAATGGTCTCCTGGCTTGGAGCCCGCGTCACCGGTTCCTGGAGGGGTTCTGTCTGGCTCATGGGTACCCCCTTCCAGGGCCTGCCGTCCAGCCTGAGCCTGTTCCCCAGTGCTGCTCAAAGAGTGATCCCCCTCAGGGTCCTCCCGGGGGCCTTCTGGGATGTTGCTGACCACACTGGTGGCCTCGGCCACCATCTCATGCTTCACGTGCAGAGGCTCTTCTGGGATGTTGTCCAGCCATTCGCGGACCATGGCGTCTGGCGAGGAGTGGGGCAGATCATTGGGCGTCATGGTGCCATCTTCCCGAGGCTCCTCCAGGCCACCCCTGTTGCCAGAGCTGGTCCCCAGCAATACACGCTTGGGCCCAGAACCAGGGCTGTTCCTGCCTGCCACCATGACTGTTGCCCCCACGGTCCCTGACTCAGGGCCAGGGGACAGCCCGCTCTCCACCTGGAGTTTTTCATCCCCCAGCCTGCTCCTGCTTGGCCCCCCGTCGTCAGCCCTTTGGTGGTCACTGCTGGTGCTACTGCTACTTGTCGGGTGCTTCCTGGCGCAGGGCCGGCCCCTGGGAGGAGTGGGGCAGTAGCCCCTGCACACCCAGCAGGCTTCAGAGAAGGGCCCCCAGGCAGCCTGCGCGGGATCACTGGTCTTCCCCTGGACAGGGGAGGACCCAATCTGTGGGCAGCAGCAGCTTTTGTGGGCTCCTGGCTCTTCTCCCTCGGGACATCCAACTGGCAGAGCCAAGGGCAAGGAGGGCTCTAGGGTGTCCTCTGTCTGGTCCCCCAGACTGCCACCCCCTTGCAGGGGCTCAGGGGAGCACACCTTGCCCTCGGTGTCCCCCGCCAGTTCGGCAGCACAGTCTGAGTTACTCAGGAGTGTGGTGCTGGCACTGCTGGCCTCTGGTAGGTCCTGGGAATCCAGAGAGCCAGGGACGGAGGGTCCCAGGTCCCTGGAGGCCTGTTTTCTGGTGCTGGGTGAGTTCTGAGAAAGCTGTGGCCCTGGACCACCTGGGCCAGTCCTGGGCATCTGCAGGGCTGTGGGGGAGTCTGGCAGGCAGTGGGTGTCCCTGCAGTGGTGACACCGCCTGGCACGGCCTCTCTGGACCACGCCGGCAGTACCAGGTGAGGACACTGCGCTAGACGGGCTCTGCCGCTTCCTCCTCCCCAGCTGGGCAGGGGCGTGAGCAAGAAGCCCGGGACAGCCTCCCTCTGCATCCCAAGAGTGGGAACGGCCTAGAGCCAGCGGTGGCCCTGCCACGGGTCCCTCTGTGGCCTGCTGGTGTGTGGTGCCCTGTTCACACTGCTCTGCTTGCGAGTCCCCATCGCTCAGAGGTGAGAGACTCCTGGTGGGATCATCAGTGCGACTGCCCTGGGAGCCCTTCTCCTGGGAAGTCCTGACCCTCACTGGGCTCAGGCAGCCCTCATGCTGGCCATCCCACTTGCTGGACTCCTCACGAGGCCCAGTACTGGCCAAGGAGTCAGAAAGGGCTCCCTTTGCACCTGGGATCCCTGGTCCTGGGCAGCCATGCTGTCCTTGGCCACCCAGCTCTGCTTCCCCTGGGCAGGAGCCCTCACCAGCCTCCCTCTCATCTCCGCACTGGGAAGCAGCTGTGGAGGCTGGACACGGGCTGTCACTGCCCACGCCACCCTCGGGGGTCCTGGGGCTGCAGGAGTCTGGCTCGGAGCCTTCCCCATGTCCGGCACTGGAGGAAGGGCTGCCGCTGTCCCTGCTTCGTCTTTCCCTGTTCCTGGCCCCTCTACTCCAGCGGCCCCTGCACTGAGAGAGCTGGGCCAGCCCTGACCTCCTCCAAGGAGCCGCCCCTTCACCCTGGGGGACATACAGGGGGTTCCTCCAGATCTCGAAGCTCGGCCGTGGCTGCTGGCCTCCATCAAACGCTCCCTGAGGTCCTGCCTCGCAGGGACCCGGTCTCTGTGCCCCTGACTCTGAGAAGCCCCACGGGTGGCCCCCCCATCGGCAGCAGAGGGGGCTCCCCTCCCCCAGGACGGGGCCCTCCCCGCTGGCTGCAGTGAGGGTGCCGGCCCTTCCCGCCCTGTGGGACCACAGCAGCGTCTCCTCGCCCAGGAGGTGCAGGCGGACCTTCATCTCCACAGACAGGCTGCCGTCCTCGTTCATGCAGACCTTCTTCTCCACGTTGTCACCAGCCAGCAGCGGGCCAGACGTGTCCTGAGGGTGCCTGTGGGGGGCACCATGCAAGGATGCTGAGGGGTCTCTGAGACCAGACAAGGAGAACTGTGGCGGTCTGCTGCTGGCCGTGGACCTCAAATGGATCACGCTCTGCTTGGCCTTGGGCCCCCAGCAACCTGGCGTGCAGTGGAGAGTAAGGGGAGAGAGGGCAGTGAGCCAGCGGGGACGACGCAGAGGGCACCCGCCGCCTCCCCACTGCACGAAGGGAGTCACACTGCCCACAGGGGCCTGCGGAGCCCGGCAGGGAGAACGTCAGACAAGGGTCCCAGCGGCTGTTGGACCACTAGGGGGTCCCCAGACAAGGGGCAGCAGTGTGAGAAGTCATGAGCTGGACTCATGAGGAGTCCAGAGAGGGGGGCCAGCATGAGGGGGCTGCCTGAGCCAGGCAAAGGCCAGGACTTCCCAGGAGAAAGCCCCCCTGAGCAGCAACCCTGATGCACCCCCAGGAGTCCACCTTCCATGCTCCTGGCCACCAGCTGGGGGGCTTTGGGCAGAACCTTTCCTGAACTGTGACAGAAGCAGAACGGCACAGGCCCGGGAGGCTGGCTCTGAGGGTGTGCGTGTGGCCAGCCATGCATCTAAAGCCACCAGGACGGAGCCAGCAGGGCTGCAGGGGTCAGTGCCGGGCTCCTCAGCTGCAGGCCAGGAGGCAGCCCGACTCACACTGGAAAAGGCTCGCGATCACTTGTGGTGATCGATTTCACCCTCATCGAGCTCTTGGGCTGATAAATGACGGCCGGGAAGGGTCCCGATGCACACTCTCAGGCCCTGGTCACCCAGCCTTCACCCCGTCCAGGAAAACAAGAAGGAGCCAGTGAGGATGGAAAGCGGCCCCGGGAAGAATGGGCCACCGAGGGGTTTCTCCTCTCATCTCCTGAGCTGGGCGTGGTGACTGGGCGGGGCGGGCAGAGGCTGAGCCCGTGGCCAGCCTGGCAGGCCCTGTGAGCACCTCTGGGCACATCAGGGAAGCCCAGGGCTCCTCTGAGAGGGGCCTGGGCTGATGCCTTGTGCCTCTGGCCCAAGCATGGCACCAGGGTGGGTGTTTCCTTAGTTTACTTGCTAAGGTTTGCCCGTCATCATTCCAGTCATTCTGGTTTGATTTTTTATTCACCTCTGTTCATGATGCCTTTTAAGTGGTGTGATGTGGGATAACAGAGCCTCGGCCGTGACCAGTGCAGGCGTGTGACCTCTGGTCAGGGTTTTTCAGTGCTGGTGGCCCCGCTGCAGGCCGCCCGCTGCCTAAGACAGCCAGGGTTCTAAGAAGATGTGAGTATCTGCACACACCAGGCCCTTTGCCGCCGTGAGGCCAGGCCCACTGTGTCCCTCCACAAGTTCTTTAGACCCTAGAAACTGCCAGCTCAAGATTTCCCAATTCCCGTTTCTTTAAATACCTCATTCCGTCTTCTCCATCCCCATAAAATGCTCAGCCCAGTTAAGGTTGGCGATTATGAGAAGGAGAAAGACACAGAGAGACCCTCCACCTGGCTGGCACACCTCAGAACTGAGGCCAGGTGCCTGGAGGCAGCTGCCCAGCCCTGCCGGCCCACCACGCAGTGCAAATCAGATCGGAGCCCAAAGCAAACTCACTGTGTTTGTTCCTTGAAGTCATCCCAGATAAAGTCTCAGTCTTGTTTTTCTGGGCGCTTTCCAGAGCTGGAGGTCTGAAGGCCTCGTTCCCAGCACACACCAGCGTGGAGGGGCCACGCAGCAGGGCCTGCAGGGAGTCCACCTGCAGAGGACAGCGTGAGCAGAGACCTCACTGCAGAGACCCCCTGCTGGGGGGCACAGGGGGACAGGATCAGCCTTTCAGCCCTCCTGACATTTCACATCACACCCGAGTGCCACCCGCCACCCCCAGACGCTCCCTGCTGCCCAGCACTGGTTCCTCCCACGTGGCCTCCCCTCTAGCTCTCCCTCCACCAGGTATGAGCCTGCTTTGGAAGGAAAGAAGGTCAGAGCCCTCCGGCTTCTACCCTGCCCACATGTCCCCCCTCCAGAGTGTGTTTCCTAACGCGGCTGCCGCAGAAAGCCCTCCAGCCCCAAGCAGAGCCTGGACTCGACTTTCCCCCATTTTCCCAAGCAGAGTCCTCTCTGGTGTCTGACCTGAGTTTTCTAGGGTAATCCGAGCCCATTGCCTCTGCCTCTGCCCAAGTAGTGGAGGAGCCCTCGCTGCCTCCGTCCTGCATTGGTGTCCAGGCTCCTAACCCCCACCGGGCCCAGCACCAACCACAGCGTGCCCCGCCCTCTCCTGGGTCAGAGCTGAGCAGGCTGGAAACAGCCCCCGCTTTAGAGAACAGTCTCACCTGGCCCCAGAGGCCCTGCACCCCTGAGTGTTTGCACTCTTGCTGCCATCTCTAGCTGTGTCAGGGGACTTGTTTCATCTTTAAAGTGCAGAATATGTTCTTTTTCATTTTCTCTAATTAGAAGAGTTTACTCTCATTAGCAAGGAAAAGACAGAGAACTCTGAGTCTCCCCCCAAATGACACCAACTTCTTATACTCCAGATGGTTCAGCCCAGTTGATTAGACGTGTGTTTTCAACTTCTAGGTGCATTTCTTCTTGGATTTAGATTTCTGGTCCATCTCAAAACTACAGACACGAGCCAGGCCTTTCAGCTTTCAGATGGAGCCTCACACCTAGGAAAACACTCTCCAGGAGAGCAGACGAACTGAGATCTGAACGGTGCTTTCACCCCTGGGGGCGAGTGGAATCTAGAGTCGGTAACAAAAGGGCATTATCAGGAGCTCACCCAGCAGAGGACCCCACAGTGAAGTCATGACAGCCTTCCCTGGGGGTCTACAGAGATCTAAGAGCTCCGCCGGGAGTCTGCGGGACACATCCTAATATCTCTTTCACGTATTTTGAGTCTGTTCTCTCCCTCACTAAACCCCCCAGAGTGTGAGCCAACCCAAGGTACCCAAGGTAGGGACCTATTTTTCGTGGTCTCTGTACGTGGCACATGCTAGGACGTGGTAAGTCCTCAATGATTCAAGAGCATTTTTGCATTATGACTTTGAAACCACGGATGCCGGTGCTGCTCTTTGTCAGCTGTGCACTACAAACAAATTACTTAGCCTCTGCGCCTCGTTTTCCTTTTCTATCCAAAGGGGATAATAACTTAGCTGTCCCTGGATGTGTGTGGTGGAGGCTGGGCTCTGGACCAGGCCATCTCTGAAACACCTTCTCTGGGCTGCTTCTCAGAATGCTCAGGAAGCCGGGAGCCGTTTCCAGATCTCCCGTGCAGCTAGGGCTCTCCACATGAATCGGCCCCTCTCACTGGGTGCCCAAGACAGGGATCATGGCAGCAAAGCAGAGGTCACCTTCTTTCACCTTTTGACTTGCCGGCAAGCAACAGGCACAGAGAGGCTGAGCCGAAAGATGGCAAAAGTGACACTCATTATTTCAGTGCCCACTCACCAGCTCCTGAGCATCGACAGACAACTGTGACACTGATCACCTTCCCCAGGCTGGGTCCCAGAGACGGAGGGGTAACACTGAACCCAGTCATCCCAGTGACAGTCACCCAGTGGTCCAATATGCAGACTGTTAGAGATCAGTTTGGTGACATTCTGGAATCTTCTCCAGGAATGCAGCCTGGGCTCCTCCTGCCTTCCAGTGACTCTTCTGTGCAGAGCTCCTCCCTACGTAAGGTATCGAGAGGGGACTCTTTCCTGTGCCGAGCCACAGCTGACAGAGTGTTGTCAGAGGTGTTCGTGGGACCAGGCCCTCAGGAAGAGAATCTGGGGTTAGTTATCTGGGCTGGTTGGATTCGAAGGTGATGATAAACTGGTGACAAGGGGACATGGTAGCCCATGGCACACAGTGACAAAGTAGGTACTTAAGTGGTGACCTTGAGTGGTAGAAGTGGTGTACTGACAGCAGGACTGTGGCTGCCCTGGCTGCCACAACAGACCTGTCTAAGACTAAGCAGGACTGAGCAGGGGCCCTGCGAGCTGCCTCGAGCCTCAGAATTGGCAGCTCCACCTCTAAACCCTCCTCTGAGGACAGCGCGAGGGCTTGGAGCTTCCGCAACCACTGCCAAGGGTCTCTCTTCTCCTGTAGCCAAAACTCAGATGCAGAAACTGACTCTGCTGGAACGCAGCTGACCGGGGCCAGGCAGCCCATGAGCTGCAGAGCAGGTGTCGGGGCGGCGCTCCTTCACCAGGGGGAAGACACACTCGGGCTCAGGCTCAAGAAGAGCTTGGGCAGGTGGCTCCCACTCGCAGTTCACCTGTGGCAAAGCTGCCTCCCTCAGCACACACCTGGGGCTTCCTGGGGAATTCCCTAGGACCAGTTCTCTGAAGAACAGGTTGGGTTCTGGGTCCCAGAACATGGCCACCTGGCCGGAGGCGGTGTGGCCACATTACAGACCCGCGCAGCCTCACGAAGGACAACGAGGAAGGAAAGGCAGGGGACTCTGTGATTTGGTGGACTATCTTCCTGGAAGGAGGAATGGCAAGAGGCTCTCTGCCACTTATGGGCAGTGGTTGACCGTATCATCTGACAATCAGGGACTTGGGAGGATCAGGACTGGGAAACTGGTGGTGAGGAATGCAGAGAAGGATCTGCGAAAGGATCTCTCAGGATCCGCCCAGAGGGAGAGAACGTGGTGCCCTGCTTGTTCATCAAAGAGCGATGATCGTCGCGTGGACAAGTTGACCTGCACAGTGGAGCCCGGCGCCCTGCTTCTTCAGCTCCCCAGGCATGCTCCGTCAGCTCCTGCACAGAGTGGCTGAGTCACACTAAAGAGGATGCCAGCTCCACTTGGTCCACATAGATCTGGCTGCCACATTCTCTCAGGGCTGGGTCTGCCTGGAGCAGAGACCCAGGCTCACCTCATGCTCTGCATCATACCCCGAGGGACTCAGCCAGCCACCTGGTGGGGAGCTAAGGACACTGGGCTCCTGTCTAGGAGATGGCCAGCCACGTGTCCTCACTGAGATGGACACTTATTTTGGATAGGTTTTGTGTCTTGTCCGTCATTCTTCCAGTATCCCTTTCTGTGGACTTCTTGAGCACTTCTTCCCAAAGGACTGATTTTATAGTAAAGACCTGGACAGGGGCTTCACCCCGTGGAAGTCACCGTGTGGCAGGTGGTATATGCCACCGCCCCAGAGCACCTGTAGCATGGGAACAGCGGGACAGTTTCTGGAAGACTCCATTTGGGAGACAGCTAGGAAGCGCCCCTTGACTATTACCTTACAGGATGTTGACAAGTGCTTCAAGAGCAGACTGCAGACACCTGGGGACTCCGGGCAGGAAGTGAGAGTGGCTCCCCGCCCTGGTACACCTGTGAATCAGGTGCCCTTCTTTGCACCTGTGGCTGCAAACCTTTTGCTTCCCATCCCAGCAACTTGGGCATCTGCTGGCTGGGAGGCCCCAGGATCCAGGAGAATCCCCCCTGGAGTCACCTGGCGGCTCCATGAGCTGAAAGTGGAGACCGCCACCAGGGTGTGTGGAGTTGCCCAGGACGATGAGCCCACAGGCAACTAGAGGGCTCCCGTGTCGGGTGCGGTGGGTGGTTATCCTCAAGGGCAAGTGGTCGCCATTACACAGAATCTGTTGGGGTGCCTGTCTGGCTGCCCCGGCAGGGAGAGACGTCAACACAGCCGCGGCCGCCTCGGCCGGCAGGAGCTCCAAGGCTCAGCCTCAGAGTGTGGCTCCCTCTGCCAAGTACGCCCTGGTGGGAGCAGAAGGAGCCAGGATGGGGAGTGGAGGGGATTTTAAATACCAACCACAGCCTCGTGAGACGAAGCCAATCTCCTTCCCACCTCTGCCAAGAAACCATATTGGGTCTATCTATATTAACCAATTTCCTACTTTTTGCTATCAAATTCTTAACACCACTTTAAATCAGGTATTTTGATGGGCATGGACTTCGATAGACCTTAACATAAAGGATGCCATGTGGGTTGTGGTTGAATTTGAAACGGGGGTACAGTATGGGGTGACTTCAGGAGAGAATATAAACATGATTTTGATGGCTCTGAACTCTCCTGGAAGGAGGCTGCCGAGAGGACTGGGGGAGAAAATGAAGAGTGTGCCAAGCAGGAGCCTGGCTCTTGCCAAGTGCTCGGTAAATAGGCTCTGGAGATGTGGGAGCAGTTCCTGCTCCACCAGCGGCCCGGCTGGGGCCTTCCCGCTGTCCACTGTGGGTAGCGTAGAGCGGTCAGGAGGAGCCTCCCGTCCCATCTGGGTTCCGACCTGAGGTCCGGAGGCCTTGTTAAGGAAATATGGCCCACCGCCTACCTTCTTCCCACTGGGGGTGTATATCTGCCTCACGGGGAAGCGCAGGAGATCCGAGGCTTTGCTGAGAAAGGCCGCCAGGCTCCTGGTGTTCCTGTGGCTGAGAACCACCGTCTCCTGGAACCTGGGGTCCCTGTTCTTAACCAGCGTTATCCTCCTTGGGGCTCTAGGTCCTTTCCAGGAAGAGGATGTTCCTGGCACCTCACGCCCGCCGTCCAAGTCCCGGGACTGCAGAGCAGAGGGGCTCCTCCCCCGCAGCTGGCCCGGCCCACTGGGGGTCTTGGGGGGCTTTCTATCCGAGCAAAGGTAGCAGCCCCCATCTTGTAGCTGTTCCAGGGCACTGAGGCCATGCAGGCCCCGGGGTGTGGTGACGGAGCGCACCCCAAAGGAGAGAGGCACGCGCTGGGAGAGCTCGTCCATCAGGGCACTGAAGGTCTTGAAGCTGCGCTGGTGCACGGCCAGGCGAACTCCTGCGAACCGCGCATCCCCGCGCTTGAGGAAGGTTATCTTCTTGGCTGGTGGGACGTGGGTGACAGAGGGCAGGAGGCCCTGCCGGTGACTTGGGCCCTGGGTGTCCCTTGGAGAGCTGCTCATGACGCGGAGGCCCAGACAGCTGAAATGGCAAAGGTAGAGGGAGTCAGGGATTGTGTTGTCTGTGTCTCCTCTTCTTTATCGAGGGGCTTCCCACCCACTCCAGACTGGGCACCCCTTCAGGTTGGGCAAAAGGGCAAAGGTTTGGCATTGGACAGGTCACCCATGTGGCCTGGGGGGAATGACACCCCCCCTGTGACTGCAGCTCCGGCTTCACGCAACGCGATGGTGAACTTGAGTTGATGCAGACCCGGCACCCGGCCTGGAGCGAGTGCCAAGTCTCTGTTCCCTTCCGTCCTCTTGCAGCCTTTCCACCCCCTTCTGCCAGCCCTGGACTTTGAACAGGTTAGCGGTCTGTGTTCTAAAGAGGTGGGCAAACAGAGTGGCGGTCTTGAAACAGAGTAAGATCTCGGGGCGAGGAGCAGGGGACCAGCTGGCATCCCCCTCTCCTGTGGCCTGCAACCCCACCTCCCTGGACCCTGTCCAGCTGCAAGGTGGGAGGGCCAGAGCAGAAGGTGCTGGGACAGTCCCTCGGGACAGTGGCGCAGACAAGGGGCCCTGGAGCTCTTTCTGCGACCCCAAGAGAAGCACCCTCGGAGCCCTGCGTGTTCCTCCCTGGAGAGTGCCGCTTGCCGCCTCTCACTCCACCAAGTCCTGGCACCTGCCCAATGAGGCCTGGGGGTGAACTTCCCAGCCCACTGGGAAGCAGATAGGCCAGGCCAGCCGTGTAGGGTCAAGGCCATTCCTGCCCCGTCACACCCTGGCAGGGGAGCCCAGTGCCTCACACAGGACTCTTGGGAAAGCCTTCCGCACGCCTCTCCTGTCCCAGGTCACGGTGCTCTGCTCCATGCACCTGCAGTCAGGCTGTCCTGAAACCCAGCTTCCTGGTTCCCCAGGATCTACAGAAAGGGCCAGGCCTTGCCCAAGTTCAAGGGCTTCTCCCAAATTCAAGGGCTTCTCTCTCCACCTCCCCCAGCCCCCTTCTTTCCTTCCGGGGTGAGCCCTCCTGGGCCCCCACACCTAGGAACCCCCAGCAGGTCCTCGTTCCGAGCTGCACCCTCTGTTCCACTCCACCTTGGCAGGACCTGCCTTCTTCCCAGCACTCACCCCTGCGCTGGCCCAGGACGGGCCCGGGAAATGCACACTGAGAGCCCCTGTCGGCAAGCTGGCCCCTTGCAGCCCTCCCTCATCTCTGGCTCTATAATTAGCTTCCTCCACCTCCTGTGTCCCCACTGATCCCTGCAAGCTGCTCTGTCTAGGCCTCCTCACGTCCCCGCAGCTGATCAGGTGCCTCGAGGATTAGCCCTCAGGACAGCTTTTCTTCCCACTTGATTTCACTTCTATTTGTGACTATGAGCATCCTTCTTGGCCCTTCCTAAGGGACCCAGAGGGAAAGGAAGCATGACAGTGTCCCGAATGCCATCATGTCACCCAGCATCATCATGTCCTCCGGCAGGCGGTGTCCCCTAACACCACCATGTCCCCCAGGATGCCAGGACTTCTGCTACCCACCCCTGCCTTGCACAGAGGTCCTGGACTGAGACCTCGGGGACAGCAGCTCTGCTGAGCGTCCAAGGGCAGAGCTGGCCTGGGGCTGAGGCCAAGGCCCTCCGTGGGCCTCAACGTCCAGGTCCCAGCCACCCTGTCCTCTGGCATTCTTCCAGAGCATAATCTCTCTCCCAACTGGAATTTCTGACCTTCAACTGGATTTTGGGAATAAAAAGAGACATGTGAGCTCAGGGATCCTAAATGCCAAGATCAGGCTGAGAGCAGCTGGGTGCCCTACAGAGGTGACCAAGCATGCAGCCTGAGGAGTGGAGGGCAGTCCTGTCTGTCCTCCTGATCAACGTGCCCGCACTTGTGTGACTTACACACTCACACCCATCCACACTCACTCACACACCCTCACTCCTCCCACAGGCACACACTCATGGATGTGGATGGAGGTGACTCCATCCACACTTGCACACACTCACAGCCATGCACACTCATACTATCCCCACACACACATGCACACACATGTCACCATGTACTTAGAAGCACACGTGTTCAGAGGGGATTTCAGGCCCAGGAGGCCTGGAGGAGCAGGGCTGGCTGGCGGCCCCGGCCTGGGGAGGTTGTGCATGCGCGAGCAACACACTGCGTGTGGCAGGCAGAGGTGGCACTGACCTCCAGCCTCATCAACACAGAGACAGGCACAGCCTCGTCCCTGCAGAGTCACCTGCAAGTACAGCCTTCTCTTGCAGCCAGGGGACAGGAGACCAAATGGGGAAGGTTTTCCTCTCTGAAACGGCTTACGGAGTCAAGTCCTCCATCGTGGAGACCACCTGCCTCGTGGGTTACGTGTTCATTTACTCACACGCAGCCAATGAGGTATCTACTGAGCTTCAGCTTCTACCCTGGGTCACAGGAGTGACCCACAAGATATGGCTTCATCTGCAGCATCGCCACATTCTAGTGTGACAGTGGACACGCTCATGCACACTACTATAACAATCCAGACCCCACACGCAGGGCATGTTAGAAAGCAGGGAGAAGGTGAGTTGGGGAGGCCTCTAGGAAGAGGTCAGGTGGAGGCTCCAGAGAGGACTGCAGGACAATGTGGAAGAGGCTAGGACAGGCTCGACACACAGATACGGCCTTGGCACCGCCACTGCCTGCCTGGGGTGGGTGGGTGGTGGGATGGTGGGGGAAGGTTTGAGGTTCCCAAGAGCCAGATCCACTGGATAGACTCGGTGCAGACCTGCAGCAAAGCGCACCAACCCTACATGTGAACTTCCCAGGAATAGGAGCCAAAACTCCCCTTCACTTTCACTTTTTTTTTTGGAGGGGGGTACCAGGGATTGAACTCAGGAGCATTTAGCCACTGAGCCACATCTCCATCCCTATGTTGTATTTTATTTAGAGACAGGGTCTCACTGAGTTGCTTACACCTCACTCTTGCTGAGGCTGGCTTTGAACTTGTGATCCTCCTGCCTCAGCCTCCAGAGCCACTGGGATTTCAGGCGTGCCCCACGGCATCTGGCTCCCTTCACTTTAAGGACCTGAACTGGGAAGCTGCCACGTGGGGTGGAAGGAGCCTACAGTGTGGGCACAGGAAGCCTCAGCAGCAAGTGCTGGCCTGTCGCAGAGGCAGAAGTCGGATCTGAGTTAGGAAGATGGGGGGTCAGGCCCCTGCCGGATCTCCAGTGCGTCACAGAGTCCACAGGGGCCACTGGCCCATTCCTACCTGCAGACAGGCCTAACTACCAGCCGAACAGAACAGGGCACCATCCACTTCCCCTCCGGACTCCTCCCTTCAAGGCTCCTGACTGGAGCAGGACAGGAGAAGGCAGCTGAGCTGGGAGGACCCCTGGCTGGCTGGAGGGAGGGCGCCCACCTGCACTGGGCGCCCCCCCGGGCCCCCCCCCGCCCCCGTCAACCAGGCTGACCTCCCATCCCAGAAGCACCCGCAGAGGGAGAAGACGGCGCTGCCCGCAGTGACTCCCGCCTGGGCCCTATGGCCAGCAGACAAGGGTGTGCGGAAGGGAGGTGCTGGCCCCTCCGGGTGCAAGGACTGTGGGAAGAGAGGGCAGGGAAGAAGGGACAGAGGGCA
Organism: Ictidomys tridecemlineatus; assembly: GCF_052094955.1. Taxonomy (NCBI): domain Eukaryota; kingdom Metazoa; phylum Chordata; class Mammalia; order Rodentia; family Sciuridae; genus Ictidomys; species Ictidomys tridecemlineatus. The sequence goes on along the minus strand of NC_135490.1, from coordinate 6,695,402 downwards.
GCATGGCAGGTGCTCCCCTGGTGCCCAGATCCTCTCCACTCCCAGCACAGGGTGTGGCTGGAAAGCTGGGCAGGTGTTTCTGGTGAGCACAAAGAAGGGGCACCCTCCACTGGGGCGGGGCAGGAAGCCAGGGTGGCACACAGGGAGGAAGGGGCTGCAGAGGTGGGAGGGGCGGAGCCTGGGGGAGGGGGAAGGGGAGGGGAGGGGGAGGGGATGGGGAGCAGAGGGGGAGGGGAGGGGAGGGGGAGGGGATGGGGAGCAGAGGGGGAGGGGAGGGGGAGGGGAGGGGAGCGGAGGGGAAGAGGAGCAGAGGGGCGCAGAGGCGGGGGTTTCAGGAGGAAGCAGGAAGGTAGAGGCCTTCCAGCTGGGGGCAGGGAAGCAAAGAAAAACAGATTAAGGGGCAAAGGGAGAGAAAATAGAAGTCACAGGAAACGCTCAAGAGGTGGCCAGCCCCGCATAAGAGCTGGCAGGACCTCGGAGGAAACGGTTCAGTTGGCAGCCGTCCCGGGAGGGCCTAGGCTGGAGCTAGGGGCCAGGGACCAGCCGGGCAGCAAGCATGGCAGATTCAGGAAGGGACAGAGGGTGAGAGAAGTCTGCAGGCAGGGTGGAGCTGCAGTGACCAGGGACAGTGACACCAAGGCCAGGCCAAAAGGATGAGCAGGACGGAGGGGAGACGGTGCGAGGCAGGTGGGTGTTACAGGTGGTCCCTGAAAGAAGCCACAGTGACGTGGACGGCTTCAAGGCAGGGGACCGCCTGGGTGGGGAACAAGAGCCACCATCACCAGTGGGGCACCAAGACCTCTGTGGGGCCCCACCGCTGTGTGGGTCCACGCAGGCTGCAGGGTCAGCACGTCCTCAACACACCTGCCAGCCATGCAGACGTGCTGCGGGTCGTAGGGAGCGCCATGAATTTAAGGACCAATCAGAAAGCCAGAGGGAAAATAGTGACAACCAAGACGGAGGGAGGCCATTTACGGCAAGGCGTGACACCGTTTTCAAAGACATTAAAATGCCACAAACCCCAACCCGTGTGCATTAGTGCCTTCAGGCTGACCAAGAGCTTTGCACCAGTTGTACCCATTAAGGGACAGCAAAATGGTCCAGCCACTAAGGACAAGGATATGCAGGTCCTCAAAACACCTGGACCATTACCCCACGACCCAGCAATGACACTTCTGGGTAAACCGCAAAGCGTGGAAGGAGGGACCCAAAGGAACATCTCCATATCAACGTCTCTAGCAGCAGGTTCCCAGCAGCCAAGGCTGGAGAGACCCAGGGTGACCAGCAGGTGAGCCCGGGGGCGAAACGTGATCTACCATCCGGTGACTACGGTGACTACCCTGTCCACGTGCTGCATGGACGGGCCTCCAGGACGTTGTGCCAAGTGCAGCCAGCCACTGAAGGGAGCGCTGGCGTGGCGGGCTGTGCCATAAGCCACTCCTGGCCTTGGGAGGACTCCTGAGAAGTCAACACACCCATCAGCGCTTAAGACTTTCCAGGTAACGCCCCGCTTCCCTTCAAACTACGGCAAAACCCTGGACAAGGGACCCTCCGGTCCTGTGAGCACGAGGCTCAGCGCACATCTCAGGGACTGGGCCTCTGAGGCCACCCACAGATGCCCCCAGAGAGCGCAGGGCCCAGATTCAGACACCCTGCCTGGTCAGAGAGGAGGGGTGCGAGGGAGGGGAGGTCGCGGAGCTCCATGCTGGCCGGGACCCCTGGGGTGTGAGGGGGTGGCCTGGGGTGTGTGGAGGTGGCCTGGGAACACAGGCTCTCCTGTTCAGCTGTGGCCACCGGAGAAATCTCCCCAGGGACAGTCCCTGTCCAGTCTGGTGATAAAGGAAGGACTCTTCATGACAACTCAGGACAAGACCTGGGGGGCGGGGGGAGGGACAGAGAAACCTGATACTGGCCCAGGGAGTAGAATCCTGGGAAACTGGTCAAAAAATGAAAGGAAAACCAGGTCAGAGGGTCTTCCTGCCCCGCCCCCCACCTGTTCGTACTCTGCCCTGCCAAGGAGGCCGGCTGGCCGCTGGGTCCTGCGCCCACAGGGCTTCAAATGCCCAGCGGGGCGTGCCGCCTCCTCTGAGCCCCCGAGAACAGGGGTACCTGGCTCACCTGGCATCCCGAGCTGGCGCCGTGTGAGTGCTCAGCAAGTACTTGCTGGAGCTCAGGGAACCGAGCAGTGGGGACAGTGAGGTTTTGGTCAAGAGAAGCCGGTTCGGGGCTCGAGGTTTCAGAGGCCTGCCCTCCTGGACACCACAGGCCTGTGTGCAGGGCAGAGCCCTCTCCTGAGAATGTTTCTGTCATTTTGTCACCATGGGCCTCACGTGGGCGGTACTGGCAGAGGGCACCTGAAAGGCCACCAGAGGATAGGTCCGTCGAGGAAGAAATGCGGTGGAGATGGGGCAGACCCCAGCCAAGGAGGAGGCTCAGGTGGGGGTGGGAGAGTCCCATGCCCACAGCCCATCTCTGATCTACCAAATGACCCCGGAGCCCTGGCCGGACCACGGGGCATCCGAACACACAGTGGGCAGTCCCAATTTCCCTGCTTAGCTTGAGGTACGCCTGGGCACTTCTGTACTCTACAGCCCATCATTGGGACGGAGACAGGCATTCTAGAACATTCCACTTCAGCCTTTTCTCTCAGGGAAACTGCGGTCCTGGGGTCAGGTGTGGTGCAGAAGAGACGGAGAGGCAGACTTGGAACCTGGAGCTTGCTGGACACCGTCTGACCTCCAAGCTCAGTTCCCTTCCGGTGCAGGGGGACAGCAGTGTCTCCCAGGAAGCTGAGATGGGCTGTGAAGCACCTTTCACACCGAGGACATCAAGATGAGGAGCTCTCTCCTTCAGCCTAACTCACTGCTGAGTGGTCAGCCACCGGCTGCTCCATTTCTTGTCTCTTCCACCTGAACTTCAGGGAGGGATGCCCGTGGCCACCTGAGCCCGTCTCCCACAGTCCTGTACCTCGGCCTCTCGTTCCCACGTGGACATGTAGCTTGGGCAGCTGTTGCCTGTGCAGGGCTTATCCTCCTACTAGACCAGGAGACAGGGCTGGGGTCACCTTGGCTCTTGTGGGGTCCCCAATGCACAGCACCCTGTGGGTGCTCAGAATGGGTTTGTTGAGTGACTGTGAGTAGACGTGAAGGCTCACTGGACACGACCCCATTGGCTCTTTTTATTTTTTTAATATTTGTAGAAGGACAGCATGCCTTTATTTGTTTAGTTTTTTATGTGGTGCTAAGTGCCTCCCTCAGGCTGGGCAAGCCCTCTGCCACTGAGCCCCTCCCAGTGGCTCTTCAATCTGAGGCTAAACCGACGGGTGGTCCCTGGGGTCAGTGTGAGGAGCTTCAAGCCTGAGACCCCTGGGTGGCTCTGACCATATTTGGTCACCCCATCCGTCAGAATCGCTGGTTTCCACTGGCCCCTGCTTGGCTGGGCAGGCTAGGCGTGCCCACCCAGCCCCGCCCTGGCTCCTCTAGTATGCAGGGCTGGGCCCCCAGGGGCTGGAGGAGCCGTGGTGCCTCGGGGTCACTCTGAGAGTGAGGTCAGCATCGACGATGAATCAAAGAGAGTTTAGGAAAGAGGCACAGGACATCTGTCCAACAAGGGACAGCCATGTGGCTAGAAGATGGCCACTGTGGGAAGCTGAAGGGGCAGGGTGAGGAATCAGCCTTGCTGGACCAAGGGGAGCCAGTGCCACAGAGCCTGGAGGCCTTGAGAAAGGACGCAGAGGTGGCTTAGGATGTGGCCTGGCAGGCGAGGGGACAGGTAGACTCCACCATCACTCTTTTCCCACTGGCACCTCCCATTGGTGGAGCCAATCAGAAGCCAGAAGGCAAGGGAATCCATGGAGATCAAACTCCTAGGTCAAAGAACTAAGCCTAGATCTGCAGGAGCAAGTTGAGAATAAATTATGCTGTATTAGTTTTTTTGTGTTGCTATTATTATAACAAAATACCTGAGTCTGGAACACTTTATAAAGGAAAGAGGTCTATTGTGCCTCACAATTCTAGAGCTCAAGGTTGAAGAGCCTCATTTGGTGATGGTTCTTGCTGTCAGAGTCCAAAGGCAGCACAGGACATCGCATGGTGAGAGACAGGAGTACCTGTGTCTCCCTGGTCTCTCCCCGCCTTCTTGTGGAGCCAGCAGGATCCAAACATGCAGTTGTACCCTGATGACACTTTCTCCTCCTAATCACTTCCCAAAGCCCCCTCTAGACACCTCAGCTGGATCGTCTCCATCCTCCAGAACCTCATGATGGGGAGCAGTTTCTGCTCAAAACCCTCGGATGACGCACTCACCCCCTCCAAACCACGGCACTGCCCACGCTGGTCCACGACCCGCTCGGCCCTCCCTTGGCCCAGCCCCCGGGGGCCCAGTGATGCGGTACTTTCCGCTCTCTCTGGGGTGTCCTGAGGGACGTAGCCAATGACACACATGTGACCTAGGAGAGCAGTGTGTCCCTGCAGTCCACAAACACCTACGAAAAGCCAGAGTCCTGGGCATGGGGAGGGGGCGGGAGGGACCTTCCCCTCGTCCTTCTGGAACCGAGACAGAAAACCTTGGTCTGAACAACAGGAGGGGCTCCCCTTCTTCTCCACCCCTCTCCTCGCCCTCCTGCCTGGCTGTTGGTGTCCAAGGAGGGGGTGGGAGGATTGGGGTTCTCTGCACCACTCTTGAGACTGCCCCGTGGGCCGGGGGCTCGCTCAAGACCAACGTGAGCTGACTTAATTCACCGACTGTTTAGGAGCAGCACTAGTGGGGACCCAGGGTCGGCCACCACTGGGAGACCCCCAGTCAGGCCACAGAGTTGACCTGTGGACAAAGTCACAGAAGGGGCTGGGTGGCCCAAGAAAGCCACCGTGCTCCAAGGGACCAGGGGGCGGGACTGGACTGTGCCTGGCCCTGCCCTCACCTTCGAGTGTCCAGTAGCTGTGTTGGCCGCCTGCCCTGTGGAGGACACTCGCACGCCATTCGGCTGTGGACGAGTCGCTGCGTGTCCTGGGCCTCAGTCTCCTCATCTGTCAAGGTGTGTGCCTCCAGGACACTCTGGGTGCTGCCACTGCCCACACCTTCTGTGACTGGGCCACGGCCCTGGGATGCCCAGTGTCTGGGCTATGTGGGCAGTGGTCCCTGCTTGGTCCACGTGAGGCCAAGGGGACACGAGCAGGTTGGGGTCAGCCAGATGCCCCTGAGGTCCCAGTGCTGCCCTTCAGCAGCCGGGACACTTTGGGGAAGTGGGTTTCCTTCCTGGGTGGGGACGGTGCTCTGTGGCTGGGGACATGGGACTTGCCCTGAGGCTTGTGGCGGGCCTGGCTGAGCCCTTCCTCGGCGATGCCTTCCTCCTCCCTGCCCCTCAGCCGCCGGGTGTGGGGAGCCCGCTTTGTGGCCTCCTGGATGAAAGGCCTGGGCCACAGGAAGCACTGCTCCAACTGCGCCAGCTTCCGCCCTTTGTCCCCGCATTATAAACAAGCCCATTCCCCCAGCCACACTCCTCATCCAGCTGCAGGTCAGCGGTCAAGCAATCAGAGGTGCTCTCAACCGGGCTCAGGTGACTCAGCCAGGTCACAGCCCCTCCCTCCGCCGCTGCTGGTGCCGCTGGGCTTGGATGTCCAGGAAGCCGCCAGGGTCCTGGATAGAGCTGCAGCCACAAGGACAAGGTCAGCCTGTCCTCCAGGCTACCTGAGAGGCTCGGGCCTGGACCAGCCGCAGACCCGCCTTCAGGCCTGGCCTACCCCTGACCAGGGCAACAGGGCCTTGCGGGGTGCTCTTTGCAGCTCACAGGGCACCCTCTCCTGCTCTCCCAGCTGACCCTGTCAGTAAGCAAGAGAGACAGGTAGAGAGACAGGTAGAGAGACAGGTAGAGCCCTGGGTACAGAGAACTTGGGGCCAGGGAGGGAGAGGCCTATGAGGACAGCAAGACGTGAGGAGAGTCTTCCTGGTCAGGTCCCAAGGCTTCCTCCCTCCAGCAGGGCCTGCCCTCCCCTCCCCAGGCTCAGCCACAAATCCTGCCAGCGACCACTCCCTTGGCCCCAGAGTCAGAGGAGATCCTGTATTTCCCCAAGGCCCCCAAATCAGGTCAATTGGGCAAAAATTTGGTGATAGCACCTGTGTGTGCGCGACGTTACTTAGGGACCCGAAAATGCCTCTAAGCTACTATGGCATAAAATGGAAGGGCAAATATCAAGAAAAGCGTAGCTGAAAGGGGTCCCCATTCAGAGCCAGCCACACACAGGGAATGTGCCAGATACTCTCATCAGCCTTAGCTCGGCCCAGCGGTCCTGCCAAGAAAGAGTTAATGCAGCTGCTTCTGGGTGACTTGTCTCATTTCCCTAAGCTGGTGGAGAAGAGGATGGGGAAGAGATGGGGGAAGAGGAAGGGAGAGAGGAAAAATGGATTAGTCTCAAGATCAAAAGGTGCTCAAGATCCAAAAGGAAGCACAAACTCCGGGGGTGGGGGTTTCCAGGACTCTGTATCCTCCTGATAAGGAGCTGGTTCTGGGGATGGCCTCCCGCTCCCGCCTGCAGCCCCAGGGCAGGGTCCCCTCTGCCACCAGAGAAGCATGGCACCCACCACGGGAACTGGGGCCTGGGAGGCTGAGCAGCTCAGCAGGTCCAGCGTCACCTCGGGGCAGTGCTCCCCAAGCCCAGGGCAAGAAAGAGCAGCTGGGAGACGCCAGGCCTTCGTCCACCCTCTGCCGGGCCGTGGTGTGTGCGTCTGGTATGCAGACGACACGTGCCAACACAGCCCTGGTGCTGAGCTGGCCCGTGCAAATGAGGCCGGTTCCCACACACCCGCAGGTGCTGCCGGTCCCCACCGAGGCTAAGTGAGCAGCCAAGGGAGAAGCAGCTCCATCGCCTTGGTGACAGAAGCCACACACAAGCTGTGGCAGCAACCTCCCCCGTGGGCGGGTGGGTGGGGAGGCAAGACCGAAGCAGGAATTGGAGACCAACCGGTTCACATGGAAAAAACAAAGGAAGGAGCGCAATAATTCCTCCCCCTGGTTTTTATTTCTCAGAAAATGAGATCTAGAATTCTCAACAATTTGGTTTGAGGGTTGGAAGAGTTGGGATCAAAGCTGAGAATAAGGGGGTGGGAGCAGGCACGGCCCCAGCAGAAGAACGCGGATAAAACCCATCAGCGGCTCAGCAGATTGATCCAGAAGCTACAGGAGGGCTGCAGTCCTGCCCCTGTGCCTTTACAGAGCGAGCGCAGGCTGCTCCTGCAAGGACCCTTGCTCACCCCCAGATCTTGCCCACGCAACCCCATCGCTGTGAGAGTGTTGTGCATCAGAGAGGGAGAGAGACAGCGAGCAGGAGAGAAGCAGGTTGTGCATGTGCTGGAAAGCCCCGGTGCTGGTAATGCCACCTTACCCTGGTGTGCTGGGCGGTCGTCCCACCTCTTTCCCTTTGCTTCTTGCTGATTACAACATTTGTTTAATAAACCGTGTGACAGAGCACTTACTGAGACCCTTTCTCTTCCATGGTCCCAGGGAAAGTCTCAATCTAAGTTTCCGTGCTGAGATTGCCTGGCATCACGGTCCCCACTCAGAAACTCTGAAAGGTGAATGGCTCTAACTTGGCCAAGGCAGGGTCACAAGCATTTCCAGCAGAAGGGACAGCATGTGCAAAGGCCCCAAGGCATTTTCTTTCTGTTTGACTTTCGATTCTACCTTGGAAAGAGAGTTTGAAAAGTGGCTGGAAGATCTTAGAGGGAGGTTGGCAGGAGACTGCTGGTCCAGGAGGCAGAGCCCTGAGATCCAAAGGCTCCACGTTTGTCCTCAAAGCCCGATGTCCGCCTGACAGCAAGGCCTGGGTGGCCTGAGGAGGGGCCACACAACTCAAGTGAGGTTACAGGTCACAGACGCTCTACTTCATAAAACACCAAGACGTTTTTCTATGTGGAAGCCATTCTAAACTTCTGCTTCTGGAGGATTTATAAGAAGTGGGAAAGGGATTTGTGATTTTAATACTCTAAGACTGTGCTACAATATTAACCCATAAAATGAAATACAGTTTTCATGCAAGATGTCACAGAGGCAGGGCTACAGCTCGCCACACTGCAGGCCAAAGTCTTCCCTCCTTGGTCCACTTTCCCACCCTTCACAGTCAGAGAGCCGCACGACCAGTTCTCGATAATGAGACGTGAACAGAAATGACATTTGTCACTGCTATACTGAGGCAGTTGGGGCAGCAAAACTCGAATGCTAAAATAGCTTGGACCCCTGAGTCACCACTGTAGACCCCAAGAGTCACCTGAATGACTGTGTATCAATGGGAAATAAACCTGTGTGGGCTAAGCTCTGGGAGCTACTCGTCACTGCAGCATAACCTAGCCCATCCACACACAAACACAATAGCTAAAGCAAAGATGCTCATCCTAAAAAGACATGAGGAGAAGACACTTGAAAAACCACGGGTTAAAAAAATTAACCTTTAACTTGTTTGGCGTATTTTCAGTATCACCACAGACCGTAGGACCAAGCAATCGCATTCCTGGGCATTTATCCCAGAGAAATGTAATCTTCGGTTCACACAGAAACCTGCACGCAGATGTTCCTAGCACCTTTTCCATCAAAGGCTGGAGGCACCTGATGTCCCCCAGCAGTGAGAGGATAACCAGGCAGTGGCATGCCTGTGCCATCCAGCAGGAGCCAGCAGAGAAAGGAGCAAACCCCGACACACAGCGAGCAGAGGCACCATGCCGTGCCCCCCCACCCCGCGACCCACAGACTCCTAAAGGGGCCCCGAGTACCCTTCCGAGGAAGCTCAGGGAGGCTTTCTCTCCTTTCTAAATGCAGCACTTCAGACCATGCGCAGCGAAGCACGGAGTCACGTGGGCCAGCACAGATTTCAGTTCTGACCCTCTTCTTAGTTTTGCGATTTGGGGTGAATTTCAGTCTCCGGGTCTGAGAGAGAGTGATGTTGAGTCCTACAGTGAGAGTCTGTATGGGAAGGTGCCTGGTACAAGGCAGGTGCTAGACACCGGGTCTTCTCCTCAGCTGGTCACCTTCTGCCCCAGGGTGGCCAATCCACCATGAGCCACTGGATACTTGGGGCCAGTGATGACAGAGGTAGTCTCAGCCTCTCAGAAGAAGGAGGACACATAGATGATGGTGTCTCGGAAAAAATGGAGGGGGTGGGGAGGAGGTGCAGGAGGAAGAGGAGGAAAGGAAGGAGGGAGAGGAGGAGGAAGAGAAGGAAAAGGAGGAGAGGGAGGGGGCGTGTCTTCCCGGGTGTCTGCCACGGGGAGGGGGAGGCTGGCAGAGGCTGGGAGGGGGTGCTCCTACCTAGGATGAAAGCCAACCTGCACCAAAAGGAGAAGGCCCTGGTGCAGCTAGAGGCCTGGTGTGGGCTCTGGAGAACAGCCCTTCCGTGCGGGCCCTGCTGGCTCCTTGCTCCTGGCTGGTGGTGGGTGCTAAGGCATCCAGTCCCAGGAAAGTGATCATAGCTCACGGAAACTTAGAGAGTGGAAGCCATGAGAACGTTACCGGAAACTGATCTGCCAGACGAGAGCAATAAAACCGGGTGCAGCCTGTAGCATGCTGCAGATCCAGCCTGGGGCATGGGGGAGACTGGAGAAGGGAGCCTGCTTCCTAGAGTGCTTTGGGGTGTGGGGAAGGCCAGACTAGGTCCTGAGAGCACCTGGCCAGGGTCTACCTCCTGGGGAAGCCTGCTCTCTGCTCCCTAGCCCTCTGCCCAGCTTGGTCCCAGCTCCCTGGGCCACATCTCCAGGGAGAAGGCTGGACAGGTGTCTCCGAGCAGCCCATGGCCATCAGGAGACCCCCGCCTTCTGCAGCTTCCAGAGCATGGCCACCCTTGGTTCAGCTTCTGGCTGCTCGTCCACCCCGGGGCCCCACCTTGTTCTTCAAAGGCGCACACCAGGCCGAGTCACCTGCCCTTAACCAGGCCGAGAACTGTGGCGCTGAGGGTGGTGAGCAGAGCTAAGGCCACATATGGTGGACAGAGACCAGGGGCCAGCCCTCCCCGATCCTGCTTTGGCCAGTCTGCTCACCTCTCTGGGCCTTCCCACCAACAAGACACGTTCCTTGGCTCTGCCCGTCCACTTTCCATAGAGGAGGCTGGGAAATGGATTTTAAAATGATGTTTACTTAGCGCCTTGTGGAGGCTGACCGTCCAAGCTGGGACGAGCCATTCCGTTTAGCCTCTGGTGAGGCTCTGAAGGCCAAGGGCAGCACAAAGGTGGGAGCAGGTGGGAGAGCGGTCACGCGGCGTGACAGGGAGCCAGAGCACCGTGCGGGGCCATCAATCCTCCTTTGAAAACTAACTGGGGTCCCTAAGAACTACGTTAATGCCTCCCCAGGTGACGTCCTCAAGGGCCCAACCACCCACCCTAGGCCCATTTTAAAGCTCCATCACCTCTCACCCCGGGGACCAAGCTTTGGGGTCACACTCGGTCCAGAGCACACCACAGCCTCTGCTCCTCCCAGCTTTGAGAGCTCCGAGAGCAGGTGTGGTTCTCCAGCTGGCCACCATCGGAACCCACCCAGCGCACCCTCACAGAGTCCACCGCAGAGGCCTCCTCCAATGCTCCCTAGACCTCCCCTAGGGATGAGAACCAGGCCCGCGCCACCTGCCTGAGTCCCCGGGCCACTATGCCCATAGACGAAAATTCCACCAAGCAGCCACTCAGTTTATGCAGCACTAACAACCAGTCAGACGAAGCTTGTCCTGACGGCCATGCACGTGAACGCGGCGTGACGCAACTTGAGTCACCCCCTCCGCTGACCTCGTCCCCTCTTAGATTCTATAATGCTTTAAATTCTTTGGGGAGTGAGCGAGGAACAGAAGGCAGTAGAAAAGAGTGTGAAAACTCAAATTAATTTCTGTAGGAGTCCAGTGTCCCACAAACTCTGCTTCTTCACACGAAATAAGCCCTAGTCGCAGGGGCGTCCGTCAGCAGCACAGACGTCCCCACAGCACTCCGCAGAAGGGAACCCAGGCTCTGAGGGTGGCGGCGGTTAGCAACTGACCCCAGTGATTCCAAGGCTCAGGCAGGCTGGGCACAGCTGGCCAGGAAGGAAGGCCTCCGAGGGGATTGGGAGGCACATGAACATCCAGTGGACCCTTGGTGGGCTCCAGGACCCAGCTGAGCAATGAGGCCCCTGTAAATGGCAGAGCTGGCACAAGTGCCAGGGAGTCCAGCCCCTGAGTGCCAGCCAGCCAGGCAGAAGGCACGCTCATGTGTGGGCCACCAGGGAACCTCACGCCAGGTGCCACAGCATGACAAAGCATGGCTCCCGGTGGCACTGTGACGCCATGGAGGGCCTTGCTGTCCTTGTCCTGCTCGTCCTTGTCCCTCACAGAAAGCCTTGATCCCGTGGACACCACGCTGCAGCCTGCCCGTCTCCTTACCCTCCCTCAGCAGACGGCGAGGGAGCCTCAGCTCTACACCAGCCCCCTGCTCTGTCTGCTCCTGGAGGCTGGAGTCCAGGCCGGGAGGTATTCAGGGACCAGGCTGTGCTGGAAAAAGCCAGTGGCCTCCGTCCCTGTGGCTGCCCAGGGCACTGCTGGCTGAGTCCTGCAGGCTCGGCCTGTGCTTATGGACGACTGCCCCCGCGGAGTGACCCCTCACAGCCCGTGGGCCACGCTGTTCTCCTCCCCATGTCAAGAGGAGGAAATGGAGGCTCGGGTGTGCACCGCCTGGAGCTACCTCGGGTGCAGGAGGGAAGCTGAATTCGAACCCAGAAAAGCCCGGGCTCAGGGCTGGTTTGGGGAATCCCTGGGCACCGGTGCTATAAAGAACTTGCCTTTCATTTAAAAGCTGCTAATGGATTTTGCTTGTCTTACCAGAACCCTTGGAGGATTTCCCAGAGAAGAAGTGGAACAAGCTCTAGAAACTTCCAGGGAATTCTGAGTCCCCCGTGTAAGCTCCAGATAGGCAGCAAGGCACACCCCCTTGACCCTCTGCACGCCTGGTCCCCTAAGAAACTGTGTAGACAGCGCGGTACCAGAGCCAGGCCTGTGAGAGTCTAGGGTCCCAGGCCGGGCCTCGCTTGCCCACATCAAAGGTGATCCAACCTAAGGTGGCCCGCATGGACAGCACAGAGACTCAGAGACAGGAGGGGTGGTCCTGAACCGGCTCAGTCACTGCTAGCCGTGTGACTTCAGGAAGTGACCTCCCTACAAAACAAGCATGATCCTGCTTTCCTCCAGGTGCTAGGGACAGTACAGTCACCATTAACTAAGACGAGTACAGAAGGCCTGCTGGGCGCCCTGCACTTAGACACTTGTACCCATCTGCTCAAGTGACACCCCTCAGCCTCCTGGGGACTGCTCCTGTAGAACACAGCCCAGCCCGGCCAGGGAGCCTGTGAGGCCGTGCACATCCAGGGGCAGGTCCACATGGGCCCCAGTCAAATGGGACAGCAGTGGAGACTGTCCTCCTCAGTTCCCTGTGAAATTGGCCAAGTGTTCACGGGGACTCCCTGGCATTCTGGGTCCTCCCTGAGCCATCCTGCTCCTTGGTGACAAGGACACCTGGTAATCCTCGGCCCTCCGGCCTCGAGCGGCTTCCCGTGAGCTCCTCCGACCGTCGTCACTGCCCGCTGTTTTCACACTGTGCACACTCACAGATTCCCCACTGGAGCCATTATAAAGTGTGCAGATCGGTGGCACTTAGCGCCTGCATCACCGTGAGGCAAACCCAGAGCCACCTCCGGGGCTTCTTCCCCAGCTGCAGCTCTGCCCCACTGAGCCCTCACTCCCCGGTCCCCACCCCAGCCCCCTTCTGCCTCTGTCTCCGCGAAAGTGACTGCTCTAGCAGCCTCCTGTGACGGGGTCGTGGGGACCTGTCCTTCGTGGCTGGCTCGTTTCTGTCTCCAAGGCTCCAGGCCAGGGTTTCCCCCTTCCCGAGGCTGGATGGTGCTCCAGGGGATGATGCACTGCTGTGTGTCCGTCCATGCAGCCCCAACGGACACGTGGGCTGCTTCTGCCTTCGGCTATGTGGATAGCGCTGCTGTGGACACGGCAGTGCAAACGTCGATCACGGTTCTGTTCCACTTCCACACCAGAGGGACTTGCTGGGTCGCGTGGTGATTCTGGGGTTCTTTCTCTCTCTCTTTCCTTCTTTCTTTCTTTCTCTCTTTCTTTCCTTCTTTCTTTCTTTCCTTCTTTCTTTTCTTTCTTTCTCTCTCTCTCTCTCTCTCTCTCTCTCTCTCTCTCTCTCTCTCTCTCTCTCTTTCTTTCTTTCTTTCTTTCGAGGGCTCTGCCATTTCACATGCCCAACCGCAGTGCACAGGGTTCCAATTTCTCCACATCCTTGGGAACATTTGTTGTTTTCTATTTTTTCCCCTTCATTTTTTAATTACTTAGAATATTGCCAAATAATACTTTAAAATTAGAATTTATATGGTGGTTTCATTTTGAACATATTCATTCAGTTGCAGTATGTTTCAAGTGAAAATAAAGAAGTTCTGATGGGAATATGGTTTTACATACCGCCACTTACGCTGCCTCTCAATGAGCTTGTCCTTTTTTATGGATTATGGGAAAGAATTACACTTCAGGTGATTCCACAAGATAGAAGGATGGGCCAACAGGTCACATTAAACGAGTATTGTCTGAGTAAGCCTTTAGAGTGAGCCTCTCTTTCTTGTGACATCTCTTATCATATTACCAACTCTTTTTAAGCAACAAGAAATCAAATTAAGTTCTTCAAATCATAGTAAATCAACTGAGTCTCAGTTTTAGTGATGAAAAATCATTTAAAAATCAAATCACTATTAAAATAAAAATAATATCTATAGCTGTTTCATTTTAGGCAATTTGCAAATTATATTTCCTTTATACCTTGAGGCAAGACTGTATAACTCATTTGAGACAAAGAGACAATGATACAAATATACCTTTTTCAAGGCCTTCCTTTTCTATTAATAACCTGAAAGTTAGGAATTAATCTTGTTTTCCAAAATGCACAAAGTGATAATCAGAGATTATGCAAATTTCAAAGGATCACACTTTGATTACTGGTAGTAGAAATAGGATTGAGTTATTTCTGATAACACAGCAATGTGGCATATATACACAATGGAGTATTACTCAGCAATAAAAGAGAATGAAATCATGGCATTTGCAGGTAAATGGATGGCGTTGGAGAATATAATGCTAAGTGAAGTTGGCCAATCACAAAACACTTAATGCTGAATATTTCCTTAGATATAAGGAGGCTGATTCATAGTGGGGTTGGGAGGGGGAGCATGGGAGGATTAGATGAGCTCTAGATAGGGCAGAGGGGTGGGAGGGGAAGGGCGGGGGATGGGGGTAGGAAAGACGGCGGAATGAGATGGATATCATTACCTAAATACGTGTGTGAAGACACGTGTGGTGTGAAGACACTTTGTATACAACCAGAGATATGAAAAATTGTGCTCTATATGTGTGATATGAACATAGTGCATTCTGCTGTCATATATAACAAATTAGAATTAAAAGGAAAGAATGCCGACTGACCTAAAATAGTAGAAAATGTGGAAGTCTGTTTATGTGTTCCTTTAAGCTATTTTGGCCCTCAGAAATTCTTCATGGAAGAGAACATGAATCTTCTTTAAAATTATATTAGATCACAGTAATATAAATATTAATATAAATATTAATATTATATTATTATATTATATTAATAGAAATATTAATCAAGCTACATTGCTAAATCTTTACTTTTTAATCATCAAAAACAAGAAGTCTGGGCAAATATGGGCATATTTTATTCCCTGAGAACTTTCCATTTTGTAAACCAGTTTGAGCATTGCTTTTTTTTTCTTTTGTACCAGGGGCACTTAAGTACTGTGCCACAGCCCTAGACTTTCACTTTAAGACAGTCTTGCTAAGTTATTTAGAACCTTACTAAATTGCTGAGGCTGGCTTTGAACTCGCAATCCTCCTGCCTCAGCTTCCTGAGTGGCTGTAATTGTAAGCGTGCTCCCAGCTTGGGCATGACTGTTTGATCCTGTTTTCTGGTTTTTGATGACCGCGGTTTCAATGCAGACTCCCAGCCCTCTCTGGAGCGCATTGTGCTACAGGCGGGTCCCCCATATACAGACTTGAGAGCCACATCTCTGAACCCAGCAGCCCCAGCAACCCTCTCCCGCACGGGTTTCCAAGCTTTTATAGCAAACACCACAAGAACAACAGGACAGGTCTGGGAACACTCCCCTCCCCCCCAGGCCCTGGTCGGGGAACAGGCCCCCCAGGCCCTAGCTTCCTGTCCCCTTTCAAGTGCCAGTAAAATCGGATCGAATCAGAAGAGCAAGTAGATCCACGCGGCTTTGCCGTTCTCTGGCTCTTGTGCTGACCATGAGGCCAGCTGGGAACTCGCTGGGAGAAGGGCTTTTGCTAGACCCCGACAGGCATCACACACCTGGGTGGGGGGAGGCAGACACGGCTCTACCTTCCCAGAGCACAGCTGCCTCGGTCCTGCACACACCCAGGGCCCAACCTCACCCGCTCCCCACTTCACAGGCAGGGGGCGGGGGCTTCAGGTCCAGGGACATGCACCCCCAGGCAGGCAGGGCAGGGGCACTGAGGGCTGTGGCCCCTGGCCCAGCCTCCGTCCTTTCAGGGCTGCCTGGCCATGCCTGAACCCAGGCGGGAGGGAAAATCTCCTTAGGAAACGCTGGGACTCAGCCCTCTGCTGGCCGCACAAGCCCCCATGGAGAAGGAAGGACGCCATCCAAACACCCCCCCACGTGGCTTCCCCAAAATGCTAGCAAAGTCCATCCCACCAAGGGCTCCTCCGCTCTCCACCGACCGCTGCTCTGCTCAGGACCCTGGAGTCTCTGTCGGGCCAGCACTCAGGCACATGGTGGAGCCTCCCGCAGGTACCAGGACTGCACTAGGCTCAGGAGGAAACCAGAACAGGGCAGCAGAGTGCCACTCCCTGTGGATCCTCAGGGTCCAGGGCTGGCCTGAGAAACCTGTGGCCAGCCACGTCCAGCAGGCCAGGATGTCGCCTGACCCGCAGCCTCTGGGCCATCCCAGAGGTAGGAGGTTGGTTTGCCGTGGACTCTTGGCCCTGGCCCCCAGGAACGCAGCGTCCTCTTTGAGGGCTACAGGTGCCTCTGGGGAAGTCTCCACGGGGTCCTCTCTGGCTGCGCTTCCAGCGCCAGCAGGGCCTCTGGTGTGTGGGGCTGGTGGCTTGTGGGCAAAGCACCAGGGACACAGTTCCCACTGGAGAGGTGGTGGAGCACGGCAGATCCTGAGGGTCACCTCTCTCCAGCCCTCGTGCACCAGTCCTCACTAGTGGATAGAAGTCTGCTTGGGAGGCCATGTGCTTCTGGGGCCTCTCAGGCCCTGGGGTTGGAAATGGACCAGCCTAAGCCAATGAAGCAATTCTGCTTCCTTTGCTGTGGGGTGTGTGATACAATCCTGGGCCATGACAAGAGTCTGAGAAAGTTTTTTCATCCAACAAAGTGGACACAGTTACAGACTCATCTGTAACCACCACTCATCTGCAGCTACCACGTGACCGTGAGGAGAAAGTCAAGAGAATTTCAGTCTCTACTTGTACAGGGAATTAACCCCAAACTATCCTGCCTCTGGACTTGTTGGATGGGACAAGAGACCCCATATTCTTAAAGCACTCTTAGCTAGGTGGTCTTTTTCTCGCAGTTGGAAGCATCCTAGTTGGTAACTGTAGCCCAAAATGTAGCTTTGACCAAAGAGGCCAAGAGGGCACACAAACATGCATTATCCACACCTACGACAGCAAGCGGTCCCGTGACCAACGTCGGCACACAGGATGGGCCGCTGAGCACCCCTCACTTGGTCGACGAGGACCTTGAGGCTGGGGAGGGTCTAAGAACAAGTCTCTGTAGTTCCTTATATTTCACAATGTGCTTTTATGTAGATCATCTCACCTCATCTTTCTATAAATTACCATTATTATCCTCACTTTATAGGAGCGTTAAAGCTGAAGGGGAACATTAAGCTATTAATAGTTATATTGTGTTTTATAGTTTACAAAGTGCTATAAAATAATTCATCTAATTATTACCTTTAGATAATAGTCTAGTCCATAAGGTAAAGGTTTATAAATAAAGAACAGGCCCAGGAGGTGGGCTCACGGGGCTGAGTTCCACTAAACTCCAGGGCCGCTCCTCCTCTCGGGTTCTCAGCAGGCTCTGGACCTTGGGCCCGCAGCCCCAGCGTCCCCTGGGGGCTGCTGGGAAAGGCAGACCATCAGCCGCCCATTCCCTCCGAACCAGGAGCTCCGAGAGAGGAGAACAGAGCATCTGCTTGTTCCTTGGACTCCAGGGCTCGGGGCCGCTCAAGTTCAAGTGTGGGGCTTCGAACCTCACTGCCTTTCGGCTTGTATCAGCCACAGGTCAGCCACAGGCCAGCCAGAGGTCTCCGCCAGGGATCCAGTGCTCTTCCCAGTCAGCAAACTGGTGCTGCGCTCAAGGGTCCTGTGCAGCCAGCCAGAAAGCTCGACCACCCTGCTGCCCAGGACAGAGTCACGAAGCACAGGACACAGTATACATGGCACACTGTCCTTCCAAGGTGAAGGACATCACTTGAGGGTTCACGGCAGGGACAGTCCTGTCGCACACGTCACCTGCCAGATGTGTGGGTCTCACACCCAGCCTGCGTGGTGGAGCCAATGCACAGCACCCAGAGAGCTGGGCAGCTCAGAAACTGGTCCGCAGAGGGTCTCCAGGAGGGGGCGGTACCCAGGGGACACCTGCTGTGCACAGACACACCGTGCGGGACCTCATCTCAGCCTAGGCACTCCTCCCTGGAGGGCACCGTCCCCCTAGGGATATAGAGATCCCAGTGCTCAGACAGATCAGAGTCGCCCAGGGCCCATGCAGCTAGTGAGGGTGAAATCACTCTTCAAATAAGGTCTGGTTTCCTCCCCGTTCTCAGTTCTTGGTCATACTGTGTCAGGAAAAGTAATGTCATCCTAACACCAGCGCCCCTCTGCAGCTGGCTCCTGCCAGGACCCTTTGTCCTCCTCGCGCACCTGCCCCTAGCCTCCTCCTGGTGCACCTGCCCCTCACCTGCTGTCCAGGGACTGCTTCCCGCTCCTTGTGGTCACCTTCACAGTGCCTGGCAGAGCCTGGGCAGGGTAGGGGCCTAACGCAGGGTTTTCACACGCGAATGTTGGGGAGCTTGATCTTTTGGGAACAACGACGGCTCAGGAGGGTCACACTGCCGGCCTCAGCAACTTAGCCAGGCCCTAAGCAAGTCAATGAGACCCTGTCTCTAAATAAAATGCAAAAAAGGGCTGGGGTGTGGCTCAGGGGTTAAGTGCCTGAGTTCAATCCCCAGCACCAAAAAAAAAAAAAAAAGGAACAATGACCTCCCATGTGTCCCCAGAGCTTGAAGCCACTGCTGGACAAATGAACCCTAGGAATGAGGGAGGCTGAGACCCCCCTTTTCGCCTGTGGGGTTGCGTGGTGTCACTCCCGTACCTCAGCAGGACACGGAGCGCTTGCTCAAGAGCCGCTGTTGACAGACTGATTTACGGGCTAATTTATACGACATACTTATCCAGTGACACAGGTCTCTTGGAGGGAGTTCAGAGGAAACAACCAGGATGATTAAAGGGTTGGAAACTGTGTCTTACAGGGAGGCTGCAGGACTGGGCTCTCTAACTTGGAGCTCAGAAGGCCGCTGAACCCCGCGTGGTGGGCCATGGGGCTGGGGAACCAAGGCCTCCTGCCGTCCAGCCCCTCCATCTCCACCTGGGAGCCCAGGGCCGGAGAGCAGAGGGCCACGCTGCCGGCCAGCATGAGGGTCCTGGTGCAAACAGCTGGCTGCGGGCCTCCCCCACACGGGCCTCCTTCAACCCGCGCCACACACGAGCACACCAACACACACTAGCACACACACAGCCCACCTTAACAGACACTTATCCACACACACGTGCACGCACACACACACAGAAACTGAAGCACCAAGCTCATCTCCTCCCCCCAGAAGAAGAAAAGGCGCCCATCTGAGGTCACAGGCTCGTAAGAGGATTTCTAGAAGATGTCTCTGTAACTAAGAGGGTAAAGAGTCACACTCCCCTGAGGGACGCTCCTGCTGTCTCTGTGAGAGGCATTTCTAGGCCACACACCTTCCGGAAGGCAGGGCAGGCAGGGACTGATGCCCGCCCAGGGCCTCCTCCCTCTGAGGTAGCACCACCAGGACACAGTGGCCTTCACCCCTTCCTTGTCACTGTGCAGAAGCCAGGGAGGGTGGGGACTTCCTCCTCTGCAGAGGGATCCTCCAGCAGAGGGTGAGGTGGCATTGGGTGTGGCCCCTGGCGACAGTACAGAGCAGAGGCACAGGGTCAGGGGAACCACACGGCCAAGTGACCGTCTGCAGACCACCAGAGAAGCTGGGCCCCCTGGGAGTACCACGAGCCACCCTTGCCTGGCGGTTCCCACCACTCTGGTGACCGCAGGAGGGTCCCCAGGAGGGATTCCTCCCTCCCTGGCTCCCGTGACTGCATTGTTCTCCCTGCAGGTCCAGGTGGGAGAGCAGACAGGCTGCGATGCTAACACCCCATAAATAACGAGCGGGGACCCGAGGCTCTGCAGGCTGTGTTGAGACACGCTCTGCTCCCAGGGCCTGGCAGGCTGGGGAAGAGGCCCCACCTGGCACCGTTGCCAGCATCCTGCACAAGAAACGCCTCCCTGCCTCTGGGACTTCCCAGAGGGCGACTCCCTGCCCCTCCGTGGCTGACCCTGCCGGTCACGGCAGCTGCCAACTCACCATCCTCCAGGGAGCACCTGGACATGGTGCAGCAGACGTCCAGTGGAGGAAGGTCAGGCGTGCAGGACTCTGCCTCTCGCTGCAGCTGGTGTGAGCCCCTGGGCGGCAGGGCTGGCCGCCCTCCTCCAGACAGGTCTCCAGTTGGCTCTGCTTGGCTCCAGGGCCCAGAGCCCCAGCACCCACCTCCTCTGCTGAGCAGATGGCCACTTGTATCAAGAACCACCACCCCGGCAGCTCCCAGAAGAGAGCCGGATTATGGCAAGCCCAAGAGGATTAGTGGGGAGGCCATCTGCAGAGAGAGTAATTGGCTTTGTGGGGTTACACAGATTGCTCCGCTGCTCTGCCCAAGGGTATAGGCATCAAGACCATCCAGCAGAGCATGGCTCTGTTCCAGCCAGCTGGGGATCACCGCCAGCCTGCCCTGGGGGGCAGCACCCATCGCACCTGCACGCTGGGCAGGAACCTGAGTCCTGAGTGGGGGACACCAGGAAAAGTGACCTGACTACCTTCACCCTGAAGAAAGCAGGAAGCTGCAGCATCAGACGGGACTTAGGTACTTGGAGGCTGAAATGAATGGTGGACGGAAAGCAGTCGAGGGACCCTTCCTCTCCAGGGGTGGATAACCAGCTCCCTGGCAGGGTTCTCCCAGCTCATATTAGACTAAATCCATCATTTTGGTTTTAGTTTTTCTAGGAAACTATGGAAGCCTGGAAAGATCCAATCTACTCCCTCTGAAGGCAGTAAAACCCTTTTTTTTCACATCCGTGTTTAGGTGCAAGGTTGCCTGGAGGAGGAGGGTGAACTGTGACCTCCAGCCAGGCAGTGTCCTCCCGGGAACTAATCAGATGAAAGAGCCACCTGTGGACACTCTTGCAATGGAGGGTGCATTGCATCGAGAGGCAGAAAGCTGGCTATGTGCGCCCAGCACCAAGCTGATGGATTCTGCCATGGAATCTGTGCGGCTTGCTTCCGGCCAGCACACAGCAGATCAGTCCCAGTGCCCAGGGGCGTGGAGATCACTCAGTGTGAAAGCTGGCCTTGCCCACCCAAGTGGTTTGTTTAATTAAAAAAAAAAAACTTTTTAGTTTTGTTTATTTATTTATTTTGCGGTACTGGGGATTGAACCCAGGGCTTTGTGCATACTGGTCAAGGGCTGCATCATTGAAGTACAGCCCCAGCCCCTGGTGATTTTCATAAGTTACAACAGACAAACATAATCAAATCTCAAGGGTAAAGTCCAGATTTCTCATGCAAAGCACAGAATAGGAGCAGCACAAAGATCTTTCAGACAGTATGTGGTTGCTTCACGTCTATTAACACGGCAAAGTATGCAAAGACTACGGGTCTTTAATAAGTCCCCATTCCACTGAAGGTATCCGTAAACACACAAGGGTAGCAAGGCCTTTCACTGAGTCTTTTCATGGGAATATGGAGAAGCATTTTGCAAATGCTAGGAAAACGTGATTTCAACCTGCACGTCTATGAATAAGGGGAGGGGCTTGGCGTCTCCACATGAGGTGACCACGTTTTATCAGTCAATGCAGGGCAGTTTGGAGAATGAATGGGAACATTGTCAAGGACCTCAGGACAACAGGAGTAAACCTGGCCATCCCAGATGGTCAGCATCCTGGGCTGCCCTACCTCTAAGATGACCATGTGCTTAGGAGACTTTGTCCCACAGAGAACCTGCTGGAGTTACCTGAAGCTCTAAAAAGGCAGGGAACGCGCTGTCCTGAGACTCGGGGGTCTTGGTATCAATCAACAGAGACCAGCACTCCTGTTTCCAAAACACCTCTTCACTCCAGCTGTCCCCCAGGATGCAAAGAAACCCGGGGAGCTAACATCAAAGTCCAGGCAGGAGACAGCCAGTCACAGTGAAATACCCGTCCAGCCAGCCACCGCCACCCAGCGGCCCACAGAACCCGCCAAGGCAGGGTGGTGCAAAAGCGCTAAAGCTAAAAGGACGGTCACAGCTGGAAGAAGGAGCCCGCTCTGGGAGGGCAGAAGGGAGGGACATTGCCATCCAGTGAAGCAGCGGGTTGGTGTGTGAATGTGCTCCGGGCCATCACCATAGGAGATGGAACAAATGAAGAAAATCCAGAAGGCAGAGCCAAGCTCACCCCCGCGAAACATCCCCATCGACTAGAGGACAAACGGCCGACAGGAAAGCCAAACCCAAGGGCCTCCTGGGTGTCCTGGCCTCTCAGAAACAGGAGCTGTGAGAGGCAGTGGCCACCCCTGGTTGAGGGTGTGGCTTTGGGACAATGGATCTCAGCAGCTGGGGCAGGGATTGTCCCTAGGGAATGTGTGGCAAGGGTTGGAGGCATTTGGGTTGTCACCCTGGAGAGAGGCTGCCAGAGGCACCCAGTGCACCCTCCAGTGCCCAGGACAGCCCTCCATGGGCTGAGGTTGAGAAGCCCCCATTAATAAGACGCCGTTGGTCTACTAGTGGAGACGGGAGAGGCCAGAGAGCCAGCTGTGTGGCTGGGACAAGGATGCCCCCAGTATCTTTGCAGAACAAGAACTCCAGCCCTGTCGTTGAGAGACTCGGGTCCGATTGGAACCTAGGGAATCACACCGGACAACCAGGAGGCCCCCACAGAGGCAGGGTCACAGGGAAAGGGGGGCAAAATGAACAAAAATACTCCCCCCACACAAACTTTAGGAGCACATGACAAATGTGACGTAAAGAAAGGCCTTCAACACAGCCAGCAGCTAGACCGCGAACTCACGCCAGCTGGAACCCGTGTCCTGGACTGGTCTGATGAGGACTTAGCATAAGCACTCTCAGAATGAAGCCACAGCAGGCCACGAGGGCGCCACAGGAGTTGCACGAGGGTTCCACGAGGGAGGGTTCCACGAGGGTTCCAAAGGAGAGTGGCTTTCTGCTGTCATCTGGCAGTCATGGTCTGCCACCGCGTGCAGCTTAGCACAGTAAGTGCCACAAACCCAGGAGGCCAGTGTCATTGCCATCCACTCTGCCTGCAGGGAAACTGAGTCGTGGGAAGGTGACTAGTTTTCACAAGATTGCTGGGCGGGCACATGGCAGCTATACTTTGGAGATGGGCAGTGGACAGCAACCTCCATGTCTTCCCATCGTGCTGGCAGCATAGACCCAAGTCATAAAAGGAGGAAGAGACTGAGGGTCCAAAGGGAATGGGGTGGGGAGTGGGGAGGCAGGTGTCAGCACCTACAAGCCTGCAGAGGGACCCAGCCCGAGGGGGCTGAAAGGCCACAGGGAAGAGGCTGGGCTGTGACAGGGAGGGAGCCCAGGAGGCCGCAGGAGAGCTGTCCCAGGAGACGAGAGCGGAAGAGCTGCAGAAGGGGCGGGGAGGCAGCTGCAGGCCACTAGTCTGGAAGCCATAGGAGGCTGCAGGGGAGAGGGGACAACGTCCTTGGAGGCTGGCGAGGTGTGTGTGTGTGTGTGTGTGTGTGTGTGTGTGTGTGTGTGTCGGGGGTCACAGCTAGCTCCTAGCCACAGAGCATGTACAGTCAGGGCAAACACCACAGCCAGCTTCGTCACTGCCTGTGACCACAGCTGGACAGCTCGGCAGGCCATTCCTC
The DNA here is from genome assembly GCF_052094955.1 of Ictidomys tridecemlineatus. Classification (NCBI taxonomy): domain Eukaryota; kingdom Metazoa; phylum Chordata; class Mammalia; order Rodentia; family Sciuridae; genus Ictidomys; species Ictidomys tridecemlineatus. The sequence continues at coordinate 6,672,114 of NC_135490.1, read as the reverse complement.
CTGGGCTTGTCCCTTGCCTGTCCTTCCCAGCACAGAAGGAGTGCGACCCTCCAGGCAGCCCCTCCCATCACGGGTGCGCTCCCCGCTGCCCTTCCTTTCCTGCACCCCATGTCTGCGGAGCCCGGGACCGTCTGGTCTTCAGAGCGCTCCTCTTCAGCCCCAGCCTTCCACAGAGGACCCTCTGCTTCCCAGCCGGACCTGGCTTTCTGCAGCCCTGGGGGGTCTCTGCGTCACCCCAGGCCTTCCCGGCATGGGCTGTCTCCCTGTAACCTGCCCCTGGCAGACCCCCCTTAATCCCCTGAGCACGGTCCCCTGCCTGTGAAGAGCACACCACTGGGCTCTGCCGCCTGCTGTTCCCTGCTGCTGCGGTCCCCTGGTCTCCTGCACTCTGCCCCTTCCCGGTGGAGTGTGGCGCCTGGCAATGCCAATCAATCTCCCTGTCCCCTTCAGAACTGCCACCTTGCCTTGAGACCTCCACACCTGAATGATGCCCAGCCCATACCCTGGCTGCAAATCCCCCCTCCTCAATGCCCTTCACCTGGCCCCACCTCAGTGACTCACCTGTCCACATCCAGGTCTGGCCACCTGGACATGCTCAGATTAAGAGACTCAGTCCAAGATCTCCGTCCCTCTGACTCGCTTCCAACTCCCACCACGTCCATTCTCTGCCCTCAGCCCGCCTCAGCCACCTGCTTCCCGGGTCAACCTGGCTTTCCACCCAGCCATGTTCCCCGGGACACCTCCAGCCGGTCACCATCCTCTTTCCACTTCACAGATGGGGAGCTTCTGGAGAATCCACTCACTCCTGTGGGCTGGGTTACTTCAGACCCCGGGCCTCAGCAGGAACGGGGACCCAGTGCTGCTCCTCTGCGGGTCCGCCAGCCCCTTCCCGTCGGTGGTCCTCTCCCCAAGTCCATCTCACAGACCTCTGCCCAGGACCATGAGCAGTCCATCTGCAGCCCCAGGGATTCCTCCACCAAGGAACAGCCACTCTCCCGAAGCGAAGCTGCAGGCATCCTGCTACAGTTTAGCTTCCTCAGTCGCCTTGACTCCACACCATGGTGAGCAACATCTGGATTCTCCTCCCATCCCCTCTCAAATCCCTTCTGCTGATGCAGAGAGGGGCCTCTCAGCTGCACAGGCCAGGCCACCAGCAGCTCCATCTCGGGGCACTGTCACTGGAGGGGGTGATTGACAGCCCCTTGGATCTCCCAGGACACAGCTAGCTACCTGGGTGACCAAGTGCTGTAGAACAGTGCTATAGAATATGTGTCACCAGCTGAAGTGGACTCACTTCCAACTCCCACCACATCCATTCTCTGCCTGTCACCTGCACAAGATGGGACAAGAACAGATATTGAGAGGAGGCATTTAGACACTGTGATTTGACCTTGAGTTGATATCCAAGGGTGAGGACACTCTGACCATATTTTACGTCTAACATGTTACATTTATTGTATTCTTTTAAGAACTGAGTTAGGACAGACTGGACACTTTAAAAAACAATAAGGTCTAACTTCTCAGGAGGCCCTGCTCTGCCCTGGGACCAGTGTCCTTCCCCTTTCTTTGGTGGGAGGGACCTACCTTGGTTGTGTGTCTCACCCCATCCCACCCGTGAGCCTTAATGTCCATGTTGATAATGTCTGATCAAGAGGCCATAACACAGGGCCACCAACTGTGCGACTTGAACAATGGACACTTATTTTCTCACATTCTGGAGGCTGCAAGTCCAAGATCAGGGTGTCCGCGGGGCCAGTTCCTCCTGAGGGCTGCCTTCCAGGCTTGAGGTGCATCTTGCCCTGTGCACTCACGTGGCCTTCCTTCTGTGTCTCTGTCCTCACGTAGTCTTTCTGTGGGGACCCCGTCAGATTGGATGAGGTTCCATCCTAATGGTCTCATTGACCTTAAACATCTTTAAAGACCTTGTGTCACTTTCTCTGGTCCCAGGGGTCAGGACATCAACATGTGCGTTTGGGAGACTCGACTCTGCCCATAGGCCATGAGCTCACACAGTTGGGGCCTGGTCTTTCCAGTTGGTGCGTCTTCTCCTTCCTACCTCCAACACTCGATAACAGCTGAGCACCTCCATTGTACCAGGGCAGCAGAAGTGGCCAGACGTTGGGATTGTGGCTCATGTCTGACCAGCAATAACTGGAAATCAGCAGGGCCATTGGTAGCAAGATTACTATCATCCAGGGGGCTTCTGTCCTCCATGAATTCAACGAATATTAACCTAGTCCCCGTTGTGCATGTGAAATGTTCTAGATGTAGGAGCCTCAAAGCAAGCAGTGTTCTCCCAGCTGATACTCTGGGGCCTCCAATCTCCCCTTCACCTCTCAGACCCCAAGCACTCTCTGCCCTGATGCTCCTCCCCACCCGCTGACCTCCCTCCCTGCCACACCCTTCCCTCCAGGAGAGACCATCTGAGAAACGTTCACCCCTGAAACCCCTTCACCCCAGCAGCCAACTTTCCCAGGGATACATTCATGGTCCCTGACTTATGATGATTCAACTTTCCATTTTTTACTTTACAGTGGTCAAGATCGATATGCATGCAGGATAGTCCTCCTCTGTAGGGTTTTGATCTTCTCCTGGGCATCAGCAGCTGCCGCAGCTCCCAGTTAGCCCCACGATGCCCGGGGAGACACCCGCACTCCTCAGTAGGCTGTTACTAATCTAGGATGCTGGGCAGGTTAGGTGTTTCAAATACATCAAAACTGACAATATTTTTGACTAAGGATGGTTTATCACATGTCCAGGGTAAATCAAGAAGCGTCTGTACAGTAACGGTTTTGATTCAGTTTTCCACAAGGGCTTGGGCAATGCAGGACCACCTCTGTATCCATCGCCTGTTCCTGGCAGCCGCTCTTCCAAACCTCTGCAAACCCACCCTGCTCCTGTGCCTACCACGACAGCATCTGAGCCCTGCTGCTGTAAACTGAAGAGCAGACCAGGGCCCCACTCCCGGTCTCCAGCCCACCCTCCTGCCTGGGGTGCTCAGCAGCCCCTCCCTTCTCTGGAGGTACTTGGGGGGCTGATGTCTTCACAGGTCCCCCCTGAATCTGCCGATTCCCCAGCTCTCAGACTGGCTTTGGGGCTGCTGCCTCTCTCTGCCCCAAATCGATTCTGATCTCTCCATCCTGAGACCTGTGTGCACAAAGCACTCTGTGGCTTTGGGGGGTAAGGGGAGGCAGCTGGGGCCACTGCACAGCCCAGCGAGAGCACATTTTAAGGTGGCTGTGACAGCTCTGGACACAAAGTCCTTGGCCCTGACCCCTTCCACCCCAGGCCCCGGGTTCCCCCACTCTCCTCTCTCATGCACCCTCCTCTCTGGAGCTCCAGGGTCCCCACCTCTCCCATCTCCCCCAGCCTGCCAATCATTCCCCGCCCAAGTCACTGTGGCACTCGAGGTGACCTACCTGGCTGCCACTGCCCTGCTCTGGTTTGAATGTGTCCCCCGAGAGTGTGGGTTGGAAACTTACCTCCCAGTGCAAGAGTGCTGGTGGGCGGGGTCTAGGCAGGTGTGCAGCCATCGAGTGGAAGAGACCTAGAGGCTGGAGTCCAGTCTCTTGCCCTCTTTTCCCTGTCCTCCGTGGACGATGCAACAGGAAGGCCCCACCCGATTCCAGCTCCTCAGTCTTGAACGTCCAGCCTCTGGAATGGTGAGCCAATAAATTTATTTTCATTATAAATTATCCCCCATTCTGTGGAATTTTGTTATAGCAGCACAACATGAACTAAGACCCCTTCTTCTCCCCTGCCCAGAGAAGCCCATTTTTTAAGATATTGAACGTGCTGTACACCTCTGGCACGGGGACATTTTTTTCACAAGGTTCCTGTCCCCTTCCTGTGTTCCTCCACAGCCATCTTTCCAAAACCAGGGAGGCCCATTAAACCATGGAAAATGAAAGGCCATAGACCGTCCCCAGAGGAGTGCCCAGCTCTGTGCTCACCGCCCCCGTCCTTTCCAGCTTCGAGGCCGGGTCCTGCTGTGGCTCTTCTCAGCCTTTGCTGTGACCTCCGGCCCCACCGCAGGGTTCTTTAGCTCCTCATCCTCCTGCTCCCCCTGACCTAGGAGCAGAAGTGGGCCCCACCCTGCCCCGCAGCTCCCTGACCAGGTCCCACTTCTCTGTCCAGTCCCCAGTCCCAGAGGGTCCTGCCGGGTCCCCAGGGCAGAGCCACCTTCTCGGGGATGTCCCTGTCTTGATCAGGGGAGTCTCCTCCCTCGCAGCCCCAGCCAGGACTGTGTGCAGGTGGCACAGGTGCTGTGGGGGAGGACCAAGCGGGAGGTGGCAGCTGTGACCTGAGTCCTGCGGCCTGAGAGCCGTGGCCTGGGAGGTAGGGACAGGGGACCTCATGGCCTGACCAAGGACAGCCAGCCACGATGCCACGTGGCAGAGAGCCTCGGGCAGAAGCCAGGGAAGGTACAGACGCCGAGGAGGCCAGGGCTCGGGAGCCCTCACCAGGGATGAAGCAAAGCAGAACCCGTGAGGCTCAGAGCAGGCAACAGGTCGCGGACCCTGCGAGGTCTCGGGGCCAGCGCTGCCCCTCACTCTTCTGGTGCTCAGTAGCATTTCTGAGGGACTGGGGCACGGGGAGGGACACGGTGGGCAAGTCTCCGACAGATGGCATCCCCGCGCACCTCCCTGCCCGCTCGCGGCCTGGCTGCACCCTCGCAGCCTGGAGCAAGGGCTGCTGGAGCCGGGTCCTTCCCAGGAAGCTGCGGCTCCCCACCCAACAGGCCGGGGCTCAGGAAGCCCGCATTGACGTCCGAGGATGAGGGACAGGGCCTCGAGTCAGCACGGTTTGTCCTTGATGGGCTTCTCTTACTTCAGTGAGCGGACTGCCCAGCCTCCCCATTGTCCCCCCTCCCCCAGCCCTGGAAAAGTCTCCCACGATGACCGACCGACTGTCACTCTCTCAGGGCCCCGACAGGAAGTGGGACGTGCAGCTCACAGGGGTGGCCAGGGGAGATATCCTGAGGCCTCGACGCCCCACTTCCTGGTTCTGGCAAATCACTTTGCTTCTGTGATCAGGAGTCCTCCTCACTGCCCGGCCACCACGCGACCTCATGTGACCCGACTGGGACCTCAGAACTTCAAGCCGAGAGCACCGAGGGATTGCGTGCAGCTACCTGGAACTCTGAGCCAAATCTCAGCCACTAAGCCCACAGGTGGGTGTTCCCTCCGTGTCTCACGTTGCAGAAAGCCCAGGGGTCAGTCCGGCTTGACGCAGTCCATGAGGCTGTCGTCAGGAGCCAGGATGGGATTCTCGTGTGCTTGCCCCAGGACTGGCTGCCGGTGCTCCAGCCATCATCTTTGCATTCCTGATTGGAAGAAAGGGCTGAAGGCAAGTGGGATGCCATCCAGAGATTACACCACATGAGCTGTTGGAGTTTTGTTTTGTTTTTGATTTTTTAGCCATGTACTTGTCGCTGACAACAAAACTGGGGTTCTTTTGGCAAGGATTAGGAGCGTCCACCACAGTCTACCTCTGAGCTACACACACACCATCCCTTCCACGTTCACTGGCACTTGGTCCTCCCACTGGGGTGTCCAGGACCCCTGGGAGATAGTCTCCTATATCAGTTCTAGACAGGGTTGGTCCTGGTGACCAACGCTCTAAAAACAAAAGGGCAAAGAGTCTGTCCCCAACAAGTCCCACATGCAATGACCAAAAAAGGAAGATCATTGTTTAAAAAAACAGCTCCCATAAGGAAAAGAGAATAATGGGGACCACCCCGCTGCCAAGGGCCCCTGACAGTTACCTAAACATAGTGAGGCCGCCGGCTCAGCAGCAGACGGCATCCCGTGGCCAGCGCTGCTCCCGCCCTGGAGTCTGCCTTCATCCTTGGCTCCATCGCTCTCCCCCCGGAAGGTCTGTCTAGGCGTGTCCGTCTCCCTGGCTGCATCTCGGAGGCCCACTGGGGGATGGTCTTCCTCAGGCGGCCCTGGGCTCCGGAGCCCACCTCCTGTTCCTTGCCTCTGGAGGCCTGGGAATCGTCCACACTTCTGTGGTTACACGTTCTCTCAGAACCTGGCCCACTCTGGTGCTGGTTGCTTCCAGTCCATTCCACGCAAGTAGCGCGTGGAGCCAAAGGCCTTACCTAGACACGTCCTCAGGGCCAGAGTTGCTTGTTTTCCTTACCGGCCACACAGTCCCCAGCCCCCAGCACCTAAAAGATGGGTTCTGACGTGAGGGGATGTCCAGTCCTCTCTCTGCCAGGACATCAGCACCTTTGCTTGGTGAGAAGGTTCACTCCTCCTGCTGGGGCTGCCACTTTGAAGTCACCACTTACAGCCACTCAGCTCCGGGGACAGGCGGAGTTGGGCAGTTGTGATCCTGCAGGACTCCATCTGTACACCCCTCTTTGTAGGCACTTCTGCACAGTGGCCCAAAGGAGGAAGCAACCCATGTCCACCTACAAACCAATGGATGAACCGAACACGGCGAGCATGGACGACAGGAAACCCGTCAGCTGTGAAGAGGAAGGACATTCTGACACGTGCTACCACAGGAAGGTGCCCACCAAGTGAAGAAGGGCACCCGTTGCAGGATCCCACTTATATGAGGTCCCTAGAGCAAAACCACAGAGATGGGGTGCCAGGGTGGTGGGAGGGCATGTGGGAAGCCAGTGCCTAACCGGCACAGGAGTCCCCCTGGGAATGAGGGGTTCTAGAGAGGAATGGGGGTGAGGTCTGCACGGTGTGCCCATCCCTGATGGTTCATTCTATGTCCTGTGGGTTTTGCCATGTCTTAAAAAAATCATCTTGAATAAACATGTGCACACAAAAATTACAGCCCACCGTGGAGGCACGTGAGTCGGGAAAGCAGTTTCCATGCGCCTCTGCTTGCAGCCTGGATGGAGGAGGAATTCGGCTCCCACCCCAAACCCTGCTGCCAACAGTCTGGATTCTTCTGGCCATATCCCCGTTGCTCCAGCCTCGGCTGGCATGTGAAACACACCGCAGGGGTTAGTAGATGACACCGTCTAACAAACGTTTGCTGATACACCGCAAGGTCACCAGCTGCTTGTCTGCAGCGTTTACCAAGATGGCATCTTTCTAGCCACTTGCTTCATTCGCTCACTTTCAAATACCAGCTTCTACTGCCTGTGGCAGGCCACCCCGTGCCACAGCCCGCACAGGTTAGGAGCCGCTAGGGCTCTGAGCATCAAGGATGGAAGCTTAAACATGAAAGAATTTTGTTTTGCAATTTAGTAAGACCAGAAGGAGTCACTGCTGGCATTTGTTCTGTGTCCCAGAATGTCAAGGTCAAGGTCATGGCTTTTCCCACGGTCCAAGATGCTTGCTGAGGCCCTTGACCTGTGTACCTGGGTTCTAGGAAGCAAGAGGAGGAGGGAAAAAGGCCAAAGTGTGTGTGTGTGTGCGTGTGTGTGTGTGCATGTGTGTGCATGTGTGTGTGCATGTGTGTGTGTGTGTGCGTGTGTGTGTGCATGTGTGTGCGTGTGTGTGTGTGTATGTGTATGTGTGTGCGTGTTCCAGCTAACTCCTTTCTTTATATTCCACTGCAAAACTTTCTGCTTGTTTCTTATTGGGCCTGAAACAGATGGGAGAAAGGTAGCCCTTGGCTGGGCACACTGATGTCTCTCCCTGCAAACCGTCGGTTCCATCAGCCTCCTTAGTGCCTCCCCCAAGAAAGCCGAGCCAGCCTCTCCCAGCCCATCTGCTAACTGGTGTGTTTGGTTTTGTGCTTGGCCATTCTTAGTAGGGAGAAATTCCTTTTAGATAATCTTATTACTTTATGTATTTTTTCTAAATTTGCATATGTCATCTATATACAAAAACAAAAATTATGTGGCTACATAAGTTCCTTTAGAACAATGTATCAATTAGAGTTCTCTAGAGATACAGCACCAATAGGATGAATAGATAGATGATTGATAAATGATAGATGATAGAAAGACAAGCAGATTAATAGAAGGGTAGATGGATGGATGGATAGATAAATATGAATAAAATTAATTTTAAGTCATAAGTTCATCGATCATTTGGGCTGATAAAAATCCAGGGCAAGTCAGCAGTCTAGAAACTCGGGCAGAAGTGAGTACTACAGTCTTGGGGCACAATTTCTTCCTTTTCAGGAAACTTCCATTTTCCCTTATGGTCTTTAACTGATTGGATGAGGCTCACCCACAAAGTCAGTCTTTCTTACAGTGAACTGGGTGTAGATGCCAACCACATCTGCAAAGCACCTTCACAGAAGCACCCACTTTACTCTTTTATTATATACCACGGACACCATGCCCTGGTCAAACTGACGTACACCTGACCATCAGGCAGGTGACAGGATGTAAGGAAAATGGCACTAACATGGGGCCAGGGGCTTGAGTTCAAGTCCCGACTCTGGTCTCTGACAGCAATGCCTCTTCTCTTCTCTGGGCCTCGTCCCTCTGCCTGGACAGACAAGGCCTGGGCGAGAGGGCCTCTGGGTCCCCCCGAGACGAGTACAAGCTCATGCCTCAGGAGGGGCTCCCCGCGAGAGACGGTAACAGCAAGGTTGATGAGGATTCTGATAAAGGAGAGAGAAGAAAAAGCCAAGGCCGGCTCTGCCCTGGGCCAGGGACGGTCAAACCCACAGGCTAAGGGCACACTGTGGCCTGAAGGAAGCCGTCAGGGAACAGCGACGTTAGTTCTCACCAGTCCAGTGCCTCAGTAGCCGGACCCCAAGTAGAAATGCCCCCGTGCAGCCGTGAGTGTGGCCAGCGGTAAACCAGGTCCCAGCACAGACCCTGTGACCCTGCAGGACACTCAATGCCTCTGCGCCGGACCCCCTCGCGCACGGAGGGAAACAAGGGTCATTAGGTGCATCTTACAGAAGCAGCGCAAGGATTAGGCGCCAGGCATCCCCAGTCCTGGGAACTGGCCACCGTCATTGACTAAAACGCCCTTCGGTTGTTGGGATTCTAGGAGGTCTTCGTTTTTATGACCAAACAGGCCTCAAGAGAGGTCAGCCGAGATGCTCTGTCCATTCCCCTGAGCTCATCGGGGACCACGTGGCTTTTGCAGAGTCTCAGGTAAGATTTGAGAACACAGGTGCGGCCCACGTGAGGCCAGAGCAGGGCGGCTGCGTCTGTAACTGGTCACCTCTGTCAACATCACCTTGTTGGCCATGAGAGTAGTCACTGGGTCCCTGCAGCAGGCACCAGGGCTCCAGAGGGAGCAGGATGTGTCCATGTCCTGGCAAGATGAGCAGGCTAGAGGGAAGGCAGCCTCCACAGACACACCGATGCCACGTCACCAGAGCCACGTCACCAGAGCCACGTCACCAGAGCCACAGCCAAGCCACTGGATGAGCCAAGGGCGCTTACTCTATGCTGGGTGTGCACGTGGCGAATAGAACAGCCATAAACCAGACCAGACCTTCTCCAGCCTTACAACCTGGCCTCAAAACAATCATCACGAGGTGGGGACGATCACAAGGTGACAACTGAGTGCTATGAGTATGTGTGCCAGGGATTCAGGGGTCCCTGAGGGAGAGTGAGCCTTGAAGCAGCAGGAGAGTCACCCGGGCAGAGCAGGGGAAGATCCGTCCAGAAGAGCTGTCCGCAGGCAAAGTCCTGGAGGGGGCCGGAGGCGAGTGGGCAAGCGGCCAGGCTGGGCTGGAGGGGAAAGAGGGGCCCGGCCAGGGGGGCCTCCAGGCCACGGGGGAGCTCTGGGCTTGCCCTTGAGTGTCCAGGAAGGCTGCGAAGCATGAAGACGACAGTCCACTTTGATGCGTCTGTGTGTGGAGGGGGAGGTTCAGAGACTTGGTAAGAAGTCCCTATGCCCCACGACAGAGGCGGGGGCCAGGGGTGCAGAGAGGAGAAAGGACTCAGTGACCGTGAGGGCGGCAGACCTGGAGGTGGGTGGGGAGGAGGGAGGGTGAGTCAAGAAGAGCTGGAGGTTCCGCTTGAGGGAGGAGAAGAGGGACCTGAGAGGACACCCAGAAGGGCCACCATGCAGGCTCAGGGGCAGCAGGTGAGGGCTGGGGTGCGTCTCAGGGAAGACCCACCCTGCCGGTGTCCCCTGGCCTCCTCAGTGGGGCTCTGGACATGGGCAGTGAGGCGGGGGAGAGACAGACTTGCCCCCAGGTGACCAGGGGTGCCAGGGGCTTCCAGGTGGACAAAGGGCGAAGCCACCCCGGGTCCCGGCGTGCAGTGCTCAGGTGCTGAACTTGGGGTCCCCTGCAGAGCTGTTCTCTGCACCCCGAAGTGGAACCACGGTGCTGGAAACACGGGGGTGCCAGCTGCCGGGAAGAAGTGGGGTCGGCAGGTCCTGAGGGGACCAGGTGTTGGAGGACGGGGACCTGAAGACAGAGGATGGGGTTTCAGGGTCTGGAGGAAGGGGAGTCCTGGGTCCTGCTGGAACTAGGGGGGCCCTGCATGCGTGGGAGGGAGGGTGATGCCCGGACCTCGCTTCCGATGGAAGACAGCCTGCGAGGGAGGGGTGACAGAGGGAAGGGGACCGAGGTCCCTGCTCCAGCACAGGCGGACCCAGAGCACAGCAGAGAGGAGGAGCCAGAGGAAGCCACCCAGGAGCCCGGGCGCCTCATGACCCAACAAAGCTGCACCCCACCCGCCCCAGGTTCCAGGCTCGGCAGTGCCGGCCTGTCTCTTGGCAACTGGATTCAGGGCCATGGCACTCCTAACACCCCAGGGAGTGAAAGAAGTCTTCCAATTCCAGGTGAAGAAAGAGACAGCGGGACTTGAGAGAAAGTTTGCCCCACGGGTCCAGAAATGGGGCGTGTGCCGGGGTCACTGCAGAGCGGCGTCTCTTCAGGGCGGTGTGTCTTCAGGGGACACCCCGGGCATCCACCTGTCTCTCACTCCTCCTGTGATGGGTGCGGCCACATTCCAGGCTCGCCCACCCCTGCTGGTGGCCAGTGTTGGGGCCTGCAGGGACAGCCCTGGTGTGGCCAAGCCCGCTGGAGAGAAGGGGGACGCTCCTGCCCCCCAGGAGCCTGACACCCCGGGGGCTCTCCGCAGTTGTGCCCACAAGTGTGCGGAGCAGGGGCCTGCGATGACCTGAGGGAGAAGGGCAGGCGGGCCGCCTGGGTCAGGTAGAGGAGAGTGGCCGTGGAGAGGACAGGGATCAGGCTCCTGTGCCATCCGAGCAGTCATGGTGCCAGGGTCCTCCCAGCCAGAGCGTCCTTGGCCCAGGAGACTGACACCCCCAGGCAGGGTGGGTGTCCCCAGGCAGGGTCCCCTCAGTGGACCATGGGGAGGAGACCATCACCCCACACCTTTGCATCTCCTACATGTGTTGGTGACCTATGAGAACCTTCTGGAAGGGCTAGAGAACTCTCAGGCAGCGGGGTCTCACGGCATCAGCCTTTCCCTCCGGCTCTGCCAGAGTGAGTGCCCCAGTTCCATGGCTGAGCTTCCTTCCTTCCGTGCAACACGGCCCGCCAGGCGCCTCCTCTGCCGGTCATCCGCACATTAGTACGGATTCCACGATCCCGTCCACGGGGAAACCGTGGAAAGTAGTCTTTGGGGGAAAATCAAACTGTTTTAGGGAAGAGGGATCAGGCCGTGATTCAGAGCTTGAGACCCACTGAAGGCCCACAAACCTGGGCCTGCGGTGGCTGCGTCAAGAGTCTCGGAGAAATGAGTTCAAACGAAAGAACAAGTCCCCAGGGAGGAGGAAGAAAGCGGAATTCTCCCGGGAGACCCTCCCTCCCTGTCCCCGGGGTCGGAGGGCCTGGGGGTGGGCCTCTCACTCCTGGCCGTGTCCTGCAGAAACCTAAAGGTCGGGAGCACCTGCGGAGACTCCTGAACTGGGAAGCGTTTGACGAGTTGAGGGACGCGCGCAGGAGCATCCTGCTGGACACCATCTATGACAGCGTCATCTTCGCGGTGGGCAAAGGCTTCCCGTGGGTGGAGGTGGTGCAGGTGGTCAAGTTCACCGAAGAGCTGATCAAGGAAACCAAAGGTATGGACACGGGCTGGGGGCGCCCGTGAGCCCCGGGTCGCCGCCCCGGGAGCCCGACCCTTCCTCCCACTGGAACTGGCTCCCCTCGTGCTACCCAGGCCCCCCCAGGGCTGGAGGCTCCTAGGTGTCTGCCAGCCGGAAGCTCGAGGCCCTCGGGCCAGGCTCCCGCTGGCTCGGGTTTGCGTCTGTGGCGGTTCACTTTTGCTGCAATGGTCACGTGTCACCCCTGCTTGCAGCCCCTCATGGCCTTCCCGTGGTGCCCTGGAGGACCGCGAGCCTCCTGGGGTCAGGCTGGGTGGAATGTGGGGGCTCCGTTCAGGTCTGAGCTTGCTGGCCTGGCACGGAACGGTCAGGTACATCTGGGGTGCGTCTCGGCCACCCCCGCCCTGGGCACGGCTGTCATGGGGAAGGAGCCCGAGAGCGCGTGGTCACACCCGTCCACCTCCTGGGCTCTGAAAGGCAGACTCATTTACGGAGCAAATAGCACGTTCCGAATGGCCCTCTGGGCCGCCTTCGCCGCAGTCAACTTGGCCAAGGATCATCCCGAAGGGCCGACGCGAGGGGAAAGGCAGTGAGAAGTGGGGTATTTCTGAGAACCCCCTCCTGACATCCTTACCGGTGACCAGATGGAAAAGGCCAAAAGACACTTCCCTGCTGAAGTGGACGTCAGCGAGAGGCCACAGAGAGCCGGGCGTCCCGGTGGGACAGCAGCGAGAAGCCACCTCCTCGTGCCTTGTGGCCAGCAAGGGCCCAGCACCTGCATCTCCCTGAGGAGCCACATGCAGAACGTGGCCCCAGGTCTTCCCAGTCAGCCTCTGACAGCCCCAGGCCACCGAGGCCGGCCTGAGAGCGGCTGTGGAGACCGCCCCGAGGCGCCTGGGGCCCTGCTCAGGCTGGGGCCCTGCTGTGCTAGAGCCCCTTCTGTCCTGATGGTCAGGTGGGAGTGTCCTTGCTTTAGGAGGCCTCGAGTGGGGACCCTGGGGTGGGTGGGCTTTGTGTGGCCAAGTCGGCTGGGAAAAGAATGTCTTTCTGGTATTTCTGCAACTTTTTTATGTTTAATTTGTTTTATCTTGAAATTATCTCCCAAGAACATAAAATGGGATTTTGACCCTGTAGGGGACCTTGGAAGGTCCTCGTTGGGCTTTCTGGGCATGACTAGCAGTGGCCACGGACCCAGGCCACGTGACGCCCCTCTCCCTGTCTTCCCCATGCGGTGACTCTGTCCCTGATGATGCCAGCGTCCCTCACACAGGGTGCCCTGCGTGGGATGCACACGGCCCCGTCCGGATACAGCCTGAGCTCACTGTCGGGTCCCAGCACCTACCCAGTGTCCTCCCCTGAGCTTACCACCTCTCACCATCCCACCCCGCACCACGTCCTCCTCCGGCTCTTGGTGGCCACTGCGTCAAGTCTGAATTCTGCAGCCCACTCACCAAATCGCAGGGTGGATTTTCAGACACACGGTCCCACCAGGTCCCTCTTGGAAGCTGCTCGGGCTCCCACTGCCCATCGGGCAGGTGGGGATCAGCCTCTTGCTCTGCTCACCACACGTCCCTCTCCACCCAAGGTGCAGAGCTGCACCAGCCCACGCCTCTGGAGCAGTGTCTCCTGGCGACACCCGCTGCTCCTGGTGGGGAGGCTGTCTGGTGGCAATCTCCTCGGCAGCACGTGCACAGAGACTCTCAGAGAACTCAAACAAGCTGATCCCCCAGAGGCAGAGGATAGATTGCTGCCGAAGTCTGGCTTGGCACAAATCAGGAGCCACTTGTCAAAAAGAAACTAACTTTATTTTTAGAACTACAAACGCCAAACAAAACAGCTCCAGGGAAAAACCCTCAGAGCCCAACTGCCACCACCGGCTTCCACAAGCCTCTCTCTCCCACACCAGCCTTTTCCTCCCACAATCCTCCTCCTCTTGAGGCCGATTGGCTGGGTTGCGTGGGCAGAGCCAAAGAAGTCACCCAATGAGCAGCTCCGTGGAGGAGCCAATCAGCTAGATGTTGCTGGGGCAGTCTGAAGCTTGCTGGCAGCTGGAAGTTTGCTGGGGCCCCTTTGGCTGTGGCTCTCAACATCTCCCCCTCTCTGTTTAAACAACAAGCATGTGGCTTATGGACCGTGCCTGCCTTAGGTTGTCCAATACATATGGTCCTTACCCGTCTTCGGATGAGCTGACCTCAGGGCGTCAGCCTCCTGTCTTAGGTTGGTACCATTGTAATTGGATCTTACCCGTCATTGACTACCGGTCCAGTATACAGCCACACCTGAGGAGAGGTCTCAGCGGGGGGTGGGGGGGTGGGGTGGTGGTGAGGTTCTTCGCCTCACCTCTGTTGACCCCCAAATTTTAGCTGAATGATCATGACAAGCAGAAGGGAGGAAGATATACCAAGTCAATTGACGGCTCCTTTTGGGAAAATTGTACCACCGATGAAATCATCAGCAAAAATACCCCAACACTACCACAAGTCGCTGCACCAACAGATAGTTCACAATGCATACAAGTGACACATAGTTCTGTAAGCAGTTCAGTGTAAGTTCTGTAAGCAGTTCAGTGATGGCTTTTGCAGAAACTGTAGATTAGTTTTATCTTTGTCTTCACCGGCACAGGGATGAAGATAGGAATTCTGGCAATAATGACTAAAGAAAAAATTAGGTAACATTCCAGAAGACACTAAAAGAAAACAATTTTCTTAACAATTTATATTATCTTCATCGGCACTGGGATGAAGATAGAAATTCTGGCAATAATGGCTAAAGAAAAAATTAGGTAACATTCCAGAAGGCACTAAAAGAAAACAATTTTCTTAACAATTTACATTATAGTGAAGAGAATTATTAAATATAATGAAAACGAAAGGTGAGAGTAAACAAACAGATCTGTTAACCTCCTTTTTTGTTTACATATTAAAACAATTCTTAACAGTTATTTACCCAATTTAAATTAAACCATTTAAATCACGTGAATAAAAAAAAAAAAAATATTTGGATCCATCTTTTCATGAGCGCTCATCATATATGATATATAGAAATATGTACATTGGACATACGTACATTCAAACATATAACACAAAACACAAGTGTGCACACATAATATAATACATACAACACATAACACAATAGTAAAGGCCTTATAACTTTTTACAGGTAAAATCTCTATTGCAATGTTTAAAAACTCTATAGTCAAAAAAAAAATAGAACTGATCAGCAAAACATTAACCTAGGTCTGTATGAGCTCAAAAAAATAAAATAGAACTTCATGATATGGGAAAGGGCAATAATAAAATAGATATTGAAAAAAGCATCCTGGTTCTGTTGCAGATGTAAGGATAGCCAAATTGGAGTTTTGGATATCAGCTATTATGGATTTGAGCTAAATCATCTTCTTTTTGGTCTGTAGAAATCGCTTTAGTTAATCTCTCTGGAATCCAAATCGGCTGCTGTTCTCCCTGTGGAAACACAAAAACAGACCCCCGACTCCAGACAATCACTGGGTCAGGATTTTAGTTAATCTCTCCGGAATCCAAATCAGCTGCTGTTCTCCCTGTGGAAACACACAAACAGGCCCCCGACTCCAGACAATCACTGGGTCAGAACCTTGGTTAATCTCTCTGAAATCCAAATCGGCTGCTGTTCTGGGTCAGAACCTTGGTTAATCTCTCTGGAATCCAAATTGGCTGCTGTTCTTCCTGTGGAAACACACAAACAGACCCCCGATTCCAGACAATTACTGGGTCAGGACCTTTCCATTGTCCTGTTAGAATATCTTTCCAAAGTACCTTGGGCTTATGTACATTTTTTGGACACATATGCCTTTCTGCAGCACTAAGTCCTGATGAATCCAAATTTAAAAAGTTTAGAGTAAAAAGGGTTATTTTAAGTTTATCTTTGGGGAATATATACCCCTTCCCAATTCCATCTTTTTGCTTTAATAAATACATTTTAATAGTTTGATGAGCTCTTTCAACTATGCCTTGTCCCTGTGGATTGTATGGGATTCCTGTTATATGAGTAATGCCAAATGATGAGCAAAATTGTTTAAAAGAAGTAGACGTATAACCAGGGGCATTATCTGTTTTTAACTGTTTTGGAATGCCCACAGTGGCAAAATTTTGTAAGCAATGAGCTATAACATCTTTAGTTTTTTCGCCGGCATGAAGGGAGCCCATCAAAAATCCAGAAGAAGTATCAACTGTAACATGCAAATATTTTAATTTTCCAAATTCTGGCAAGTGTGTGACGTCCATCTGCCAAATATGGTTAGGCATCAATCCTCTAGGATTGACTCCAAGATTAACTTGTGGTAAAAAGGTCACACAATTTTGACATTGTTTTATTATTTGTCTAGCTTGTTCCTTAGTTATTTTAAAACGCTTTTGTAAAGTATTAGCATTGACATGGAATCTTTCATGAAAATTTATAGCTTCTTCTAGTACAGAGAAAATATGTATGTCACGTGTAGTTTTATCTGCTAAATCATTGCCTAAACTAAGGGCTCCAGGCAATCCTGTATGTGCCCTGATATGTCCTATAAAGAATGGATCTTTTCTGTCCCAGATTAAACTTTGTATAGTGGAAAACAAAGAGAAAACAGTAGAAGAAGGGGAAATTCTACCAGCATCTTCAAGGGATACTATAGCATTAACTATATACTGGCTATCAGAAAATAAATTAAATACAGAATCTTTAAACATCACAAAAGTTTGTAATACTGCATTAAGCTCTACCTTTTGAGCTGATTGTTTGGGTACTAAAAATGTAAAAGTTTGATCAGGTGTAACTATTGCTGCTGTACCATTATTTGACCCATCAGTGAATATATTTGGAGCATTCATGATAGGTGTTTTTCTTGTCATTTTTGGAAAAATTACAGGATGCAATGACCAAAAAGACAATAAAGGATTAGATGGTAAGTGGTTATCAAATGAAACATTAGATTTGCACATTATTATTGCCCAAGTATTTAACTCATTAGCTAATTCATCAATTTGATTCATAGTATATGGAGTAATAATTTTATGGGGAGAAATTCCAAACACTGCCTTTGCTGTTTTTATTCCTTTGAGTATTAATTGTCCTACAGCCTCAGGATATCTAGTAAGAATAGTGTTAGGAGAATAAGATAAATGTATCCATAATAATGGACCTTCTTGCCAAAATACTCCTGTAGGAATATTTTTTGTTGGTAGTACAATAAATAATAAAGGCAAACTTATATCAATTCTATCCAAATGCATATTTTCCATATATGTTTCAATGATTTTTAATGCCTTTCTTGCTTCAGGCGTTAACATTCGGGGTGAATTTGGATCTGATGGACCTTTTAGGATATCAAATAAAGGTCCCAATTCTCCTGTTGGAATACCTAGATAAGGCCTTATCCAATTTATGTCTCCTAATAACTTTTGAAAGTCATTAAGTGATTTGAGTTGATCTACTCGTATTTGAATTTTTGGTGGACGGACCATGGTTGAGGATAATAGAACTCCTAAATAATTAATTGGAAAATTTAATTGCACTTTATCTATTGCTATCTCTAGATTATAATTTTTTAATAAGTTTGTAAGTGTGGCATAACATTCTAGTAATGTGTTTTTAGCTTTGTGTGCCAATAACACATCATCCATATAGTGAAATATTTGTAGTTCAGGATTTTGATTTCTAAGTGGCTGGATTACTTTGTTAACATAAATTTGACACATAGTTGGGCTGTTAGCCATCCCTTGAGGGAGTACTTTCCATTCATATCTCTGATCAGGACCTTCATGATTTAGTGCAGGGATAGTAAATGCAAAACGTGGACTATCCTCAGGATGAATTGGAATTGAAAAAAAACAATCTTTAATATCTATAACTAAAACATACCAAGTTTTTGGCAAAGCAGACAATTGAGGAATCCCCGATTGAGCAGGTCCCATAATGACCATTTCATTGTTAATGGCTCTTAAATCTTGCAGTAATCTCCATTTACCAGATTTCTTTTTGATGACAAAAATGGGAGTATTATGGGGAGATACAGAAGGTTGTATATGTCCTTCCGCTAATTGTTGTTTGACCAGATCATGGGCTACTTGTGTCTTTTCTTTAGTCAAGGGCCACTGAGGAACCCATACTGGTCTTTCTGATTTCCATGTAATTTTTATTGTCTCAGTGGCCCTTTGTGAAAATCCAACCCATGTCTGTCTGTTCCTTGATCTATTTGTATTGGTGCTGCTATACATTGTTCTTGTCTTTCTAATCTTTTTCCTTTCCTAAAACCTTGTCTAGCCATAATAGTGGGTGCATTTTGATTGATATTATTTGTTAATGTCAAACCTAATTGATCTAAGACATCTCGTCCCCATAAATTTACGGGAAGATGATCCAATACATATGGCTGTATAGTTCCTTCACATCCTTCAGGATCCTTCCAATCTAATAGCATTGCACTTCTATCGGGATTAGTCGCCACTCCTAGGCCTCGAAGCGATTGAGTGGCTTGTTGTAATGGCCAATGTTTTGGCCATTCTTGACGAGAGATGATGCTAAGATCTGCACCTGTATCCAGTAGCCCATTAAATTCATGTCCTTGAATATTTAGTTTTAGCATGGGGCGAGAATCTAAATTTAAAGAAAGCATAGCCCAATCTACACCTGTGGAGCCTAATCCCTTGGAACCTCTTTCTACAACATGACTGGAAAATTTATCATGTAGGCTTGGTATTATTAGTAACTGTGCTATTCTATCTCCTGGTGAAATTACTGATATACCCTTTGGAGAACTGGCTATAATTTTTATTTCACCTTCATAATTGGAATCAATTACCCCAGGACTTATCAAAAGTCCTTTTAGAGTAGAAGAGCTGCGTCCCAATAATAAGCCTACTGTTCCTTTGGGAAGAGGTCCTTTTACCCCTGTGGGAATGATTTGAACTCCCATCTCTGGAGTTAGTACTGATTTGGTGGAGGCGCAGATGTCCAACCCTGCGCTCCCTCTGGTTTGTCTGATGAGGGATCTGATGTGCTGGGCACTACCCTGATGGGGTTGCTGGGGTTGCTGGGTTCCTCCAGTGCTCCGTATATTTGTGGTTTGGGGCCCCGGAGCATTGGGGCCCCCTGTCCATTTTTTGGCAACGGAGCCCGATGCCTTTGTCCACGATATTGTGGATAAACACCTTGTCCTTGTTCGTTTTTTGATAATGGAGTACCCTCTATGGTGGTTTGAGGACGGTATTCATTAGCCCAATATAATGGAGTACCCTCTATGGTGGTTTGAGAACGGCATTCATTAGCCCAATGTCTCCCTCTACGGCATCGTGGGCAAATACCCGGTATTCTACTTGTTTGATACCTAGTTTTGTTAAACCCTCCTCCTATGGGGCAATTCCTTTTAAAATGTCCTGTTTGTTGACAATTGTAGCATGTTCTTGGCCTGGCATCTAAAGCCTGTTTTACTGCAGCTGCCACAATTTGCCCTTGTTCATTAATGTCTCTGGCATCTAAAACCTGTTTTACTGCAGCTGCCACAATTTGCCCTTGTTCATTAGTGTCTCTGGCATCTAAAGCCTGTTTTACTGCAGCTGCCACAATTTGCCCTTGTTCATTAATGTCTCTGGCATCTAAAGCTTGTTTTACTGCAGCTGCCACAATTTGCCCTTGTTCATTAATGTCTCTACATAATTTAATATATGTGTTTAAATCTTCATGTTTCCATGGTCTAATGATATCTCTACACCAACGATTCGCTTGGTCATAAGCCAGTTGTTTTATAAATGGCATTGCTTGTTCTGTATTCCCAAAAACTCTGGTAGCTGTTTGAATAAGCCTATCTACAAATTCAGCGTAAGGTTCATTAGCTCCTTGTATTATCTTAGATAATTGACCTTGTAAACCTCCAGGTTCTTGTAAAGACTTCCATGCCCTAACTGCATCTACAGCAATTTGTAAATATACACCAGGATCATATGCAAGTTGTTGCTGCCGATCCTCATAAGGTCCCTTTCCTAACAACATATCTAGATTTCTCTGAGGATAACCAGCTGCTGCATTTCGACTAGCCGTCTCCTTGCAAAATTCCTCATTGGCAACCTTCCATAACAGGTATTGTCCTCCATTTAGCACAGCTTTACACAAACTAGCCAAATCTGCTGGCGTCATGCTTAAGTTGGTAATGGATTCGACCAAGCTTACAGTGAAGGGTGCTTGAGGACCATAGGTTGTTACAGCCTCTTTTAGCTCCTTCACTGATTTGAAATTTAAACCCTGGTAAGTTCGCTGCCCTCCTACCTCAAATACAGGGCATACTTGAGATCCTGTCTCAGGATCCAAACTATCAACTGCGGGGGTTGGGAGTCTCTTAGCATATGGAGGTGGTGCTGTTGATTGGACACTTATGCCCTCTGGTGATAGAGTGCTGTTAGTAGCAGTCTCCTGTAGAGGTGGCGCTGTTGGTTGAACACTTACGCCCTCTGGTGATAGAATGCTGTTAGTAGCAGTCTCCTGTAGAGGCGGTGCTGTTGGTTGGACACTTACGCTCTCTAATAAAAGGGTCTTATTAGCAGTCACCTGTTTTAACTTTTCCCCTGATAGATTTTTCTGCTCTAAACTTCCTTCCTCTGTCTCACTATCTCGAAAGACCTTCTCTTTTACTTGAATCTTTTCCTCTTTCTGACTAGCTCGAGCTTTTACTTGAATCTTTTCCTCTGTCTGACTAACTTGAGAGACTTCCTCTTCTACTTGAATCAATATGTCTTCTTCTTCCTCTACCTCTGTCTGAACTGAAGGCTTTGGACTAAGCAAACTAGATACCAACGTCCACAATGACAATGTGCTAACTGGCAGAGTCCCTGGGTTGTTCTTTTCTATTCTTTTTAAATCTTCACCATGATGGTTCCATTGTGATATATCTAACAACTCCTCCTTAAAAAGCCATGGGCTATATTCTTGTATTACATCAACGTATGCCCTGACTGCTCTTGGTTTTACTGGGAAGCTTCCTTCCTCTAACAGTTTACTTAACACTCTTTCGGTTTGTTTTTTACTAATTGCTGATCCCGTATTTCTACTATAATACAACCCAACAAGATGACGCCAAACAAAACCGAGACAGAATCCAATAAAAAGGGAACCACACAAAATCATTATAACAGCCTTTCTATCCTCCTGACATATGCATCCGTCCTTTCTCCCTATCTGTTCCTCAGACGCAAATAGTTTTTCCTCAGATGTGAGTGGTTTTTCTTCCCTCTCACTCATCTCCAGGGACAGGCAAGTTAAAACAAAAACGAAGCAAAACAAAAGAGGAGACTTAGAATGGCTCCCCATCCTCTCGCCCTGCCCTCAGGGGCGACCAGTTTACTTACCCTCAGTTGCTCCCCGTGCGAGCCACCAAATGCCGAAGTCTGGCTTGGCACAAATCAGGAGCCACTTGTCAAAAAGAAACTAACTTTATTTTTAGAACTACAAACGCCAAACAAAACAGCTCCAGGGAAAAACCCTCAGAGCCCAACTGCCACCACCGGCTTCCACAAGCCTCTCTCTCCCACACCAGCCTTTTCCTCCCACAATCCTCCTCCTCTTGAGGCCGATTGGCTGGGTTGCGTGGGCAGAGCCAAAGAAGTCACCCAATGAGCAGCTCCGTGGAGGAGCCAATCAGCTAGATGTTGCTGGGGCAGTCTGAAGCTTGCTGGCAGCTGGAAGTTTGCTGGGGCCCCTTTGGCTGTGGCTCTCAACAGATTGCCTCCGTCACCTCTGAAAATTCTCTTCCTGGCCCTGGCAGAGATTTCTCCACAGTCAATGCCAGTCTCAGGAAGAGCTCTGAATGTTTCTGGAGTCCTAATTCTATCATTTCCCAGCTGTGTGGCCTTGACAATTGCCTCAACCTCTCTGTGCTTCAGATCACGCATCTATAAAATGAGGATGACTGTGGGGTTGTTGTGTTCGTTTCTATAAAGCACTCGGAAGAGTGACTGGAGTGTTGGGCGGGGTTTGGGCCACACTCCCAAATGGTGAAGTTCTGCAAAATAAAAATCCTCAAAGTCTAAAATTCTGAAGACAAAATTCTGGAAAAAATAATTTTAAAATATTTATCCAAAAGCCTTTTTTTTTTTCTTTAACAAGGAAATTTGTTGGAGAGACATGCAGACCTGAAAGATCTGGGTGTTGTGGCACACGCCTGTGGCCCCAGAGGCACAGAAGGCTGAGCCTGGAGGATTGAGGGTTTGAGGCCAGCCTCAGCAACTTAAGATTCTGTCTCCCCACCACAACAAAGTGACGTAACACTTCACAGACTACTTTACAAAAGAAAATAGACAGCGTTTTCGAGGCATAACCCCTCAGGCGTACCCGTGACAGTCGCACAGGTCTAACAGCTACCAGCCAGTGAACCAAATCCATGAAGAAACAGTGCAAAGTAAAACGCCGGGAGATGCGCTGTGATGGCGAGCACCAGCGCACACCTGCGGTCGTGTGAAGCACCTGGGCAGACCGCCACGGTGGATCACTAAAGAACCACGTCAGGTCACCCATCATGTCCAGTTTCCTGGAAAGCCGAGACCCTGAGACACTTCATCCTTCACAGAAGCCAGTATATAAACATGACACCTCACAAAAAGGAAAAAAAAGACAACTTTATTAAGGACATTTCAACATTTTCACATGACACAACGCACACACCAAGTCCACGTTGAATGACACACTTTCAAGGAGTCGAATTTGCAAAAAAACAAAACAGAACACCTGCCTGTGATGAATCAGGACTCTCTAAAAGCCTTTGCACGTTTATACCTGCATTGGAAATGATGCAAAGATGAAATGAACAGCGTAGAAAGCGGTAAAAGTCACCAACACTGACAAACTGAAACCGCGGAGAAAAGAGCTGTTTCAAAGAAGAATGCAAATTTTAAAAGGACAAAAGAATATTGGAACTACGAAAGGCAAAGAGCAGGATGATGTTCACGATCATCGACCAGATTTCGAAGTCTCCCATCAGAACCCACAGTGGTTTCTTTTTCTTTGGGGACATGGCTCCCTTTGAAGAATACGCTCACATTTGCTTCCTCCTTGGTGCCACCCTTGGTGAAATTCTCCTGTGACCCCACATCCGCCCGCGTGGGCCTCCCTGTGAAACCGTCCCCCTGTCTGGGCCGTGGCCTGGTGTTCTTGGGGAGTGTGGAACTCACTCCTCTTGCACTCGCACGCAGACCCCAAATACGGCACCAACATTTTGAAGACCAAACAGGGACGCAGGTGCCTGTCCCCTTGTCCTCCTCGTACGTAACTATTTTCAAACGCGTCAGTAACGTCACTGGCTGCTTCGGGCAAACGCAGCTTTAATTCATCCAAAGCTCCGGGAGTCCCATCAGCTGAAGGAAAGCCAACGCAGACAAAGGGCGCATTTGTAAACTCAAGCTCTTATTGTTGTTGTATCCACTCATCTGAATTTTCTGCCAGATGCTCTGGGCTGAATGGGAAAACTAACTTTATTGTAACACCTTGAAATGTGCCTTCAGAAGCCTTGATCACACCTAATTCCAGATGTCGTCACGGCGTGGAGATTCCATTGAAATCCTTCTCTTCTGCCAAGTCTACCAAATCTCCAGATAAGCATTTTTAAAGTGCTGTGCTTTCCCCCCGTTGTGATACATGATCCTGCAAATAAGGTCTAGAATTCGGGGATCTAACAGGAACGTGAATTGTGTATTTGATTTTAAAAAATGAGATTGGCTTTGAAAGTGCCATCTATTTGCCAAAGTCGAACGTGCTGGTTTTTGTTGTCTTGAGACAGGTTCTCACTCTGGTGCCCAGGCGGGCCCTGAGCTGCTGGGCTCAAGGGATGCTCCTGCACCCGAAGTCTGTTTTAGGCTGTTAGTAGGAAATAGAAGTCCATCTCTGTCCATAAGCAAATTCCCAAGGGAGAACAGTCCAGCCTCTAATGCGTTTTGTAGCGCTGGGGAGGAGCTGTCACGCACGTGCTTGCTGTAGAAGGTCATCAAGACCCTTGATGTCTGCCTTCTCTGACAAAGGCCAGTTTTCGGTGCTACCCGTGAGGAGCAGCAACAGGACGCGACTGAGTAATTTAGCGACTACGCTGCCTGCAACCCAGAAGGCGGATCCCCTCCCGGCCTCCAGCTTTCCCGCCCTGGTGCAGAGCCTCATTTTCCTCCCGCATGGGAACTGCAGCTGGGGATTGGGGCCTTCAGGATTCCAACTTTCAGGACTGCACCCAGAGCCGCCCCAGGCCCTCCTCATCGTGCCTCTTGGTTCAGCCTCCTGGTTCAGCGGCTCCCCGCAGCCATGGCCAGCCCCCCCAGGACCGTCCCCACGCCCAGGATGTCTTGCAGCGCTCAGGGCGCCCTCAGCTTGCGTCCACGTCGGCCCTCCTGCACTGCCTCGCTCACCCTCCCGAGCCTGTTCACCCACGTCCTGCCCACTCAATTCAGACTCCGCTCCCCAGAGATCTCCACCTGGACCTCAAGGAAGGCTGGACCCAGAGAGACTTGAATCCCCCCCAGGGGAGGGGCTGCACCTGTTCGTTTTTGTCCCCTCTGTCCTCAGAGCCAGACAAGGCACATGGCGTCCACTAGGCATTGAATGAAAACTGGGGTTAACTAAGGAATGAAAGGGAGGACCTCGATACCCACAGGGACAGAGGTGCCCGGGGAAGGGGAGGCCAGGGCGTCTGCCCTGTACGGGTTGCTTCAGGGAGATGTGTGCTCAGTGGAGTGAGAGGCAGCAGAGCAACGAGGCACCAGAACTGCAGCCAGAAGGTCTGGGTTCAAATCCCACATCCTCACCTGCTCCTGCTAACCCGGGGACCGCTGGGTACCTCTCTGTGCCCCGGTCTCCTCCTCTGTGATGTGAGATGGTAACAGCTCCAACCCAGAGGGCAGTGGGCAGTGGGCAGGATTAAACAGGACAGGACATGTGAAGTCCGCAGCAGGTGACTGGCACGCAGGAAGCGCTCATTCACTGTTAGCTACCACTGCTCCCCGGTCCAGAGGTGGGATGGACCACGGGAGTGTGTGGTCCAGGACAAGGGGCACCAGTGCTGACCAGTGCTGCCATTCCTTGGTCTTCCCTCCGTCTGCAGAGGGGGTCGGGTAGGGGCCAGCAGAATGGAGGCCCAGGCTACTGCAGGGCTGGCTCTAATCCAGCTGCTCCACACAGGGGCACACACGCAAGGAGGCCTTGTTGCCCCTCAGCACGAGAGGAGGGACCTGTCCACGGCCCTTGTCAGGGGACCTGGATTGAGGGGCAGGAGCTGCTCACACAGCGGCAGATCAGGCCTTCCCGTCCGCCCTCCCTCCCTGCGCTCCCAGGCACATCCACCTATCGCAGTGTGGACGCAGACCGCGGGGTCCCCGGCCCGCTCTAGGGCGATTCTGCTCTGGCTGTCACCCCCACTGGCTGGGCTCCTCCTGGCAGGCGGCTTCTCCAGGGCCACTTTGTTGTGGCTCCGCTGGGGCTAAGGATGGCTGAGCTCTGTTTGCGTACCAGATAAGGAGGTTGGCAGACAGCATTTAAGGAGGGTCATGTTTGCACAACAATGATTCAGACTCTGCCAGGACAGCTGCCAGTCCGCTTATCGTGCTGCCTGATCGGGCCCCAGCGCAGGGAGGGAGAGAGCGGCCCTTTATTCAAAAGCATAAGCTGATTCCACCCTGGCAAAGGGCTCAACTGCAGGCCTGAGAGACAGACTTCTACACTTGGCACCTCTCTGCCAGTCTCTGGGAAGCCCTGGACAGATCACACCCACCTGTCCCTCGGGGCCGGGAGTGAAGTCACCAGCCATGGCACAGAGGTGCAGGATTCTTCCAGCATGGGACATCCTGGGGGGGGATACCCCAGGAAGAGGGCAGAGTCTGCACGCTTCCCGAGACCTAGGAGGTTCAGGGGAGGGAGATTTAGGGTGCTCAGGAGGCCCTGCTCCAGGACAGGGGTCGAAGGGATAGCTGTTCTCGCTCAGTGGAGGGGTGTGGCCCCTGCCCACCTGCTCACCTGCAGGGCCTTGCCCAGTCAACCACCTCCACCACTTTGGACACAGGCCTCTTCGGGTCCCTCCAGACACCTGGAGTAGGAAGGCCCCTTGCCTGCTGGCCTGGCGGGCAGATCCTGGGGCTAGGAGGACCAGTTGGTGGAGGTACAGGGAGGATGGCCAAGTGTGTCATGGCCCTGGTATCTGCAGTTCCACCCACAGCCACTCCTGATTCTTCAGGAAATGTCACCCGGGCCACCATTGGATGAGAAGGTAGCCACCTGCCTGTCCCAACAGCTGGGGCTTGGAGGAGGCAATGACTCCCAACTCCCCCATGAGATTCTTCTCCTGGGACATGGAAGGTTGTACCTCGGGTCTACGCTGCAAGCCCCCAAGCACCCTTCCCCATGTCAAAAGCCACCGCCTGCGCAGACCCTCCCTCCAGCAGGAGTAGGACCACCTCACCAGAGGCCCTCAGGGGTCTCTGGAGGCAACTTCTTTGTTGGAATCTCTACAAAGGCCACTGGCTGGGTCTTAGAGAGAGCATTTCTTGGGACAAATGGACAACTATCATTTCCGATTCCGCCCCCCCCAGCCCCTTTGTCTGCTCAGGCCACCACCACGAGATCCCACAGACCAGGTGATTCAACATCGGACATCTGTGTCCACGTGGCTCTGGAGGCGCAGTCCAAGATGAAGGCCTTGGCAGGCCTGGCTCCTCCGGAACCCCTCGGCCCGGCTGGTGAATGGTATCTCCCCTGAGCCCTCACCTGGCCCTCCTTCTGCGGGTGTCTGTGTCCCAATCTCCTCCTCTTATGAGGACACCAGTGATATGGGATGAAGGCCACCCACATGACCTCTTTTAACCTCAATCCTCTCTTCGGCACCATCTCCAAATGCAGTCACCCTGCGGTCCTGGGGTTGGGACTTTAGCATATTCAGTGGCGCACAACTCACAGAGTGAGGTCACAGCTCACCAGGTGACACTGTCATCGGGAGGCCAGAAATCAAGACCATGCCATAGAAACCTTCCCCCACATCCCCCGGCGGGGCTCTCCACCCTCCTGGGGTGGCCCAGCGCGGGGTGGCCACTTACCACAGCCTGGCATCATGGGACACTGAGGCCCGGGAGGTTAAGAGGCTCGCCATGGCTGTGCCCACGGGCTGTGCCTACGTCTGCCTGACAGCAGAGGACACCCCCTGGCTGGCAACTGTCCATCTTGACGGGGGCCCGGTCAAGGGGCCGTGAGTCCTGAAAAGCAGGAAGCCCGGGAGGAGCCCCTGCGTGAGAGGCATGAGGTGCCAGGCGTAGAAGAAAGAGGGACCAGGCAGACACCTGGGCATTGGTGCCTTGGTCACCTGGAGTTCCCACAGGAGGGGGCGGGACGGGTCCCGGCTCCTGACAGGAAGGCCCTGACGGGTGACTGTCCAGGCCAGCTGAGACGCTGAGCTGCACCCTGTGCTAGACACGCCCCCGTGGGTGGGCAGACCTCTGGCTCTCTGGTGTGACCTCTCGCTTCTCATTCCTTCCTTGGCCTGCTGGACACACGGTCAGCCTCAGGACCCCGTCAGAGGGGATGGGGGACTGTGTGGAGCAGCTGGCTGTCTCCGTGCCGGGCCTGCTTCAGGGGGGTGACCTGGTGCTTCTCATCTCGGGGGAGACTGTGGGGGTGAAGAAGCCCCTCAGCAAGCTGGAGACCGCGGCAGAGCGTGCCTGGGAGGCACCCACAGCACCTCAGTGGTGGCTTCGGGGACTGTCCGCCCCCATGGAAATTCCTGCATCTTAGAGTGGAGGGGACCACGAGGTTCCACGGTCCTCGTTCCCCACCCAACTGCACATTCAGGAATTCTGTCTCCAGCTCTGGGACCCACAGCTGCCAGCTCTGATCTCATTCCTCGCTTCTCAAACCTTCTTCCTACTGAACCAAAAGCTGGTCTCTTTGGACTTCTGTCTGATGGCCCTGTCCTGCCACCACTCACTGCAGCGGTCATTCCAGACTGAGTTGCTTAGAAGTCACCCCCTTCCCAAAAAAAGGCTGACCAGAAAGGCCACCTCCTGCTCTCCCCTGCAGCCCCATGACTGGGGGCCAGCCAACTCCGCCATCCTTCCCCCTGATGTCACTGTGTCCAGGGAACAAAGAGCTTCCCTGACACCACACTGACCCACACTCTACCTCCCATACGGTCAACAGAGCCCCCAGGTGACCACCCAGATGGAGGCCACCCCGTCTCCAGGACTCCCGGCCCCAAGGTCAGGCCTTGCCCCTGAGAGCTGGTGGATTCCAGATTACCTCCCAGGGTGGGGGACACTAGTGGAGGCCTAGGGAAGAGAGGACAAGGACAAGGTTATATATTGCGGGCCTACTGTGTGTGGCGCACCGTAGAGCACTGGACGCACAGGCTGTCACCCAGCTCCGCCAGGCACGTCGTCCACTGCTTCCACTGGACAGATCAGAACGCCCTCCCCAGAGGGCAGAGCCATGCTGGTGGTCAGGTGGCCGAGGCCAGAGGAGACCAGCACCCTGTGAATTCCCAGCCTCAGCCCCTCACAGGCTCACCGTCCTGCCTTGTTCAGGGCCAGGCTCTGAGTCCCCGCCCATCACCAGTGCTTTGTGTGACAGTGATGGTGACGGAGAACCGTGTGCGGCTGCCTGCCCACACACGGGGCGTGACCAGACCAGAGCAGCATGCCCAGTCCCAGGGCAGCTGGTGAGGTTCGTGCCAGTCACCATGGTACTCCTTGACCCACCAGGCTGCCTGGAGACGTCAGGAGGGACGTTGCTGGTCCTCCCCCAGAGGGAAATCAGGCTGCACCAGGTGACCCACTCCCTCTCCCTGCGGCTCCACCGGGAGCTTTGCACCAGCCCCAGAAATCAGGGGCTCCCGAGGAGACCGCTAGTTCTGCAGCAGGAGGTGGGGGGCCTCCCAGGACCTGAAGACCTTGGGGCAGGCGGGAGCTATGGGCGTGGTCTCAGCCAAGGTGGAGAGCTCTTGGACGCTCACCTGGAACTTCTACCTGGCCCCAGGCCAGAGGTCATCCGAGCACCACAAAGCCCACCCAGGGCAGCCCCAGATCCAGCTCTCCTCCCTCGACTGGACCTCTTCCTCCTAGGGAGTCCCCACCACCTCCTGAGTCATTGCTCACCACCCAGGAGCCCCAGGACCTGGGGGCACTGACAAGAAGTAGAACTGTCCCTTCCCCAAGCTGGAAGAGGCATCAGGGAGGACTCTGCTGGCCAGTCCAGGCTCCTGTGCTGGAGCAAGTCCTGCCCATCTCTGGGCCTCAGTTTCCCCATCTTTGAACAAAGGAGCTGGACCAGCTCAGTATTTCCCCCAGTGTGCTCCCTGGTCCCAAGAGACCATTTGTCCTGGGTAGATCTGAGAAGCGCTGCGCTTGCTCAGCCCTTTTGGATGATCTGCTGAGCTCATTATCATACTGAGACTCCATTTGGTTTCCCAGGATCCCCTGTTTCTTGGAGACTCTGGCCATGAAACATGCATTTTGATGCAATACCTATTGCAGAATGTCCCCTTGAGTTAGGGGCCCTTCCCACATCCACCTCCTACAAAGAAGCCACTTGGAGCCACATGGTCGGAGTTTGAATTCGGGCTCTGCCACTTACCTGCTGTATGCCCCTGGGCAAATCTCCCGGCCTTTTTGAGCCAATTTCTCGAACAGATGGAAGCGATGATGCCTACCCAGGCCTCGCTGCCCTGGGAGGGGCTGGGGGGCCTGGGAGGCCAGGGCATGCCGGGCCACGTTGCCATGGGAGACCCCTGACCCAGAGGACCATGCCTGTGTCCTGCCATCACAGTGCTGCCTCCTGGTCAAGGTCTTCAGCAGCCCCTGCGTGAGAGCAGGGGAGGGACCCAGAGCAGTCAGGGGCACGAGGACAGGGCTGGACAGAGGTGGCAGGCTTGTGTTTCCTCTGCTTTGCACACTCCTGCTCCAGCTCTGGGCTCTGGCGTTGGGGCAAAGTTAAGCCAGCCAGAGCGGCCTGTGGTTCTTCCCCTTGCAGCCAAGACAGGGGCCACCAGACTGGCTCGTCTGACACTGGTGGCACCTGGCTCCTCTCCCATGCCCACCCATAGGGGGCAGCCCCTCTCCCCATTCCCTCCTCTGGCTAGCCCGGTGGCCCACCCCTGCACTCCCTGCTGTGCAGCCTCGGAGGCCCCAGAGACCCCCAGTGCATCCTGGTGCCTCTTTGGCCCCATGTGGGAGCGGCTGGCATTGCCATCGCAGCGCCTCCTCCGCGCTCCCCTCCCCATTCCTCTCCTCCTCCACTCCTGCAGCTTCCCTCACAGGTGCTGGCCTCCAGGGGCTTGGGGACAACTTCAGGAAGTTCTCAGCAGCCAATGCAAATGAAGGCCACTCCCTGTTATTGAAGAACAATGTGCAGGCACAGATCTGCTCAGCCAGAGGCTTCTCCCTGAGCCTAATCCCTCTGCTCTGAGTCACTGGGGTGCAGAGGGCTGGTCTCAGGAGCCAGCTTCGGAGGGGAAACGCAGCACTGGCCAGAGAGTGTCTTGGGGCTGCGGTGAGAATCCAGCCAGGGACCGTGCCTGCTTGTGGACTCAGGACAAGGTCCACAGTGGGGTTGTCGGACACCCGCCAGGGTGACCAGCCACAAGGAACACTTGGCCACGTCTGCTACAGCACGCAGCACAATGTGCCTCACAGACTTCTCGACCAGGCTGGGCTCCGTGCATGATTGCTGGGGTGGCCTTGGCACAGAAGGCAGGCATGGCCACTCACTTGGAGGACCAGTGACCCCCACCCATGCGCTGCCAGGCCATTCTGGAACATAAGCAGGGCAGCTTCCGGAAGCTCAGCTCCAAGGAGTCCAGAGAAGTCCAGTGAGCCGCCTGGTGGAGTTCTATTATACTTCTGTGTGGTCCAGCTTTGATGGTCAGAAACGAGGGCCTTGTGCCCATCTGGGATCCCTCTGTTGGACATTCCTGCACCCTGCCATGGAGCCTCCACCTTCCCGCTGGACCCCGCCAGGCCTCTGCCTCTAGCCTCCAGGCTTCTGAGTGGAGCTGCTCACGTGGTGAACTTCTCCACCTTCGTGGGCTCAGCCCAGAGCAAGCTGCGTGCAGACTCCTGACGCGGTGGTTCCCGAGCTCCAAGCAGCCCTGACGCTCATCCTTGGATGTCCCAGGCTTCTGCGGGAAAGTCCGGCTCTTTGGTGTGGCCTAGAGGCTCCTCCAAGCTCTCTGTCTGAACTGTCACTCCCAAGCCTTTCTGTCCCCAGCCAGTGCCCCAGAATCAGCTCTGCCTCCGGGAAGCCTGGAGGCTAGAGGCAGAGGCCTGGCGGGGTCCAGCTCCATGTGGGTGCCCCCACAGCCACGCTGCCCCCCGCTGGCCTTTAGCCGCTGTCCCTGCTGCCCATGAACCTGGGAGCCCCTCCCACTCACAGCCTCCGAGGGGGTGACCACATCCATAGTCCACTTGTGCCCCACACCCAGCACATGGGGGCTCACTGAGTAATTCTCCTAGAATGAAGTTCCCCCATACCTCCAGCCACCTGCAAACGCTGCGGTGGCCACCTGTGAGCTCAGGTTCATTCAACCAGTCTCTACATCCAGGAGAGGTGCCGGGTGCCGGGCAAGCTCCTTACCCAGCTGCCATGTGCTCAGGACTCACCTTCTGGCGCAGGGCAACACACACCGGTGAACTGCAGTGTGAGGCAGTGCCAGGTGCTCTGGAGAGCAGGGCCTCTGTGGACAGGGCCAGCCCCCATTGCCCCTCTCTCCTTTACCCACCTCTGCCCAGAAAACAGCTCTGATGTTGCCCATCTGGGCTCCTTTGTCACCGTGTCAGAGACCCCTCCCTGACTATCCAGACAACTGCTTTTCCTACTGTGCCCTTCCAGCCCCCGTGGCCCTGTGCAGAGCTAGATTATCTGTATGGCTTCTCCCTAGAACTCCCTGGGGCCTGGAAGAAGAGCTCTTGTGCACACAGGCCCTCAGTCAGTGTGCGTCAGCTGAGTGAAGAACAGCTCGTCACTG
The DNA here is from genome assembly GCF_052094955.1 of Ictidomys tridecemlineatus. NCBI lineage: Eukaryota > Metazoa > Chordata > Mammalia > Rodentia > Sciuridae > Ictidomys > Ictidomys tridecemlineatus. Next base: position 6,640,221 of record NC_135490.1, on the reverse strand, counting down.
CACTCCGCACAGTGGAGTTGCTTCACTGGCTCACGATGTCCACCAGGCCCCTGTGGCACATGGTCCAGTGCTGGCTCTGGTGATAGTCCCTCCAGGGCAGTCCCAAGCCCAAGCTTTCCCCAGAAAGCCCTGGGTGCTTGGGATTGAACCAAGGGCCTAGCATGGGGTAGGCAAGCTCTCTACCACCGAGCCACAACCTGGGCCTCAGGCCTTGTGATTTTCTGCTTTGGTCTCCTGGGTGAGCACCGTGAGGGCAGGGGATGGGCCTTATTTACCAGGGCATGGCCAAGACAGGCTGCAACCATTTATAGGTTCAGCAACAGTCTGGCAAATCTGGCAAATGAGCCTTGGATGGAAGGAAGGGAGGGAGGGTTGGGTGGGTGGGTGGCGGGGCTGGGAGAGACTCTTCCCACTGAGCAGGCACACTCTCCTGAGGTGACTGCTGACTCCGGGTGGAGCACTTGATCCATGGCCCCAACGGGTCTTCCAACCGGCCTGCAACATGAATGTGATTGTTCTGCATTTTACATGTGAGCAGGCAAAGGCCCCATGTCACAAGAATGGACAGTGCCCCAATCCTCCAAACCCAGGACCCTATTCTGAGACGGAGCTCAGCTGGAGTGGGGACAGTTCTGAGCCTGCAGGTTTGTCCTGAGAAGAAGGTGGCCCAGCCCAGGGACACTCAACGCTGCACCAGGATCACAACACTGCCCAGAGGCCTCCTTAGGCCGTTGTGGGAGATGCAGCCTGAGTATCCAAGACACCCCAGCACATCTCAGTGAGGCTCACAGTGGAGCAGTGCCCGTCCACCAAGACAGCGCCCTGCCCCAGGCCTCTGGGGAGGAAGAGGGATAGCCCCACCCAGGATAGCCCCACCCACCCAGCGGCCTGGGGAGGAGCCAAGTGTGAATGAGAATGGGGCAGAGGACTTTCCAGGAGACCTGGGTGTGGGGCCGAGACCCTCCTGCAGAGCCGGGAGTGATCCTGCCGCTGTGGGCTCCCTGAGGGAGCAGGGAAGGGCTGTGCAGGCGAGCCAGCCCCAGGGTGGAGGCAAGCCCCCAGCACCCACGCTGGACTGCCATCCTCTAATGGCCCTGGAGCGCCAAAGGCGTTGAAACAGTGACACGATGGTCACCTGGCTGCAGCTCCCACCTGGCAGAGGACACGGTGGGGAGCAGGAAAGCTGTGGCCATGTCCACAGAGGGCTTCAGGGACAGCATCTGTGTGAGAACCACGTCTGCTCACACCCAGGGGCCTGTTCAGCTGCCCCTGACTCTGCCCTATGAGGGTCACCAGGCCACACACTTGCTCTAGACAACACCCTGTCAAACCCCAGGCACGGGCTGCAGACAACCCGACGTCTGCCTTAAACTCCCAAAGGGCCGTGAGCAGCAGGGAACAGGAGGGACGGGAGGGGACGGGAGGGGACAGGAGGGGTGCTTCCCTCTCCGGAGCTTGTCAAGGCACTACCCTCAGAGGTGAGGCTTTTCAGGGGGTCAGTGATCCTTGCCCCACCGAGAGCCCTGGCCACTAGTGCAGCAGTTGTCTGGGCCTTCGCCATCCCTGCGTGCCCCCCTCAGACCAGACCCCTCCAGCACCCTGCCTTCTCCCCAAGAGTCCACGAGGAAACTCTGGGAAGCGCGGCTATTAAGGCAGGGCCCCTGGACAAAACAGGTGAGGACGGATGGCCACTGGAGGCGGGGAGGACGAGCATGGGAGCCAGGCCAGGCGGTGGCACACACCTGAGGTCCCAGCAGCTCGCGGGGCAGAAGCAGAGGATCGCAAGGTCAAAGCCAGCCTTGGCAAGTTAGCGAGGCCCTGAGCAACTCGGCAAGACCCTGAATAAGAATTTTAAAAGGGCTGGAGATAGGGCTCAGTGGTTAGGCGCCCCGGTTCAATCCCCAGTACCAAAAACAAAACAGAAAAGTGTGTGAGGGGGGTGTGTGAGTGTGTGTGTGTGGGGGGGTGAGTGTGTGTGTGTGTGTGTGTGTGTGAGTATGTGTAGGTGTGTGGGTGTGCGCGTGTGAGTGTGCGCATGTGCACGTGTGTGAGTGTGGGTAAGTGTGTGTGTGTGGGTGTGTGTGAGTGTGTCTGTGCGTGTGAGTGTGTGTGGAAGCTAGGGTAAAAGGGAGAGCTGCCTGCTCCACAGCTCCAGAGACAAGGAGTGGCAGACAGAATCAGAGCCCAGGCCAGCGGGCCACCAGGGTGACGTTGCCTGCTCACGCTCTTCCCCTGGCCCTCTGTGCCCACAGGCTGCTCCATCACTGAGGCGGTGACGATTCTGGGGAACAAGCTCAGGGACTACCAGGGGCAGTTCAGCACCGCCCACCTGCTGGCCCTCTGCGACTACTTCCACAACACCTTCATCCGCCACTACCGACTCTACCAGTACGTCCTGGGCCAGGACCAGGAGGTCAACCTGACGGTCGCCCACCTGGAGGTGTGTGCGCCGCCCCAGCCCCTCCCGCTGGCCGAGGGCACGGACAGGGAGGTGTGGCATCATGAGCAGCAGCTGGCCGAGCTGCGGACGGCCGAGGTGCAGAAGCGCACCAACATGCTGCTCCTGAAGGAGACGCTGAGCCTGGAGCAGGCGCACATGCTGCAGAAGGCCTTCGGGGGCCAGGGGGTGCCCGTGGGGGCGCCCGCAGAGCCGCACCAGACCCTGAGGAGAGAGGTGAGGCTCCCGCTGCCGGCGCTCACTGCCCACGGGGACGCAGGCTGCACTCCGACACAGCCTCGTCTTCCACACGGAAGCACGTAGGAACCCGGTGTGTCCCGCGGGCCGTGCCTGCAGGTGCCATGACACCTCCCTGCAGGACAGACACTGTGTCCCCATTTTGATGGTGAGACAGATGAGGCTCAGTGAACTTACTCTGCCCAAAGCCACCAAGCTAACCTGGGTAGAGGTTACAGTGGGCCTAGGGTCTGGCCGACCCTAAGTCCACGTTCTGTCACGCTGTCATCGTGGATCTGCAGATTTTCCTAATGCCCTGGTCCACGGAGGCCCAGGGACAATGGAGGAAGGAGCAGGGAGACTGCTCAGGGAGGGGGTTTGGGTGAGGCCAGGCAGGACCAGAAGGGTCTGGTGGTGGATGTGAGCACAGCTGCCCTGCCCATGGGTACAAAGACCCCAGGCCCCCGTGGCCAGCGCCTCCCCAACCTCTCCTATCGTGGTGACCAGCCTGAGGGAGTGAGGCCAGCCATAGCTCTGCACAGGCACTGGCACTGTGTTGGTCACCTGGTCTTTGAACACAGAGACGAGCATGTGCACGTGTGTAGGAGTGTGCCTGTGTTGTGGGCACTGGGGGGGGGGGCAGGGGAAAGGGCTGTGTGTCCCCAAGGAGTTTCGTAGTTTGTCAGTTAGTTTTGGTTTCTGAATTGTCACCTGATGAGGAAAGAATTCCTTTGAAATTTCAAAAACATATTTGGAAAATCTCTAAAGAAAAATTAAAACGACAGAATGGATGGTACTCATCCAAGGCTAGGTCTGCAGAAACACAGCACATCCAGGTGCCATGTCACCTCAGTGCATTAAGGTATCCCACAGGAACCAGGCACAGTGGTGCCACCGTGATCCCAGCAACCCAGGAGGCTGAGGCAGTTCAAGGCCAGCCTGGGCAATTTAGGAAGACCATGTCTCAAAGTAAGAATAAGGGCTAGGGCTAGAGCTCCATGCAGAGTAGCACAGTCCCCAGTACCCCCCCACACACACACACACATTCACACAGGCATCCAATGGGGACTGAGTAGAATCCAGGCACCAGCCTGTCTGCAGCCCTCTTCAGGGGACCTCGCTACAGAATATGTGAGGTCCCCACTCCTGCTCTCTCTACACACTCGACAGCCCCTCCTGCCCACTCTCCCTGCCCTGTCTGGCTCATGAGCCGAGGCCCCTCCACATGTGCCCTGGCCTGAGCTGGCAGCCCTAAGCTCCACAGAAAGAGCATGGGGCATCAGCTTGTAGCCCATGTCCCCAGGACTCAAGGAAGAACAGTATTCTCATTTTAGGAGGCGGGGACAGATATTTTGAGGCTAATGCAAAATTCTGCATGGGTTTTGCTTGTTTGTTTGTTTGTTTTGGGTGCTGGGGATGAATTCAGGGGCACTCGACCACTGAGCCACATCCCCAGCACTATTTTGTATTTTATTTAGAGACAGGGTCTCACTGAGCTGCTTAGCACCTCACTTTTGCTGAGGCTGCTTTGAACTCACAGTCCTCCTCCCTCAGCCCCCAAGCCGCTGGGTGTGCATGGGTTTTTAAGCTAAAATACAGACCTCAGATGTATCAAGGAATATTCCAGTACGTCCCCCGCACCCCTGGATGGGCATAACCTCTCCTTTGTTGGCTGGCTACTCAGGCAGTAACTGGAGCAAAGGGTTACATGTCCCTGTCTCCAGGATGCTATGGCACCAGGAGTTGACAGAGACCGTTTCCTGGTGACATGGCAGTTGGTGGCTCAGTTTCCCTCTTCCCACGGCTGACGGGAGGACACGCCCACTTCCTGGAGTAGTTTCCCTTTCTGTCCAATAGGACTTGGAGATGTGACAATGGGCGGGAGAGGGGAGCCCGAGAGAGAGAGAGAGAGAGAGAGAGAGAGAGAGAGAGAGAGAGAGAGAGAGAGAGAGAGAGAGAGAGAGCGCGAGCGCCAGTTGACACAGCCGACCCTGTGGGTGGAGAGGACCGTGGAGGTGTTCAGCTCAGGGCGGGCTGGGAAAGGCCTCCTGGGGGCCCGGCTCACCAGCCTCTGGCCCCCAGGTTCTGGAGCGCCTGGTCAGCGAGGCCATCCACATCCAGATCGAGTGCCTGCAGGAGCTGCTGCAGTACGAGATCCAGGTCACGTTTGACATCCTGGACCTGCGGCTTCAGAGGAAGACCATGAGTCTCAACGCCCCGCTCCCTTTCCCCCCCCTCCCCGGCAATCCGGGGCGAGAGGACACTCACCAGAAGCCCAACAAAGGGAACAAGGGAAAGAAAGCTAAAGCCAAGAAGTGAAGTCCCTGCCCAGGCGCCCAGAGGCGACCAGGGAAGGGTTATATGGTGTGCTCAGCACCCAACAGAGCAGAGGCTTCTAGTGATTAAAAGAAAAAAGAAAAATGCATCCTGAGCCTGTCTTGGAAACCGTCTTCAGCGTCGGAAATCCAGCCCAGCCATGTGCCCTGGTGACGGGAGAGGGTGCCCACCTCGGCCCCACACGGCACAGGGCGTCCTCTTGGCCAGAGTCAGGCACCCAACGGCCGAATCTGAGCGAGTGGGCTTGGGCTGTAAGGGTCGGGGAGCCCAACACCAGCCACCAGCCGGCTCCGGCTCTGGCTCCGGGCTTCCCTTAGCTGACCGGCATCTTCTACCCAGATGTTCATCATGGGATCAGCTCAGAGGGGTGGATGGGGGGCGGGGAGCTTGCAGAACCTCACACGTCCAGAAAGCGCCACCCAGGAGGAGGTCAGAGACCTGGCATGAGCCCTGCTCTGCCGCTGGTCTAATGTGTCACTTTGCCTGTGTCCTTTCTGTCCCTGGGTGCCTGCTGTCAGGTGGGAGGTTTGACAGAGGCAAGACCAGGCCACTGTTCCTGTGTGTCAAGGGCTTCACAGTTCAAGGGGGTCAGTATCAACGTCACCCATCGAGGGAGCCAAAGAGCCAGGGCGAGACCCCAGTCCTCAGGACTCCTCCTCTTTCTCTGCTCTTCCCAGGGCACCATGCCGCTCAGGCAAACCATGGCAAGACTGCTGTCGCTGCTGGCCTGACAGGGACTCTGCCCCCAAGTCAGGCAGGAAGGACCTTACCACGCACTGCCAGAGAGCGAGGCCCCCTGGTGCCCAGGGTCCCCGGGCCCAGCACTACTCACTGTCCAGAGGCACTGGAAGGAGCAGCCCCACACGGGGTGGTCCCTTCAGTAGAAGTGACTGCTAGCCCCTCTCACCTGGCTCTCCCATGGGGGGCTCGCCCATTCCATCCAAACCCCTCTTCAGTGTTCCCACGTCCAACCTCAGGCCCCCAGAGGGCTGAGCCCTCTGGACTCAGGCCACTTAGACCAGGCTGTGCATAGTGGCTACTGGCACTGTCCTCTCCAGGATGCCTGGGTCTCCACGGGGGTCCAGCTGTAGGCATGGACTTCCAGCCTGGCGGATCCATCCTCTTGGCACCAGCCCAGCCGCTCCAAGGGGGCAGGTGCTGCAGGGATCAGAGGGGAAGAGGTGGCTCTGCAGCCCTGAGCCGCGGCCCTTCTCCCCTCCTCCAGGGCACCGTCCCCTCCTGGAGGGTGGGTCTGCGCTGGCTCCCACCTGTGGAGTGAGGGAAGGATGAACCAGCCACGTGAGAAAACCGAATCTCCTGCCTCTGACGCAGGGGTGGCCGGAGCTCCTCAACCTGCTCAGGTGCACAGGCCCCTGTGGCAGCTCTAACAGGCTGCGGCTCCAGCTCAGTGCCGGGAAGACGGGGCCTTCAGCCCCCCCTGCCCCCCCCCTGGACCCCTCTGCAGGGCACAGCCCTGTGCCAGCAGGTTGTGACCTCACATCTCACGCACACCGTGCCGGCCTCCTCCACTGTCTGGTGGCCTCTGCCCAAGGACATCTGAGGGGTGAGGTCTGAGGGGAAGAGAGCCTGCTGCATCCTGAGGCCCTTCCACGCCCCTAAGCCAACTGACTAGCTGGTGGGAGTCCCGATCCCAGCCAACCGGGCTCTGAGCCGGCGTGGAGGCCAGCACCCCAGCTCCTCTCAAGCCTGTAGGCTTGGCTATAGGACTTTCAAATGCACCTCTCACTGTAGCTGAGCTCCATCTACGAAGGCAGTGGGCAGGAGATGAGCGCAAGCCACAGGGAGTAGTTCAAGGCCCCTCAGGCTGGGAGAGGAGGTGCCATGGGAGGGGCACGTGGAGCTAAGACTGGACCTACTGCTGCTGCAGAGAAGGTGGTGGAAGGGCCGGGCAGCACAGAGGCCACAAACTGAGACCCAACACCAATGACCTTCCTCCTGCTCACCGGGAACAGTCCTGGGTGACACCTGTTGTCCCCGTGCGGAGTCTGCTGTAGCGTTCCTCTCGACTTGCCACAGTTTAATGGAGGCTGATGTAGACCTGCCGTAAAGGAGGTGGGACAGGCTGGGAGCGCTTCCCGGGTATCCAGCCTCGCCACCTGCACTGGGTGGGGTGAGAATGTCTAGGCACGTGAGCACCCACGGGATGCAGTGGTGAGTCCTTACCTGGGCCGGGGCTGGACGGGGAGACACTGGAGCTGGCCTGCCTTTCCACCAGCCCTTTCCCTGGTCAGTGGCACCCTCCTGGGGACAGCACGAGCTCCCCCCCAGACGTGGAATGCAGGCAGACCTGAGCAGCCCAGGTGGGCCTCCTCCCCGACGCAGGTGGCGCTGGGAGAAGAGTCCAGCGCTGCTGCTCCTGCCAGCCACCCAGGCCTGAGCCTCTGGTGCCACTGCGAGGTTCAAGAGCCAGTGGGAAAAGCAGGAGCCACGAGCCCCGCTTAGGAGCCCCGCTTAGGAAAAGCAGGAGCTGCGAGCCCCAGGGAGGCAGGACTTGGGCACGTGGGTGGTAGGATCCTGCAGCTGGTCATTGTAGTGTCTGCTGCGTGCTGTCATTTTTCAATGAACCCTTCTGGCAACAAGGGGTTTAACAAAACAAGAGTGAGCACGCACCGTGAAACCACACTTATCTCACCTTTCCCTTTTTTGAGAAATGTTAATGATGACGCCATAATGTTCGCAGAATGGACCTCTGTGCTCCCCCCACGCCACACGAGCCACAGCAATGCCCTTGACCAAGGGAGGAGAGGAAGCAATCTGCCCAAGCAGCTGGAGCATCTGCCAGAGGCCAGCAGGAGGGTAGCAGCTACCTGGACCCGGGACGACTGCAGGATAAATGACCCCATCGCACTTCCCTCGGTCCTGTTCTCATCGTGGTCAAGTTTCCTGATACACGATCTGGAGATAAGTGACAGCTGCTTGTGGATGGCACCCCTGGTTAAAAGATGCCAGTTCTGGGCAGAATTGGGCATGGCAGTGGGTTACAATGCGGTTCCCGTCTCCATCTGTTCCAGGCAAAGTGAGGCATTTGGAAATTCATTCTGTTGCCGGGTTCGGAATACCTCTCAATATTGCAAATGCTGTCAGAAATTCACTGAAAAAGTTCAACATTAACAACGAAAGTATTTGCTTTTTGCCAGGCACGGCGGCACACACCTGTAATTCCAGCAGCTTGGGAGGCTGAGACAGGAGAATCGTGAGTTCAAAGCCAGCCTCAGCAACAGTGAGGTGCTAAGCAACTCGGTGAGACTTCGTCTCTAAATAAAATACAAAATAGGGCTGTGGGTGTGGCTCAGTGGTCGAGTGTCCTGAGCTCAATCCCTGCCCGCCCCCCCAAAAAAGTACTTGCTTTTTAAATAATGCACTACAAATGCGGGTAGATCTTAGCTCCTTGGCAGAGGGACATTCTCGTTAGATTCTTTTTTTTTAGTTTTATTTGTTTTTATTGTTATGTGGTGCCAGAGATCGAACCCTGTGCCTCACACGTGCTAGGCGAGCGCTCTACACTGAGCCACAGCCCCGGCCCTCTTGTTAGATTTTTTTTTTTTTTTAAAGCAACTGCACAGGCGTCCTGAGAAGAAATGTACTTTACATTGTCTGATGGGCACTCAGAAGTCATAGCTGCACCCAGAGGGACAGAAAGTGGGAACGAGGATGTAAGAGGGCGGAGAAGGCAGTGAGCAACCTGAAATAACAGTGGGACTCCTCCCAAGAAGCACCGTGCGTCAGGGACAGTTGACCTTCCTTCATTTCACAAATATTAATTGACCAATTATTTGTAACAGACACTGTTAGGCTCTGAGGACTCGATGGCAAACAAGTCGGACAAGGTCCCCCACTTCTGAGGAGTTTGAATCCTCGTGCAGAATGCCAGCGACTAAGTAAACAAGATACTCACAGACGGGGCAGGCACAGATCGCGGGCCACCTTGGCGAGGCAGTGATGTCACTGCCAAGCTATTTAGTGCATATTGTGTGTTTGAGGCATACAACAGGCACTCAATAGCGTATGAGGATAGGACTCAAATGCAAAGTCAGGAAAGAGGCACAATCAGCCCACCAGAGTGCACAGCCTGGAGTTCTTTTGGGGGTCCCCAGCCGCAGTGCTTCTCTCCCTGGCCAAAGGGTGAACGCGGTCTCTGTGGACCAGTCATCTACTTCATGGTCATGGGCCTCAGTGATTGGACCAGGTATGGGCACATGACCCAAACTGGGCCCATCTTCATCCCACCCACGGCACCCCCAGTCACAGCTGATTCTGGAATTTTCCTACTTAAAGTTTCCAGGATTCCCTTCTTTTGGGTTGTGAGGCCGCAAGGATTTCAGGAGGCAGAAGAGCCTGCCGCTGGGATTCTAGTCTAAGAAGGAAGACAGGCACAGAGAAGCCAAGGAGAGGAGAGATGGAGAGATTGCCTCCTTAATCCAGCCACCCTGGAGGCAACCGCACCCTGTCATCAGAAGTTTGGTTATCTGAGCCAACCTGCACACACCCATTATTTGACTGAGGTCAGTGAGACAGGAAGGACAAGGAATGCTTCAACCATGACAGATAAAGAAACTGAGGCTCAGACAGGTGGAACTATTGCTCAAGAGCACTTGACTAATTGAGGGTGAAGTCAAGCAGAAGCAACCAAACCTCTGAACCACCTAGATGAGCACTCTCGACCCATCCACTGCCACAGAGAGCATGGCTCCTGTCCCAGGTGGGCCATGTCCCCCAAAGCCACCCTTCGGTCTGGATTCTGAGGGAGACCATGGTGTCTACTCAGATGAGAACCACTCGGGGCCCAGGGGCAGAATCTCTCCTCTGGGAACTTGCACTCACAAAGTCCAGTGTGGGACTGGAGCAAAATGGAACGAAATTACGTGCCATCGTCATTGCTCCTTCCTCTGAAAACGTCCACTCCATCTGCAGCGTCACCACCTCCCCGTCACTCAACGGCCATCCACCATCAAATGCCTAAGTCCCGATTCGTGGACCACTAACACCTTACCCTTACAGTCACTCACACCATCACCTGTAACATATCCTCCAGAGAACCCAGGCAGCTTCCTGTCCATCCTGTCAGATTCTGTAACCAAAAGGGTGAGGTGTGGAGGTGGTTGGCAGCACCCGCGTTTTTGAAATGAGCAGCCAGGGAACCTTTGTGTGTGCGTCCTAAGGCCACTTCTTGCTCCCATATGCTAAGAGCGTGGCTCGCAGCCATGGTTCTCAGGCACCTGGGCCAGACCGAGAACTGGGATGTGGGTTTTCTAAGCCTGACCCAGGCCTCCAATATGATGAAACTATGTTATGCAGGCCCCATCATTCCGGAAGTGTCTCCCAGGAGGTTGTCCTTCCTGTGGGCTTCAGATTTCCAGCAAAATCTGGAAATGCCACTTCCACTGACCCTCAAAGCAGAAGAAGAGACACGGCTGAAGCTGCCCAGAGCCTCTGTGTCAGCCACCCTTCCCATTTTCTTCTTCATATACCTCTGGGTTTATCTTGAAATAGGTTTAGGCTAGACAGGTCAACAAAGGCTTTGGAACTTTTGTAGCAAAAGGACAGAGCTGTCAGTGAAAGCCGGGCAGCACCCCCCAAGATTCTGCACTAACGTAGGCAGCAGCCACAGTCCCCAGGACAACAGGGGCCCTGGGCATCTGCAGAAGGAACGCAGCATTTATAGTTGGCAGGCTCATGGAGTAATCTCTGCACAGGGGCCTGGGCCTGCAAACGCCTCCTGTGTCCCTCTCATCCCACTGTGGGCCATTCCTAGTTCTCAGCCTCTTCCCTGATTCCAGTCAAGGCTACAGAAAACCATGCCACAAGATTCCAGTTCAGGCCACACGTGTGCAGGCACCTCATCTTAAGCCTGTGCCAAGTGTCCTGTTCTCTGATGTCACACAGTGGGTCTTCAGGACCCACACATGAACACAGAATGCTCTGTGTGTAACCCAGCTAATGGGAGATAGGAGCCCGTGGCCAACTGCTTCTCCCATTTATGTCTGGGGGGGAAACAATCCTGAGACAGAGCTCCATAGATCCTCTGCAGGACCCAGCTGATCAAGCATTGGTCACCTACAATGGTGGACAACCTGGTCCCACACCTCAGAGTGGCTTTCCCTTTGGGTCTCGCTCCTGCTCTCTGGGGTCACCTCCCAAAGACACGTAGCTCCATCTTTGTTTCCCCACATACCCACATAACAAACTATCCTAAAATTGAGACATTTCAAACAACCATCCTATTGTGCAGTTGAGGCAGATCATCTGAAAACGAGGGTAGTCTGTCTCTGCTCCATGTGGCAGAGAGTGAGTCTGCTGACCAGGGCCTTGATTCTCCCCCAGGGGCCTCTGCAGGTGGCTGCTTGGGCTTCCTCACAGCATGGCAGCTGGGTTCCAGCAGGAGACGGAAGGGTCCCTTTACAGGCCTCACTTCAAGTGCTTTCCATTCACAAAGGCAGCGTCAGGCTGCCCCAGAACCAAGGGGGCAGGAGAGTAGGCGTGGCTCTCAGCACAGGAGTGACATGGCGTTTCAGTATCTTTAATCCATCATGATTAACTGAATGAATGAATCAATTAATGAACAGTCAGCTGTTAATTAATCCACAGGAGCCCTCTCCCCATTCAGCTGCTGCCACTAGGCCTGAACTCTGGGAATAAGATATGACTTGGATAATTTGTTTGAGACTAGAAGGTTTTTTGATCTCAGAGTCTTCAAATGTTCAAGCTGAAGGAATCCCTTTAGTCACCTCATAGTACAGCTGGAGACAAGGAAGGGCAGGAAGGGGCTGTCTGAGGGTAGGCACCAGCCCACGGCTCCCCTCCCGCGGCCCGCCTCCTCCACCCAGGGATGATGAAGGAGCGTGACCCATGGAGACCTGCCGGCCCAGAGCCTTTCCGTCTCCGCTCCTAGGAAGGAGCTCAGGGGGACCCTGTGAGTGAGCCAAGGGTGTCGGTGAGGGAAGGTGCTCAGACCAGGGACTCACCAGCCCCCGCCATGCAGCCTGACCTGCTCTTCCATGATCCAAAGGTGACCCAGTTGCCACTCATGGCCACCCAGCCCTGAGGGTCGCGTGGTCCACCCCTACAATGACAGCAGGCTACCTCCACACTTCATGAACACTCAAGAAACCTCTGGAATGTGCAAGGCAGAGAGGGAAGCATGAAATAAACCATAAGCCCCATCTCTAGCTCGTACTGAGTACCCAGCAAGCCAGGCGCTTCAGAGCGCATCCTCATTGTACTCAGGAAGAGGTTCAGGGGAGCCGGGCAATTCAGCTCTGGTTCCCAAGCAAAGTGTCACCTGCTGGGACCAAACACGGGCCCATCATCCACTCCTCTCCCTAAAGCACGAAGGGACTGCCCCTCCAGGAGAGGAGGTCTAGAGGTGAGGCCACGGCACCTTCCAGACACCCAGAGGCTGAAGAGGCAGGACTCAGGACCACAGCAGGGCACAGCAGGGCTGGCCTTGGCTCAGGAGGCCCAGGAGAGGCTGGGTGGGGAGGCCCCCTGAGGAGGCCGAGCCAGAGGCTGAGCCAGGGCTCCCGGGTGGAGACGTGGCTGGTCGTTGGTGCGTGGTCCTCTGGGGCTGGCTGTGGGATCTAGTGGGGGCAGAATTGCTGTGTGGAAGGGCCTGGGGGGCACTCCTGCACTCCAGGTTCCCAAAGGGGACCGAGGGGGTCTGTCTTGCTAGCCCTGAGTTTCCTGATGTAGCTGTTTCCCCAGGTGCCATGTGTCCTGCACCAAGCCTGTCCCTTGACCATCACATCCTGCCTAGTCACAGTCCTGCTGCACAGAGGGGACACACAGGACAGTTCCCCCAAAGACCCTGGGGCAGCATCTCTAGCCAGACACCAGGGTCTCTGCCCCTCCTGCTCAGGAAGAGAGACTTCCGCCTGAGCAAGGCGGCGCACGTCGGGCCTGGCAGCCCCAGGCCCAGGCTGCTTCCCAGCACTGTGGGGCAGCCGGGCCAAGCTGCTGACTCACTGTGCAGCCCTCAGACGACTCACTTCCCTCCTGGCACCCGGCAGGGAATTGAAAGTGGGCATCCCTATGTCCCTGGCCACCGGATCTGGGCCTGGACTACCAGAAGGGCCTTTCCAAGCAGGGCTGACTGGCTGGTGGTGACGGAGGGGAGGGGGCCGGGGGAGCAGGGAACAAGTGATTTGGAAAATTATACTCAGTGAAAGAATGTGGCACTCAGAAAGCGGGAACCTCCTGCTTAACTTCACAGTCCACACCACTGACAGTCTCCAGGGGACAGAAAGTCACAGCAGTGTCCTGCGGTGGCTATGCCACTGGAGAGGGACACAGCTCAGGATCACAGTGGACCCCGGGCAGGACCACACGAATCACTATGTGGTAGATGAAGGGTGTCCTCGTTTTGGACACCTGGGGTTTCTCCAGCAAACTGACATCTGGTGACATAGGAAGCTGAAAAGGGCCTTGCAGAAGGACCACAGTGGGAGGTCCAGCCACCACCACAAGGCACGCGGTGACACAGAAGGACAGTCAGACCCCATCACAAGGCACGCGGTGACACAGAAGGACAGTCAAGCCACCACCACAAGGCACGCGGTGACACAGAAGGACAGTCAAGCCCCATCACAAGGCACACGGTGACACAGAAGGACAGTCAGGCCACCACCACAAGGCACGCGGTGACACAGAAGGACAGTCAAGCCCCATCACAAGGCACGCGGTGACACAGAAGGACAGTCAGGCCCCATCACAAGGCACACGGTGACACAGAAGGACAGTCAGACCACATGCTCACTCTTCTAAAACATAAGTTTATGAAACAATTTAATCCCAATATTCTAAAAGAAATTCACAATGAATGCTGTAGATATCTATGTGTATCTCTTTCCCCCAATACATATGTATCATGGAGAAAGTTCTAGAAGCCACACAATGCAACATTAATAGGAGGTGTCCTTGCCAGGATCTCCTCTCCCTCCCTTTCGCTTTCCTTCTCTTGCCGTGTCTCTGTAGGTCCAGGTTTTCCACAAGTACTTATATAATACATTTAAATAAAGTAAACAATAAAAGAGTTTGTAATCGGGCCCGGAGGAGAACTCAGAACTTAGCACCCTATTGCCAACACCGTAGGGTGGTGGATCCTAACAGTGACCATTAGTGTCCCCCTAGGATCTGTTCCCAGGGTCGACAGACAGCAAGCTTCTGGGCCAACGAGGCCCACAGTCTCTTCCTCACCGTGCTCTGGCGAGGACAGTGGTACAGCTCATTCTCAGCATGGGGGACAGACATAGCCTGGGGAGTGGCAGGGATCCCAGGCAGAATTGAAGTTTTCCAGAATCGTGGAGGGGCAACGACATTAGGAATTTATTCTCACCGCTGACCATCTCTCAAGCTATTCCTGCTGCTTCTGATTATGACCATAACCTGAACCCTCTGGCCTAGGGCAGAGGAGCAGCACGGGGCCCAGAGAAAGGAAGCCACTGGTCTAAGATTAGTCCTGAGCAGCAGCGTGCACAGAGTCCATGCTGGAACCCAGAGCAGCCGGCCAGTCCTCCAGCAGGGTGATCAGACACCACCATGGCCTGCCACAGGACAGGCCCCGTGGAACCAAGATCAATAAGATGCCTTATTCAGATAAACACGTTCCCAGACTAGTGGGAGGAGAGAGACTTAAACCCAGAGAGATTACATCATCATACTAACAAATGCCTTGTGAGAATACTGTGGGACTACACAGAAAACGGGGTCCCAGTCAGACTGGGGCAGGGACTGTGAGAGGGTGAGCTGGAGCGGGGCATGTATGAGCTGGGTCCTGGGACATCATAGGAATCCACCCAGTGAGGATGTGCAAAGGCCCTGGGTCATGGGGAAATGCCCGATTTGCTGTGGAAACCGAGTCACGTGAGGAGAGTTTGGCCAAGTTAGTTGGGATTGGATCTAAAGAGCCTCGACAGTGTCTCTGAGGAGTTTGAGTTTCATTTTGTTGACACTATGGGGTAAGCAAAAACTTTTTAAGCCAAAACTGCCTTTTCTGCTCTGCGGACCTCACTCTCTGGCTGGAGAGGCAGTGGAGAAGCCCGGGTGATGGGTAGCCGGGAGTGACTAGGTGAGGGCCGGAGGGCTGGGGGAGCTGGGGACGGAATCCAGGAACCCGGAGCGCCCGGAGGCCCTACCCACAGGACCCAGGCTCCGGCCACAGCAGGCCCTGCCTGGCAGGGAGTGCGCTCCTGGTGCCAGGGTCATGTGAGGATCTGCAGGCTGGGCTCAGATGACAGAGGCCTCTTGCTCCATCCTGCAGCCCGACTCCCGGGTGGGGAGGTGGATCAGGCGATGTGGGCAAGGTGGGGCAGAGCTCTGGAGGTGGGGCTGGGGCTGCTGACGCACGGGAATGGGGCCAGGCCAGGTGTCCGGGGGCCTCCTGTGCAGCCTGGTGACAGAAGGTTGGGCGGCAGCCCAGGGCAGTGGGGGCAGGAGGGGTGCGACCATGGGAGGTGCGCGGGCACGGATGCAGCCGCAGCTCCAGCCCAGCCGTGCACAGCTCCTGAGCCTCACCTGGCCATGGCTCTGCCCTGGTTCCCCCAGACTCCACCTCCTAGAGACCACCCCCCTCGCTGAGGCAGAGAGGAGGGATCTCTCCGCAACTCCCCACTCCATTTTCAGGGCTCACTGAACCAGGATTCTGTCTCCTCATTTACCAAGGCCCAGAGAGGCGATGTGACTGGCCCAAGGTCACACAGGGTACCAGTGGCTGAGCCGGCTGGAAGAGCATTTGATGAGAAGGCCTGGCCCTGTTTTCCTTCCTTTGCTGGCTTCTCCGCACTCAGGGGGCCCCAGGCAGCTTGGTGGCACTGTGCCACTAGCCCCATCTTGCTGTGGGAATTCCCCACCTTCCTCTCGCCGCCCACCAACTGCTGAGGGCCTGCGGCTCAGCCCTGTCAGCAGAGGCCCCACCTCCATCCCCAGAGCAGCCCAGGGGAGGGGGGCTCTCCTCCGGTGCAGGGCGAGGGGCCGTGTGGTCTGCTCGGGGTGTGTGGGTCTGGTCTCCCACCGACCGGCCCTGAGGACCAGCAAGGCCGGCCTGTGGTCGCTCGGGGAGGCTGTCCCCCAGCCAGTGCCGCGCCCTCTCCTGGCCTCCTACCCGCCACAGCGTCAGCCTGGCCCTGTGGAAGGCACAGCCACACCTGGGCCAGGGGGCCTGCTGGGCACCTGGAGCGTCAGACGTGGGGATGCTCTCACTGAGGACAGATGGCGTCCCTGAGGCTGGCCCCCGCCATGTGCCCTCTGGTACCTGCCCATGGGGAAGCCAATGTGACCCGCGCTCCTGGCAGACCTTTCATGACCCAGGCTGGCGCCCCGCGAGGGGGGCGGGGGCAGCTCTGAGTGGGGGAGGAGTGGACCCCTGGGTTGAGGCGCCACCCCAGCCGCCGGCCCTGGAGAGGGTCCTGGGGGAGGGAAGCAGCCGGAAGCCCCGTGTCCTGCTGTACTGGCCTGTGAACAGCCCCTGCCCTCCAGGGGCCTGTCCTTATAACAGGAGGGTGTCAGTGGCTCTGAGCAGCACGGCCCCCTCCCTCTGCAGCTGTGCACAGCCACCGTCCTGTCCTGCGGTCGGCCTGGACCCTGGGGGCAGGGGACAGCAGCAGGCCACAAGACCAAAGGAGAATTTTCCCCATGGGAAGCGGAGAGCGGGGCTGAGGGGGTCCGTCCAAGCCGACTCAGCTCCGGCCACCTGCAGGGAGGGAGCTGAGCCGCCCTGGGAACAGCCCCAGCCTGCTGCCCCTGACAGCGCCAGTCCAGCTCCCAGGGAAGGAGGAGCCCCCAGCCCCCATGTGAAGGGAGCTCAGAGAGGGGCAGCAGCTCCGCCCGCCACAGCTGTCAGAGGAGGTGAGGTGGGCCGGGAGCCCGTGGGTGCCCGCCTGCCTCCAAAGCCCATGACCCCGTCTCCGGGAATGTCCCTCCGAGAGGCCAGAGAGCAAGGGAGCGGGTGGGAAGAGGCAGATCCATGGACCGACTGGGAACGGGTGACCATTTCCCAGGCCGAATGGCCGCAGGGCTGTGACAAACACAAAGGGTGGCCATCGTACATCGTTGAAAGTGGTGGACATGGCGGGGGCTGGCTTCTGCTCCCGGAGACTTGGAAGGCCGGGCGGAGCCGGCGGGAGCCCCTGCCTGGAGTGCTCTGGGACCTCTGGGCGTGCAGGCCGCGTTTCCTGTGGCTGCCGCGGGCGGGCCGGGAGGAAGGCGCAGCCTGGGCAGCTAATCTGGAGAAGTGATTTTCCTCCTGGGCCAGCCCTTCCCTGGGCAGGGCTCCGTGGCAGGCGCGAAGGTGGCCCACCAGGGCTCCGCAGGGAGGGGCCGGCTTATCAGGCAGGAAACACTGGGCTCCGGCCACATCCTCCCGCTCCTGGTCACAGCAGCTCCCATGGGCAGGAAAAGGCTCAGCAGCAGACGGCTCCTGGCCCTCCCGGCCCCTCCTGCGCTGGCCCTGCGTTCCACCCTCCCCCGCTGCAGGGGCACGGGGCAGGGCCTGTGCCCGGCTCTGCCCTGCGCTGGGGGCCCTGGCTTCTGGGTGCCTTTCCCGATCCTGCTGCCTGGTTACAGCAGGGGGTGGGGCAGATGGATGGCAAAAATACGACCAAGGGTCACTGGTGCCAGGGCGTCAAGGTTGGGAGACACCACTGCTCCCCTGGCCTGCGTCCAAGCTGGGCCTGAGGTACCCATTGGGAGTGCTGCTTGGAGTGCTGCTCCCAACCTTGGTCCTGAGCCACCCAAGACACTGGGGTCCCGTCTCCCTCCATCTGCACCTCCAGGCTCCTTCTTCCCACTCCCCCTGCCCGTGCCTGAGCCCAACTCTGCCCACAGCCATCAGGCGAGTCCCCTGAGGCAGCTGAGCTTGCAAAGAGGGCATCCATGGGCACCTCTCTCCACAGCGCTGACCCCAGCCTCAGCCCTGGGGGGACCTGCCCCACACCCACCAACATCCCCACCCACAACCCTGCACAGCGACCGGGGCTCGCTCTGAGCAGCAAAGCCTTTTGCCATTCTGAACTTCCATTTCCTTTCTCAACAAATCTGAAGGTTGGCAGGGTGATTCCTTCCACCTCAGCCAGTCAGGGCTTCTTTCTTTTCACAGTTATAGAGCTGGGAGGAGAATCACCTGGTTCCAAGCCACACATTCTATTCCATAAAAATGTGACCAGCACACACCATAATCCCTGCAGCTCAGGAGGCTGAGACAGGAGGATGGCGAGTTCAAAGCTAGCCTCAGCAAGTGAGGCCCTAAGCAGCTCAGTGAGACCCTGTCTCTCAATAAAATACAAAATAGGGCTGGGGATGTGGCTCAGTGGTTGAGTGCCCCTGAGTTCAATCCCTGGTACCAAAGACAGAGAGAGAGAGAGAGACCGACCATAGCCTGCCCTCCTTCCCTGAGGATTCAACTAATCACAGATGGATTTTCCACATTTGGTGGAAAAATGGTACAATGCTGCCAGGGTATCCTGAGTTAGGCCCAGGCCCGGAGTCTGCACTGAACATGCATGGGCTTTGGTCTTGTCATGGTTCCTCCAGTGACAGTTTAACAACTATTGACATAGCATTTGTGTTGTATTAGGCATTTTAAGTCATCTGGACACAATTTAAAATACATGGAGGATGTACATAGGTTCTGTGCAGATCCTGGGCCATTTTATAAAAGGGACTTCAGCATCCAGGGGTCTGGGGCCACAGGGGTCCTGGAAGCAACCATCCCAGGATGTCACGCGGGGACGGTGCTCTGTGTGCATTAGGACGCCTCTGGCTGGACTGAGGAGGTGGCGGGCGAGCACCTCCCCCTTGCTCTCTCCTGAGTGACCTGAGATGGGCACACGTTCCCCAACCTGCCAGGCTCGGAGGTGAGGGGTTGGTAGGGAAAGGAGGAAAGGAAAAGAAAGGCCTCCGACTCCCTGGGGTTGGGACAGGGAACCTCAAGACGCTCTGGGCTTCTCCAGGGTGAAGAGACGCCTTGGCCACTTGCCCTCGGCACAGCCTTGAGCCTTGGATGTCCCAGTCTTATCACAGTCTCTTCACGGGCACCTCGAGGACCCAGGGGCCAGGCTCCCCGAGGGCCCTGGAGGCTGCAAAGACCACTCATGCTCAGGCAGCAGCTCCTTCTAGGAGCCATCTTTCCAGGTGTTAAGGTCCTCCAGGTATCTCGCCCCGTTGCCGCAGTGCCCTGGGGACGGGTGACCTAGGAAGGACAGTTAGCAGGGCTGAGGAAAGCGTAAATTGACCCAATCTTGTGGACCTCGGAGAAAGGAATACACCCAGTGCACTCTGGAACGGCAGAGCCCACCCTGGGGAAGCCCTGCCTGGTCCCCCGTGAATCCTTTCCCTCCCTCCTGCTCCCCGTATCCACACAGCGGCCTGAGTCTGCAGGAGACCCCTTCCAGCCCCCAACAGGGTCCCCAAAGGGGGAGGAGGGGACCACCAGCTAGGACGGGGCACTTGGCTCTGAATAGACTGACAAGGGAAAGGTTTAGATGAGGCAGAAGAAAGGAGTTTCTGATGATGGAAACTGTGAGAGCAGCTTGCAGACAGAAAGATCCCTCCTCCTGGGGAATTCAGAAATTGAACAAAAACCCATCTGCAAGAATGAAGAGGCTGTCCTCCACAGAGGAAGAGAACGGCCTAGAAAGGGACCCCAATGGTCTCTTCCAGTCCCAGCTCAGTGCTGAAGAGGGAGAGTGGCACAGACCCTCCCCAAGGTCCTTTCCCCTACAGTCAGCCCCATCCTGAGCCCTGAACAATGGCTCCAGGGTCTCTGCTCTGGTGCAGCCCCAGGCCTAGCAGAACTTGAAGTGGCCTGAAGAAATCCACAATAGACAAGAGCCCTTCTGCACGTGTGCGTGACGCTTTGCAGTTTTTGAAAGACCCACGAATCACTAACTCCTCAGGGGAGAAATCAGATGCAGGGGTCTATCCAAGCCCCCACCAAACTCCAGTGATAGGTAAGGCCTGTTCCCTGATGCTGTCCCTTCCAGATGCTGTCCCCAAGACAGACAGAGAGCTCCTCGGGGCCTGCAGTGGCTGGAGAACCCACTGGCTGTCCTGCTGATTGACAGGGTGCTCCCTCCCACATGGGGAGTTGGTACCAGGACTCCAGGTAAGAGTCACTTTCACAGGTGTCCTGCTGCAAGTGGCCCTCGCAGGCCAGGCACCAAGGCAGGTGCATCCTCCTCGGTGGGATTTGGGAAAAGGTCACCCTTGATGGCCCAGGGAAAGGCACACAGAGCAGGTGAGTCCTGGAGCAGAAAAGGGCACTGAGAAGGAGAGGCTTTCAGCCCCGGTCCAGCTTAGTCAGAAGCAAATGGCCTTCAGCAACTCTCGTCCTTCCCAGCAAGAGCGAGGTAGCTCACCCTGGGGACGGGATGGTCCTTTGTGCCTTGGCCACCAGTTGAGACCCCTTGGGAAAGCTGAGTGCACTGGGAAAAGGCTGTCAACATGCTGATGTGCTTGGGCCCAGGGTTGCCCCATCTGGAACCCAGCCAGGGACACAAACCAGGAAAAGGCCACTGCACGGTGACTTATAATTGCAAGAAAAAAAAACAAAACATTCAGGTACCCAATAGCCAGAGAGTGGTCAAGTTGAATAAGCTACATCAATTCACCAAAGTACCCTGTGGTCACCACAAAGGGAGAATATAAAAAGAGACATCGCCATGGTGAACTTTCATCCTAGGACATGGAGTGGATCAAGTGTGACATCAGTGTCCACACTCCAGCTGCAGTGCTGTGTTGTGAGCATGTGGATGAGGGACATAAGCCCAGTGTTACAAAAACAAGGGGGTGATTTTTCTTTTTCAAAAGAAATTCACATTGTTTTTTCAAGTAGAAAGAAAATAATTTTTGCAGAAAAATAAAATTTAATGACATAAATAAAATGTTAATTTATTATTAGTGAATAAAATATCTATCATAAAAGACACATGCAAATGTATAGATAGTCCAAAAAATTAGATCAACAGACTAGGGGTGCAGCTCAGTGGTAGAGCATGTGCTGAGCATGTACACCGCCTGGTTCTTCTGATCCCTAGCATCAAAAACAAACAAAAAGTCAAGTCAGGATGGGCACGGTGCCATATGCCTATAATCTGAGCGGCTCAGGAGGCTGAGGGAGGAGGATGATGAGTTCAAAGCCAGCCCCAGCAAAAGCAAGGACCTAAGCAACTCAGTGAGACTCTGTCTCTAAATAAAATATGGCTCAGTGTTTGAGTGCCCCTGAGTTCAATCCCCAGTACCAAAAGGAAAAAAGAAAAAAAAAGAAGAGCAGTGTGTCCAAAAATTACCAATAATATCTCTGAAGTTGTGGACAAAAGATTACTTATTCTTTGTTTTATGTTATTTTTCCTAAACTTTCTCCAAAGAGTATGTCTATATTGAGAATTAAAATATAGACACATAGATACAGAGATGGGGGATGGATGGATGGATGGATGGATGGATGGATGGATGGATGTGGGGTACATGAGTGGATGGATGGATGGACAGATGAAGAAAGAAAAAGAGAAAAAAGGAGGGAGGAGGGAAAGAAAAGGAAGGAAAGAAGATGGTTGGACAGATGGATGGAAGGATGGTTGATAGATATGTCTCTTTCCCTCCCTCCCTCCCTCCCTCCCTCCCTCCCTTCCTTCCTTCCTTCCTTCCTTCCTTCCTTCCTTCCTTCCTTCCTTCCATCCTCCCTTCTTCACTGGGATGAAACCAGGAGCACAGGTTCAGCCACCCCAGACCCTGCCCAGAGCCTGTGAAGGACACAGACAAAGGCCCTGGGGTCTTGGTCTCCAGAGAGATGGGAGGTGAACTGGGGGCCCAGAAAGGTTCAGGTCTTCACCAGCAAGCGGAACCAGAACACCCATGGGACTCTCGGGGGCTCATTCATTTGTTCCTTCACTGACTTGTGGAGCAGCTGTTGGGGCTCCTTGGCTGGGAGGGTGCACACGCTGGATGATCCCAACGCTGGACAACCACTGCAGTCACCAGGGAGCACCCAAGTCCTGTGGGAGCTCAGGGAAGAGAGTGGCCAGGCCACCGCCAGGCAGGGGGAGAGATGTCTGAGGCCCACCTGGGCAGTAGGCAGGGTGTCACCAGACAGAATGGGAATAAGGGTCACCGGGTCAGGAAGCAGCATTGGAGCAGATGCTAAAGTAAGAAAAAGAGGCGCATCTCCAGAGCCAGCAGGCTTCCCTGTGGTGAGATGCACTAGGGGGATCTATGCCAAACTTCTGGAAAGAAGAGGGTCAGCCATGGGAGCCAGTCACATGGGGACCAAACAAGGTATTACCATCCTGAAGCCTGTAGAGGACTTAAAAGAAAAAACAAAAAAAGTACCTTTCTTTTTGCAAAGTTTATAAAAACGAGTTGCACAGGTGAGTCCCCAGAGGGAGCCTCTTCACCTTGAGGAGAGTCCACCTCTGCACCGTGTGCTGTGGGGAACCTGCAATGGCCGAGGGTCTTAAGGTAAGAAGTGACACGGTGCCATCTGCATTTTAGAAAAATAGCATCACTGTGCACTGCCATCAGATCTCATCAGCCAAAGCAAAACAGTGCTCTGGTCACCAGAGGCACACCCTCCTGGGGTACGCAGCAGGGGCAGCTGAAAGTCTCAGAGACCCTGGCTTCTGGGCACAGCTGTTTCACTGACAGCCGAGCACCCGCTGTCTGCCCACTTCCTGTCCTCTCAGGAGGCAGGGATGACGCCCACCCAACGGTGCGTCCTGGAATGCAATGTGTCATTTGGCAGTGCCAAGCCAGCACTCCAGGCAGCCAATCAACCCACAGACTGCCACCGTCAGCCAGCTGCAGTGACGGGCCTTCAGTTTCATCTTAGCCCCCAATTTCCTCTTGGTTCTTTCTCTGGGCTGAAATAGGTAGAGACTGGATAGCATATCACCCCACGCCCTGGTGAAGTGCTCAAATAAAGGCACCAAGCCTTCAGCTTGAAGGCTCTTTGGTTAAAATGCTGCCAACTAACATATGTGACAGATGCTGAAAACCTGGGGAGCACAGGGAGCCTCACACCAGCTCCCACCCTGGGCCTCGGTGTCCCTGGCTGTGCCACGAGGTGGGTGGATGACAAGCCCCACCTGGGGCTGTGGATGAGAAATAGCCTATAAAACTTTCTGTAAAGCTCTGAACACCTATAAAGTGCTATTAAAGTAATGACTATAGCTTATGATCAAAACTGAAGGATGAACAGGGGCCCATTGGGCCCTCCCAAGACCCACTCCTTGGCCCAGGGGGCCTGGGAAAGCACAAGGCTACCCTTGACTCAAACAAGTCTCAACTGCTTTGCCATGGAGAGAGGCCAGGCAGAGGTGACCTGCACGGGCTGAGTAATCATCCGTGTTCCCAGGTACTTTTTGGCTGCAAGTGTAGCCCTAACCTCACCAAGTGCCACACCATGTGCAGAGCTCCCGGCCTCTCCACAGCGTGCCATGAGTCTCCAAGAGCCCAGGGCCAGTTGCTATGCAGCACCCACAAACACAGAGGCCAGGACAAGTGAGGTGTTCTTCAAGATTATTTCATAAAGAAGAAAATAGTGTGGGAGTCTCAAGTAAGCACACAATTGGAGAAAACTCACTTTCTATCTTCAGGTGGCCCAAAAAGTGCGGAAAGTCCTCACAAGGAGAAAACTCTCCTTCCAGTGGGCTGTGAATCGATATTTGCTGTCAATGTCACTGATAGAGCCACCGTTACCAGTGTGTGAATTAGGATTTCTCCCTCTGGTATGATTTATAAAATAAAATAAACCACTCTGACAAGATACCAATTTTAAAAATAAAACGTTGATGCAGAAAACATTTTGAGACCCAGGCCTCACTCAAAACCTTGATCTTTTTGCAAACCTGTATTTCAAATGACAGAAGGGTCACGGTACAAAAACGTTTATTTAAATTAAATATTTTCAACAAATCAATATTCCAACTGTTGCAAGCATGCATGGTTCTTATAAAAAGTGGAACAGTTGAGCTTCATGTCTGTGGTGCTATTTTACAAGATTATCAATACACATTCTCGACTGGACTCCAGTCAATCATATCACCAATGATTTACTATTTATTACCAAATGGCATATACAGTAACAATGTAAAGATTAACCTTATTTTATAAGTGATTTTACAAGAAGACGTCTCAGGAGAAACATAGGTCAACAATACAAAATATAAGGTGAAATAATAGAAGAATACAGAAAACACACTTCACACAGGCAATATGCTGCTGTCAGAAGAGAGCACGTGTCTGTCAGCTGACTGTTGGGTTTGTTCCTTCAAAGGAGGTTTGGGGAGGGTGGGGATATTGGGGTGGCCAGGGCTCAGAAACACCTTCAGTCACAGTGAGTTTCTGGTTTGGGATGTGAACCGCAGGAAGGTGCATCAAGGAAGCTCTCCAGAAATCAGCTGAGGAGGTCCTGACTGGCGTGTGAGGCAAACCAGTCCCTCATGGCCAGAGGAATCACACCTGGGCTTTTAAGTCAGGGCTCTTTGAGTTAGGAACCAATTCAGGGTGCAGGAAGAAACAGGAAGAGAGAAAGAAAAGCCAGGAAAGAGAGAGAGGGAGCAGAGAGAGTGGGAAGCCATGTCCAGAGGGGAAAGTGTGCTGAAACCCTGCTCAAGAAATCAACACGTCAGATGCACTGCTCTGTTGCAACACTCTAACCCTGGCTCTCTGGGTCACTCAGAGCCAACAGTGGGCGGAAGCTGCCATTGCTGAGAATGTTGGATTGAGGCTGCACGTGTGTGTCTAGGAGACTGTACCCGCTCTTGAAGTGTGTGTAATAAAAGAGAAGAATTTATCTAAGACATATATTTTTTTAAAAGTTTGAATTCAGTCTCATTTCCAGTGATGCAGTTAACCATCCTGGTTAATTTCCCAAGTCAGGATGAGTGTCTGTCAAATTGGAAGACCCTTTGGGAATTCTAGGGCGAGGGAAGAAGGGAGCACAGAAAGCAGAAGGCCTGTGTCCTTAGGCTGGGCGCACGAAGCGCTCCCCAGGCTGCGCGTTAATGGGCTCATCAATGAGAAGCTCCCTGCTTTCCTTTTGTAAGCCTGGAGAAAGCCCTGACTCAGAGGGACTCAGCTACTGCGTCCATCCGTCCATCCTTCACTCTGCAGGGGGCAGAGCAGAGGGAAGAGAAGCGGGGCAGGCTTGGGTTTCACTTTGCAGCAGATCCAAGACAGGACCTTAGGGCCAGGGTCCAGACCCAGGGCTCTTCTCACCCTCATCTGGAGCATCCAGAGATCAGGCTGTGTCCAAACAGAAGAGGGTCTGGTGCCGCCTGAATTCCCATCACTGGTTGTAAAGGTGGGGACAGGAAGAGAGGGCAGGGAAAATCCTACTGGGAGACAGTCTTGGCAACTGGAGACCATGCTCCTGGGATGTAGCCAAGGACGCTCATTTGAAGGAACAGAAGAGGCACTGGACCAGCAGAGCCTGCCTCCTGGCAGCCGAGGGTCCAGGAGGAAAGCCAGCGGCACTGCGTGGTCTCTGCTCCACTCAGCGCACAGGAAGGACAGGGTGGCCAGGGCTGGCCCAGACTCCTTGCCTCTGACTCTAGGACACACTGTAGCTGTTGTAGTAAGTGGCAGTCGCATCAGCCAGGACGGAGATGAGGCTGGTCTCTGTGGGGCCCGATGGGGTCGCCTGGGAGAGTGGGCCATGGCCACTGAGGGCGCCAGCCCCAGCAGCAGAGTCTGGGTGACCAGGAGTGTTCAAATACTGGTCGAACTCATTGCGATCCATGTCCCCTAGAAGTTCCACCTGGCTCAGTTGATCCAGAGCATCGAAGCCAGGGGGCTCGGGAGGTGGGGAGAGCTGGCCCAGGTGGGCCTGGAGGTTGGAGTGGAGAGGGTGGTAGGTGGCAGGAGAGTAATAGGCAGGAGATGGCGGGCAGCCAGATACAGTGGACATCATAGAGACCCCCGGGGTCTGGCCAAGGGTCAGAGATCCCAGGGGGTGGCTGCAGTGGAGGGGGCTGGGGGCCAACTCCGGGGAGTAAGGGGGCCCTGGCAGGTGGGGCAGGTGGTGGGGGTGGGCGTGCTCCTCCTGGCAGGGGGAGGAGAAGAAGGTCTGCTCCGGCTCCAGCACGTCCAGGGGAGACATCTCCGGGGGCGTGGGCAGCCCATACGGATACGTGTCCACGCTGCCAGCGGCGCCGCCACCAGCTGGGCCCTCGTGGTAGCAGCCCCGGAGGCCGGGCAGGGCAGCGCCCGGGGAGTACTCACCCCTGCCCTCCTTCTCCCCCAGCGCCCCGCGGCCGCCGCTCTTCTCCGGCAGCGCGTTCTGGTCTCGCGAGAGCGAGCTCAGGAGGAAGCCGGGGTCCACGCGCTTGCAGAGGCGCTTGGCCTGCTTCTTCCTGCGGGGCCGGTACTTGTAGTTGGGGTAGTCCTGCATGTGCTGCAGCCGCAGCCGCTCCGCCTCGTCCACGTAGGGCCTCTTCTGCGACAGCGTCAGGGCCTTCCACGACTTTCCTGCTCGCACAAGCCAGAGAGGGCCACGCTCAGCGACTGCGCTACTGGCCTGCGGGCGCACCTGCTCGGCTCGCGCCTTCTCGCCCCGCACGCTCCCCGCTCCCTCACGCCCTCCTCCCTCTCGCCACCGCCTTCTCACATCCTCTTCCTAGCCCAGATCCCGCATAGAGAAGCCCAACGAAGCCCTCCTGCCTGAACCCTGCACACAAAGACCATGCCTCTCCTCCAAGACCAAACAGATGACCTGACAACTAGAAACTGGGATCAGATGTCCGCGACAGGGGGAAAAAAAGATCTAACGACCACTATGACATTTATTGGGGGATATTTTTCCTCCTTAAGAGTCGATGCTAATATTTTTTGCATTTTGATGAAAATTCCCGGTCTCTTATGACATAAATGTCACAGCCCATATGTGAGGGAACCCAGGCTCAGACAATAGTTTCACAGATGCAGATAAAGTCCAAGGTCTCACTTAGGTGAACACATGGCACTTCTTTACCTCTGAAGGTCCAACAGGACTCTGCTGTATGAAGACCTGAGCATGGCCAGAATGCTAGCATCTGTAGGCAACCCCAGAGCACAGAAGACAGCCTCCCAGCCACCCCTAACTCCCCTAGGGCTCTCACTACAGTAAAAATACTATGTGTACCCAACTTAAAACTGTGGTACCCAAACACTCTGCACCGCCCAACACAGAGCTCTCTCTTTAAGAAACATTCCCCTCACATAACCCACTTATGCTAAAATGCTGCCTGAACTTGTTCCATTTGTTGTTCCTTGTCTGTTGTTTTGCAAGTCACTTTGTGTCTCTTCTCCATTTCTCAATGTACATTGTACACCCCTCTGGCTCCAACCTTTTCTGAGGGTCTCTTCTAGACCCCTTGGATCCATTCCTCTAAGGGTTAGGTCAGAATTGTACAACTTTAACATGTTCCCCCACGACTCTAATGTATTCTAAAGTTTAAGACCCATTAGCTGAGAGGTCAAGGCCTCTGGCTAAGCCCTGTAAGGAAAGGGACCTCATCTTTCACCAGGCACAGTCAGCACAGGGTCAACTGCAGAGACATGTGAATGGTAATCACCAGTGCCCAGATTGGCTGGCTCTGTGGGCCAGGCCCTCAAAGATTTTAGGCTGGGGGCTAAGGGTTCAAGGAGGGCAATTATTAAAGGGGTTCTCCCCCTTGGGTGAAAGTTTATAACTGTTACAGGGAATTGTTAATTGCCACAATTAGCTATCACTTTAAAAAGTGACTTGAAGAGTGTTATGAATTCAAGATTCAGATCTACACATTGGTTTCCAGCCTGCAGCTAAGACCACAAAGCTCTTGCAAGAGGCCCATTGGTCCAGACACAATGTACACTGTATGATCTGAATATAAAATGTGACTCTAGTATCTAAATGTACTTGGATGTTGTGATATTAACAAAATACAGATTTGTTTTTAAATGCTACCAAGTATCTAATTGTCTTGATGCACTTTCTCATTCATAATACACTGAAAATACTAGTGTAACCAGGTGATATTTTGAAGTTTGGAAGGCCTATATTGGAAAAAGTTGAAACTCACATTCAGGTCAGAAAAGGAAGGACTGAGAAAGACCATAGGGTGGAAATAGCTCATCCTGCTGCCCCTGGCTAACAGGTGCACAAAGTCCCTATTTTAGAAAGCAACACTGTGTGGGTTTCCCTCACCCAGTTACACAGGCTGTGGCGCTAAACAGGAAGGAATTAGTGTCTTTCCTGCAAAATGAACTGTAACCTCTTGGAGTCTAGGTGCCAATCTAGACAGAGATCAGCTCACAGGAGAACTTCACCTCCTGAGTCCCTTTGCTTGACCCTTCCAGGGCGCAGGCTGTCTCAATTTGTAGGGCAGGTCTCCCTAGCCTTTCCTCTCCTTCCATCTCTGCCTGCACCTGCAACAGAAACCTGGGTACAACTAGAGGCTTCCTGTTGTGCTTGGTCAATAGGACCCACAGGAGAAAAAAAAATGCTTTCATTTATTTAAAAATATTTTAAAATCTGAAGAAAATATAAACTTTTAGGTGGAAGAAAAAATATTATTGTATATATTAGCATTTTTTAATTTATGCTAACAGTACAAAATATACATTTTGCTATCTTGTACAGAGGAAAGTGCACAGGAAGGCACCAGCCCACCAACACAATGTGGGCACATCTATACCACAAGACCAGTGGGTGGGCAAGGGGCTCCTGGAACCCAGCATTCCCCCAGCTGCTTCTCTGGGTCTCTAACTTGCATAGTGCTGAGTTTTGCTGGCCTGCAGCTTTAGCCAGCATAAATCGGGGAGTCAGACTTCATCCATGGTTCTGCCAAAGGAAGGAGCCCTGTGCTCATACGGAAAAAGGAAGGGCTACATTCCCGGTGGGTGGGGTCGGGTGACCACTCATGTCCCTTCTCACAGGGCCTGGCGCACACTGTGAGCACAATGTACTTTGAAACACTTTCATTGGTTAAAATGAATAAAAACCAAGTCAAAGGGCAAAGAGATCTGAGTAAGGCAGAGCTGGAAAGTGTTCAGCTTTAGGCATAGGAGAGAACATGAACCCCAGCACACACTCGGGTTTGTTCTGAAATGCTCACTCCCTCTTGATGCCCTCACATCCTGATATCCCCACTCTCTGCCTCAGGCTTGGCCCGTCCCAGGCCCCAGCCTCTGCCGTGGCAGCATCGCAGCAAGAAAATGTAGGGCTCCAGAACAGACCCTTACTAGCCGCCCTAACCACCTGCATCAAGTTACCTACACTCCTAAGCTAGAAAGAGTAATGAATCAAGTCTATTTAGGTAGACTATTTTCCCTGCTGTTTAATAATTAAGTTAACTCAAAGATTCGTCCCCTCAAGGCCTTCCTTTATGTATATTCGTTTTAGCTTTATCTGTGACGATCTCCCTCTGATTGTCCCAGTCATACAGTGCAGGGAACGATGGATCTTCCCGCTTCAGTCTTCCCAGCAAAGGCCAGTTCCACCCAGCCTCGACGTTTCCGTTCTGGCTCTGTCTATGTGCGCGGGTCCCTGTCGTCAGACTGCCCGGGCTTGGCCACTGCTGTGTCGCTCCCGCCCAATGGGACCCCTCTCTAGGCTCCAGTCCCGAGGAGGGGCTTCCCCGGAAACCTGGGCTGGTCGCACGGTTTCGCTTTGGACCTCGATGGCCAAGATGTCCAGGCTCTGATTCCCGGCACTGCACGCACCCACGCTCGCACAGATGCCCAACCTCGTCCTCACAGCTAGCGCTGAGTCCCCACCCGTCGGGTGGTACCCACCCTCCACGAGCCCGCACTGGCTAGATTCAGGTCCGCCGCGCCCCTGCCCGCTGACCTCCGGGTGCGCCCAGCCCGCCGCGGGGCCGCACGATCACTCACCCAGCATCTTGCTGAGCTCGGCGTTGTGCAGGTCCGGGTTCTGCACCGCCAGCCGTTTCCTTTCGTCCTTGGCCCACACCATGAAGGCGTTCATGGGCCGCCGGATACGGCTTTCCGAGCCCTTGTCCCCCGGGGGGCGGGGGGCTGCTGGCGGCGACAGACCATCAGACAGCTCAGCTTCCAGGGCGGGACACTCGAGCCCCTCGGGCCACGGGTAGGCTCCCAGCAGAGAGGCCATGGCCGCACGGGGGTTGCTAGACTTCGCCTTGCCGGGCCTGCGCTGACCTGGCCCTCGATCGGGTCGGGGCGTCCAACTTGGCCGGCAGCCTCGGCCCAGCCCCTTATTTATCAGCTTCGGACGGCCGGGTCCTCCAATGACTCTCGAAGGCGGCGCGGCCCCTCCCTCGGTCGCAGCGTAGCCCCCTCCCTGCGTCCCGGGCGGCCGCCGCGTCCCGGCTCCGACCTGCCGCGAGGGGTGTGGAGGAGGGAGGACCTCTCCCGCGCCCGCCCCCGGCCCGCCCCTCGGCCTCCTAGGCCCGCCTGGGGATCCTCGCCCCTCCTGCTCCAGGCCGCAGGTGCCGCAGAGCGGCCAGGCGGGCGCAGCAGGCGGTCACCGCGGCTGGGCTCTGGAGAGGTCTGGTCCAGCCCCCAATCCCAACGGACCGCGGCCTCAGCGGGCCGAACTCCACCAACTCCGCCCGCAACGGAAAACTGAACCCAAACAGCTTCCACTAGGATCGTCCGGGCGCGGGAGACGCTGACCATGAAGCCCCCCGACCCCCAGATCAGCCAGTGAGCCGTTCTTCAGCTTTTCTAAAATGACCGGGCTTTTAGCCACCTCTCCCCAGTGCGCTTGGGCGCCGCAGACGCTGGCCTGGGCTGGCCTGGGCTGGTGGGTGCACCAGGTCTCCCACTTTGTGCAGTGACCTCGGAAGCCTCCCCACGCTGCCCATGCCCGCTAGCTCCCGGGCGGGCATATCTGTAGCCGGTTCTCTGCCATCTGATTTTTTCTCTTCTTGTGCCCCACCTCAACCCCAACCTGGTCTCGGGGTGCGAGTCTCCAGCCCCCTCGCCTCTTCCTTCGCGGAATCCCGTTCTTGTATTTTTTCCCGATTGAGCGGAGTTGGTCCCGCATGATGCGTCCCCTACCCTTCGGTGTAACCCGTGAGCTCCCCTGTTGCCCACATCCCTTCCTCCCAGGGTAGAAGGGTTGCGCGTTGGAGCCCATGGCGGTCTCTCTCTGGCAAGGGCCGCTAATCTCATGTCACCCTGCTGGATTTGATAGGGCCATTCCCACACTCTTACACCAGTGCTGGCACACAGTAGGCATTCAAGAACTGCTGGATAAGCGAATGAATAAATGAGTGAGCAAATATGGCTTAGACACACCTTACTGCATAAAAAATCAGGGCAGGCTGAACTAGATCCTGGAATTAAACTCACAAATGTTTACGGAGCACCACCCCTGTGCTGAATCTGCAGAGGTGACCCTGGAAAGAGGCAGCATTATGGTGGGAGGGTCATGGAGTCCGGAGTCAGAACCTGCCTTGGTGTGTGGGTTACTGAATGCCTGACTGCGGGCCAGTGAGGCATCTCCGAGGCCTCCTTTCCTAATATTGAAATGGGGATGATAAGACTGACCTCATGGGACTAGTGATGAGGATTCGCTGAGATAAATACAGTGAAAGCTCACACTCCCTGCATGAGAAGTGATGTCAACACAACTCTGGACTGAAGTCCTTAAGTCCCAGCGTACAGTGACTGAGTTCACAGACGCCTGGCATGCAACATGAACCGGTCCGGATCTAAGACCGCTCAAGGAGGTGGAGCGTTTTTCCGTCCTAATTTTAACCTCTAGAGCACCAGATAATTCTGATCCTGGCACGCATTTAATAAAATAATATAAAAAAGATTCCTGGGGCTGCCCCTATCCTGAGCGAGAATCCAGTGGCAGCGCCACAGGCTCTCATGCCCCACCCTCTGCCTGGGCAGCCTAGACAAGGACTTGAGGCCAGGCGCGGCACCGGGCACCGTGTCGCATTGGCCTGGAAAGGGCTGTCCCCAACAGGGAGAGCATCTTAAAGCCTGAATCCCCGCAGCGTGTCAGCCGGCGCCAAGCGGGAAGGCTGTTTGCAGGGGTATCTGCCATGTAAGCCGACTTCCCTATCCCAGGAAGCCTAGGGCTTATCAGCGATGGACCCCCCAGGCTGCAAATTCTTCCAAGAAAACAACTTTAGTCCTGAATGCTTCTGGCCAGGGTCGTGGGCTGCGCCCAGCCAAGCAAGTTAGTACTTTGAGAAGCGGGACTACGTGTCCCACAGGAGAACCGGAGCACCTCTCTCTGACTCTACTGCCACGCTAGGATGCTGTTCTGCAGAGTCAGAGAACTCGAGGGAACAGCGCTGCCTTTCCAGCCGCCGGCATCCTCACTCAGGCCCTGGTCCCTGCCGCCCTTCCGGAGCAGCCCCGGAGCCGAGCGCGCACGCCCAGGGGTGCGCCCAGACGCCAGGTTAGGGAGACGCGCGCCCAGGGAGCGCAGACATTCAAGCTGGACTCCAGAGACTAACGGCAAAGATAAAGAAAACAATCGGCGAGGAAAAATCCCCACGTGTTGTGAATGTAGTTTCCGGTTGTTTAAGGTTTTGCATTGAGTCTGGAGAGCGCTCCTGAGCCCGGGCTGTCCCAGGAGCTGAGCTTTTGCCGCTCCCTCCCTCGTGCTACCTGCACACCCGAAGCCCGTTGGTTCGCTCGCTCCATTCCTTCCTCTTTTGCATGAATGCATTTATTCATCTGAGCAACTGTGTCCAAGCGCGCCTGGCTGCGGGCCGCGCGGAGGGACTCAGGGTCGTGGTAACCCCGCCGCCTCTCAATCAGCCTTTACAGAGCCTCGCAAAGCCAGGGCTTGGAGTTAGAGCACCGAGCTCCTCCTGCCAAGTCATCCCGATGCCGGTTCTCGTGGGCGCTGGCCCAGGACGTCAGACTCTCCAGTCTGTTCACGCCCGTGGTTCCCCAGTTGAGGTTGTGCTGGAATCTCCAAGAGCGGATCAGGGGGAACCAAACGCAGAAAAGTCAAGGCGCAGGGACTGCAGCGCCGGGTCCTGCGGGGTCGGAGAGCGGCGGCGACATCGGATGAGATGGGATGAGACCCACTGGGCCCAGTGTCCCACTGCGCAGCGATCCTACGAGTAAATTAACCCTATGGCACTTGTCTCTTAAATGGCTTTCTTTTCTTTCCCTTCCCTTCACCCTTGTCCCTCTCTCCCTTCCTTATTCACTCTCCCCTCACTCCCTCTTCTTTTTCTTCCTCTCGTCTCCCTCCCTCCTCCCTCCACCCTTCTTTGTTTCTTTTTAGCTCCGTGGTTCTCTGAACTCTGGTTTACAGGAACGCAGGACCCGAAATCAGAAACTCCCAGGTCCAAGTTGGTTGCAACTTGCAGTGTAAGAATTCAGCCTCTCTTGGTTCACCTCTAAAATGAGCATAATATGGGGTCACAGTGAAAACTCCTCACAAATGTTAATAAACGGTGGAATATAAAAATTATGAGTGGGCGAATTTTAAAAGTTAAAAGGGTCAGGCCTCCAAAGCTTGCCCCTCCAGGAGCTTCCCTTATTCTGTTCCAAACAGTCTTTTAGTGAAGCGGGGCAAGAAGAAAGGGAGGGGGAGGGGGAATCTGTGGTACATTCCTTGCACTGCCCGATAACCCTGGCATCCACTCCAGATGGCTACAGACTTGACGCTTTCAGCTTGCATACAGTGTGGCCCTGGTGTGGCTGGGGCACCCCTGGCCAGGCCAAGGGTAGGGCCACAGCCCCCACGATGGGCTGGAGCAAGTTGTTTCTTGCCCCTCGACCCAGGCTGGTGGTAGAAATCATGCTCATCACCATCTTTGTTCACACTGATTTGTCTGGACTGGATTGACAGTCTTCACAAAGCAAGTTCCTGCCTCCACACAACCATCTGTGAAGCGGGTGAAGAAGAGACCTCAACTCATATCTCTGACCCTCCAGCCTTTGGAACTGGTTCCTGTGTGCCCAAGGGAAGGGAAGGGACACTCACCAGTCACTGCATTCCTTTGCCCTTTGCCCTGTCCAGTCTGACCTCTGGAAATTCTAGCAGACCTTTTCTCATCCTCATAACTCAAGTTAGAGGCATGTCCTGGACAAAGTAAGTGAAAAGCAAGTATTAACCCAGTTGGCCACAGGTGCGGTGCAGCTGGAGAACTGGAGACCTGGCCTCTCTCTTGTCTCCTCCGTGGCTAGTCTAGAATCAGCAGCCCTAATTTCCTTAAGTCACTGCACTTGGAGTTCCTTATTTTAACCTACAGACATCTCTTAAGTCATTTAGGAGAATCCATCAAAGCTCCTAATTTAGAATGACTTCTGGGGTGAAAATACAGAGCAGGGATTTGATGTGCGCCTGAGGCTTAACTGAACCTACAGAAGCAAGCAGAACCCGGACAGTTTCTCAGGCTCTTAGGGTCAATAGCTCTTCCATATGGACCTAGCGGGGAAAGGGGAAAGGAAGAGAGCTTCTATACTAGATTGCTTCTGCACATGGGCAGTGTAGACTCCTTATGACATCAAAATCCTTTTGTAAGAGTTGATTAATATTAGCAAAATACCAAGTACAGAAACCCATGTTTTCTTGCGGTTCTCCAAATCAAGACATCTGTGTTCCTATAGCACCCCCACCCCACAGGCCTGTCAGTTCTGCCAGACAAATCAGGCTTCCCAGGGAGTGTCTGGAGACTCCTTGGTGGGAAGAACCCTGACTGGGAGCCAGAATCCAAGACTGCAGGTTGACCTGCCACTACTGGTGCAAACGCTTGTAAGTCACTTACCTGGTTAATTCCCAGGACCGAGGCCCTGTGAGGTGAGTGGCCAGTTCTGTGCACTCTCCAGGACAGACAAGCCGATAATGCTTGTTGTGTGGCTAGTGTTTGCTTCTCCCTAGCACT
This sequence comes from Ictidomys tridecemlineatus, assembly GCF_052094955.1. Classification (NCBI taxonomy): domain Eukaryota; kingdom Metazoa; phylum Chordata; class Mammalia; order Rodentia; family Sciuridae; genus Ictidomys; species Ictidomys tridecemlineatus. Next base: position 6,605,391 of record NC_135490.1, on the reverse strand, counting down.
GAGGGGCAGGAGAGTTCCAAGTGAGGAACAAATTTTTTCTCCCCTAATTTTCTTCCATTGCAACTAGAATGATGATCAGGTTTCCTCGAAGGGGGCATGTGCCCAGATACTGCACACCTATGATCGTTATTTAATTGGCCTGAAGCTAAACTTTCACATTCAGTGGCAACATCAACAAATGACAAGAAGACACAAAGGCTGGTTCAAAGAAAATTTTTCTTTTTCTTGACCCTACTGGTTCCTTCACAGTGCCTAGAGGAAGAAGAGCAAGCGAGCAGGAAGCACCTATAATAATCAGAGTGGAAAAGAAGACTTTGCCTCGGCAGTCTGCAGCCATCCAACCTGTGGGTGAGGAGTGTCAGGTGGTGACAGGCCAGGAGACACCCTGCTGGAGTTTCATCTCCAGAATCCTGTCTCCACTCAACAATTCTCCTGTGAAAGGCGAGGGCACTTCCTGTTTGTGTAGCTCATGAGATTGCTTTGATGTGCAGTACTAGAACACTGGAGTCACGGTAAGGCCTACGGATCGGAAGCCAATGGCCATTGAAAAGACAGTTGGTCCCTCGCTGGGAAGGAGGCATGCTCTAGCAAGGGGTCAGGGGGAGGCACTGGGTTCAGGCAGGAGGCCACAGGAGAAGGCCAGTGGTGGGCAGGGGCCTTTGCAGTGAAGGAATGGTCAGGTTCTGTAGAATGACTTTAGCAGGCCCTGGGGCACAGGGGTTGTTCTTGGTGGTCTGGCACCTGGCCCTGAGATGGTCAGGACAGGGGCACAGTGACCTGGAGTGGGAGAGCCCAATATAGAAGGTGGCTGAGGTTGGACTTGGGATCAAATGGTTTGCATAAAAAAGGCATGCTCATAGGTGAGTTCTTTCTTATCTTTAGGAGTTAGCCAACTCTGGAGGGACAGTCTCCCAGGGTCTGCAAGTTCCCAGGGGTCAAAGCACCAGGATGCAGAAAATAGCAAAATACGCATTCATCTTTTACCTAAGATAATGACAAGCACATCAAGGGCACTCTGAGAAAGGGGAAAGAAGGAAGCTACGTGGGTGGCCAGTTGGGCAACAGGAGGGTGGCCTTGGATAGCCTCACTTCCCACATGTGCTGTGGTGAGGTGCCTAGGGCCAATTAAGGAGTCAGAGAAATGGCTTCTTTTGCTTTTGCAGTGCTGCGGGTCACACTAGGGCCTCCTGCATGCTAGGTATGTGCTCTATGATGGAGTTGCTATGAGCCCAGCCCAGATAAATGGCCTACTGCAGCCCCACTTGCTAGTGTGAAGAGACTGCCCACACCTCCAGGATTAGGGAAGTTACCCGTCTCTGCTGTCTTTGATGGATGGAGTTTCACCCAAACTCCACACTGAGAAACATGCCTCTCATGCCCACATCCACCTAGACCACCTACCTAACTTGGTCCTTGAGCTGTGTGCTTCAAAGTCCTTCTGCACCTGACAGTGCTTTGGGAACAGGAATGTCCCAGTTACCTACCACAGGGTACCCAGAGCTGTAATCAGCTATTATGTCCACTGGCTCCATGGGTCAGGAATTTGCATAGTGCACATTGGGGGTGCCTCGTGGCTGCTTCCTGACATCAGAGTCTCAGCTGGAAAGACATGAATGACTAGAATCATCTGGAGGCGTCTTCACCTACACATCTTGCACCAGGGCTGGGTGACTCCAAGGCTGAGCTGAGCTGAACTGAACTGCAGGCTGCAGTGTCCACCGCCTACACAGTAACCTTCCCCATGGGGTTTGGCTTTTCTTTTAGCATTATGGCTTCAGAGTACATGGACTTCTTACATGTCACCTTGGGGCTCCAAGAATGTCCCCAAAGACAAGGCAAAAGTTGCATGGCCTTTCATGAGGGCTCAGAAGGTACATAACAGCACCTAGGGCCAGCATTTCATGGGCCAAAGCAGCCCTAGGTGGCTGGATTTAGGGGAGAGAACACAGACCCCAACTCTAAGACAGGGAGTGTCCAGGAGCTGTGGACATGTTTTAAACCCCCCTGTGGTGTGTGTGTGTTGTGTGTGTGTGTGTGTGTGTGTGTGTGTGTGTGTGTGTGTGTGTGTGATGGTGGAGGTGAGAAAACCGGGGTATTTGCTGCAAAGCATCTCAGGAACTCAAAGTGCTCTTTCCCACCCAAGACCTGTTCGAGAAAAAGACGAATGTCGCCCTTCTTTGCCCTCCTTCCACGCACACTTAAAAGAAATGTCCTTTAAAAGGGTTCTCAAAGTTCTTCTAAAACAAAAACCAAACACACAATGGAAAGAGGATACAGTGAGTTCATTTTAAGATGGAGGATGTAAGGCACAAGATGTCTTCAGAGCCAAAAAGCAACTTAAATAACAGGCTGGGTCTGAACACTGTGCTGGGAGAAACACTGAATGAGTTAAGGGTTTAGGCTGAGTGCTGGAATTTATGAGCTTTTTGGAGAGGGTGTCGAGGGCATTTTAGAAACAGTTTAAGTGCAGGTAGAGGAACTGTTCCTAAGCCTTCCTCAGCTGGCTTCCCAATAGGAGTCACCTAGAAGGACCCAGGGAGCCACACTAGGCACACAATCACCAAATGTGCCTGAAAAGAAACCAGGAGAAGGAAACATGGAACACAAAGGAACAGAGATGAGAGTCATAGTAGAGCTTGCGCTTGAAACAATGTAATTCAGACGCCAGTGGAATAAGATTTTTTAAGTCCTGAAAAGGAAAACAAAAAAACCTCTTAACATAGAATTACACCTGCAGTATCTCTGTCTCCTGGACACAGGCATTTCTTCACAGAAGAAATATACACTGCCATTTCATCTCACTCCAGTCAGAATGGTGAGGATGTGGGGGGAAAGGCACTCATATATTGCTGGTGGGACTGCAAATTGGTACAACCACTATGGAAAGCAATGTGGAGATTCCTAGAAAACCTGGAATGGAAGCACCATTTGACCCACTTATCCCACTCCTCAGTATACACCCAAAGGACTTAATTAGCTTACTACAGTGACACATCCACACTAATGTTCATAGCAGCTCAATTCACAATAGCTAAGCTATGAAACCAACCTAGGTGCCCTCCAACAGATGAATGGATAAAGAAAATCTGGTACATATACCCAAAAGAATATTTTCATATATAGCAACGGAATATAGCCATAAAGAAGAAAGAAATTATGGCATTTGCTGGTAAATGGATGGAACTGAAGACTAGCACACTAAGTGAAATAGGCTAATCCCAAAGAACAAAAGTCTGAATGTTCCCACTGATACACGGATGCTAACTCACAATAAGGGGCATAGGGAAGAACAGAAGTACTTTAGACAAAAGGGAATGAAGGGAAGGGAACAGGAATGGGAACAGGAAAGACGGTAGAATGAATTGGACATCACTTTCCTATGTTCATTATGAATACACAACCAATGTAATTCCACATCATGTATAAGCAGAAGAATGGGAAGCTGTACTCCATGTATGCATAATATGTCAACATACACTCTACTGTCATGTATAACTAAAAAAAGAAAAAAGAAAAGAGGTCTATTTTGGCTCCTAGTTTTGAAGGCTGATGAGTCTGAGTTCCGGTAGCTACCTCTGGGAGGACCCCATGCTGTGTCCTAACATGGCAGGTAGCATCACACAGTAGGGGTGTGTGTGAGAGTCATGAGCAGCAGGTACAGAAGATGCCAAGCGCCTGGCACCTAAATCTACACCAGTTAATTCTTGCATGCACTGACCCATTCCCACCGAGGAGCGTGGGTGCCACGATCTGATCACCTCCTGAATGTCCCACCCCCTCTCAATACCTTCACCTGGGGACTGAGCTGCCCACACATGAACCTTTGGGGACAAACCCTATCTGAACCATAGTACCAGCAAAATGACCCTTTAAAATGGAGCTCAGAGACACGAGAGGGACAGAGGAGGGAGAGGCAGACAGACTTTGAAACCTCGAAGCTGAGTGCATGGGCATATCAGCATTATGTGAAATGCCGAAGGGAGTGTTTCAGAGAAGGCACTGTGATCTGTGGAAGTGGACTTGAAGTAGTTGTGAAACGTATATCACGATCTCTAGGGAAAGCACTCGGTAAAAAAGAAGGAATCCATATGCTAAGAAAGGAGGAAAAAACAAAAGTGTTCAACTAAACCCACAGGAGGTAGAAAAAGTGTGGAAGATAAAAACAAAAAAGAAAAAGACAACAATTAGGAAGTGATGAACATGGTGGAGATGAACCCACCGTGACGATACCCACCTGCCCACACACACGGGGCTGCCCCCGGGCACTGTGAACAGCGCTGCTGCAGACACGGCCTGCGGAACCTGTTCAAGTTGCTGCACTCACGGTTCTTCTCCCCCTTTACACTTAGGAGTGGAACTGGTAGGTCATATGGTAATTCCATGTAATTTATTAGGGAATTTTCTTTCAGTTTCACAGCCGCTCTGCCACATTACTGTCCCACCAAAATACACCAGGGAAACAAGTTTTAAAAAAAGCAATAGCCAACCTACTGAGTATGAGATGGTACTTCTTGGCGTGATTGCATTTCTCCAGTAAGTACTGATTTGAACATATTTCATGTGCTTACTGGCCATCTGTTTAGACTCTTTGGAGAAATGTCTCTTAAGCATTTGTCTATTTTTCAGTTTTCAGTGGTTGTTGTTTAAAAGTTCTTTATATTCTAGATATCATTCCTTTATCAGTAGATGATTTATAAATACTTTCTCCTATTCCATGGTTATTTTTTCAATTTAGTGATCACACTCTTTGATGCACAAAGGTGCTTTAATTTTGATGAGTCCAACTTATTTTTTCCTTTGTTATCTGTGCTTTTGGTGTCTTATCCAAGAAATCAGTCCCAAATCCAATGTCAAGAATCTTCCTGTTTTTATCTAAGAACCATATAGTTTTAGAGGTTACATTTAGATATTTCAACCATTTTAATTTTTAATATGGTTTAAGGCCAAAGTCAGACTTTTCTTCCCATGTGGATATCCAGTTTCCCCAGCACTATTAGTCCAGAAGACTGTCCTTTTCTCGTAGTGTGGTATCGGCACCCTTGTTGAACTTCACTTAACCACAGGTGTGAAGGTTTTTATTTGTGGACCCTGTCTGATTCCACTGGTCAAGATATCTGTATCTCTTTAAGCGGGTAGTACATTATTTTGATTACCATAGCTTTGCAGTAAGTTTTGAAAAGAGGTATTGTGAGACCTCAAACCTTGTTCTTCTTTTAAGATTGTTTTGGCTATTCAAGGAACCTTGAAGTTGCATACAAATTTTAGGGTGGATTTTTCTATTTCTGAAAAAAAAAATATTGTCATTGGGATTTTTTGGGAGGAGGTACTGTTGGATTGAACTTAGGGGCACTCAACACTGAGCACATCCCCAGTCCTTTGTTTTGTTTTGTATTTTATTTAGAGACAGGGTCTTGCTGAGTTGCTTAGGGCCTCGCTAAGTTACTGAGGCTGGCTTTGAATTCACAATCCTCCTGCCTCAGCCTCTCCAGTTGCTGGGATCACAGATGTGCACCACTGCACTTGGCTGTCACTGGGATTTTAATAGGGCTTACACTGCATCTATGCTTACTCACTTATCCATACTTTGGATAGTATGGCCATGCTAAAAATATTTTCTTCCAATTCATGAACATGTCTATTTATTTGCCTTTAATTTTTTTTTTAGGACTGCTTTGTAGTTTTCAGGATATAATTCCTTCATCTTCTTGGTTAAATCTATCCCTATGTATCTTTTTCTTTTGATGCTATTATAAATGGAATTATTTTCTTAATTTCCTTCTAGGATCGTTCATTGTTAGTGAACAGAAACACAACTGATTTTTGTGTGACTTTGTATCCTGAAACTTTGCTAATTGTGGTTTTCCTATTGTATGTATAAAATTTTTATAGTCTTATACATAAGATTATTCACCTGTGACAGAGATAGCTTTTCTTCTTCCTTTCCTATGTGGATGCCTTTTCTTTTTCTGACTTAATTGCTTTGGCTGCAAACTTGCAGTAGTAGTATAGTGAAGTGATAGCCTTGTCTTATTTCTCATCTTAGAGGGAAACCTTTCATTCTTTTGCCATTTAATATGATGCTGGCTGTGGGGTTTTCACATATGGCCTATAGTAGTATGCCTACAGAAGGCAGTCTCCTTCTGTTACTATTTACCAAGTGCTTTATCGTAACAGGATATTAAATTTTATCAAATGCTTTTCTTTTTTTATTTAGTTTTTAGTTGTAGTTGGACACAATACCTTCATTTATTTTTTTTTACGTGGTGCTGAGGATCGAACGTGCTAGGTGAGTGCTCTACCACTGAGCCACAACCCCAGTTTAAATGCTTTTCTGTATCAATTCAGATGATGTTTTCCTCCCTTCATTGTGTTTATGTATTACATTGATTTTTACATGCTGATCTTTCCTTGTATTTCAGGAATAAATTCCATGTGGTCTTGGCATTTAATCCTTTTAACAGTCAGTTAAATTCAGTTTTAAATTCAGTAGTTGAGGATTCTGGCATCAGTATTCATGAGAGATACTAGTCTGTGGTTTCCTTTGTCTGCTTTGGTATTGGGGTAGTGTCAAACTCACAGGATGAGTTGGAAATTTCTTTTCCTTTTTTTTGATTATATATATATTTTTTTAGTTATAGATGGACACAATATCTTTTACTGATTTATTGATTGATTATTTTTTTGGTGCTGGGGATCGAACCCAGGGCCTGTGCATACAAAACAAGCACTCTACCAACTGAGCTATGTCCCAGCCCATATTTATTTTTAGGTGGTGCTGAGGATGAACCCAGCGCCTCACTTGTACTAGGCAAGTGCTCTACCACTGAGCCACAACTCCAGCCTTCTCTTTTCAATTTTTAGAAGAGTTTGAGGAGGGGTGGTGTTAATTCTTTAAATGTTTGGTAATTCAATTTTCTTACTAGTAATGGCTTCATTCAGATTTTCTATTTCTTCATGATTAAGTCCTGGTAGGGTGTGTGTTTCTAGGAATTTCTTCAGTTCATCTAGGTTATCCAATTTTTTGGTATACAATTATTCACAGTACTGTCTTATATTCTTTTATTTCTGTAAAGTTGGCAGTGATATCCCCTCTTTCATTTCTAATCATCTGAGCTTTTCTTCCTAGTCAATCTAGCTAAAAGGCATATTAATGTTGTTGATCTTTTCTAAGAAGCAATAATTAGTTTTTATTTTTCTACTGCTTTCCCTTATTTGTGTTCTGAGGCTTTTATTTCCTTCCCTCTGCTTTCTTTGGGTTCAGTTTGTTCTTTTTCTAAGTTCCTAAGATATAGAATTAGATTACTGATTTGAGATTTTTCTTTTTTTAATGTAACTGTTCACAGCTATTAATTTTCATTTTAAAGCTGTTTTTACTATACTAGATAAGCTTCAGCATGTTTTCATTTTCATTTGTCTCAGGATCTTATAATTTCCCTTGTGATTTCTTCTTTCATCTACCAATTGTTTAAGAAAGTGCTAATTTTCATATATATCTGAATTTTCTAGTCTTCCTTTTGTTGTTGATTCATTCATTCATTTTTTATAAATCATTTATTTATTCAATTTTGTTATAAATGATGGCAGAATGCAATTCATTTCATATTATACATATAGAATTTTTTTCCAAGTCTCTGGTTGTACACAAAGTATTTTCACACTATTTGTGTCTTATACATGTACTTAGGGTAATGATGTCTAACTCATTCTACCATCTTTCCTACCTGCAAGCCCCTTCCCTTCCACTCCCTCCCTCTGCCCTATCTAAAGTTCCTCCATACCTCCCATGGTCCCCCCTCCCCCAGCATTGCCATTATGAGTCAGCATCCTCATATTAAAGAAAACATTTGGCCTTTGGGTTTTTGGAATTGGCTTAGTTCACTTAGCATTATATTCTCCAACTCCATCCATTTACCTACAAATGCCATGAGTTTATTCTCTTTTAATGCTGAGTAATATTTCATTGCGTATATTTACCAAAGTTGCCCTATCCATTCATCTACTGAAGGGCATCTGGGTTGGTTCCACAATTTAGCTATTGTGAATTGTGCTGCTATAAACAGTGATGTGGCTGTGTCTCTGTAGTATGCTGTTTTTAAGTCCTTTGGGTATAAACCAAGAAGTGGGATAGCTGGGTCAGATGGTGGTTTTATTCCAAGTTTTCCAAGGAATCTCCATACTGCTTTCCGGACTGGCTGCACCAAATTGCAGTCCCACCAGCAATGTATGAGTGTGCCTTTCCCCCCACTTCCTTGCCAACACTTCGTATTCTTTTTTCTTTCTTTCTTTTTTTAAATATATTTTAGTTGTAGATGAACACAATACCTTTATTTCATTTGTTTATTTTTATGTGGTGCCAGGGATCGAACCCAGTGCCTCATGCATGCTAGGCAAGCACTCTACCACTGAGCCACAACCCTGGCCCAACTCTTCGTATTCTTGACAGCTGCAATTCTGACTGGAATGTGATGAAATCTTAGAGTATTTTGATTTGCATTTCTCTAACTGTTCAAGATGTTGAACATTTTTTCATATATTTGTTGATTGATTGTATATCCTCTTCTGAAAAGTGTCTGTTCAGTTTCTTGGTCCATTTATTGACTGGATTATTTGGTTTTTTGATGTTAAGGTTTTTGAGTGCTTTATATATCCTAGAGATTAGTCCTCTATCTGGTGCTTATGGGGGAAGGGAGAACTGGGGGGGGCTTGGCTGAGATGTTTATGAGGCAGGATGTGAGAATATGGAAACATTAGATTATATGACTAGTGAGAGGGTGATCATAAGAAGCTGGCTGTTAGTAGGAGAAACAAGGCCACCCTATGCAAGACTCCCTGTCACCTCAGCAACAGGGCAACTGTTAGCACCCCTAGTAGAGACACCTCTGGGGCAGCCAAGCCACAGGGACCTTGGTGACATTTACCAGGTCCTTATTATTGTCCCTTGATAGAAGTGCAATATCCCAGTTTCGTGGCGGCAGCCTGCATGTACTCTGATGTTGGTCTGTGGAGCCAGGCTTTGGTGAATAAGGAACCCCTACGTGGGCTGCCTCTCCATGTGGGCAGGGGCTGAGCCTCTCTCCAGGTTACCAGGCCACTGGGGTGGGCCTCTCTCTGGGTCACAGGGAGCTCTTGCCATGATTTTAATCATTTAAGATTTATTAATAATTATCATGTGACCTGAAACGTGGTCTTTCTTGGAGAATGTTCCTTGTGAATCTGAGAACAATGCTCACTCTGCTATTGTTGGTTGAATGATCTGTACATGTCTGTTAGGAGCACTTTGTCTAGAGTGTTGTTCAAGTTGTTTCCTTATCAATCTTCTGATCTAGTTGTTTCATCCATTATTAAAACTGAGGCACAGAAATCTACTGTCTACAGAGCTGTCTGCTTCTTCCTAATATTCAGTGTTTGGGGGCTCTGACATTTGGTACATATATTGTTGTGTCTTCTTGGTGAACCGACCTTTTGTTATTCTATACCGTCCTTCTCTGTCTCCTGTAAGTTTTTCACATAGGTCTATTCCATTGGATATTATTATCACCCCCTACTCTTTTTCTACTATCTGCATCATGGGATATCTTTTTCTAGCCTTTGACTTTCAACTTGTGTGCCCAGATCTAAACTCTGTCTCTTGCAGATAGCATAGAACTGGAGTTTTTCTTTTAAAAATCCATTTTGCCATTTTGTCTTTGAATTTACTCCATTTATAAGCATTACTGATAAAGAACACTTCTGCCATTTTGTCATTTGTTTTCTGTATGCCCCTCGTTTTTTCATTATTGGTTTCTTTTGTGTGTAGTTGACTTTTTGTAGGGACATGTACTGATTATCTTCCCACTTCCTTTTGTGTATCCTACGGATATTTTCTTTGTAGTTATCCAAGGGAGATTAAATATAACATCCTAAAGCCAAGAAAATCAATCTTAAATTGTCACCTACTGGACTTTAATCATACAAAACAATTCCTTCAGTCCACATTGTTTTTGGTGTCATAACTCACATCTGTATGTACGGCATATCCATAAACAGGTTTATATTTATTTTAAGGAATTTCTTTTAAATTCTGCTGAAAATTAAAAGCGGAGTTACAAACCAAAATTAAAACAACACTCCTTTACACTGTCCATGAACTTACCTTTAAAAGAGAACTTTATGGGCTGGGGATGTGGCACAAGCGGTAGCGCACTCACCTGGCATGCGTGTGGCCTGGGTTCAATCCTCAGCACCACATACCAACAAAGAGGTTGTGTCTGCCAAAAACTAAAAACTAAATATTAAAAAATCCTCTCTCTCTCTCTCAAAAAAAAAAAAAAAAAAAAGGGAACTTTATATTACCGGATTGAGGTGATCGCACCTCAAGGTGGATTTGAGGGATCTGGGCTCTTCCAGCTCTCTCCTGGCTCTATTGACATCATTTCTTCAGCTCAGAGGGGCAGTGCTCTGCCTCAGCACAGCAGGGTTTTGCAATCTCTCCAGGCTAAATTGCAACAACTTGCTTGACTTGGGGCTGCCCAGGAGTCCCAGGCAAGGGCAGGATCCTGAAGCCTGTCACCTGAGAAGTCTGAGTCAAAGTAAGCAAGCCCCAGCCCTGCCCCAGGGCCTGCTCACAGGTTACCACCTCTCCTGGCCAGCCCTAAACCTTCCTGGGACTCTGCTGCCTTTAGGATGACCTGGCCACACCTTCCTGTGGCTCATCCTGTGCTTGTCAATCCTGAGAGTTATTGGCACATGGAAGGAGGCTTGGGAGCCCTGGCAATGGCTCTGCAGCACCCAGGATGGCACTCCAGGCCATCCTTACCTGAGAGGACGATGGTGGTCTCCTGTGTTTGGTTTCTCAGCTTCATGTCAGGACTTTTTTTTTTGCTTTCTTATAAAGACTTCTCTTGGAGAAGTTTTAGCTTTACAGCAAAACTAGGAAGGCACAGAAATTCCCCGCATACTGCCTGCACCCACAATACCTGTCTGGATGAAGGTAGAAGGTGCTCACAAAAGCACCCTGCTGTAGAGCATCCAGATAGCTCACAACTCACTTCTCCAAGATCTGGTGCTGGAGTGGGCCTTTTAACAAATGTTTTAATACCTGTTTTTGTCCCACCTAGATTCAAGGGGGAATCCCTGGCAGGGGGTGGAGTAAGGCCACTTCCCCACTGCTTCCACGCCAGACCCCTTGTCAGATGCTAGGCAGGAGGCCTGGGAGGAAGACTCGCTCAGACTGATTCCCACTCAGGCAAAAGCCATTCCTCTTGCAGTATGTGTGGTGGAATGCACATGGCACATTCTGCCCATTCGTACCAGTCAGGGATGCCGCTGATATGGGGGATTTTAGTGGAAAGTGCTTCTCAGGTTGAAGTCAAATCAAGAGTTAGCAAAGAATTTCTCCCAGCTCACAGCACAGATTGATGCCAAGGGAGAGGAGGGAGGTCCTGGGTAAGTCATGCTGAGGCTATTTCGGGTGGTTCATTCTAAATGACGTGAATTATAGGACTTGGATATGGTTAAATTCTGCAAAGGGTGAATCACTCTACCTTGGATTAGCCTATAACCCAAAGTTGACGCTCAATTTTTTTTTTTTTCAGAAGAAACAACCAGTTTCAGTATGCATGTAGCTTTCTCAAAGGAAATCCAATGTAGGAAAAACAGAAAACTTCAGATTTAATTACAAGATCCTTCCCTCAGCTAAAGAATTCAGTTCAGTCTTCCTGAAAGTTCATTACTAATGCTTACACAAAAATTCAACTGAGGGAGGAAACGGCTGCCAGCCCTCTGCACTGGCTGACACCACTGCAGTGGCCTAGAATCTTTGTCCCCACCCACCCACCTACAAATGGCGTACCTCTCTCTCTCTGGCTTTCCCCACTCTCACTGGTTCCATGAGGCTTTGTGTGAGTCTTTGAGTTTACTAGGTATTTCCTAAACAGAATGTGTATGTTTATGCAAGGGGTTTAGTCACCCTCTTCATTATGACTTGATACTAATTTGCTCATTAATAATTGAGCACCATAAAATCACACACCAGAGCAACCAATCTGACCTCTGCTCCACACGCCAGCACAATAGCTCCAAATTGCAGTGGCTGCAGAAGCCATGAGATAACAAGGTGGCGGGTAGTGAGGAGGTTCTTACTCAAATCTAAATACAGCCGCTACATTCTGATCCAAGGGCTGAGATCACTCAGAGACTGTGCTGTAACTCTTCTGTGATGCTGTTTCTTTAGAAAAAAACTAACAGGTCTCAGCCTGCTTCTGCCACTCAGGGAGCAGAGGAGGAGGGGAGAAATAGGGGAATGTCCTGTGCTAGGAAACAAACGCTCACTTGGGTCTTATCTTCCCAGGGCATCAATACTTCCTACAAACCAGAATAGATTCTTTCTTTCACAGACTAGCAAACAGGTTTTAAGAAGCTGACTTGCCTGATTTCCCACCAACCACCTGATCACCTTAGGAAGGAGAATCCATTGAGAATTTCGAATGTATACAGCATCCCAAAACATTTTCCACCACATATGAATAATACCTGTAACACACATGAAGGAAACAGCAACAGGAAAACTTGCCCAGGCGGGAGCAACTGACATGGCAAGAGCAAGACCAAGAGCACAGAGGTGGGGGCTGTGACTGCAAGCAGAGGGGACAGGGTCAGGGTTTAGGGTCTAAGGATCAGCACAAATCTAGTTACAGAAATTGCAAGAGGTGCTTCTGTAAAGGGGATGAAAATAATGATCGCCCACGGGGTTGTCTGGATTAAATGAGTTGATTTACTCAAGTGTCTGGAGTAGGGCCAGGCACGGACGACCTCATTTAATAATTATAATCTATTAAAACAAATAGCAAAGGAAAGAAGTTTGCTGCAAGACAACATGGAAGAACCTTTTTTCCTGGGAACCTACTTTTCCTCTTAAGAGTGAAGGATGCCAAGGAAAGCATTGAAGAATATAAAAATAGGTGAAATTTTTACCTAGAGAGATGTTTCAAGGTAAAAAACAGGGTTTATATGCTGACAATTTTTAAAAAGTACTGGGGCTAAGAAATGCAATTCTCAGAGTGTTTATTTTATTGGTCTAATTCCCACTTAGATCCAGAAAACTAAGTAGCTTGAAAGACACATGGAAAAAACAAAGCTGGGGATTTCTAGGGAACACAGTCTCTGTGTCTCTGCACATCAAATGGTCACACTGTCCACTCTTTGCTAAGCATGGGCTCATCCTCAGGACACCATCGATTGTCAAGTCATCCAGGAGTACTTTCTGCACCTGTTAAGGTAATAACAACCTGTTTATGTCCCCTCTGCAGAGCCACATTTGAGGAAGTAACCTTGACTGTATGGACTTCCTGACCCCAAAACACAGGGCCTGCGCTCCAGCTCCTCCCAGCCCCTGCTGACAGGTGGACCAAGTGCCCCCCACCTGCCTCCTACACACTCCCACACACGATTCCCAGGTTGTATTCTCATTTGTGCTGATGAAATTAACACAAGGCAAAATAAATCATTCCTGTGTATTTGTCAGAACAGTGCCTTTGGGTCCCCAATACCTCCACTCCCTCCTGGATCTACACTTTCATGTACAAGACGGGACAAAGGACAAGTAATTTGTAACTTGTGAAGGAAAGTTGGACTTGGCTGGCCTGGGAGACTCGATCAAACACATGAGTCTTCATGCTGAGTCCTTAGGAATCTGCTCCATGTGGTGGGGCGGGGGTGTCTTTTTAACGGTAGGAGCTGTAAGGTGTTCTTAGAGACCACACCCAAACACTCTCCATGCATTTTGTCTATTTCAGGGACATGCTTCCTATGTAACATTTGACCTTGAGAGTTAAAGTCAAGGGCAAAAGGTCAGAAGAGCATGAGTGTTGGTTCTGCCACCAGCAGTGATCTATAGATCAAGTGGAGAAGAAAGTGAGCCCAGATCTCCCTGCCACACCCCATCAGAAGCAGGGCCAGTGGCGAAGACTGCCCCAGCAGGACAGGAAGCAGGGCATGGGAAGGGACCAGGATAACCTGGAACCAAAAACAAGAGAGTAAGAAACAAGAGCTCACGAGGATGAGGAGGAAGAGATGAGTGAGACTAGCAGGGGAGGACCTGGCTGGGGGGACAGGGCTACACTACACAGCCCACACCTGCGTTTGTTCTGCGAGCCTGCATAGGCAGGGATGGGCCAGGCACAGGAGTGCAGGCCAGCAGGAGGAGGTGCAGACATCTCGGGGCATCACCATCTGGTTTGAGCAGGGCTGACAGTGTCCGATTACGTACATAATGTTTACACTTTGAAGAACTTCCATTTGGCGGCCCCAGCCTGGAGATGCAGAAGGGACATCAATTTCATGGTCCTCACTTCTCAGTTCTCTGAATCTTATGAGGCCCTCCTGATCACTACACAAGGAGCAGAGCCTACCATGGGTGATTTGTGCTCAAGGACACTGAGTCAGACTCACGTCTGACTCTGTAGGAACTGCCAGAGGCCTCTAATGAAAGCTGAAAATCAACTGTCTCCAGAGTCGGTCTGTGGGTGAAAGACTGCAGCACACACGGCTGCCACTGCTCACAAGAGAGGAGCCAAAGCACAACACAACAAAAGCCCTCTCGCTCGGGAATGCAGTCATGTAATTCCTCCTTGGCAGAAATGTATGGCTGGCTACAGAACAGAAGGAGCTATCTGACTCTAAACCTCTGCTCTTAATCCCTTAATTAGACCAGGTCCTTCAGAAGGAGCACTGTCGTGGTTGCTGGAGGAAATCAGAGCAAATGCAGACAGGACATCGATGTGCACACACATGCACTCATACACAACTGTGTGTGTGTGCATATGAATACACACAAACACTCATGTGAAGGGCTCAGAGTTTAAAAAGACATTTATTTGTTTATATAAAGAGCCATGATCTGGAATGCTAAAACTGCTCTCCCGGGACAATGACTTGGGGAAATGTGGCGAGAGGGCGAGACTCGGCAATCCACGGGCACGTTGAAGGATATGCCCGAGCTGCGTGGGGCTCACAGCTCTGACTCCAGGCCAAAGAGTTTGCCCGGCAGCACAACAGCGGAGTGGTCGGAAGGCCCGGGCTGGCGGGAGCTCACCTGGAAGCTGCCGCCGCCTCCTCCTCCTCCTTCTTTTTCTTCTTCTTCTTTTTCCTTTTTTTCACCATGGGACCTTCGTTGTCCAGTGTGGCATCTGCAGCCACCTCTGCTGGCCTCTGTGGCTTGTCCTTTGCTCTCCTCTTTTTGGGCTTTAGGGTACAATCCTGGCCACCAGGAGGTTGCACACAGCCCTCAGCAGGGACCTCTGAGTGCTCATCCCCACGGGGCCCTCTGGGCTGCCACTCGGCTGGCCCTGTCTTCTTGGCCACACAGCCCTGGCTCTCGTCCTTTTTAGACCGCTTGGCCTTGGGCTGGGAGTAATTTTCATCATGGTTGTCTGCCGCCTCTTTGTGTTTTTTCTTTCTGCTTTTCCGTTCCACCTGGGTCTCCGAGAGGCCAGGCTGGGGAGCTGGGAGCCGTGGCTTGCTCTGGAGCTGGGCCATCCGGAGGGCAAAGTACTCCTGGATGGTGAAGGCGCTGGTGGTCGTCGTGGAGGGCTCGCTCCCGTCTGCAGTGGAGGGGCTGGGACCATCCTGCTGGGGAAGAGTTAAGAGGTGGTTAAGCTCAGCTGTTCACTCTGCGCAGCAGCCAGAACCCCGCATGGAGCCAGCACACCTGCACCTGGGGGTGAGGCTGAGCAGGCTGCCGTCCCCATGCTGCCCGGCTGCACAGTAGAGCACAATGCACGGTGGCCACACCAAGGGCAGGAGCTAGAAAAGACACCCGAATATAGGAAGCCAGCTGCACGCTGCTTGGGAGAACCTGTGAGCACACACTTCCCCAGCAACCATGCCATAAATGGTGACTCAGTCCCCAGTCTCCCATAAACTAGGGAAACTGCAATGCTGGAGCTCTGGGTCTTTGTTTGGTGTGGATTTTGGCTCCATCCTGGAATACACAGATCCATGCACGCTGATGCAGCGATCTAGCTGTGCCATGTGCAGATTAATCCCCCTGTGAGGACAGGAGCCAATCTCAACCTGGACCTGGCTTGTGGGGAACACCTTTTTTCTCCAGCCAAATAGAGCATGGCCATGTGGCAGCTGCTCCCGGGGAGACGGCACAGTGTTGACGCTCTTGTGTCATCCTCCTCCCTGAACGAGCAGGTCAGTCTGGGGGTCCCCTTCCCTTGGTGGGGATGGGGAGAAGGGAGACGCCCCGTCCCTCTCTGCCACTCATGGCTGTGGTCGCCTTGCTTTTAAACTCGAGGAACTACTCACTTGTAAGTAGCAGCTGAGATGAGGTGAGGTTTGCCTTTTAATTTTAAATAAATCCATTTAGCAGGAAAGCTTGAGAAAGGGGTCAAAATGCCTAGCACAAGAATTTGGGATAAACAATGAACTCCACACCATGTGGCTTGTGGCTGGCTGGCTGCTGGTGGTGGACATGAATGTGTGAAAAAGATCACTTTCTTCAAGTTGAAGACTTCAAGGAATATGCTTTAAGAAAAGCCAACGTCTAGAAAAATCCTGCCCACAGACACAAGTTAAAAAATCAAGTCATAAACTATAACCTTAAAGTCAGGCTCTCCCACTGACCTGGCCCCTTCCTTCGTACTCATTTAGTCTTAGCAAAAGAGGCTGCTGAGCTACCCTTGCGTGCTGGGGCCTGGGGAGGAGTTTCTGAATAAAGGAAGTAATTTCTAAGTCAGGACTCTACTGACTATTCTGACTGGCTGGCAATGCTCTGCTTGTGCAGCTGACTTAATTCTAAACCAACGCACACAAACAGACCCTGTATTTTCTTGTCATAGTGGCTCTCAAAAACCAGCTCAGGGGAATCAAAAGTAATTGTCCTGTTTGACACTCCAGCAGAATCAATATTACATCAAGGGAAACTGGGGCTCAAGTGGCCACTGCCCCAAAATGTCCTTACCAAGGGGTACCTTTATTCTCATCACTACTTATCAAATCAACAGTAACCTCATTTGTATTGCCTCTGAGCTAAAAAATTAAAATCACGTATTCAGTTTTAAAATTTCAAAAAAAAATGTAGAATAGTGGGATAAATATCAAAATTTTGGGAAGAAGTGTCAATGATCTATCAGCATTCAAGTTTTCCTAGAAACACACTAAGTAATTTTGAGAATAAAAAAATAGCTGCTCTGAGAGACAAAATGAGGTCACCTGGCCTTTCTATCCCTGCAGTGCTGACTAGGTGCTGAGGTTCTGCGTGGTGGCATGAGGCACCTTCTCCAGGCTCTCGGTGCTGCCCCATCATGCTGATGGACAAGAAGGACCTCGATGCCCATGTAAGTGCACCCTTCATGACCATCCGGAGCATGAGTGCTGGGAGGGCGGTCCACCCAGGCAGCAGAGGTCTCAGGATGGTTGCTCTGCCACATCAGATCCTAGTCTCCTCATCCTGCCCAGCCATCACTGCCTCCTTAATCCTTGCTTTTAATAGTTTAGTTGGGGGAGCTAACAGTTGGTAGCAATCACACCAAGAAGATTCTTGAGTCAATTGCTGAATTCAGAGGCTCTTTGTAATCCCAGAAGATAGGTTTGTTCCTAACCAGCTCTTCTGGTGACAGAGCTCAGGAACCCCAAGCCACTCACATCAAGCTCAGCAGGTCACAAGACAAGCTACCGAGGTGCCAGCACACAAGTCTTACTTGTCCCCATGTGTAGACAAACAATCTGCCGGGGAGTGCTGGTCAGTGATGGGCCGCACCTGGTCCTCCACAGGAGCAGGTGTGGCCTTTAAAAACCCATGGACACAAGTGAGGAGAATGCAGAGCTCTGGTCCTACAGGAGCAGTGCCCAGGACTCACACTACTCACCTGGAGCGGGAAACCCAATTTCACTAGACTTTATACACTACAGTGAACGGGGACTGAGAAAAGCATCAGTTACTTTTTGAGTATTCTGAAATAGACAATTGGCAGCTTCACAAATGTCCAGTAAACACACAACACATCCTCAAAAAACAGTCTACTATTTTAACATGACTTTCACAATTTTGTCAAAGAATGTTCCAGTTTGCTAATGGTGTTCTAAAAACTAGTAAAATACACTTACAAAACTTGAAAACCTCTGGTTCCATATAAAATACCACCAAGGGAGATGCATCTCACCAATCACCTTGCCAAACATTAACTTCAGCTGAGGGATCCAGGAAATATCTTTTTAAAAATCCCAATTCCTGCTGTCAATTAATGAAAGTCCTTAGACAAATCCTATAACCTCTTTGGGCCTCAAATCCTTCAAGTAAGGTTCAAAATAAGGTTAAATTCGTGACTTCTGCGGTCCCTTGGGCGATCTTGTGGAGCACAGCAGGGAAGGCCTGGAGAAGCAGCACAGGCTGGTAGCAGAGACCCCACCTGGGCCTCAGGCCACCAAGAGGAGCAGGAACAACTGATGGCTGCACTGACACCTGAACAAATGTGTTCACCACCAGACAGGGAGTGCTGGTCCACACACCACACCCAGTACTAGTGTTCCCGAGAGCTCAGAGAGCCAGATGCTGCTCAGTACCAAATCCCATGTAAGAATGCATTTGAAAGAACTGACGCAAAGTAGAAGCTTCACTTAAAATATGAATTTATTTTAAACCTAAGTCCCAAGTCACAGACCCCTGACCATTTAAAGCCAGAAGACCCTCATGGGACTTCAAGCTGAGTCTTGTGAGGAAACTGCACTGAAGTGACCATCCCCAGGAGCACTGAAGAAGGCAGCCAGGCACTCAGTCATGTGGCTCTTGAACAGCTCACAGCCACCCGGGAGAGGCACTCTCTCCACCTTACAGGGGAGGAAGCAGGATTCAAGGCACATCATTTGCAGGTCTCACGGCCAGGGAGTGACAGGAGGGGGACTAGCCACCAGGCTGCCATGTGCAGTGTGCCTGCTCCTTCCCCACCCTACCCTGACTTCTAGCCCATATTGTCACCTTTCCTCCCTTCAGAAGCCATCCCAACACTGAAACACATCATGACCCAGGGACCAGAGTCCATGCCCAGATGAGAGGGACAGAGGCTAAGAAAAAAGTCAACAGAGACACCACTTTTGAAGGAGACAAAAAAACAAAAACAAAAACAAAAACCTCTGTTTGTAATTCATAAAAATAAAAAATATCCTCAAGTCAAGGTTAAGAGTGTCATAATTTGCTGGGCACGGTGGTGCACGTCTGTAGTTATAGCAGCTCGGGAGTCTAAAGCAGGAGGACAGACAGTTCAAAGCCGGTATCTGACAAAGTCTGTTTTAAATCAGGAAGTAAAACCCAAGTCCCACCTTCTACCTGCAGCAAGAATTTCTCTTGAACAGATGCTGAGCAACTGCCATTTGGGAACTCCCAATGCAGGGGGCTGGCTATTGTGGTCTATTCCAATACTAGCTCTCTCTGACTCAGTATCCTCATTGGAAATAGGCAGATTCAAGTGGTTCATGGGTATATAGTATGAGCCAGGTTGAGAGCAGAAGAATCAGAATGCCTGAGCCCGTCTCTGGCAACCTGGGATTGACAACGACAAAATGAAAGTGAGTGGATGGAAGCAAGGGAAAGATGCCCTGCAGAGTGGGAGCACTGAGAGTGAACGTCACACCCTCTCAGGTCCATGGAGGACATCGGAACCATGGATGCCAACTTTTCTCCTACATCTACAGAATTATGAGCTTCTTCTTTGCTTCTTTTAAGTGCTCTATATGGAGGCATGGAAGCTAGAAGCGTTGTCCATAAAGGCTCCTCTGGGCATTGGAGAACTCTGCTCTTGTGACATTCAGACAGGTATGCTGAGATGGATCACCAATAAATGTCCAAATGGAGGGGATTCTTCCTATTCTCATAAAAATGCTGTCAGTCTCTTCTGGGGCAAGGAAAGGAACCAATTTGCAGTGGTGTTTGGAGCAGATGCACCACATGTGTAAAGTCAGACTGTTCACGACAGACACACCTGTCCAGGGACAGGATTTCAGAGGCAAAGCCTTTCAATGCACGGGCCTTCCTCGGATGTTACTACTGATCTGAAGTGGCACGATGATTCAAGCTTTCTGATTTGCACATTGAGACCCAGAGGTCACTGCACAGTCATCCTTTCAATGAACTTTTCTCATTGAAAGAAAAGAGTAGACACCCAGAACTCAAGGGTACTGGGTTTAGCAACTGGGTCATTAGCTCTGCTGGGTATTGCCTGTGATGAGCACACGCCTGCTCCCACTGCAGCCTGTCATCACCATGTGCCGGATTAGTCTGTGAAAAGTTAAGAAAGCTCGGCAAGGGAGTAATCTGAAAAAATGTTCCGTACATCTTCCAGCAGAACAGTTCTGACAAATTATATCTGGAAGGCAGAAATGGCACCCATCCATTTCAGGCAGATAAATCCAAATCCAGGCATGAGGTGACCTCGTGGCTCACAGGATGAAGGTAATGCTGAGACCACTGAGCACCCAGTGTGTGCTCTACACTCTAACTGATGGGGCAGCTGTACTGACTTAACCACTCACTGTGCTGGCCTAAATGTTGTTTTAGGTTCCTCATTTGAACTTCTTGAAGTTAAGTGTAAGACCATTTCCTTCAACAAGTCAGAGCCCTGTGGAACCCTCTCTCATTACTTCCTATGACTGGCAGTTAGTTGCTTCCATCTTCTGTTTTCACATAATTTGCTTTGCAAGCATCTTCCAAAGGAAATAAGTTTCATGAGCAGGGACCATTTCTATTTCATTTGTATTCTATTTCACTCTCTATGGTGAGATTTAAGGAAAGCACCAAACATCAAACCTGACTGGATCAGGGCTGGAAGAGCTCCTGCCACCACCCATTGAACCATATGCTTTGTATTTGTCATCAGGGATCTGTCTGCACGTTAGGCAGGGCCAATGTCAGGAAGGGGTGGGGAGGGTAGGAAGCAAAGAGGAATCAGCAATTTGTAGTACCATCTTCTGAATCATAGAAAACCATTTACTTCTAATTGGATGCAAAATGCTTCCCTCACTCTGCAAGGAATGCACGTGTTCTAGTTGGTGTGCCTGTGGCTTACTCCCTGTGGCCCTTAGCCACACACAGGAACTGGGCCAAATATCCCTGTCTCCCTCAGGTCTATTATTCCACAAGATACCATGGTCACCCTCCTGGGAACAAGCTAACCGGGAAACAGTAAGGTGGTACGGGAACTGTCACCCTCCTGTGGGGTGGGCTGAGTACAGCCATTCTTGCCAGACTGGAGAGCAAGAGAGCTCTCGAGCAGATGGCGCAGAATGTGGCAGTGCCCCTGGAGACGGCCAACAATGGGGAGGAAACTCCACGGAAGCCCAGACAGCAATCTGCGAAGGGCACCTACTTTGTGTCTTGGTCTGACAACATGAGCTCCGGCTGTGGGGAGTCATCACAGAAGGTCGGCCACCGAAAGGCAGGCGGGCAACAGGTCAAAGCTGTTGGTGGAAAGCAGGGATTGTGCCCTGCACCACCACTTCTTTTCCTGCTCTCCGTGTCACCTTCCTGGTTTCATGTATTTCCTTCCTGGTTTCTAAATCAGTGAAAACAGTGTTTTACTGAAAGAGAGCTCCTTTTGTACTCCAGGTGTGAAATCATGAACTCTTATCAAGACACCCATCACTCACATTTGGAATTAGGTTGAAAATACCAAGTCTTGGTAATAACTACCTCAGGGAATATGCCTGGGAGACATAATCCCTTTTAGCATTAGCAAGTGCACAGAGCCTAAACAAATAAATAAACCCCCAACACTGAAGAGCAGTTTTGACTTAAAGCCATATTAAAATCAAACTCTAACAACAGAATGAGAACTATGCCCCATCTGAACTGGAAAATGCAGGGAGGACTGTGTGTGCCCCCACGTGTGCACAGGTACAGGACCACAGCACAGGGCGAAGACCACTCCACAGGAGGTCAGAAAGGCTCTCCCTAGAACATGGACTGACAAACTATGGCTATGGGCTTTTCTCTGTATAGCCCAAGAGCTAAGAATCAGAGTTATTTTCACATTTCTAAATAGTTTGGGGAGGGATCAAAAGAATATTTCATGACATGTGAAAATAATATAACTTTCAAGTTACCAGGGTCCACAAAATTCTGAATTTCATCAGTAAAAAAATTTGTGAAAATATGTTTTCTAATACAAGTACACATAACAGGTACTAAGTAAATATCTGCTAAATAAACACATGTATTATAAAATGAAACAAATTTGTTCTACAACCAGTTGGCTGAATAGCCACCACACTGACAAAAAATTCCAAATCGTTTTAAAACACAGTCATTTATACACAACCAAAAGGATGTATATAAAAGAACCGGCTCCCATTTTTTCATAATCAAGTTAATGATATTTCTGTGACTACTTGTATATAATGGGAAATAGGCAAGTTTATTATAAAATATGATCTGCTTTTGTGAGAATTGTTCAGCTGGCTTTGAATAGTGATGCTGCCAATTCAGATATGTCAAAAAGAAGCTGTAAAGTGCTTCCTTTAAGTGAAAAGGTAAAGGTTCTTAACTTAATAAGGAAGGAAAACAAATTAGATGCTGAGGTTACAAAGATCTATAGTAAAAATAAATCTTGTATTGATGAATTGTGCAGAAGGAAAAAGAAATCCATGCTAGTTTAACTACAGCACCTGAAACCGCACAGACACAGTATGTGATAAGTACTTAGGTTAGGAAAGGGTTCAGGCATCCCCTGGGGGTCCTGAGACATTCATGCCCCTGATGAGGGGGCTACAGAGCCACAGGGAACAGAAGGGCTTCAGGCCTGGACCACATCCTCCATCTGCGCCTCCGGCAGTGATAGAACGCCTCCTGGCTGAATTACGCCTCTCAACAGCAGAGAGGCTGCTGACTGTGCTGGTTTTCAAAAAGGAGTCAAGGAAAGTGTCACACATGAAGTGATCTGACCCCAATCAATGATCTCCTTTTAATAACTGGAATCAGAACTCTGCGAGGAATTCAGACTCCAAGAAAGAAACTGGACACATCTCAGGGAAGAGACTGGGGAACTAGGAAGCTTCTCGCTGGCCTTGGGGAGAGAAATCAACAATGGCAATTCCTCACAGGAATGCCAGTGTTAACAAAGCTGATCATTTATTCCTCCTTCTTCTTTCCCGATTTGCTAGTCAGCTGCTCCGATGACCACTCATGAAGAGAAGCCAACACAGACGAGTTTTACAGGGACGGCTCTGCAGGGCAACCCCCCCTCAAGACCCTGGCCTCAGAACACTGCCTCCCCGAGATCCCAGGATGACATCTCACCAGGCCCTGGCCACCAGAAGACAAATGAGGGCCTCCAGAGCTGGAGAAGATCAATGTCACACAGGCACAACCGAGGACGCAGTCTAAAAATACCCCAAATCGACTGCATTTTGTGATTCTAGGTCAGCTGGTTCTCTCCACCAGCTCTCCAGAGGCGGACAGACAGCTGCAGGAGGGCCCTGCTCCACCTCACCACAGAAGGGATTCTTTAGAGCAAGATCATTTAGATGACAGGAAAAAATGTATGTTTATGGAATACTTTGTCAAAATTATTTTTAAGAAAAAGGCAAATTAATTTAGACTAATATAGTTGGCAAGAAAAACAGGTCCCCTCTCTCATTTTTAAAAATTTTCCTTTTTTTCCTCTCTCAATTCTTACATATTACATGAGGCTATTATTTCTACAGACTCTGTAACTTACAAGAAATCAATGTAACAAGTAAAAATATTTAAAAAATAGTTTTAGAAGTTTTGGTAGAGGAGTTTATTCTTAAAAGGCATTAAAGTTAGAGTAAATTAATTCTGAATTCAGTGAGTTGAGTTCAATGAGTCATGTTTAAATAGTACAAAAATAATATACCATTTCATGTTAAATGTCCTCCTCACAACCAAAAATACACTGGAATAATTCATTTTAGAATAAAAAACAACAACAAGACCAACTATAAAACACTATTAAAGAAAAACCCTAATCCATTAAATCAAGATTACAGTTCAAAGGAGATCAAGAAAAACAAAGTTACTGCTATTAAATATACAATCCCGGAATTACTGCTTCTCTTGATTTTACACAGCTATGATTTTTAAAATTTTATAAGCAGGAAAGACATTAAAACTTGAAAAAGAACAGGAAATACTATCCGCCCCCCCTCAGAATCCAGAAAGATTCCTTAAAGCCATGAGTGGTCTCTTGGATGTGTGTCTGCCTTCCCTAAAGGGCCAGCCCTTGTGGAATACAGTGTCCTAATCAGAGTCTCTCAAACCATGAGGGGTGCAGGGCTAATAGATTTTTTTTTAAACATGCCTTTTTACATCTCCAATCCACCATAGGCCAAGACTTTTGTAAAATATAAGGGGAAAAAAATCAGAACGATTGGGAAAATAAACCTTTCCAAACACAAAACACAAATTCTAATTTATAAAAAGGACTACCAGACACCTCCAAAAGCTATTAAATGCTTACTCTTAACTTCTGCCCTCACCCTGTCCTGGACTGGTCTACACACCTGCTCTGAGTGGGTGCTGCTCCTTACTAGGAAGGCAAGCAGGTGCGCATGTCCACCTGGCCGTCAAAAGACCCAACCACGGCTAACAGAACGTGTGACCGTGGACAGGTCCCTGGTCTCCCTGGGCCTCAGAAAGAACCACTAGCCACAGCCATGGACGCACAGCTACTCATACTGTGTCAAAGGCAGATTGAGTGCCATGTGCCCTTCTTCAGAAGAAATCTTACACAGAAGTCCACCTGCACAAGGCACTGGGAGCTCTGATGTGGCCAGGCTGGTGGGATCCAGAGCTCCTGTCCTAGCACGCAGACTTCCCCTGAGTCCCCTCATGAAGGCTCCTGAGGGGCCTGGAACTGGATGGAACACAATACAGCTGTACTTTTTTTTTCCGTTTGATTTGGTGGGGGGGCTCGGGATTGGACATAGGGGCAACTCGACACTCAGCTACATCTCAGTGAAATCTTTTGAGACAGGATCTTGCTACGACACTAAGGCTGGCCTTGAACTTGTGGTCCTCCTACCGCAGCCTCCCAATTGCTGGGATTCCAGAAGCCCACCACCACACCTGGCACAACAGCTATACTTTTTAAGGTCTGCTGCAATTCTGCCCTTTGTGACAGTTTGGGTGATTTCACAGCACTCAGTGGCAAGAGACTAAGAACCTTTTGAGTAAACTGGGCCTTTAATATTATAAAATACATGTGGTTCTTAAACTTGTCATTAACTTTTGGACTTAGGACAATTTTCTGTCAGAATTCTCCAGTCTATGAATTTCTTCCCAAACTGACAGCAAACATCAGCCCTAGGCTCCCCAATACTGTAAGTCTGAAGTTGCAAACCTGAGGTGCCCAGTGACCGGCAAGGGAGAATCCCAATGCTGGTCCGTGGTGGGGGACAGCGGTGCCCAGACGCTTCACCTGAGGCCCCCCCCCCCACGCTCCTTCTGATGCAGGCAAAAAGCAAGACTCCTTCACCAGCCCTGCCCACTCTCCAAGGAAGGTTCCTTTCACCCCATTTTCATGACATCATGGGCTGAAAATCTGGGAGAGAATGTTATTTCCACTTTCCTGGCAGAAGGGAAGGACAGAAGGAAATGAGCTAGTATTTCACTCTTCTGCATGAGGCCATCTGGGTGTCCATTCCTTATTATCACAAAAGCTCTTAAAACCAGTTGCCAGATCTGTCAACAAACAAAAAGCCAAATCCTTTCAGGCCAAACCTGTGTCTTGGCAAAACTCTAAGCAAACACAGCAGCCTGCCCTGCCCAGCCTGGATGGCCGGCAGCCCTCCCTTGGCCCCGACCCGGCCGCCTGTCCTCTCCTCTCCTCTCCCTCACCAGGGCCTCCTTGCAAAGCTCATCTAGAGGACGTGCACTTTCAGAGGTGCTACCCAACTTTCCAAACACCAGCGACCCACTTTCTCCTGTTCTGGCTCCTCTGGAAAGTGAGGCGGGCCCAGCCCTGTCTCAAGTCCCTGCTGCCAGGAGGTGGCTCGTTTATGTCTCTGGTCCTGGACAGGAAAAGGATGCACTCTCGGCACTGTGTGCTGGGGAGAGATAAGACCTGAGATTTCTGTCCTCAGCCCCTTATCAGCTCTTCCTGCAACCTTCCAGAGCAGACAGCGCCATGACTGCAATAAACTCAGCCAGCTGGGGGGGGGGGGTGCTGGGAGTGGCTGGGGGCCTCGAGGTAGGGAGGGTATAGGATGGGAAGAGAGGAGCGTTTTTTGCACATCTTAAAATGGCATGGCCCAGTGAGAACTGCTATTTTCTTTTTCTAAGCACGGAGTGTTCATCTGTTGTTAAAGCTGCTGCAAAAGGGATGGAGGTTCTGTGTCTTCTGTCCTGGCTGGAATGAGCTACCACGTTGCTTGCTCTGTACCCTGCCCCAAAGCCCTGTGCTACCCGCTCCTGGGCACACGGCGCAGGTGGTCTGCAGCTGGGTCCTCCAGCAGGTGTCTATAAAGCCTAGCAGCGCAGGGCAAACCTTCTACCGGGATGGGGCCCCCATTCAGACAACCTGTGTTTTCTGGGGCCAGGACAAGCTTGCATGCCAGGACAACTCCAGCCCCATACTGCAAAGGAACAAGTGAGGCTAAGTGCCACTCCTGCAAACGCCAACCTGCTGCAGGGCACTGCAGGTTACCCACTCCCTTGGCACCAAGCATCATCCTCTAGAAACCACGCCTCTCTGGGGGGAGGGAGGAGAGGCCAACAAAGCTGCTGTAGAAGGATCTACACTAAGCAGGAAATCTGGGTAAACTGAGTAGTTCTCGAGGTCAAACTGAGACACTAAATCTTAGATTTATTCTGGTCTAAGAGGGTAGGCTTTTGCACATCGATGTATCATACATTTTATATAAAAATGGCAGAAGTGGAGTGGGGAAGGACTGGGTGAGCAGCCCACTATCAACAGCTGCTGGGGACTCGGGAGAGGCCACACTTCCCGGGTGTCTCATTATTAAAACGGGAATATCTGTTCCCAGAGAAACAGCACGCCAAGTCCGAAGGCGCCCCACAACCTAAGCGATCTTTAGGACCAGTGCAAGCAGCAGGGCCGCTGTCTCAGCAGGGGGGATGACTACTGTGAAGATGGAAAATCTGGGAGTTGGGTTCCACTTGAAGTCGGCCTCAAGTTCAAGCTAAAGAGCAGCAAATAAATAACAAATATAATCAAGAGGATTAAAATGGAGAACACAATCAGGAGTCAACAGGTATATGATAAAATCAAATTTAAAAAAAGCAATTCCTAAAAATAAAATGAAAATGAAACTAACTTGTTTCTGTAACCAACTGGTTGAAGAGCCACACACAAAGGAATCACAGTTTTAAAAGTTATTTCTACATACCCAAAAGGATATGCCTTAAAAACAAAAAGAGCTGTACCCCAATCTTCTCAACCCATTTTCTTTCTTTTGTGTATAATCAATTTATTGGCATTATTTCTGAGACTAGTGTATATACTATGGGAAATACACAAATGAATAATGTGGTATAATATCTCAAAATTTGTTATTTTTAGATATACATAGTAGTAGAGTATATTTTGACATGTTATACATACATAGGGTATGACTTGTTCTAATTAGGATCCCACTCCTGTGGTTGTGCATGATGTGGAGTTTCATTTGCAGTGTATTCATATATGAACATAGGAAAGTTAAGTCCAAACATTCTGTTATTCCTATTCCCATCTCCCTCACTTCCCTTCATTCATTCCCCTTTGTCTAATCCACTTAACTTCTATTCTTCACTCCACCCTATTGTGTTAGCATCCCCGTATCAGGGAGAACATTTGGACTTTGTTTTTTTGGGATTAGTTTATTTCACTTAGTATGATAGTCTCCAGATCCATCTATCTACTTGCAAGTCAGAAAGTCATTCTTTTTTATGGCTGAGTAATATTCCATTGTGTATATATACCACATTTTCTTTATCCATTCATCTGTTGAAGGGTACCTAGGTTAATTTTATAGCTTGGATATTGGGAATTGAGCTGCTATAAACATTGATGTGGCTGCATCACTACAGTATGCCAATTTTAAGTGCTTTGGGTAAATACCAAGGAGTGAGATAACTGGGTCAAAATGGTGGTTCCATTCCAAGTTTTCTGAGGAATCTCCACACTGCTTTCCATAGTGGTTTTATCAATTTGCAGTCCCACCAGCAATATACGTGTACCTTTCCCCCCACATCCTTGACAACATTGTTACCTTGTATTCTTGATAACTGCTATTCTGACTGGAGTGAGACGAAATCTCAGTGTAGTTTTAATTTGCATTTCTCTGTTAGAGATGTAAACATTTTTCATATATTTGTTGGCCATTTGTATTTCTTCTGTGAAGTACCTATTCAGTTCCTTTGCCCATTAATTGATTGGGTTATCTATCTATCTATCTATCTATCTATCTATCTATCTATCTATCTATCTATCTATCTATTTTTGAGTTCTTTATATAACCTGGAGGTTAATGCTCTGAGGTGCAGGTGGCAAAGATTTTCTACCCTCTGTAGGCTCTCCATGTTCTTGGTTTCCTTTGCTGTGAAGAAGCTTTTCAGTTTGATATCATCCCATTTATTGATTCTTGATTTCACTTCCTATGCTTCAGGAGTCTTGCTGAGGACGTCGGCTCATAGGCTGACACGATGAAGATCTGGGTCTACATTTTCTTCTATTAGGCGCAGGGTCTGGTCTAATGCCCCAGTCACTGACCCACTGTGAGTCTGAGTTTTGTGCAGGGTGGTATCTCATTCTTAGTGTGGGAAAAGATAAAAGACGAATAAGGTGAAGGCCGTGTGGTTCTGAATTTGAACTGGCATTGTAAGTATAACCCCCCCCCAGTTTCATCTATATAACGAGGTGTAGGAACAAGGATAACTAGAAACAAATGAACAATCCTAATGCCTACATTGTGGTCTCCAAATATAATTCACCACAAAAGAGGAATCTAGGAGAAATGGGTAACTCTAGGTCTGGGCAGCGAATATATGGAGCAGGCCTGGAAACAGACCAGACTGAAAGGAAGTGACCAAATACCACTTGGGGTCATGCCAACAGGATTCGGGTTGTTATTTTCATATAGAAACACCACCAGGTTTTGTATATTGATTTTGTAGCCTGGAATGTTATTGAATTTACTTATAAATCTAACCATTTTTTTTTTTTGTAAAATCTTTGTAGTTTTCTACATATAGGACTATGTCATCTTCTAAAAGAAATAATTTTACTTCTCCTTTCCAATTTGGAGGCCTTCTCTTTCTTTACTGGTCTGAAGGCTCTTGTTAGAACTTTCAGTACTATGTGGAACAGAAGTGGCAAAAGAGGGCATCCTGGCCTTGAACCAGGTCTCAGAAGAAAGCCCGCCAGCCTCTCTCACTAGCTGTTTGGTTAGCTGTGGGGTTTTCTACAAATGTTTTTATTCTGTGTATTCACTGTGTGCAATGTGAGAGACGTGAGGTGATTAACCACAGTGAAACAGATGAGCATCTCTGTTGCCTCCCTTGGCAATACATTCTCCCCATGGCAGGAGCAGCTGTATTGTCATTTAGCAAAAACCCTGAATATGATGCGCTACCCCCAGGTTGCACATTAGATCTTTAAACTTGTTCACCACACTTTGTCTCTTTTGACCTACCTCTCCCAACCTTGCCCTGGGTAACTAGTACTTTACTAGTATTCACTAGTATCACTCCTTTTTATGTTGAGGAACTTGGCTTGATACCTACACCCTATCGAGAGGATGTTAAACTGCTGAATGCCTCTTCTGCACCCACTGAGACAGTCGTGCAGCTTAGTTTCCACTAGGTCCACGTGACACATGGATCATCTGGTTGATGTATATATGCTCAATCAAAGGAGCTGGTAAACTGGATTTCTGCATGCAAAATAATAAAACTAAACCCTTATTTTACTCCATATACAAAAAACTAACTCATAATGGAAGACCTGAAACCATAAAATTCTTAGAAGAAAACACAGGGAGAAAGCTCCTTGATTTTGGCTTTGGCAATGATTTCTTGGATATCACACCAAAAGCTAAGATACAAAAGCAGAAGTAAATAAATGCAATTATATCAAACTGAAGGCTTCTGCACAGAAAAGGACACAATGAAGAAAATAAAACAGCAACATGTGGATTGGGAGATAATACCTGCAAACCATACATCTTATAAATTAATATTAAAAATGCATAAAGAATGCATACAATAAGAAGAAAACATAACCTGATTAAAAATGGGCAAAGGATGTGAACAGAGATCTCTTAAAAGAAGACACAAATAGTCAACACTTGCATAAAGATGGTTAACATCACTAATCATGAGGGAAATGCAGATCAAAGATCACTTTTTATAATAGCTATCAGAGATCACCTCTCACCAGTTAGGATAGCTAGTACAAAAAGATAACAACGGCTAGCAAAGGTGTAGAAAAATCTGTATCCCCAATGATGAGAGCACAGACTGGCACAGCCAGTATGGAAAACATTATGAAGGTTTCCAACAAAATTTAAAATAATTACCATGTGACCCAGCAACCCTCCTTGGGGTACAGAGCAAAGGAGACGAAATCACCACCACATAAAGACAGCAGCCTGAGTATCCACTGACAGATAAATGGAGAAAGAAACACACACACACACACACACACACACACACACACACACGAATATTATTCACCCGAGAAGAGAATCCGTTATTTGGCACATGGATGAACTTGGAAGAAATTATGCTAAATGAAATAAGACACAGAAAGAAAACTATTGTATCATCTCACTTATTTGTGAATTTTTTTTAAAAAAGCCAATAGACAGTAAGATACTAGCTACCCAGGGCAAGGTGGGGAGAGGACGTGGGGAGAGGTAGGTCAAAAGACACAAAGTGGGGGCTGGGGATGTGGCTCAAGCGGTAGCGCGCTCGTCTGGCATGCGTGCAGCCTGGGTTTGATCCTCAGTACCACATACAAATAAAGATGTTGTGTCTGCTGAAAACTAAAAAAATAAATATTAAAAATTCTCTAAAAAAAAAAAAAAAGACACAAAATGTGGTGAACAACCTGGGGGTAGTAGTGCATCATATTCGGGGTTTTTGCTAAATAAGAATACAGCTCTCCTGCCACGGGGAGAATGTGCTGCCAAGGGAGGTGACAGAGATGCTCATCTGTTTCACTGTGGTTAATCTCCTCACTGTCCCTACCTTATAACATCACATTGCACCCAGTAAGCACACAGAATAAAACGTATTTGAAACAAAAGAAAGTACTCAGGAAATGACTGAAGAGGCTTGCACTGGCCAAAGATGGAAAACTGATCATCAATACTGATAATGACTGCAATGCACTGAAACAAATCAGATGTATTTCAAACCATGAGTGAGCCAAAAAAGAAGTCCTGGGTCACCTTTGGAGAATGCTAGAGAACTTCCACATCATTTTGAAAATTGTTAAGAAAATGAATAAAATATTTATTCTGTCTTTCCTATATGAACAGTACCTCCAAATTATTTAATAGTAGATATGTGGAAAATTTCTAGTCCAAATTTCATTCTAAAAATGAAAAAGATATGAAGGGAGAACTCAAAAATTGAAAACACACTAATTAGACAACTTTATTAAAATACACTGATTAGACAACAAGCTGTTCTGGCTCACTTGAAATTTCAGCTCACAGGCAGCTGATTTTCTTCATTAATTTTAAGAAAGTGTCCCCAAGGTATCAGCCTGACAGTCATGGATCCTTTAAAGGATTGCTAAAATGGAATCTAGAATAAAGGGTGGCCAATGATGACAACGTGTCCTGCATCATGAATAATCCAATTCTAAGTTACCAAGATCCACTAAAAAACAAACCGACAGGAAGCCTCTGAATGCCTCTTCTGCACCGACTGAGACAGTCGTGTGGAGGGTGGGGTGGGACCAGAGTGAGGGTGCTCATCTGAAACTAAATGACTGACTTTTACTTTATAAAGCACATGTAATTTTTAAAAAAGATCACAAAGTAAGCAGGCACACACATTCCAAAGTGAAACTTTAAATAATTCTGGAATAAGAATCTGATTGCTGTTTTAAAGCTCATACTCTGACTACAAGTTTCAGTGATGCACAGAAATAACACCAATTGATTTCCATAGTCTATACAATTTCCTGTGAAAGTCGCCTTTTCAGAAGGGCGCTAACAATTTAAATAGGCAAGGTGGCCACCCGAGGGCAGCCCTTCTGCCTATGGAAAAAGAGACCCACAACAACTCCACTGAATACAGGATCCCAGTTCAGGCTCACAAAATGCTTCAAAGCTGGCCCAGGAGAGCCCAGAACCTCCAGGATGCTGAGAGTCCGAATGAGAATGACAAAAGGAGCCCGGGTGCACATCAGGAAGAGGCACCAGCAGACTGGATGCCACCACCGCTGCTGCTTTTGCTTGGAACGACTGTGGGATGCAGGAAATATGAAAATGCGAAGACCAGATAACCAATCAAAGAAGCCCAGACCTTTTCAGCCTGGGGCTCCGTGGCAGAGACAGGCCGCTGCTCCAAGAAACAAGGACTCTGAGTGAACTTCCTGGAGGCTCAGGCTGCCTCGATAAGCAGGAGGGGGCCGCCCCAAATGGAGAACCCACCAACACTCTGCCCTAGTAAACAGAGAGGGCTGAGAACTCAAAACAGGAGTGGGGGAAACAAATCTCAAACTCCTCCAAAGTCCTGGGCTAAAGACTGAATTTTAAACAGAGATTCAAGGTTGTTATTTAAATAAGTTTCAATGGAAGCACATAATTATAAAGACTGCTGAGAATCAAAAACTATGAATTCACACTTAAACCTATTAGTAAGATCTTACTAATTTATTGCTCAATTTAAGCTGCTTCTTGCATTATATTTTGCAGAAGTACATTAACAAGTCAGAATCCTCTTTATTTTAATACTTTATTTGAGAACCAAAGTGTGTAACAGACTGGATTCTTAGATGCCATCCAATAGTGTCTGGTGATAAATTATCCAAATGACTTAATTACAGTTTGAATCCCAAAGAACTCCTAAGACAGAGGTTTATTTGAATTACTTAAAAGCAATGTTTTCAGGTAGTGTTAAGCAATCTAGTGGCTCACTTATGTACAAACATTTGCTGTACTAATTACAATCAGTTCTTATAATAGCAATCCCTTTGGGACAGGTTAAACAATGAGCTGGGGTTGAAGCTGTTTTTTCCTCTAGAACAAAGGTTTTTAAACCCCAAACCCAAACAAGAAAGAAAACCTTGAATACAAATACTTTTCCTAACAGTGAACTAACTAGTGTTGCAAGATCAATTTCAAGTCCTCAATGTGTGAATGTGGTTGCTTGTGTCTGTGTAGGTGTGTGCACAACACCCTCCCCTGTGTGAGGAAGGAGTCAAACATCAGTGACCCTCTGAGAATAGTTCTTTCCTCCTTAGACAAGTAATGGTTTAGGCCTGTTGACATCAAAATAAAATTAAAGATTAATTATTTCAGGACTGAAAAGGTTCTGGGCTGGGTATATTGTCCCCAGACTGAGAGGTTTCCCAAGGCGACAGGGCAGACCCAGGGCATGTGTATGAGCAGCGAGAAGAGGCGTCCATCACTGCTGAAGGTACCAGGCTGCATTGGCACCACTGGTGCCTGTGGCTCACAGTCCTGTCACTTTTTCACATTTTTATGAACTATCCTAAATCATTTGCCTGTTTCTTTGTCAATATATTTAAAGAGCTGTTGAGTTTTTTGATGGCTAGAGAAATTTACTTATTGCATTAGTTTCCATTTTGGTTTTTCTTTTTGTAGCAACTAATCATTTAAGTCTGTCATAGTCAGGTGGGAGAGGATGAATAAATTAGACACAATTTATCACTTGCCACCAGAAGAGGAGCTTTAACCTTGAGGTAAACTTTTGGACAATTAAGCCTCATAAGTGAGTTTCAAGGCCAAACCCACAAACAGCATGAACATGGTCTGAAGCCAATGGAGATGGGAGAGGCCTTGCCGCTGCTCCTGACTCTCCTGCCGTAGGGAGGTTCTTTGACATTCTTTCTAAAATACTACGCAGCTCAGTCTTCTTGGTACACAGGGAATAGTGCTGATAAGAGGTGGGGAGCTGTGCAGTTCCCACGTCATCTTCCCTAGCAAGTGGGCCTGGGCCAGTAGGAGCAGAATGATAACCCTCAGAAGGCGTGGCTGCTGGCCAGGCAGCCTCCACCAACCTGTCCAGAGAAACTTAAGACTAAGCCCTGCTGGCCTGCTCCCAGGTGGAACCTCTCAGATGGCACATCTTTTTGGGAGCAGCTACCTGACCTGAGGTCAGTCCCCACTCCTGGGGGAACTAGGGGCATGGACCAAGTGACTGGTCATTGCAGGGGCACAAAGGACCAGCCCTTCCAAAGACCTGGGCAGTTCTGAAGAGCTCCCTGGAGACGATAAGGACCCTCTACTGAATGTCTCCTCTCCCTGCCCAGCAGTGCCAACATCACCTCCTGTAAGCTTCCTACACACTAGTTCCAGGAACCAGCTGCAACAGCACTTGGACCCAGGGCCCCCACAAGGTGCTCTCATTAGTCATGGGTGGCACCTTGGTGCCCCCTGCAGTGGCAAACCCTGATGTGTGGCTCTATGCCCCACATCTCCGCTACTATCTCAGCAACCACAGCTCAGTGTCCCCTTTCTACTGTCTTTGATCATTTTTAAGACCCTCTAAGTCATGTCCCTCAACTGAGTGAATTATCTCAGGAGGGAGCACTTACATGATAAAGCCACATAGATTTTAAGCCAATTTTAGCCAATTTTTCCCACAAGCTCTGTTATTTTTAATTTGGAACTTTGAAGAAACAACATTTTAATGAATATATAAATTCTGTTGTAACAGAAACATTTGTATTTGACATATTACATTTATGTCTTCTATATGCCATATTACTTCAGAAGAAATTATGATATTAACTATTACCTTTAGATTACGTTCTAAATTATAAGTCAGCAGAAACCATCTACCTGGTAAAGAGACACATGAGGGAAGTCAGTGATAAAAGTAGATCCAAGAGAGATGGTAACTGAAGGATCTGGTGTCGGGCTGGGTACACAGTCAGAGGAGAGAGCTGCCCAGCAGGTGTAAGGCCCTGGCTCTGAGCTCCAGCACAGCCATGGCGAGGAGGAGGAAGAGCAAGAGGAAGAGAGAAGGAGGAAGAGGAGGAGAGGAGGAAAAAGAGGGGGAGAGGAGGAGGAAGAGCAAAGGGAAGGAAAGGGAAAGGGGACAAACAAGAGAAGAGGAGAGGAGGAAGAGGAGGAAGAGGAAGAAGATTCATTGTAGGGTTTCTTTAAAGGATACTATGAAGAGAAAAATCTGTAAAATTCAGAATATGGGAAACTCTGTAGGACAACAAACCCAAAGAATCTTTATCAATTCATTCCAAAGAAAAGAGAGAAGAAATACAAACACACAGGCTCAGTTCACTACAGTGTACAGACCGTGTTAGGATCCTGGTTCTCTACATACACAAACTGAAAAACCATGAGGCCACTGGGCCAACCTGACTACTTGAATAAACTGGAATGTTATTTGATGACACTGAGGAATTTACTGCTCTAGGCTCTGTGGTTGTGCTTAAGAGTCCTTACCTTTTAGAGATATATAATAAATATAGTCAAGGATGTGATGTCTAGGAACTGTTTCCATAATGAGAGAGAGACAAGGAGCTGGAAGAAGACCAGCCGCTAGCTGCCACTGTGAAGCTGGGGAGGCACACGACTCATTATTCCTCCACTCTACACACACTGAAAGCTTCCCATAATAAGAAGTGGCACAAAGTGAACGTCCATCTGCTGGACAGCACGAGGGCAGTTTCTCCTGGAGTGCAGTAGGTAGCCCAAGTGAAAGTGGTCACTCACTGAGTGGCCTACACGAAGCCTGGAAGGTTCCTTTATCATGGAGAAATCAAGAACCGTGAGTTCACAGAAGAAACCGGGCTGGGGGAAACCAGCCCAGCAGAAAGGTGACCCATCTGGGCGCTGACTCAGACAGGAACAGAGAGGCAGCAGAGTGCGCTTCCCTTATGAGGTCACACTGGCCACCACGCCACTCTAATGTTAGCACAGGGTTTTTCCCTGAAAGAGTCACAATTCCTCTCCCAGGCAAAACAGGAACTGATTCTAACAGGAATATTATGTAATACCAGGGAACTGAGGAGACTGGGAAAAGCAGGATGGGGGAGAGAAGTGCTGCAGGATGGAGGCGGAGGTGGGGATGGAAAAGCAGAGCCACTCGGGAGCACTGGGGGCCAGCCCAGCACCCACTTCCTCTCAGCCCCCTCCAACCTGCTCCACCTCGCCCTCTCCACAGACCAGAGCAACTGGGGAAGCCCTGGGCATGAGAGGTCAGAAACAGGCCAACGAGGGGGCTGGCCTGCTGCGTGACCTCCCTTCCTTTCTCCCCAACCTGTTTTGATGAGGAATGTGACAGATAAAACATGCACATTTAAGGTGACAAAAATCTTTTGATACATGTATACATTGTGAAGCAAGTTAGTACACTCACCACCTTATGGAGGGAGGTGGGCGTGGTGACATGTAACATCTACTCTCAGCAAATTTTGAGATAATGCATTTTACTTACGACAGGGAAAGGCTATACAGAAGGCCTCCAGCAGTTACTTGCCTGGTTGCTACAAGTCTGTATGTCCTGACCACAGGGAAGCTCCTTTCACTGCAGAGGGTGCACTGGGCAAATGAGGAGTGTTTGTGGGTATTCCAAAAGCATGTGACACAAGCAGCACCCGTCACAGGCTCAGTGGCAGAGCTTTGAACAGAATGCGTGCAACACAGCCTGTCCGCTCTGACCCTGCTCTTGGACAGACAGGAAGACACCACTGCCCCTCACCCACACCCCTCCACAGGCCAGGCTTCTCCTTGGAAGCACCTCCAGTTGTGCCCAGGATGGGTTTGTTCCTTTTTCCTAATGCATACATACACATAGCTCATGATTTTTCTAGAGAGACTGTTTATGTTTTCATAATAACAAAATTAACTGAATTAAAATAGACAAAAAAAAAAAAAAAACAAAAAACCCCTACAAGCTCGGGGTAGAGCATTCTCTCTCCCCTAGGGCAGCCATTCAGGAGGTCAGCCTGCTGCCTTGCCCAACTGGCAGGTGCTGGCTGTCCCTGGCCTGGCCACAGGTGGCAGCTCCTTCTGTCACACCAGGCCTCCCCTGATATTCCTCCTGGGCTGAGACAGTCTCTGTCTGCAGGAGCCCGGCAGCGCCGAGCCAAAGAGCCCTCCCAGCAAGCACAGCCAAGCACAGGGCAGAGCAGCCCAGTGAGAGGAGGCGCCTCAGGAAGATGGGGGACAGGCTTTGGTCGTTGTGGGTGGGTATGCAAGAAAACCTAAGGAAGAGCCTCAGCATCAGCTGAACTGTGGGGAAAAGGAGGTAACAGGAGATGCGATGAAGAGCAGCACAGGCCCAGGGAGGCAGTGAGGCCAGGGGTGGCTGCAGGTGGGCCTCTCACAGCCACACCCCTGCCTGGCTTTGCAGGCTCTCCCAGGCCCAGGGCCGCCTACCAGGCGGTGGGGCCTCCACCCAGCACGCACCACAGCACCAACACGGCCGTCTGCTCTCCTCTCTACTCTGCACCAAACCCGGGCTCAGATTCCCCTGCCTGGAACCGTCCTCTGCTTCCTCACTGGACTGACCACCTCAGTCTTACCTTCTCACTCTCTTTCTTACTTTCCTATCTCCTGCAGTCAAAATGATCTCCCTAAAATGTACAATCTCCTTCCTGTGCTTCAACCCCTCTGTAGCTCTCAACTACATGCAAAGAACAAGGTTGAACTCCTGGTGTGTGTTTAACGGGGTTCTCTGGGAGAAACCCCCCTTTTGGAGCCTAAGCTCATTTTGCACCACTCACCCCAAAAGTCAAAACTAATTTGTCAAGACTTTCTTTTCCTTGATCACCAAAATGCCCCTGAAGAGCAGAAGCTGGCAGTGGCCGCCTGCCCCCCTTAGTGAAAGCACACAAAGCAGATACTATGTGCAGCCTCCAAGGGTAGCTACAGGCAGCTGGTCCCTGTCAGGGTGGGAGGTGACCAGCCAAGGGCATCAGAGGCTCTCAGGCCCAGCCAGTCATCCTAAGGGCTGGGCGCGTCAATTTCCAGCACACTTACAACCCTCTCATGATGCACGAGCTGGTAAACTCGGCCCAGGAAATGCAGGAGACTGGAGAAACGTGCTTGCAAAGCTACAGTTAGAATTTAGGCTTCAGTGAAAGTAGGAAGCCTAACTATGCTCCCCGAAAAGGCCCGGCAGGTGAATGCTGTCTGGGGAGCCCTAGTCTCTACCTCTGCAGCTGCCACTGAAATGCCCACAGGTCTGCTGGCCTCATGTGACTTCATGTGCATCAGTGTCTGCAAGAAAGGTAAACCTGTACAGATTTAACTTAAGATAAACCTAAAATAAATATTAGTGCAATGAATATCTATTAACAGATCCAGACAAGAGGCAAGTGAATTCAGCTGCGGATGTAGAGAATAGCTACATCCAAAGATTTAAGAATGGGTTTAAACCTGAACAAACATAAACTTTAAAACAAACTTGCTTTGCTTAGCGTCTATCATTGGTGTAGTAACTCTTCCCTGATTTTTACCTTCAAAAATGAGAAGGTAGCTAGCTGGGCATGGTGGCATATACCTGTAATCCCAAGCAGCTCAGGAGGCCCTAAGTAAGTTGGTGAGACCCTGTCTCTAAATAAAATACAAACAGGGCTGGGAATGTGGCTCAGCAGTCAAGTGGTCCTGAGTTCAGTTCTGGGTACCCCCACCTCCTACTCAACCCCCCAAAGAGAGAAGGTTATAGAGTGGCAATGAGAGACATTTTTAGGAATGGGCTGCTAACAACCAAAGTGTAAATGCTCAATTCTTGATAATTTATCATAATTAAAAATTTTAATCACAACTTTATTTTAAAATAAATAGATCCTATAAATATTCCCACAAACATCTCCTTTAACCTAGACAAAAAAATTTCTATTTACAAAAAGTAGCTTTGTGGGCTGGGGTGGCAGCTCAGTGGTAGAGCACTTGCCTAGAATATGTGAGGAACTGGGTTTGACCTCCAGCATCACATAAAAATAAATAAATAAAACACAGGCATTGTGTTTATCTACAACTAAAAGAACATTTTTTTTTTTTTTTTTTTTTTAAAGAGAGAGGGGAGAGAGATAATTTTTAATATTTATCTTTTAATTCTCGCGGACACAACATCTTTGTTGGTATGTGGTGCTGAGGATCGAACCCGGGCCGCACGCATGCCAGGCGAGCGCGCTACCGCTTGAGCCACATCCCCAGCCCAAAAGAACATTTTTAAAAAGTAGCTTTGTAAGGTGCTGCCTTATGGCTACCACCGTATTTATTTCAAGGTAGAAAGGGAACAGGTCCTTTGCTTGTCATTAGTTCTAAATGGGAAGATGCCTTCGGAGTGGACTTCTAAGATTTAAAACCAATGACAATATATGAACATTTATAAGGTGACATTTTGCTTAAGTGCTCTGAAGTCCTCCTAAGAACAGAAAGACCATTCATCTACTGTATTTATTCAGCACACATTTCCTGTTCACGTCAGATTGGAAACTTGAGCATCACTGAAGAAGAGAGATGGTGATAAAGGAAGGAGAGGCTAGGAGTGAGCACATTCTGTGTTTCCAAATACTTAAGAGGGTATATATTATGGCCACCTAGGAAGTGAATAATAGAGAACCAAAAATAAATTCAAAAGCTTTTTGACTTTATAAATGCAAAATTCTAAGATTCATACACTCAATATAAAAGTTTCTTGGGCAGGTGAAAATGCTAATATTGAAACGAGAAAATTCAAGTCTGAAGGGCTGAAGGCTATCAAACCTTCACCTCAGCTCATAAGTTCACAGAAATTTCTCTGGCCTGGCTACAAACAGAACTTGGCTCATCCCTGGGCCGTCTTTCTTTTCTTTGATTTTTTTGGTACTGGGGATTGAAATCAGGGGCGCTCAACCTCTAAGCCACATCCCCAGCCCTTTTATTTTGTATTTTATTTAGAGACAGGTTCTTACTGAGTTGCTTAGGGCCTCACTAAGTTGCTGAGGCTAGCTTTGGATTTGTGATCCTCCTGCCTCAGCCTCCTAAGCCGTTGGGATCACAGGCGTGTGCCACCGCGCCTGGCACACCAGGCTGTCTTTCTTAGCTCCCACAATCAATGAAGCAGAAAGGATCCAGCAAAAGGAACCAGGGCTGGGGTTGTGACTCAGTGGTAACAGCACTTGTCAGCATATGTGAGGCACTGGGTTCAATTCTCAGCACCATATAAAAATAAATAAATGAAATAAAGGTATTGTGTTCATCTACAACTAAAAAAGTATTTTTTAAAAAATCTAAGAAACCAGCAAAAATCCCCAACTCCACCTCATGTCTTTCACTTGTAACTTCATGACTTACTTTTTATACCCAACTGCTTATTTAAAAAAAAAAAAAATCGTTTAAGAGTACACTGTCTTGCCTAAATAGGTAGAATTAATAAAATAATCTCACTTTTTAAGTTGAAATCTACTCTGTTAGAGAATTCCATAGGACGACCACCAAAACAACAAAAAGCAAAAGTCCTTATTCACAAATATCACTTGAATTTTTTTCATTATGCCTAAGTTTCTGTCCCATTTACCTAAACAAAGGATTTGTATAGATGAACAAAACAAAAGCACCTATTTTAACTGCAGACAGTTTAAGAAGAACTATTACAGTCACAGAGGAGATTACAGGTGTCTATAAGGAGACTGGTGTGTGACTCTGATGCTAAGGGGTAGCAGTGTACCGATTTGGAGAACCAGCAGGTTCAAGTAAGAATGATAGGAGATTTCTAAGGGGCAGATACTGAGGTCAGAGCAGCTCACTCCCTGGCTGCAGGACACATGGAGGTAGCGCAGGGAGAAGGTGGAGTCAAAGACCTTAGACACACCTTTAGGAGGCATAGATTCCTTTGGGCCAAATGATGTGTAAAGAAATTTTAATTTGGTCAATTTTAACCAGAGCGGAGATAAGCTGCAAAAATCTTCTGAGAGTTCTGTATTTTCTATCATGTATTCCAGGCTTTATTATAATATACACTTGGCCCTCAGTCCACCTTCCAGAGAACAGAATGAGAAAAGGAATGATTGTAATTCTTTGTTGTACAATGACCTAAATAGGTAGGCATGCCTTCCAGGAGTTGTTCTGAGCTGTTCTAAAACACATTTTCC
Organism: Ictidomys tridecemlineatus; assembly: GCF_052094955.1. Lineage (NCBI taxonomy): Eukaryota > Metazoa > Chordata > Mammalia > Rodentia > Sciuridae > Ictidomys > Ictidomys tridecemlineatus. The sequence goes on along the minus strand of NC_135490.1, from coordinate 6,564,148 downwards.
TTAAAACATCTACAATAGTCCCCTTTTCTGTGGCTTCAGTTTCCATGGTTTCTGGGGTCAACCATGGTCCAAAAATAGCAGATGGAAAATTCCAGAGCTAAACAATTCATGTTTTAAACTGCACACAGTTCTGGGTAGTATGATGAGATTTTGCACCATCCTGCCTGAAACATGAATCATCCCTTTGTCCAGAGTATCCACACTGTATATGCCACCTACCTGCTAGTCACTTAGTAGCTATCTCGTTTACCAGATCAACTGCAATGCTTACTTTCAAGTAGCCCTCATTTTACTTAATAATGGCCCCAAAGCACACAAGTAGTGATGCAAAGGAGGAACTAGGGCACAAAATATGGACAGACAGATTAAATCTAGAATACTGACAACACTGGAGGGCACTTAGGAAACAACAGTATATTCTCTATAGATCTTGGTACTACCCCTGGTTTTAGGCATCCACCGGAAGTCCTCAGATCTGGAAGGCTACTGAAATGGTAGGACACACAAGTCCTAGAAAACCAACTAGTTCACTCTAGACAGGTTAGGAAATCCCATTATTCTGCCTACCTTTTTAAAACAGGTAGTACATGCAAGTCCTAGGAAACGAACTAGTTTACTCTATAGGCAGGTTTAGGAAAACCCATTATTTTGCCAACATTTTTAATCAATGATTTAGTCCCTTAATAACCCAGAACATTTTTCCCCAATTTTATATCTAGGAACCATAAAATGAGGGTTCTACAGTCAAACAAGTAACAGAAGTTTGAAAAGGTGACATGCTCAATACCATAAAAAAGGCTCTAAGAAGGAGACAAAGAAACCTTATTAAATAATTACATTTTTAATATGGTGTTTCCCAGATAAATTTAAGCATGAGACACGACAACTGTCAGTCTCCCAGACCATCTATTAGCAACATCTATTGTTCCAGAGAACACACTTTGGGAAACCCTGACATAGCAACGCTGACAGTAAGAACCAACCAAGAGAAAAGAACCATGGCTTGCACTGAAGCTCCTCTGGTCCAGGTCTCCTCTACCCAAAGAAGAGCAGTCTGCAGACTAATGAAGTGGTGGCAGGACACTGCTGCTGACTGGAGTGAGTTCGAGCACGGCTCTGGGCACTTACTGGTTCGAGTCTTTAATCAAGTTACTTTAACCCACTTTGGCTTCCTCCTATTTAATCCCACCTTTTAGGGTCGCAGTGTCTAATGGACCTGGGAGGAGACAATGTTGGAACTGTATTCTCCCAAAAAAAAGTTCCATGAGTTACAAGACTTCTCATTACCACTAAGACACTCACTAATGAGGATAGGTAGCCCACTCTCCACTTGTGCTGGGCAGAGCCTGAGTCAGTCAATGCTCTTCTCAACTGATCTCAGTTTTAGGTTTGAACAAATTCAGTGTTAAACCAACCAACTAGCCAACACAACAACTTTCTAAAGACAGTCTATGTCATGTAGATTACTGCAATTTGAGGAGCATTAGTACACTATTATTTTATTCAAAATAAAAAGAGAAAGCCCAAATTACAGATTTAGAAGAAATCTAAACATAGATCACCAGGAGCACTGGCAATCTACTTTCATTTCCAGGGCTTAATAATCATGACCAAAGCTCCCCACACCATCTTTGCACATTTTCAAATAACTTGAAGACAAAGAAAGCTAACAACATATTTTCAGTCACAGAAATGTAATTATTATTTCTTTCAACATCTATTAATTGGGGATGATACAAAAGTAACCAATATCTTCTCTGCATCTCATACAGAGACATGTGTACTGACCTCAAGGTCAGAAAATCTAGGCCACCCTAAGGCAGCCAAGTGCTAAATTATAAATGGTGAGGCTGGGGATGTGGCTCAAGCAGTAGTGCGCTCGCCTGGCATGCGTACGGCCGGGGTTCGATCCTCAGCACCACATACAAACAAAGATGTTGTGTCCGCTGAAAACTAAAGAATAAATATTAAAAAATTCTCTCTCTCTCTTTAAAAAAAATGGTGAGTGTAACAATTACTACTTTAATAGAAACTAAAAGCAAATACTCTTAATATAAGGTATTTCTGAGCATGTTGGCACACACCTGTAATCCCAGTGGCTCAAGAGGCTGAAATGGGAGGATTGCAAGTTCAAAGCCAGACTTAGCAATTTAGCAAGACCCTGTCTCAAAATAAAAAAACAAAAACAGGCTGGTGATGTAGCTCAGTGATTAAGTGTCCTGAGTTCAATCCCTGGTACAAAAAGAAAATATAAGGTATGGAACTGATTTTTTGGAACTAAGAGCCACTCTAGAAGCGAGGAGAAGAGGGCAAGGCAGAGCTGTCCCAGCTGTGCCCTATCAACACATGTGTTTCTGGGTGTGTATGACAGAAGTAGACTTTCTTTGGGTAAACTGGTCAGTCAAAATTTGGGAAAACATAACTGAATTTCTCCTGGAGCACATTTGACCTGGATAAAGTTTGTTAAATGCCAATGCCAAGTGAAGAGAGAGAGAGAGAGAGAGAGAGAGAGAGAGAGAGAGAGAGAGAGAGAGAGAGAGAGACCGTGCATGTGCACTAGACTTCCACCCCAGCCAAATCCATTTTCCCCAAGCATAACTGGAAACAAATCAGAATGAGGCACTGTGAGCACAAGTCACTCTTACCAGTTTTAATCCAGCATCACATTAAAAAAGAAAAAGTCAATATGAAGGCATATTTTCACTCACTACATATACAATGTTATAATGGAAATTATTAAAAAGAAAAAATAGAATTTGGCTAGGACTCCTGAGTAAAGAGAGTTACAAGGCAACTCAAAAGCACACTGGTAGGTATCTGGGAGCAGTCCCTTGGCAGTGACCTGGGTGAACCTAAATCCTTCCACTTCCCCATCATCAACTGCTCTTGAAACTTTCTAAAAGGGGAAGTCACCTTTTCTAAATCCAGGAGAGGTGAATTCTTTTGAGTCTAATGGTCTAATCCATGTTTTTGAAATCAGCATCACAGTTACTTGGGAGTTAATTAAAGAAGCCAACTTCTGGAGTCTATAGCCAGAGCCTATAGAAGCAGAAGGAGGAAGGCCACCAGCTGATTCTTCAGCAACTGGGAAATGCAGGCAGAGGCTCCACCCTTGCTCAGTAGCACCTCCTGGTGCCAGCTATTCAGAAGCATTCTCCCCCAAATAGTATTCAGAAGAAACAATCTGATGATCTACCATCATCACCCAAATCATCCGTGAAAACGGTCAGAGGAAAGGCCATCCGCTGTCCTCTGGAGGAAAATCCTTTCCCATTTTATGGCCTATATGGGCATGGATCACTCACGAGCTGAAGTCACCCATTTTGCCAACACACTCTTCTGCTATCTGTAAGGAAAGTTGCCTCTCATCACATGAATTCTAAGAAAGTCTGTGCTAGAATACACTTCTACAGAAAAGAAACTAGAAATGAGGATTCTTTGCTTTCTTAAAAACTGATTATTAAATTTTATTTCAATAAAACACTTGGAGAAATAATTTCCTACTTTTTTTTTTTTAGTTTGAAATCTATTCTGCTATCTTTAGAAGAAATAACTGCACAAATGGTAGGTAGACTCAGTTAACTGTTTTCTCAAGGCCCCCTTAGGTTTTATGCTATTCACTCTACAGAATGTGACATCAGTGTGAGTCCTTGAAGACTGACAAGACTTCACGGGTGTTTGTACCTGAAGATTTCTGGTGCTGCCACTTTCATGGTACAAGGACAAGGTCCCCTGGAGGCCCAGAGGCCTGGCAGTTGCAGGGAGGTGAAGACATCTGCTCCCATGACCACCTTTTCCCGCCTAGTTGCACTCTGCACCTTACTCTGCATTCTGTACCTGCCATAAATGACTACAGTCCAACCTTTCCCCCGATACCTAGTTGGCTCTGTCAGGTCTGACAGGAAGAAGCATTCAGACCAACCCAAGTAAATGACAATCCACCTCTGGCAGATCCCACCACAGTCTCTCTCAACTGGGATCCAGCAGATAAGACCGTGATCCCCACGTGTGGCATCTAAGGATGCACACCCAGATCTATCAGACAAGAGTTAGCTGGCAGGAAGTCACGGGAGGGGAGTGTGTATATCTTAGGTATGCCATTGGGCAAAGGAGGTTTCCCAGTCAGGACAACTTCCCATAAGCTGAGCTGGGTTCAATGCTTGTTCTGGATCAGCCACTGCCGGGCTGTCACTATCTGATGATTGAGACTCGAAGGATTAAGGTCATACAATTGGACGGGCAGAACCAAACACAACCAGGTCTGGATCATGAGCCTCTGCTTTTCCACTACATGGCACCATTTCTGTATGTGTCACTTTGGTCTATAGAGTCCTCTTCCCTTCTCAGATCTGATTTAAATCGCATTGTTGTACCTCCATTGTCACTTCCACAGTACCTAGCAAGGTCTGATGTACAGAGTCTGGTGCTCGTCCTAGGTGTTAGTGAATGCAAACACTGCAACAAATGAGTAAGCCGGTCCGACGTAAGAGCCACCCTGCTGCTACACCACACTGATGAGATCAGAAGTCACCACAGGGTTGATACAATGTCAGTGATAACGATTCTGAGAGTTAACATGGTTCACTAAAACATCAGAAAGGAATTAATCTACATGACCTGAGACTAAAGCACAAGTTCTCATGCCATGCCAGCCTCAAGAGAAAGAGCACCACACTCTTCTCCTTCCTTTCCTGAAGCCTCAAGACGTGGCACTGGAGCAAGGCGCTCAGCTCTGCAAGGCCCTCAGAATCAAGTGTGGGGGAAACTGGCCCAAGCTGAGGTCAGCGTAAGATGGCGGCTCCTGGCGGAGTCCCCGGCATGGTCTCTCACTCCAGGTTTTACCATCACAAGCTCAGCAAGACTGAGATGAACAGATTCTATGCTACACTGCGGCTAGACGATGGCATCCTAGAACACACACTTTGGCCACTTCTTCCTAGTATCGTGGATGAGTCAAACCTTGCCCTGCAGAAGGCAGTCAGGTGGGAATGAGCCAAGGAACAGGACCGTCTCCGGGGAGGGCTTCATCAGTCAGACCTCAAACTCCACTCCTCATCTTCTAAAGGAGAAGGCTGTGAACACGACCATGTACGTGCTTACACTGCTTCCTCAAAGGTAAAGTGACTCTTTACTTTGACATTATGCCTTCAAGTATCACAAAGTCCTTTCATACATTTCAGCAATTATGACCTCAGCTTGGGTCTTCATCCTTCTTTTCCCAAGTGAAAAAGAAGTTCAGAGAAGGTAAGTGCCTTGTAAGTACCCTCACCCAGAAGCTAGCTTGGGATTCTCTGGGCCCAGGGCACTTTACCATTGAGCCACAGCCCCCACCCCTTTTATTTTTTTCACCTTGAGACAAGGTCTTGCTAAGCTGCTGAGGCTGGTCTAGAACTTGCCATCCTCCTGAGTCACGCATGGGTTAAAGGCATACACTGCTGTGCCTGGAAACAATCAGTCCTCACAGAAATGGCCAAACCACCTCCAGTGAAAAAGAAATTCTGGTGTCAGTGTAACTTGACTCCTGGAAGTTTTGAACTTGTGATTAATAGCTCAAGATTCCTGACTGCCGGAGGAACAAGTCTGTCTAATGATAAGCCTCCTCTGTCACTGGCCATGGATATGCTGGTCACAGAGAGTGACAAAGAAAAAGTCGCAGACACAAGAGCACCAAGATGTGACAAACTGAGTGCACTGTATTGTTCCTTCGACATGAAAGGGAAGTAAAAGACATGTAGACTCACAACTGCATCCTATGGACAAACTGAAAAATGTACCCAAAAGCAAAGAGCACAGGTCTTCAAAGAAACGAACAAACAAAAAGGCACCAGGGAACAGAGGTGCCAAGAGACCCCCTGGAGCAGTCAAGGCCTGCGGCACACATCTCCAGGAACCCCCTCCTCAGGAGCAGGCCAAGGAGTCCAGGATGAGGCTCACGGGGCTGGCCATACATGGGTCACACAGGCCCAGCAGACAAGTTCTGTGAGCGACACATACACTAAAGACTCTAGGGCAACCTCCTCCATCCCCTGAGACTTGTTCCCAATTGAGACTTCTGTCTCTGCCCTAACTCAATGATGACAAAACTCCCTTAGATTCCCTGCAGTCCTGTGCCTTCCAAGCTGCTGATGCTCCCCAGCCTTACCTTCCTGAGTAGCCATGAGAAGACAGACGATAGCAGGACCAGGTGTCAGGAAGGCCAGTTCCCACACCTACCTCTGTCCCATGTGGCCCAGGGATGATGGTACGGCCAGGCTGTGCACACCTCTAGGATGGGAGGTGTTCAAGGAACCAGGGCCCGATGCTCCACCAAAGAACCCAAATGGCGCCCTCTCTGCCACCCCTACTCTCCCTCTGCTGGCTTCCACTCTGAAGTTCTCTTAATGTCATCACACATGACAAGAAGACGTACTGCGGAGTAAACCAGGACAAAAACTAGCTGGGCACTAGTAACTCTGCACCTGAAGAACGATCATGACATTCTGAGCTTATCACACAAAATAATCAAACCATCCTCTGGTGGAGCTAAAGAAGTGTTAAATAATATGTCATTCATTAGTAGATACTTTTAAAAGAAACTCACTGAGAAAAATTGCAAATAAAAAAATTTGTGAACTCCAAAATTCCTAACAACAACTATTAAAGTTCTGCCACAATGTTATATCCTTTCCTGGTTCTATGCTTTAACATTTTAAACCAACCCCAGACTTAATCCCCACTCCTTCCCTATATGTCATTTTTTAAAAAGCATGGAAATGTCCTTACTTAATCACAGTGCCATTAGCATACCTAACAAAATTCCTTGGTACCATCTGATACCCGCCATCAGATTTCAGCAGTCCCTGGTTCAAACAGGTCCCAAACAATGCCCATGACGTGTCTGGCTGCTCAGGTCCTGTAGGTCTAGCACAGCACTCCCTCTGCCCCACTACTCCTTCATGCCACTAACTTCCTGTGGAAACAGGGTCGGTGTCTCCCCCCATGCCCCACATGTTGGACTTGTTTGCTTCTTTGTGTGTTTGTTAAGCTCTGAGTCCACACCATGTCTTGTGGGACTGAAGACCATTTTGAGAGATTTGATTGGATTTAGGTTCGACTTTCTGGCAAGAACACTTCATGAATTTATTTATACTGCACTCGAGGCCTGAGCACTCCACGGCACTAAAGCTGATCTGCAAGATAGGAGGTTCTTCTCTAGTATTGAAGAATCCTTTCTTCTTTTTCTGATGAAAACAGATTTACTATGGAAGTGAATTTTGAATAACTCACTATAATAGATAATATACATGGCTTTTAGTAGTAAGTAGAACTCTTTTATAGGATTATCAATTAAAGAGCAGAGTAATGAATACACTTCATTCCCATGAGTATTAAAGAAACTAAATCTGTCAATTTAATTTTACCACCTAACTCCCAGTTACCTGGTCGCCTAGTGAGCACCTACAGTGAGGACCCATAAGGACCTATGAGCCCAATGTTGCCTGGGTGCTACAGTAAGCCATGTGTTATTAAAAGGCCAATGAGAAGTAAGGAATAGTTTCACCTGCAGGAATGGAGGAAGGCAGAGGTTGGCAGTCAACTGGATACAACAGTCAGAAGAAAAAAAAAAAGATCATATTCAAAAACTAAAGATCATACTCAAGTTCACTGTCTATCCATTCTAGGTAAATAAGACAGCCAATGACAAAAGTGTGATGTACTGGTCTGCATTTGCTGATGGCTGTGTGCTGCCTCGGTTCCAGCATGACCGGTGTGGCCAGCCCCCAGGAACAGTGAGCAGGAAAGGGAGGTGGAGGGTGGAGGTCTTCCAGGGTAGCTGGTCCAGACCCCAACCCTGATACTGTGGACACCCTGCCTGGAGTCACAGTAAGGACCTACTGGCAGGTGTGTGAAAAGGCACATGGGTTCTTAGAAGCCTTTTCGTCTTACCAGAAAACAACCCAAAAATGTAAAGGAAATAGCCTCACAGCACACCATTAGGCTTAGCGGAGAACAATATTTTTGTAGTTATAAAAATATAAGTGCCAAGTAACAAATTAATAAATAATTAAGTACATTAATAATTTGGTACTCTTTACCCAAAATCCTAAACTAGGAAAACAGAAGTCCAGATGTTAACAATTAACACATCAAGAAATGTTAACGTAAAGCTGGGTGCAGTGACACACACCTGTAATCCCAGCGGCTTGGGAGCCTGAAACAGGAGGATCCATGATCAAAGCCAGCCGCAGCAAAAGAAGGTGCCAAGCAACTCAGTGAGACCCTGTCTCTAAATAAAATACAAAATAGGGCTGGGGATGGTGGCTCAGTGGTCAAATGCCCTGAGTTCAATCCTTGGTACCCACCTTTAAAAAAAGAAATGTTAATGTGAAATATTATATTAAAATATCAAGGCAAATATCACAAAATACCATGATTTTAAAAAAACTGCCGGAGCCTGGGAGGTGCAGCAGTGGAGGGCAGCAGCTTAATGCAGCACCACTCTCACATCTGTGCATATATTTCTTTGATTACAAAAGAACAGCAAGCATTTGGGGTCCTACCCCGTGTGAAGTCACTGCTGAATACTTTAGATGATCCCCTATTCCTCCCATGATCCTGGCAGGTGACAATCTCATTGTCCCTCCCCCTAGTTTAAAGACCAGGCAGTGAAAGCACAGAGAGGCTGAGCATTCACCCAGCAGCTCACTGACGAAGCTGCTGGAACTGGCATTCCAACTCAGCCAGCGTGACCAGAACCAGGAGGTCTTTAACTCCGATAGAAGCCGGGAAAGGAGAATTTCATAAATTATTCTGGAGAAAGATCTGATTTTCACATACTGATAAGCCCAGACAGTCAAAACCAATCTGTCTAACAGACATGAATAAGTAGAAAGCATTTATTTTCTCATATCTAAAATCCTATATTTTTCTATCAACAACACAAAAATGCAGCCTAAACAGCAAGAGCAGCAGAAAAGAAAAAGTTAGAAAAAAAATTGCAGTCACACAAACTGTAGTTAAAAAATGACTAAGTTTCCTTGATATATGAATTTGTTGGAAAACCATTTATCAACAGCCTGTTTCTCTCTAGCAGAGTCCCTCAAGCCGAGAGCCATGTCATTCCCCTTTGACTGATTAATTAGCCAATCAGGGGACATTTTTCATTGTGAGGCATGATGGTTTATTTCAGCTAATGTTTGGTCTCTAATGGCGACATATTAAAGCCAACTCGGCTATTTTAGCCCTGTGGAGTGACCAAAAGGAAAGGATAGAAGATAAATCAAAAGAGCTCCCTTCAGTTTCCCTTCAGTACTTAACAAAACCCCTAAGGAGAAAGTGGTTGGAGGAAAGATCTCTCCTGATAAAAGAGGAAGAGCAAACAGAAGAAAGGTAGAATGCCTTCAAGTCAAAGGGTGTCCTCTCCTGTTTCTGAAGAGCAATAATTTATCCTGTTGATTAGCAGAGCACTGATAGAACAGGCCCTGGAAAGTCAATATCTTGCCCTTCTTCCTTTTATCAACTGTGTGCTCACTAGGAAACCAGCTCCGTGACACTTCTAACTCAGGGGAGCGGCTTTGCCTACATGGGTAACTGGATGAGGCCGGCGAGCACCCTGCTTCCCTGCGCCCCACACACCATATCACTCTAGTCAAGCTCCCGAGGCTCCAACTGAAATGGGGAGGACAGATGTGGATGCTCACATGCCCAGGACGCTTACGGCACTCCTAGCACATGTGACAGATGGATCTGGTTGGCTGTACTTCGCTGTGCAGTTCTGGCCCCACTGAACCAGTTGGCTTACTCACCTCCGAATAAGCCAGGGTGTCAGAATAGACCACGGGCACATTCTGCTGCCCTGAGGGGTACTTACTACCATCATCACAATCACTGATGTCACTTCATGAGTCCTGGAAGCCTTCGGATAGGACATCACCGTCTCCTTTCCCCACTGGCTCTCACGTTCACAGTCATTCGCAGGGACCTGCTGACATCTGCATCGCAGACCAGGATGCGTCCTGTTCAAGTTGCTTCTAACCCTCCAGGCCCAGCTCAGCTTCTCCTTGCCGGTGCTCGCACACTGTTTAAAGCACATTCCAAGGCCTGGACTCAATTTAGCAAAACCAGGCCAGGCGTGGTCCCAGAAGCTGGCAAGTACAAAGCTCCTGCCCTCAGAGGAGCTGCAGTCCACCAGGGCAGAGTGAGGAGTAAATGAGCCCATCTGAGGGCTGCAGCTGGCACGGAGAACAAGCCAGGCGGGGTGCCCCAGCACCAGGGGCATGACGTTTGTTTTTCAATTACAAACAGGGTAACTAAGGAAGGCTGACAGAGATGACATTTGATCAAAACTGTGAAGGAGGCAAAGGAAGCCATTCCACGTGGAACCAAGAAGGCAGTGACAGAGACGGGCCGGGCAGAGGCAGAGCAGTAACTGTGGGCTGGGAAAAGGCTGGGATCATTAGGGCTTGAGGCCATTTCAGGAGGTGGCTTTTACTGAGTGTGATAGGGAGACTCAGGAGGGTTTGGGGCAAAGTAATGACACGTCCCAATCACATTCTCAAGAGATCACTCAAGCTGCTGTGGGAACATACACAAGAAGATCCTGTCGGACTCCAGTGGAGACGCCCTGCAGCACGCTGCGAGGACGTCTGTGCACCCGCCTCCTCTAGCAGAGGACCATGGGGCCCTCGGGGGCCGACTCTCCCTGTCTTTGCTTCAGAGTAGTTATAACTGGCACACACAGGGCACTCAATCACACCACCTTAGGATGAACAGAAAACAGGGAAATTTCCTATGACCTCTCTGGGTCATTTGAAGTCGGCTCGCTCTATAAATGAGAATAATCTTATATAACCTGCCCTCAGAAATGTACATTAAAGGTGTGTTTTCTCTGTCTAATGTCAACGGACAGACAACGCACTTCTTTCCAGTGTGATGACAGAAGTACTTCTTGGTACAGGGCACACACTCCAGGAGACTGTCCTTGGGATCCTGCTACTTTACACAAACAAACCCTAAGGACACTAAGACATTGTACCTCGTTGGGGGCGAGGGGCCTCTGATCACCTTGAAAACTGCACTTAATCTTGTCCCCTCTAGGACACTCAGTGAAAATTTTTAAAAAGCTCCACAACACTTAATAAACGCTGCTGATGATAAACAATTTCTGCTTCAGTTTTCTTTCACTTTTAAAGCAGTAAGTCTAAATGTCTATCCTGCCGCAAGTTGAGGAGCACATCCTATTAGAAGGCAGGCTGGCCTTGGGCATTACTTATCTTAAATGTTCACTGGAACAAAGAACGCGTCTTCCCTGCTGTAATGGACATGTGGCGCCCAGAAGCCAGTCTGCCAGGGGACTAAGAACGGAGGACCTGCCAGCCACGAGCGCGCTCCCTCGCTGCTCGGCATGCGACCACACACCCGAGCGTGGACTAGTTGTCTCATTTCTAAACCGTGTTTCAGTGGGAGTCACCACCCACCACCTGGAATGTGGGTGTGAGCAGTAGCTTACAAAGACAGAGACCAAGGCACACTGGGCACTGAGTGCCTGGGGGCCCCCTGCGGAGAGCTTCCTGTGGCGCATCCCTCATCACCACTTACTGCCCCATAAACAAGAAGCCGTGGCTCAGAGGCTGACCGCTTTCTCCAGATCAGTCTTGAAACCACTCCAGGGCTCAAGTGCAGCCATGTAAGACTCTGCTGTGCTACTCACAATCCCCCTGTCCACGGAATGGAACAGAAGAGAAGACCTCATTAGGGGACATGCTTTCTTCAATGTACTCATTAAGATGGTTCTGCAAGGCTCACCATCAATGCACAGTCACAAAACCATGGGATGATGAATCCTAGGAGAGCCATTAGAGCTGTCCATGTAAGAACTCCCCCCAAGAGCCAGGCACAGTGACACATGCCTGTGAGGTCAGCCACTCAGGAGGCTGAGGCAGAAGGATCACAAGTTGGAGGCCAGCCTCAGCAACTTAGGAGACCCTGTCTCAAAATAAAAGATAAAAAGGACTGAGGATGTATGTAGCTCAGTGGTAAAGCACCCCTGGGTTCAATCTGAGCACCAAAAAACAAACAAACAAACAAAAAAACCCAACAGAAACAAGACAGCACCCCAAAACTCAAAAAGTCACACTGATTTCACCTTCTTACCCCATTTCTGAGGAAAGCCTGGCCATCCAGGTCTCAAGAAGGTCTTGTCTAAAAGTTGGTCACAGCTGACAGAGGAGAGGCTGGCCTGCAACCCCTCTCTCAGTGGGGCCTCTGGGCACCTGCATACCCCACACAATTATGGTCTCTCCTGTAGGTTAGTCTGGGTGTTGAGCTTTCTCACAGCCTGGGGGTGCAGGCAGCTCGACTACCCACCTTGAGGCCTCATAAGCCCCCCAGTGTCTCCATGGCCAGATTCTAGCAGGTACAAGCAGGTAGAGAGGAGGAGCATGGGGATGGGAGGTGTCGCCAAGGTCATCTGTGAGAACAGAATCTGCTACCAGAACACACAATTCAGCACTCTGCACAGGAAAGTGAGCTGACAGATCACACAGGAACAACCAAGAGCTACCTTCCCCTCCACCTTCCCATAACTCACTTGAGGCTTAAACCTGCTAAGACAGATGGCTCGCTCTTATACCCCAGCATCACTCAGTACCGGGTTGAACACACCAAAGACCTTGCACACTCATTTCCTGGATAAACAACATAAGTAGAAAAAGCCAAAATTGACCTGGAGCGGAGAATCAAGAAGAATCCAAGTAATGTTCTCTCCCTGCAGTCAGGGAAAACATGGTTCTTCAAGGTGGAGCCGGATCACCAGCAGCCGTCACCAGTGCCTTCTCTTACTCTGGAATCATACAGGCAGCGCCAGACGGGCTCAGAGGCCTACCTGTCCACAGGCGTCCACGAGTGGGCCCTCTAGCTGACCGCTTGACCAACCCGGGCTGCTTTCTTTCCAGAGAGGACATCCTTCTGTGAGTTTCCTCTGTCAGTATCAGCCTTCCTTTTTCCTAACCACTCGTCTGCTAGACACATTGAACTCCTTTATCTTTTCCAGTGCGTGACATGCTTTCCAGAAACCTTTGTTCCTAAACGTGTCTCTGAACACACTCCTTTAAAAAAGGGTGACCGGGCCTGAACAGAACAGGTCAAACCCTGTTCCAGCCCAGAACAGGTGAAAAGCCTGCTGCTTTCACGTAGGCGCCACCTGTCCAGGGCGGCCCAGCCTGTGTTCAGGCAGGTGCCACACTACATGCTTTGGCTTCAGTAAATCTGTGGTCAGGTTACTAGTCCTACACCCAACTTAATCTTCATTTAACAGGTACCAAATTAGACATTTCCAGGATTAAACAAAACATCACACAACTTCATAAAATTTCACTTCAAAGAGATACACAAGTTTTGGCCAAATGTCCCAGCTTAGAAAGATATATTAAAAAAAAAAAAATCTCGATTCTGTCTTCAATGGTCAAATGATGACAAGAATTACAGAAGTCAACACTGCTGGAAAAAAATATTTTAGAACTCAGGTGCACCACGTGGCATGTTTAAAGCTAAGTTTAAATTGGTCTCTACCTAAAAGGCTCTTCTTCACAAGAAGGTCACCTGAACAATGACTGGGCTGGGAAAGCCACCTGTCCTTGGAATGCTGGTGCCCAGCCCTGCAGTGGGGACAGAAGGGCAGTGACAAGCTGCAGGAAGGGAAAACACCTATGAAGCTTCACTGAGCCCACTGATGTAGGCGATGAGCATGAAAATCCAGAACAACAGGAAAAACAGCCTTCAATTCAAAGACAATTCAGGTAAAAATTAATTTTAAAAAGGGACTCTTCTTTATACAATGACCTTCCCTAAGAGGTACTTATGACATTGAATCCAACCAAAAGGAAGAATGGTCCAAAATACCCCTGAATCCAACCAAACAGAAGATCAGGGTCTGCTTGGAGGTAGTTTTCAGATCAAATAATCAGTCAGAAACAGGAAAAAGGGGACTCGGAATAAAAGATGAGAAAGGAACACAGACTGCAAAGTAGCCACGCTCTGGTGAAAAAAGCAACAACCACCAGAAGAATGCACGGAAGGTGATCAGTAATTGGGCACCCTGGAGGAGAATATGAAGCACTCAAATTTCCTGCCTCCACCGGGTCACAGAGGTGAAGAAGTGGACAATTACTCTGCCAGCAGCCTAGGCCAGAGGCCCACTGTTCAGAGAAACAAAGTGAGATGGTTGGTAACACATCCTCAATCCTCGATGTGGCGTAGGGGTATTTTCTCTAGTGATAACACCGTATCAGGAAACAAAGTGGATAGAGGAAGGAAACTGGAAGGTGGGGGAGAGAAAAAATGAGAGAGGGAAAAAAATAGGAGTATCAGGAAGTTCAACCAGATAGGATCTACTGGAATTTGTTTTTCTGTGTCTCTAACTTCAACTTGTAAACCAAGTGAGAAACACACACACACACACACACACACACACACACACACACACACACACACTATACACAACTCCTGGAAGGTACTAGCTAGCACAAGAACCTACTGCAGGTCTTGGAGGGTCTGAATAATTTCAATTCAATATATTGGATCACGTCTTTCTCTCACAGAAAGTGCAGACAGCTCCAATTTATGGGCCCTCCACTCCAAAGCACTGTCTTCCAATTAACACAGCAAAAAGATGGTGGGGAAAGGAAGGACTTGGAAACAGACATGCGCAGCACGTTTATTAGTTTCCTGAGTAAGTGTCAATTTGCAATGACCCTCTGCTCTTTAAGCAAGGAAATCTGAACAGCCAGGCTCCACTAAGAACCAGTGTCTCCCAATAAAGCACCAATAAAGTCAGAGCAGAGCCCTGAGTGTGTTCAAGGGCCTTCATTCCTATAGCAGCGACAAACGGTCTAATCTGTGAAAGACTATTCTGGCCTGAGAAACAACGCATGGAGTCAACTTCAGGCCAGTTGGATTAGTGCTTTAAAATATAAAACAGCACGAGCCCACACGCAGGATCCTCCGGAAAGAACCTACTGTCGGCACTGTGATCTAGAGTGGGAAGTAGACTGACCAATGTTTCCTGCTCTTGGAGTAAAGCTGTTTATGCATATTGATCAAAACCTTTCAAAAGGAAAAGATTTTGAATACTAACTCTGAAGCTATATAAGCCATGATTTTTAAAATACTAATCAATGAAGTCCATTTTGTAATTTTTTTTGAAAAAAAGAAGCACAATAAGGGTTTGATTTGCCGAGTCCCTGTATGTGCCACACACTGGGTCAAGCAATGCCTGGGATCCAGCACTGGGAGCACACCAGGGCTCTCTTGAAGCCGTGTGCTGCCCAGCGTACATGACTGAAGAACAGTCCACATGTAAAACACAGCGGGTCCATTTCTCAATTAGACGCACAAAGTCAGAAACAGGATGGAAGACGTGATTTAAACTCCACCAACCTGTCCTACACATCCTGTTTTAGCTTAAACTGTTGTTTTGATGTCACTTTCTTTTATTTCTACATATTATATTCAAAATAATTAAGATCAGATTCTTGGCCTGGCCTAGTTTATAAATTCTAATGCAGAGAATTTATGTTTGAAGTGGTTTCATTCAGGTGCAGGAATGCATAAGTGACATTTTTACGCAGTCCTAGATTTGAAGCTTCATTTGGGATCAAGGATTCCTTTAAAAACCCAGTGAAAGCTCCAAACCCTATATACCTATACAAACTTGCTCCAAACCCTATATACCCATACAAACTTGTTTGTTTGCCCACAAACAAACCAATCCTGCATGACATTTAAAGGTCTCCTTGCTCCCTGTGATAAAGGTACCCTGAGACACAGCCCAGAGAAGTCTCCCACATCAACACAGTGCAGACGACCAGTGTGCATCCTGGATATGCACATCACTTTATAGTGTGGAATGTTCCTGAACTTATTAAAGTAAACAGCTTAATTGACATGCCCAGACTTGAACAATGTCACATGATCTGAGTTCTACAACAAGTTCTCTAGAGACCCGAAAGACAGAAGGCAGAAAAAGATGTAGGAATGGACAGGCAGAGGAGGCAGGTCACTGAGAGCACAATCACTCTTGACCCCTTCACTAACCACAGCCAACTGAGCATATTCAGGTCCAAGCTGTGAGAGCAGAGGTTGATGCATGTGAGGCTCTATTTCTGATTAGTCAATTCTGCTGGCAGCAGTGGGTACCTGAGGTTAGGGTAGGTGACGGAGGGATGCATGACTACAATCAGAGGTAGTGAGAGGGAGACATCTTGGGGTGAGGACAGTTCAGAACCTTGGCTGAGACAGTGGATACAGTCCCCACTCAGTCTCCAGAGGGCTATACACCCAGGCTGCATCAATGCCCGCTACCTGGTTCTAGCCTACCACCATTATTTTAATGGTTGATTTGAATGGTCAAGTTGATTGGATGGAGACATGCAGAAGGTCGATGCTTCTGGGTGTGTCAGTGAGGGTGTCTAGAAATGACTGGCATGAGGGATAGCAAATTGAAGTGGGCAGCCCCATCCAATACAATGCTGGCTTGTATGGAATAAAAGTTGGAAGAACAAGGAAGGAGCAAGCTGATTCTTCCTGAACAGGCTCTTGATTGCTGCTGCGAATCATTGCTTCTGCGATCTCCTAAGGATATCAGACTCTCGCTCCTTCACTCTTCCAAAGTGAACTCTGCCAGTGATTCTCCAAGAAGTTTCCAGAAGCCTTCCGTCTCAGACTTGGATAGCATTGTTGATTTCCCTCTTGTTCTGAGGTATCAGCATCTTGGATGCACAGCTACTAGTTCTTCCAGCTCTCCAGCCTGTAGACGACCACTGTGGACTATCCAGCTTTTGGTTGTGTAAGCCAACCTAATAAGTTCCCTTTTTATAATCATACCTCCTGAAGATTCTGATCCTCTAGAGAACCCTAATAAAATTACACAAGGTGCAGCAACTAGGGACATGGGGAAAGGGCGCCTAAGGCCCCTCTATACTGGATTTGCAATGTCCTGTGAAGCGGAACCGCTTCAAAATGAAAACTATCAAAAAGCAAACCCCTTATGACCACTAGTCAAGGTTTTTTGTGTGTTTGTGTTTTTTTGCTGCCTTTTTTGGATATAAATATAACCAGACCCATCAACCTATTTGAGAGACCAGAAAAGACACCAGTGACCCAGCATGTGTGCTCCAGAAACTCGAGTCAGCTCTTTCCTCATTCAGTCTCCAGCTTCCAAGGCCAGGCATTCGGCCACATGCTTCTGAACTCTTAGAGTTCACCACTGAATTTCACAGCCAGCAAAGTTCTGAAATTTAAACCACTGTTTTTCACAAAATGGGAACAGCCAACCATTTTCCCTCAAAGTTATGATATAGTAACTAGTGGCCTCTCTGATAAAAATCTTAAAGAAAACTGCTAAAACATATCTTAATAAGTTAAAGGTGAATTTTTTTTTTTAAATGCAAAAATGTTCATTAACAGTGGCAGCAGTGTGACAGGAGAACACTGAGTGTGGAGTTGGAGGGACCAGTATTAAAATCCCACTTGTGTTACTCTGGAGCATTGTGATATTTCTGAATTCCAGTTTCCTCATTGCTAAAAACAGGGTGCAAATGCTTACTTCATAAGATTGTTGTGAGGACTAAACAAGATAGCATTAAGGTGTCTAGTACAGTGTTTGCACACAGATGCTAAATAAAATTATAATTTCTATGAGACTCGGGGGTGGAAATTAACCACAGTAGGCTGGCCAGCTATGAGAGATGACGTGCCCAGGCTGGAACTGCTCCTGTCAAGGTCTTGCATGTCTAGGTGTCGAAGACAGATCAGGGCTGGCCCTTTCCCAGAGGGCCTTGACCTCACATTCTGCATGACCACAGGATCCCAGGCTATTGAGGTGTCTGACCTCTGGCAGCACCATGGCCTTCACGATGCCAAATGTACATTCCAGCTAATGAGTCAGGGAGGAAAAATAGCAGTATTCCTTCCAACAGCAAAGAGGAGCCAAGAGGCTGTATTTTCAAATAAATCTCATCAAAAGCTTCTTGCCCTTGTCTGTCAGGGCTGCTGTAACTAACATGGTAGGGTTTCCCAGCAACAATTTACCCAAAAAAAGACAGTGTACCTCAATAAAAGCAAACTTAACATATGAAAACCCACATGTATTTAAAGATAAACTTAAACTGACCCTCCTTTATGGACTTTTTACTTATTGCCTTAAAAGCGATCACATTCAACTAGACTGTTTTCAGTATCCATGCAGGTAGGTGCCAACTCCTGCACAGGCCAGCAGCACCTGTGGCGCCAGAGGGCAGGCTCTCAGGCCCCAGCCAGACCTGCAACCAGGATCCTCCGCTCAGCAAGCCCCTCTGCAGCCACACTGTGGTGACACCAGAGGCCGAGGCGGTACACCTGCACTTCAGGCTGGCATTCTCAACCCTCTCCTCTACCACACACTGGTCCTCACCAGAATTAGCGGGGAACACTTTAAAATTCTTTCCTTTAAAAATACTGATGCCTGGCCCCTAACCCATGGCTTAGACTTAACTGGTCTGGAGGGGGAACGTGGCACCAGCATTTGTTCAAAGCTCCCTGTGAGAACCAGGAACACACTAACAGCTGCACTGGACAGAAGACCAGGCAGTCAGCAGCCACACACACATCAGCAGGGAACACAGCCCAGAGTTCCAGGGACAGCACTGCACAGAAACCCTGCTCAAAACACAGCCAAACACCAAGAATGACCACATTTCACAAATTGGAAAAAAGTGACTTTTCTCTGGCCAGCGCTAGAGAACACTGAAGACCTCCAAGGAAACTTCTTGCTTTGTCCTGACTACAAGACCACCACCACTAAGTCCAGTAACACCAGGGAGTGTGGACAAACCTTCTGGCACCTGATACCAGCAAGTCCTCCAACTGGAGCCCGACAGAGGACGAGGGAGCTCTGCTCTCCTGCAGAGAAGCTTCTGCACTTAGCACATGAGCTGTGGGCTACCAATGCCACAGCAACACGTCCTTTCCTGATCAGCTAAGCTAGAGACTGCAAAGGCTGCCGGAGAAGGTGAGGGTTAGGTGACAGGGACAGAGAGAGAGGAGCAAGGCAGGGAGGACATGAGGCTGCTGCAAAGCTGCAAGTGTGACCGTGGGGACGGGGAGGGGGGCGCCTGGGGGGGTACAGTGGTGACAGGGCATGAGAGCACAGGGCCAGGTTCTCCAAAGGATATGGACACTGCTGAGGACAGCCAGAGAGACTCAGAGAAGGTGAGGCAAGGCAGATGCAAAGTCCTCAGTGAACGAGGGAGCGCAGCCTGACCCAGGCCTCGCGACAACCACAGACAGGCAGAGATGACAATGAGCCTGTAAGATGGCCACTGCGCTTCCCAGCAGTCCTTGTGAGGGAACATCCAGTGTGGTTGGATGTCAGAACACCTCGTACCTGAGGAGCAGCTGCCTTCCCTGAACCTGGCACAGACCCTGCAGCTCCGGCCGCAGCAGGCCACCAGGAGCCAGGTCTCCCCTCTGCTGAAGGTAGGGGGTGGGGGTGCAAAAAGATGCTGTTAAGACCCAGGCATTCAATACTAGCCCTAGAAGGAGTCTCCTAACAAAATGCTGGTCATGGGTAATCCAAGAGTTTCTAAGAATCTTAAGTAACTAATCTATTACCCTTGGAAAGACATCTGTGAGTCTGGGAAAATGCCAGGAATAAATCAAACAAGACTTCTTTCTCTTCCTACAGGAACCAATCAGGACACAGATCAGCTGATCAATAGCTGCAGCAACCAAATATTCCAGGCTTTCTTAGACAAAAAAATATAAAATAAAAAAAATTTATTTTATCCCAGTATCTCTAGAATAATCTATAGTTCAAAAATTTATTTTGAACTGAAAACTACATACAGAGCTGGCTCTTCTACTGGGAAGAGGTGCAACAAATGTGTGCCTATACAGCCCAGTTTCATCATTAAGACAACGGACCACGTGGGTAGTTGTCTCACGTTCCAGTTTTGAAACAAGTAGTAATGTACGAGGGAGGCCACACCCATGGATCCTCCAGATGATGCCCTGTCCACATGCTCTCCAGATGGAAAGGCAGTAGTAGAGCATGTGAGGGATGCTCTTCCTCCCCACGGCAAACTCCAAATACAAGGTGCAGTCTGAACAGAGCGGCAAACCTCTCAGCACACGCCTCCCTGCTCTTGGTGGCAGGAGGTACCTTCCCCTTTGACTACATCAGCAATAGGCATTCTTCCCGACTTTAACCTAGTCCTCACCCCTCAGAATAAAAAACAAAAGCAAAGACCAGAGAGCACATATCCTCTTAGGAGATTCCTTACAAAACTTAGCAATCAGCTACTATCATTAAAAGGATCACACTGAACTTTTGTATGAAGTTGCTAAAAGTGGTTCCTGTTTTTGTTTTTTGCAGAGGAACTGTGTCTAAAAAGTACTACTAGTAACAGACACAGAATAGCCCCACTTGAAAATCAAGCTGCATGGAAACACGCCATCTCCACTGGGCTACTCAGTACCTCAGCAGTCTTCTTGCTTTGCCTTTTCCCAAAAATGCAGTCAAGATCCGTGCTGCTCCTCGACGACAGATCCTTCCCTAGGAAAATAACACGCGGCTATTCAGTAAGGCCATTTGCTCTAACATGAGGAGCACAAGCACAAATTATGCAAATCCTGAAAGGAAAACAGTTTTTGGAAAACACACAATTTTTTTAACTATGAAATTCTGTCTCACTTCACAGACCACAACTCTTCAATAATATTAATTAAATTTAAAGCCAGGTAAACGTCTTGGAACCAGGACCCTTATAGGAACAACTTGGAGCACACGGCCATGAGACCCAAGTTCCAAGAATGGCTCCACAATCTGTATGCCTTCAAGGTGCCATTTCTGGGTCACTTTACAAAGACACTGCTACTTATACAGGATTATGAAATGCATAACTAAAATATTGTTCCATATATAGCTTCAAACATTTTAGATTTACACTGTTCAGTTAATAATTGACACAGGATCTCAAGCTATTAACTAAATGAATGAAAATTTTAAAGATTAAATTCAAATTTTTAAAAATGTTCTTAACCATAATAGTTATTATCATCTTTAAATACAAGATTATTTAACAAGAGCAGAAATTAAATGGGTCTGGTAAAAATAGTGCCTTAAAGATCTATGATTCTTATTTGTTTTTTAATTTTTTCAATTAGTTATGCATGACAGTAGAATGCATTTATGCACTTTGACCTATCATACATAGATGGGATATAATAATATAAACTGAATAGACTAGGAAACACATGCTGTCCATCTGGGTTTGGTTCATCTATTGGTTAGCCTTCAACCGGCCACAGCACTTTGCGAACTGGGAAGAAAGGTTTCTTAAGAATGTATAAACTGAGTAACAACATCCATGCATGCATGGTCAGCGTGACAGAGGAGCACGCACCAAGGCTCACTTCAGCTGTCTGCCTAATAATCATAGTCATTAGGCTGTCCAAACACGCAGGATGGTGAACGGAAGGAGGGACATTACTACATAGCCAAACACGGGTGCCCTATCAAGATGTCCGAAAGTAGCAAAGGCAGCTCCAACAGAAAACAGGACGGAGGCGTCATGATGACTGGGAACCACTTAGTTTAAGAGCAAAAGCAGTAACTCAGTAGCTGTGGACAAAAGTGAATTATAACCGAGGCTCAAAAAACGTTTAAAACAGTAGAGTTTGTTCAGAGTAAAAAGGCACAAGGGCAAACAAACATAGGTTTCAAAAATGTATTTATTTTAAATAAAAAAAAAATATATAAGGCTTCTGTAGTAGCTTAAATTATTTAAAAACTCATTTGCATTCTGAAACCAAGCATACATTAACACTATACTTGATTTTCTTTCTGATGCAACATAGGGGACTGACAGCCCAGGGCAAAAAACAAGGGCAACTTCCACAAAGGAAACGTGAGGAAGCCAGGGGTCTGAAAGAACAGTGTGGGGTGGAACACCAAGCCCTAACAAGCCACCAGGAGACAGCGCCTTCTTGACAAGGTCCAAGTGGGGCTGCTCGGTATTCAAACTCCGAAGAATAAGAGGAGAGAACCAGGGGCCTCGCTATCAGCATCCGCCTTAGCAAGAGTCTGCCAGCTTGCATCTGCCAACTACCTGGAATGCGTGTCCACAGAGAGAAGTGTCTAGAGCGGGTGAGAAGGTCGCCCAGGTTGTAGTGCTGAGTGCACCCCTCCAGCTAATGCAGCCCCTCACACGCCATGTTGACCCGAGGGGGAGAGCAATGCTCTCCTGTCAGCTTCTCACCAGAGAGAGAAAAAGCCTTCAAAATAATTTTACATAAATTGATATTTTCCCTTTGGCAGATGTGGCCTCACTAAATATTTTTCACTGGAATTGGGTTTTAAACAAATATGGATGAAAGTAACTTAAAATTATATAACAAATTTTTTCAAGTCAAAATTATATATTTGGAGCTTGAAAAAGAATTATGTAAAAAAACTTAAATGATATCATTGATGTTTAGGCAGTAGCAAAATTTCCAACACCACCTGCTATGGCAAAATGTTTACATCCAGTCTTCAGCAAGCTATATAAAATGCCTGTCACCCCAGCTATGTAAGAGGCTGAGTTCAAGGCCTGAGACTCTTAAAAAAATAAAAAAGTCATCTTCCTGGTCCATACATGGAATCACGATGTGAGCACTCCAACTCAGTGAGTCAGTCACTTTCATCATGAGCACAGCTGTGGGTATTTTACTCCCTCTTACTCACGACGTAAAGAGCACAAGTTCCATAAAAGAGGTCCTCACCCACAAATCATAAAACACAACCTAGGCGAGAGACTCATAAGTGCTTATGGACGTTTCCTTGCTTTGCAAGAAGAAAATGAGTCTGAAAGAAGGAAAACGGTCAATGATGTGTCTGAGAGAGTAACGGACAAAGGGGGCCTGAAGCTTATCGCTCACACCAGTGACAACACGACTCTGAGGGAGATCCAAAGACCTTTAAAATAAGCTTTCACTGTGGATGGTGCAGACAGAGGGTAAATAATCACTTTCTTCACTACCTGGATTTCTGCTTCCTTCTCATCTTTTGTACTTATTCCCAGATTGCATGACCTCCATTTCTCAACTCAATCTCTTCTTCTACCTCTCTAACATTTCTTGAACTCTTTTCTTCTCTGCATACTAATGTCTCCCTTCTCCTCAAATGAGGCTAATGAATATGCCAGCCTCATTTTAAAAGAGAAAATGAAGGCACGATGCACCGAGCCCTTTGACAGGATCACCAGCACGGGAGTAGCTTAGCTACAAATAGAAGGCAGGTACTCCCGGCACTGAGCAGATTAAAGCAGACTAGAGGCACACCCTCTCCTGGGCAGTTGTTCCAGATGAAGTCGGGCATGCGGCCAGGCAGTAGAGGACAAAGGAAGACTCCACCTGCAGGGTGGCACGCTTAAAAGGCTGCCATGCCACAGAGCAGCTGCGGAGTGCTCTCCGTGTCATTCTCGTGCTGTGCAACAGCTTGTGCTCAACAGCCGTTCCGCTGCATCTCTATTTTTTTCTATTGGATCTGATGAAAAACAGAGGGCTATTTAAGGGGTTGGGTGTGAAAGGACCATTACTGTCTCCTCAAAATGACAGAGGAGCCAACAAAGTCTATCTTCTGCCTGCAATAGGCTGAAGGGGGGACAGAACCTGCTCAGAAGTCACAACCACAAGTTAAGAACTAAGTTTTTGTCTGAGAGGAAAATGGGATGACACAAAAGTAACTCAAAATAGACCTACTGGGAGAGAGGGAGAGGAAGTTTCAGTTTCTCCTGTTCACAGCTCTGAAGTTGTTCAGCTCCAAATCCCCTCAGCTCTGCCACAGCCTCTCAGTTAAACCAAACACAGTTCTATCCTTTGGGGTCCTCATCCCAAACAAGAACACGATCAACAGTTTAGAGGAGTGGGAATTCCATATCCCACTGCTATTCAGGGTGGGTTCTGGGGGCAAACCCTCCCCAGTCCAGCCACCAAGTCTGAAGCAAGAAATGCTTTTCCTGGCATATCAAGATAGACACACACATCTAGTCTCACAGGGAAGAACAAGCCAATGGTGCCTGGATCAGGGCACGATCTGCATCATTTTTGGTATGTTTTAAGTATATTACATAAAATAAGTGTTGTGGCTGTTCTAGGAGTAACACCTGGGGAGTTGATTAGCTCAAGGTAAGTGGTTTCTCACCAGTACAAGATCACCACCTGGTGGCTACATGGCGCAACTGCACCCAAGGAGCTGCCAGGGGTGGGTGTATGGTGATGGCAAGGTAGGAATCACTGCCCTGTTCTCCAACACTATCTCCACGAAGGTCCTGGGATGCCTATATCAACACTCCATGGGATGGAGAGACTGGAGTGTTAAAAGGGTCAACGTGGGCATGCAAATTTTCTTAGTCGAAATCTCCATGTGGAGCAGGATTCTCTGAACAGGCTCGTTAGGAAGAGTTTAACACCAACATTCAGCTCTGCAATCACTAAGATGTAGTTAAAAATGTTGAATGATAACATTATTTTCTGACCTAGCCATATAATGTCCCCTTTCTCCTCAAAGCAGCATGCTGACTTCAGTTTTCAGCTTTGTCACAGGACATGCCTAGTGTGGAGCCTCAACTGGGCCTTTTGCTCCACAAGCCGAGTCTGCATTTTAAGGGGTCCAGACTTCCCCACTTGGCACACGTAGCAAGTCACCTCTGCTGGCAAAACGCTGAGAATGCTTCCAGAAACTCAGTTTCCGCACAGACTGCAACAGATAAAGAAAGGCTGCAGCTTACCTTTCGCGAATTTCATGTAATGGACCCGGTTTTTAGAGATTTTGGACTTTTCCTCAAGATTAAAAGATTTCTTTTCCTTATTGTCTGAGGAGTCTTTAAAAAAGAAGAAAAACATTACATTAAAATCTGTGTAATCCATCCTCATATAATCAATGGTCATGTTTAAATATTAGTAGGAGCCCCATCATTTATTTTTGAGCTCTAATCAAATGATCTGGATTATTTTTTTCAACTGTGCACTATGGATCAAGCAAGGTTACACTCTAGAAATGTACAAAGTTCTGGGGATAAGAAATCAACACATAAAGATCTATACATGAGTGTTCATATTAACCTTATAAACACTGGCTATAACCCAAAAGTCACTGAGCCAACTCTGGCACATCCTCACAGGGGAATGTTACTCTACAACAGACAGGGCTGAGATATCAATGCACACATCAACCTAGATGAACCTCAGGGCACCTGCCCAGTGAGGAAGGTCGATCTAAAAAGGGTACCTACTGTATTATATAACATTCTCAAATTGCAAAACTATACAGATGCAGAATAGATGATTCTGCATCTTGATCATGGTGGGGCTGCCTGGGTCCACAGTTGGGATAAAACTGCACATGCAAATGGATGAAGCCTGAAAATATGGAAAGAAATGAAAAGGGTCTGTGGTCTAGATAACAGTAACACCAAGTGTCAATTCTCTGGTGGCAAAACACTAAAGCAATGTAAGATGCCATCTAGAGGAGGAAGAAAATCCGAAAGAATTTTTAGAAATGAAACTTTAAAGAATAAGAGGACAGAACAAAATGTCTGCTTAGTAAAAAGGCAAATGGTATGAATTTGTGGTGATCTTAAGGGAATAAAAATATTATTATTGCAGAAAAACATATTATGAGATTACTGTCATTTATAACTTTAATATATGTAGTATGTGACTGTGACCAGAACAATCACTGGAATGAAGACACTGTATTTACTGAAGACAACATGGCAGGAAAATATAACATGTCAGTTTTCCAGGTCAGCTCCTTGGGACAGGCTTCTCTGAAAGGAATATTGTAAAGGATCTTGTCAGCCCAGGGATGGTCAATAGGAAGGCCTGGTCTGGACTGTACTGAGCTAGAGAGAGATGGAAGCACCTCTGCTAACCGCAGGATCACTGCCATAAGGCTACAGCCCCCTCTAGTGGTCTGGAAGTGGAACTTACCTACGCATTAATAACTCAGCAGCTTTCAGATTATGTCAAATACTTCCAGGTTTCAGACAGAAAGGGAAAATAAACCCTATACAGATGAACCTGTGAAGGAGGCTATGAGAAGACAAGGCACCACTCTTGAAATCTGTGAAACACTCACAGCCTTCCTGACAATAACAAGGGGCTCCAGTGGGTCCCTTGAAACAGCCCCCCATCTGCACTTCCTGGGACATGCCAGGAAGGGCCACTACAGTCATCATGCTGAGCCCCAACCATCCGTGCAGGATAAGGAACACCTAAGTCAGGGTTCCCAGAACTACTTCAATGGCATCCCTCTCTGAGAATGCAGTAATCTTGAAAACATCAGTAGAAAAACTCACTCACCAGCTATCACCATAAAAGTTCAAAAGCAAACTGCTGAAAAATCTGCTTTCTCTGCTCCCTCCCCATAAAACTGAACCTCATTGATCCTTTCTTTATGGGATCTTGGATGAGATAATTTCTTGGATTCCTTTGGCCTGAAAAGTTAGAGTATTCTCAAGTACTAAGTAAAAAAGTTACAATACTAAAGTTCAAATGTGACTCTTTCCTTGTTGAAGGATAGCATGTGGATGCCTCTGAGAAAAGAATCCCAGGCACAGAGGTCTTCACTTCTGTGGGTACAGTGATGGCAAGGACACTTCAAGTCTGACACCCAAGTCATAACACCAAACTTGTTTAGGAAAAGTGACTCTCATTTATACATAACTGGATATTCATTAAGGTACAAGTTGATCCCTGATATTTAAACTGCTGGGCCTGTTAACTCTGGGTAACTCTCATTATAGCCTTGTAACATCAACTACACAGGCTACATCTCACCTGAAGTCTACCAAAAAGAGATCCAGAAATTTTATCATGGGTCTCAAGGTAACCAGATAACACACAATAAAATGCAGATATACTTACCTGTATAGTCAAATAAAGCAAACCCTTTTGCAACTACTCAGCACTAGAAAGTATCCAGAAGCATCCAGCACCCATGTGCCTTCTCATTTTCTGCTGCTTTTTCCTGGTTCAGAGTTTCAACTTCTGCACTACTGACATTTGAGCACAGGAATTAATTGTCCGTCTATGGTAGGAAGGGACAGCTGTCTTATGCTCTGTAAGATGTTTAGCTACAGCTCCAGCCTTTTTCTAGGAGATGCCAATAACATCTTGTTGGTTGGGACATTAAAAAATGTCTCTATGAGAACACAGATACAGCAAACATATCGAAATCTCTGGGACACTATGAAAGCAGTTCTAAAAGGAAAATTCATTGAATGGAGTTCATTCTTTAAAAGAAGAAAAAGTCAACAAATAAATGACCTCACACTACATCTCAAAAAAAAAAGTCTCTAGACCTCACCAGATGTCCTGTGGGTGGCTATATTGCTCCCAGGTGAGAAGCACCATCTAAGGATAATCACTATCCCATTTTTTTGTGTTAATCCTTGCTCCCACCCCTTTGCCATTTTTGTTTTAACCATCTTTTTTTAGAGGGGCTGCCAAAGGAGCGTGATGTTCCCAAGTATCTAACTGCCAGCTAGGTCAAGCAGCAAGACACTGACCCTATTCCAGAAGGCAATGCCGCAGGAGCCCCTTCCCAGGGACATCACATGTGCAGTATGACCTCCACAGTGCAGTACTTACTCTGGTTTTTAAAATAATTTTCCACCAAGTATGGCACCTTAATGTCAGAGTTTTGCCTGCTATTTGTGGTTATAGAAGTAGAATCACACTGGATAAACCTCTGTTCATCTTCTTTTGGTCAACATTAAGTGGATGAGTCTTCAACACCAGAGGGCAAAACTATAGCTTGTTGGCCAAACCCAGCCAGCCACCTGTTTCTGTAAGTAAAGTTTTGTGGGAAAGCCACTTTCATTTACATATTATCTACTGTGCCTTTCACATTCCAATATCCTAGTGGAGTAGTTTTGACAGAGCAATTTTTGTGGTCTGTAAAATTTCTCTGGCCCTGAAAATGTTTGCCAACCCCTGTTCAACATGTTTGCATAAAACTCTAATAACTCTAATGTATTTCTTTGAATTTACAAAAGTGGCAATGCACTTATCCATTCTACTACTGGTGAGCATTTGAGCTATTACGAGTTTCAGGATCCTTCAAATAACGTCATCAGAATTCTTGTGCATGTTTCCCAGGACAAGTGCACAGGCATCTGCTAGGCAGGCATGAAGAGGTCATACATATCTTCAACTTTTGTAAATAATTCCCAACTGATCCGAATGCTCACAGCCGCCTACACACCATGGGAATCCCCCTACTCCACATTTTCAGCGACTTGCCATTGTCTTACTAGTTCCAGTGGGTATTTGATGGCATCATACTGTGGCTTTATTGTGCATTTTCCCAATGGCTATCGTGGCAGCATGCCCTGTGGTGTATTCACTGGCTATTGAAGATGCCTGATGCCGACTCATGCTCGGCCAGGCAGGTAGTGCATGCCTGCAAACCCAGCTACCCGAAAGACTGAGGTGAGGGGACTGCTTGAGCCTAGGAATTTGGTGGAAGAAGTTACTTACCTGAGCAATCGAACCTCTAACGTGAATTACAAGGTAAAGCAAATGACCAAGGGCAGAACCAACATAGAAAAGGCTTTTCTATTAAGCCTCTGTCAGCTGCTGTTTATGGTCTCATTTGGTATTTTCTGCTTGTATTTTAAAAACATCTTTTCTTTGTATTCAAGCTTCTCCTTAAGCTGACTTTACTATTTGAGATGTAAAATGAATGGATTAATCTTGCCATTCTCACACTCTGAAGGGGGAAAAAGTGTTTGTGGATGGCTACAGGATCATTCAGGGAAAGTGCCAGAACAACATAAGCAGAACCGAGTATCTATATCACTTCACACAACTAACTTTGAGATGTATAATGCTTACATTAAAGAACTGACAAGAACCGTTCACACTGAGATTGACACCTCCTATAAATCTGGAAGTCAACGACCCTAAAGTTCCCTACCTGCTATTTCCTGCCCGTGGCAAGTGTTCAGTTCAGCCAGAAGCTGGTTAAAATCATCCTGATGAGCAATCCAGTTGTCCTGAAAATACCAAAAAGTTGTATGAGAGGCAAATAAGAAATATTTTAGAAGCAAGGGAATCTGGCAATTAATACGAAATTTTAAATGTTTCATCAAAATATCATTTGACAAATTTCAATGGGTTCAAGAAATATATAAACTTGAAATGCTATTCATCTAGATCAATATTAAGAAATTTCTGGAAACTCAAGTCCTGATTTCCATGTGAATGATTTATCAAGTTGAATTATATCAAATACCTGTGTACTTAATACTAAAATAAAGCAAAATAAAATTACCATTTTTCCCCCAGTAGGGGAAATTATGCAGTTTAAAGGACAAGAGCAGTGAGGAAAACAGAAGCCCTCCTCTTGACCCAACAGAGCCTATAATATTTTGCCCAATTCTGATTACTTGTACATGCAGACTTTGATTTTATAAAACTCTGGGAAAAGAGAAAGGAAGGACTTCAAGTCTCTTGAATCAATGAGTACCCATTTGTAATAAGAGAATGAAGAGCTCCAAAAGAATATAAGCCACTGGGAAGCAGGGTTCCAATGTAGGATTTGGTATTTTCTGAATACCAAAGTCCCCTGAATCAATGAGTACACATTTGTAATAAGAGAATGAAGAGCTCCAAAAGAATATAAGCCACTGGGAAGCAGGGTTCCAATGTAGGATTTGCCTCCCATGCCTTCCTAAGCATTCCTTTTTAAGAATGCTTAAAGTTAAGGCATATTGACTGGGGTTACTAGGCAATGCTTCTCCTGAGAAAATAAGTAGACCATGTTATCTGTCTCTCAAAACTACATTCAGAATCAACCTTACAACCAGGCGTGTGGCGCACGCCTATAAGCCCAGCAGCTTAGGAGGCTGAGACAGGAGGGCTATGAGCAACAATGAGTCCTAAGCAACTCAGTGAGACCCTGTCCTAAATAAAATACAAAACAGGGCTAGGGATGTGCCTCAGTGCAGGAATGCCCCTGAGTTCAATCCCTGGTACTTCTCCCCCTCCAAAAAAAAAAAAAACAAAAAACAAAAACAAACAAAACACAACCTTACACAGACTCACTCTTAAGTGGCTGAAAATTTTAGATGTTCTAATCTACTACTCAGAGCTATTGAAGTAATCAAAATAATTGTTTACCTAATTAAAGTCATTCTCCTAATTTTCTCCCAGATTCTGTTGGCCACAAGAATTTAGAAAGAAAGTTTCCTTAAGATATTTTCTAAAGGAAACAAAGACACTGAGGTGAAAGGCATGGCAGCTGCTGGTTTTCGTCACAGTGCCAACGTAGGAAAAATGTGAGTCCACTTAGCTGCTGAGCACCAGCAGTCAGAAGACTGAGAAAGAAAAAGAACATGACTTTCTAGCACAACTTCCTAAACTGAATGCCAACTTTTAACAATATAAACTAATATTAGAACACAAGGGCAGACAGAAAATCCTCTCTCTCCTACAAAGAAGATTTCTATAAAATGAAGACTTTCTACAAAGTTGATCAATACAACTCATTTGGATCTCTTAGCATAAGCAAATAAATGACCCCACGAGGAGGAGGAAGCATGGTGGTGGAGGGCATGGCCCAGGATGGAAGGCCAGGCCAGCCAGGGGCCCTTCCCTTGCCCAAAACAGAGAGACTACACGCGAACAGCTGGAAGTGTTCAACCAACTGGACTGGATTAGAAGTTTCATGTTTAAAAAACTAAAGTCCATTATGCAAAGAGAACCCCAAAGGCACACCCCTGCTCACTTCATTATTGATGGTAGCTCCAAGTCCCAGGTGGTTATTTTTAACTTTAACTTTAATATGATCTGTGGCTCCTTGCTCCTGAGCCCCCAAACCCTGTGGAGATTAAACACAAGAGTTAGCACTTTTTTTTTTAATGTAGAGAGGTTGTCTCTTTCTTCCTGCACCAATTGTTCAATTAATGTGTCTAGGGTGAGACACTATCCTTGCCCTCAAGACAACACAGCCCAGTGGACTCTCAGGAGACAATGTCTGCCACACCAAGGATTCCCTCATAATAATGAATATCAATTCTTTTATCTGAGCCCAAATATAAAACCCACACAGACACTGGGTAACACTCTCCTTGCTGCTGCTCAAAAGCAGAGGGCTGCTACAAATAGAAGACCACAGGAGGCATTGGGAGTCTATGGCTCTATCATATAGCACTGCAAAATGACACCAGGAAAGGAGTGGGAGGTATACTCCAGGTCCTGCATCAATACGCTCGTGAGATTCAGGTGAGGAGAGCAAATGCAAACGCCTTCAGGTAGGCACGGCCTGGCTCTAGAGGACCTGAACAACACCCAAATCAAGTAAGCCAAGAGAGTGCAATGACAGCAAGGGGCTAGACCTTGCAGGATCTTCCAAGTCACAGTAGAAATCTGATTTTTAAAAACCCTTGGAAACCACTGAAATATCGAACAAGGGAATAACATGCTCTAAGGTGTACATCTTAAAAGATCACTCTGGCTGCTGTAGGTCAAAATGGATCCCAAGAGGAAAAGGGAGGTGGGGAGGCATGGGAAGGGTGTTGAGGGGATCGGGATAGGCGATGACAGTGGCTGGACCAGGGCGGTGGGCTGCAAACACAGAAATTTCCAGACGACGTGGGAATTGAAGGTTTTAGGCTCAAGGGCAAGGGGAGATGGTACCATTTTCAAAAACCAAGACAACTTGGAAAGGAAAAGACAGAGTGAAGGGGTCAAGAGGTTTACAATAAAAATAACACCCTTGAGGTGCTCACTCAAGCAGAAAAGCCAGTACACAAATGAATTTGCAGACCTAGAGCAGAGGACAGCCCTGGACTAGAAACAGCACAGGCACTAGTTGTGGACTTTACGTAACTCAGAGTATGGCATGTCAATGACTGACATCACCGGAGAAGTACAGAAAAAGGGCCTGGAGCTGGACCAGAGGAGCTCCGAAGTTCAAGTCTAGAGGAAAAAAAAGAGCAACAAATTTAGATGTGGCTGGTGAGGCAAAAAAAAAAAAAAAAAAAAAAGCGGGGGGGGGGGTACTGTGGACACCAATATACGAGTGTTTCCAGGAGGGAACAGCTGTGCCCAATGCTGCTACAGGGTGACATACTATGAGAACAAAATGGAGCCCACTGGATTTGACAAGATTACCACAGATCTTGACAAGAACCAATAAGTGTGGAGATTCACAGGAGCCCTACCAGAGTCAGGAAGAAATGGAATGTGAGAAAACGTGTGTGTTCTAGCTACAGAGGGGAATTAAAAATGACTCAGCAGTATGAAGCTGTGAAGGATAAGTATGATTCCAATGTAACTAATTAAAAGGTGATGTCTAAAAAAGATGCTTATCACAGCAGTTTAAATGAAAAAGAGAGCTAATCTATTTATGTTCTAATTTTATCAACATCTAGAAACACAATTTATCTCAAAAATCACTTATCTATCCAAAACATAAATTTCTCTCAGACTCCTAGTAGAAGGATGTTTTCTCCTCATTCATAATCTTTTGGCATGGCTCACGGTTTGGTTTGGTTTGCTTTACTCCAAAATACCTTTCCTTTAGACCACCCCATCTTCTCTAGCATCCTCTGGCCAAACTTGGAATCATCATTACTCCACGCAGTGTTTCTTGGATCCACAGCCCACTTCTGCTTCCGCCGACCTATAAATTAAAAAGTCTCATCAACAACTTAAGGTTCAAACCAGAGATACAAGGATACACACACCTGCACACAGGACCTGCATGGGCTTCAGTGAATACAGAGTAGATCCAACACCCAGTGGAATGCCAACAACTGGCTCAAGTCCCCTGGTCTGCATTATTAACATACAAATTGACCTCTAAGAGTTAGCTGTTCCCTCTAAATGTGATACACTACAAACAACACTTGATGTGTCATCAGTCGGGCCTTCACATTTACCTGTGGGCAGCGACTAAAAACACCTGTCAAGGCCAGCATTATTACCACAGCAACAGAGGCCCTCATCACAGCTCTCACTGCCACTCAGTATGTGCCAAATGCTATAATGTATTAGATCCTGTTTTCATGGTAATCCTGTGAAGGGAGATATTCTCATCTGTACCATTCAGACGATAAAATCTGAGTCAGAGAGAAAGAAATTGCCTAATGTCCCCAAGCAAAAACCAAATCCCTTATAAAACGTTAACATCCTACTGACTTCAAAGCTTTTCTTAATCCACAATTTTCCATTGATGTTAAGATCTTAGGGACTGCCAACTGTACCTTCACATACATGACCTTAAGATAGTTACCATACTCTTCCTTCTCATTCTGAACATCTGAAAGAAATTACTTTTCTCTTTTGGCACTGCATTGATATTCTACTGCATTATAGTTATTTATATCAGTCTTTTATGTTTCTTATTACACCATAACCTTCTTAAGAGTGATATTCATTTCTTGTCTTTCTTATATCTCATTACAAGAAATAAAAATAGAAAAAAAAACCACTTTGCCCATATTTGGCACTCAATAAATATGTAAATAAATACATGAATGAATAAAAAAGAAAGAAAAGGAGGAAGGAAAAGGAAAAAGGAAAAAAAAGAAAAAGTAACATAACTGAATCAAGGGACCTGCTTTGAGTCTCATTAAAGTATTCTTTTAGAAGCAAATAAACAACCAACCACCAGAAATTGTTCACCGCCTGCATCAATCCAACACATTGACTCTCAACAGCCTCCTCTGACCTTAGCAGTTTAATAACATGATTTAAAACAGCATCCAGTCAAAGGGGCATATTGTGCTGCACAAAAAAAATCAATTGAGACCTTTAACTACGGGCACCCTGGCAAAAGAAACCCATTAAAGCATGTAAGCAGAAAAAGTTTACTTACAAAGCAAAATACATTGGACTCAAATTTATAGTGTTCTACAAGAAAAAGATGATCCCAAAAAATGTTCCATATGGCTAAGTTACCATTTGACTTACCTAGGTAAATATTCAGCATAGCACTGTCTCTGCTAATGAACAGCATACCAGAGATAAGCCTTATTAACCAGTATCCATTATGCATGCTGGTTAGTGGTTTGTTGGAGTCCATATTTCTACACTGTGCTTGCCAGGGGTCTTGACTGAGGCCTGGAGGAGGAGTCAGTTCTGAGAAGATTAGCCCACTCTCTGTAGATGCCTCTAGTCCCCGTTGCCTGTTTATGATATGTTCCCTATTTCCCTGCAACATTTCCTCATTCTAGTGTTGTACAAGTTTTCAAGTTTGAGAAATCCTATCAAGAAGACTATCTCTGTGCACAGTATGTGCACAAGACCCTAGATTACATCCAGCACACCAAAAGATAGCAACGGTGGTGGTGGGGGGGCTGTCTCTGGCCCAATCTGACTGACTCACCCCATCTGCTCTGTGCTCAGATGTCAGCCTTGTTAAGACTGTGTGCAAAAAAGAGCCAAGAGCAGGGTGAATGCTACCCTCTGAAAGTCTTGCTAACAAGGTCAGCCTCTGGATGGAACCTAGATTTCAGGAGAGTTCCCAACAGTCAGAACTTGTACAAGTGGCTCACGTTGAACACCACTTTCCTTCTGAGAGACTTCCTTGTTTGAAGAATTAAGCTTGTGAAAGCTTGTGCCTAGCCTCTCTTGGACTTTGCCCCATGTGTCTTTTCCCTTTCCTTCTTGGTTTAGTATCCTTTAGCTCTAATAAACCTGAATCATGTGACTATGTGCTGAGTCATCTACCTGAATTCCAGTGAATACTAATCCGTAGGTGGGCTTGAGGACCCTGAGACAACCTAGAACAGCAGTATAAGGGACAGCACTAGGCCTCAGGTAGAGTGGACTGAATCTGCTAAATCATTATTTGGGATAATGTGTTCAATCATTCTCTAGCAGGGGCTCCTCCTATTTGGAGATCTAATTGTAAATGGCTCCACCACGATATGTTTCAGGTCACCCAATAAACAACCCTCTCTACAAGAAATGCAATGGACTTCACTTTCAGTCACTCATGCCTGATAGCACACAGCTCTGCCAGCACCAATCTTACTGTGAAGCGTGCACTGAGTCCCAACAGCCAGGATCAGAAGTTCTACCTTTTCTATTTTTCAAAAAACACTTTAAGATATTCAAGAGCTCTAAATACACTGCCTATGTATTTTTATTAAAAAGTTATTCAAGGGGCTGAGGTTGTGGCTCAGAAGTAGAGCGCTTGCCTAGCATGTATGAGCCACTGGGTTCAATCCTCAGCACCACATAAAAATAAATAAATAAATAAATAAAAAAGTATTTTGTCCATCTACAACTAAAAAAAATATTTTAAAAAAGTTATAAGACATATTCAAGATTGAGAAAATTGCATATAAAATTTTAATGCAATAAACGTTAAAAGCCATTAACTATAGTATTATAATTATAAAATGTAATGACTACAGGTCAAAATTTGTCTTAGCCAGGCACAGTGACACAAGCATGTAAACCCAGCAGCTTGGGAGGCTAAGATAGGAAGATCCTAAGTTTGAAGTTAGTCTCAGCAACTTAACAGGGTCCTATGTAATTTAACAAGACCCTGTCCCAAATTAAAATATAAAAAAGGGCTGGGGATGTGGCTAGTGGTTAAGCACTCCTGGGTTCGAACTCAGGTACCATTAATAAATACATAAATAAATAAATAGTTCTTGGAAAGGAAACATCATGAAAAAAGTAATATCTTGATTAAAAAAAGAAAAAAAAAAAGCCTGGTCCTAAGACTGCAAACTATATAAGACTGAGAAGTGAGACTAATAAAATATTTGTCTTAAGAACATGAGGAAGACTAACAGAATAGTATCTGATAATTAAACACAGGCTGAAGATTTTTTTCTTTTTTGGCAGTACTGGGGACTGAGCACCAGGAATTGAACCCAGAGGGAGTTAACCACATCCCTAGCCCTTTTATTTATTATTATTACTACCATTATTATTTTGAGACAGTTGCTTAGGGTCTCACTAAGACTGGCTTTGATTCACAATCCTCCTGCCTCTCCCTCCTAAGCCACTGGCATTGTACAGGCATGTGTCACTGCACCCAGCTGAAGAATGTTTTTGAGAAATAAAAAGAAAACCATTAGTAAATTTAAAAAGCAGAATAAATGAAATGTTGAAAAAAGCCTAAATATAGACCATTCAGCAAGAATAAAGGAAACATCATTTTATTGAAGTGAAAATATTCACTACCTTATGTTAAGTAGGGGTAAAAAGTAGTATACAAAATTGAACCTATAGGATGATCCCATTT
This sequence comes from Ictidomys tridecemlineatus, assembly GCF_052094955.1. Taxonomy (NCBI): domain Eukaryota; kingdom Metazoa; phylum Chordata; class Mammalia; order Rodentia; family Sciuridae; genus Ictidomys; species Ictidomys tridecemlineatus. The sequence continues at coordinate 6,527,871 of NC_135490.1, read as the reverse complement.
TTATAAACTATCGGAAAAAAATCATTAGGTAGTCAAATTATGGGATTGAGACTTTTCTATGCTTCTACTTTCCAATTTCTAAAATGAAAACTCTAATCCTAAGTATCTGACCACAGGGAATGACATAAATATTAACTCAGCAAATTGTAAAAAAAGATAACAAATGTTATATATATTATCATGACAAACATTTGAAAATTTGTAATCCTGGAAGAGAGAGAACTGAAAACATTTTCTCAAAATCACGCAGTTTGAATTACTGATACCTCCAAATAGCACTTTACACCTATATACCATATAACACTCCAAACTGTTGTCAGATAACCATCTCATGAGTTTTTAAGCCAACATAGTGAGAAGAAATTTTTAAGACTCAGAACCTAATCAAGGAAATAGGCATAAACAAATAGCAGAACCAGGGCCAGTGTTCCCGAGTGCATGCATTCATCAAAGACTGAGAACCAGAAAAGATCTTAGCAGTCTAGGTTCCATTTCCAGGTCAACTTTACAGGCTCATAAGAAAGAAATTTCTTTCTATGAATTTCTATTTAAAAATAATGGAGAATTCCTGCTCTTACTGGCAAAAATGTAAAGATGTAGAGATCACCGCATCAAATCAGAAGATTTGATGAACAGGGACAGTGTAAAATAGGGATATAAAACAGGGATGGTGCCTGACCCATTTCCTTTGGTGCTCCTAATCCTTCAATGGTCTCTTAGATAATAGGAACTTGACAGCATTTATTGTGCAAAATCCCTGCAAAGCTGCTGTCGGTCTGTAAATAAGCTGCTTCTTTCTGCTCATTGCTCAGCCAGCACACAACTTCCAAGTTAAGGGCCGGCTGTTCATGACTGTGGCACGACTGCCATCTGGTGGCAAGCAACCTTAGCTACATGTCCCATCCAGAAGTCGGTTTCTCCAGAAAAGAGGAATTAGTGGACTTCACAGAAGGTAAATGTCTAAAGCAGGGTAGAGCGCTGCGGCCAAGACTCCAGAGAAGAGTAACTCCAACTAACAAGCTCTTGGACACACACCTCGCACCCCTTAGCCTCGCACCCCCACCCCAAGGCTGACTGCCCGTGTTTGACGTTCTAACCCTTTGCTTTTCTTTTTCTGGGTCCAGTTCATCTTCGACAGTTGGATTTCACAGCCTGAAGAGACCCTGGGGCCCACTTCCTCTCTTTAACCTGGGGAAACTGAGGGCCTGGGAAGTGAAGGAACCAGCCGGAGTCCCGGGACGTCCTGCCTCCCTCTCCAACGCACTGCGTGCGTCCAGGTCCGAGGGTGAGGACCCGCCTCTCTCTAGCCGTCCGGCCGCTAACTTTCGGCACAGCCAGGGCTGAGCCATCTCTGCGGCCGACCGGGCGAGCTGAGCCCTGCTTCCCGGCCCGGACCCCGACCTCGGTCGCCCCCGCCCCACTGAGCGCCGGCCGGCACCTTCCCCCTGGCGCCAGGCTCGGGCCTCCACGTCTGACACTCACGCTCCGCCAGCATCGACATGTTGGGTGCAGCGCGAGGGCCCCGAGACTTGGGCGACTGCTGAACCAGGCCGCCGCGAGTCCCCAGGCTGGAAGCGCGGGACCAGCACGCCAGCAGATGGCAGCGGCGGGGCGCGTGCTGGTGACGTCAACAGCGCGCGACTCTCCCCGACCCAGGGCGGCGGGGCGGGGGCGTGGCCACCAGTACGGGGCGGGGCCATCGCGGAAGGGAGGGGCGCCAGGGCGGCGGGGCGGGGCGAGAGGCGCGGCCGCCCGCGGGCTGGAGCGCGCGGAGTCGTGGACCCGCTGTCTGCCCGCACGCGGCGCGGTCTCGGGAGAGCGAGCTCTGCGAACACCGCCCTTAGGGTGGTGGTCTGTGAACGCTGAGCACCAGGAGTTGAAGGAAGGCGCGGCCCCGCAGAGTCCGCCCCTCCACGTCCCACCTGGGCTGCCCGGGGGAGGTAGCCGGGAAGACGATGGGGGGCCGGGTGGGAGCGAGCGGGCGTCTCCACCGTCTGCCCCGTGGCTCCCAAGTTGAGCAGATTACTACCTCGGGAAAACGTTCGTGTCCCGTAAGTGACACCTCAACAGGGCCAAGGTTTTAGTCTCTTTTCTCCACTACAGCACGCGCCTTGGAGCTTCGCCTTTGTCCCATCCGCGTCTGCGTCCCTACCAGCGCCCAGCAGAACAATTCGAACACTGGCAGGGGCTTCGTGGATGGTCCCAAAAGCGGATTCGTGTCTGTGTCCAGGAGTAAGCGATTAGAACTTCGGGCGGACAGTCAGGAAGTGGTTTTGGACAGGTGACTCTTCTGGGGACTTCAGGACAGTGTGGAAGGAAGCCTTCCCCAGGTGCCAGGAGACCCTGTGTGAAGCTTGTCTAAATGAAACTCAGCTTTTAACTAGGATTCTAGACACTCAAAGTAAACTTCTAGTCTAGCTTCACAAATGTTAGAAGAAATGCCAAAGAATATTTACAGCTTCATTGAGTACCCAGGAAGTGAGGGAGAAGGCAGGGTGCATGGATTTTCACAGCCAAGTGAGGAGACGGCTATCTTGTGAGGTGGAGGACAAGGTGCAAGTAGGCATTGAGACTTAGGAAGACAGGATCACGAAGGCCTTAGGATAATTAAGAGATCGTTTTAATTATAGGAAAGTACTTCTCCCTTCTGTGCTGCTATTCGTCATCTGTAAAATATGAAAAATAATGCCCACCATGTGCACTTGCTGCAGTCATGAAGTGCTGCGTCTCAAGTGCTAGCAATGGCATCTCCCACCTAGTAAGCACCCAATAGGTATAATATTAAGTAAAATGGAAATTAGGGTGATTATTTCAACAAATATTTATTGTTTCAGACATATGCTAGGAGCTAGAGTTACAAAGACAGACAGAAACAAACATTCCTGGTCACTATCCTCATTGAGTTTGCTTTTGAGCAGGGAAGGTGGACGTGAATCAAATAACTACATACATGGGAGTAGAACTGTAACTTTAATAAATGATACAAAGGAGAGTCACAGGCTAGAAAAGAATATAAGATAAAACAAAAATTAGGACTCATATGAATCAGAGCCATGGCCCATGTTGATGGGTGCATACAGAAAGAGAGCATGTTACAGAAGCTCAGAGTGGGAAGGCACTCCCCAGCCAAGACCAGTGTGAAGAGAAAGCTCTGTGTGCATCCTGGTCCGGGGATGCCTTCTGGCTTCCTAGCAGCAATTCTTGCCTGAGGTTCCTCCTCTGTTCCTGTCAAAATTTTATGACATTAAGCTGTAAGCCATCACTAAAGGGCCCTGAAAATCCTCAAAGCTCAACCATCATGACTCATGCCCAGTGATCCATATTAACATTATGATGTCAACAGAGAAATCCAGTTCCCTTATTGTCTTAAAGCTTTTGTTTATTGTCCTAACTTAGCCTCCCTTAACCTTTCATGGGATAGTGGCAATTTAGTTTCTTATATCCTAAGGTATATTCAGAGGCAGCTGGTGGGAGAGGGGAAGATGGTGGGGATGGGGAGAGATGCTGCAAAGGAAAAGAGCAGAAGCAGGTGAAGGGCAATGAGGACAGTAGAAATGGGTGGTAACTGATTGAGTTACACACTTTAAGTTTCAAGGCCTGTGCTGCTGGCAGAATCCCTGACCTGAGTGAGAAAGCATCATGTCAGGCAGGGCCTCCACCAGGCAGGGAGGAGTGGACACTGGAGTTGCCTGAGGAAGTTCCCGGGCCTCACTGTGGACTCCTCTAAGCCCCTCTGTTAGCCTTCTCTCCTGCATCTGCTGCTTGCTGGGTAAGCAGTCCACAGCCCGTGGAGCTCTGCTGCTGTGGTCTGTCCTCCCACAGTGGATTTCCTTAGTGTGGTAATTGACACATGAGCTACCAAGCTAAGTGTTCAGATCTTGCTGTGACACCTATGGTTGTGTCGCCTCTGGTCTGCTGTTCCAGGGCATTGCTGTGAGGATTCCCAGAGACAACTCACCCATGCCTTTAGAGCACTCTAATGGTACATATGGCCACTGCTTGGGGCCTGATCCCCTCCACTCCTATTATCCACGTCGCACATCCATCTTCCTCTGCTACCTACCAACTCTCGATCCTAGGAACATTACTAAATTTCCTCTGTCTTGTTTTCATCCACATGATAAATGGTACCTGCCTCAAAGTTATATACATGCTATAGATTGAATGTTTGTGACTTTTCCCTAATTTGTCAGTTAAAACCCAACCCCCAATATGAGGGTATTTGGAGGTAATTAGGTCATAGGGCAGTGCCTCCATGAGGAATTAGTGCCCTTATAAAAGAAGCCTCAGAGAGCTCCCCCTGCTACTGCCATGTGAGGATGCAGCAAGAAGCTGGCTATGTGAGCCAGGAAGTGGGCCTCGCCCGACACAGAATCAGCCAGCACCTTGATCTTAGATTTCCCCACCTCCAGCACTGTAATACATTTCTGGTGTTTATAAGACTGTTCATCCAGTCTATGGCATTTTGTTATAGCAACACTGACCAAGATAAGACACACACATTGCTGGCTGAATGAAGAGATATGTATGTTTAGGACAGTACTTGGCATGGAGAAAGGCTCAGAGGATGGCTTTCCTGTATCTGGGTGCACACAGTTCTGTGTTGTTTACCTGTTCACCAGGGCCACTCTCTTGATCTGTCCACTGTTGATTTCAGTAGAATAATAGATGAGAGAAAGTCTTGAGGGTTATATTTAGATGTAGATAGAACTCTTCAGAATCATAACACTGTTGAGTCACTAGCTGGGGGATTTTGTTGATTGACAGGGTGGTAAGGAGGAGTCTGTGATTTTGGAGCACAATTACAGAGCACTAGGGACTACTTTAAGAAAATCCCAATAAATAACATAGGATATTTATGATTTATAGGGTTAGTTTATTTATAGCCCCTTTAAAAAAACTTTATCATGAGAAATATTGTTAAGTAAATAAAACTTGGAAAATTGTAGGTACCCATTTTTTAAAAGGAGGCATGTATAATAATCTTCACATACATACAAATAGAGTTAGTATATGCATACCAGTTTGTATGGAAAAGATACCATGTGGAGATACCATTCTAGACTGTTAATACTGGTCTTTTTAGCAGAGTAAGGAATTTTTACAACATGCATTTCTATATTGTCAGAACTTTTAATTAATAACAATACCTGCTTCTTTACTATGTCAGAATAATTTAAATATATTTATTTTACCTATTAATATGTGAAAATGTGTGCTCCCTTGGAAAGTGTGATCTGTCTCTGGGATAGACAGATGTCAGTGTCTTGCCTGGAAAGTTAACTCCCTCTTACCCACGCAATCTGAGGCATGCTGGAAAGCGGTCCCAGACTCCAGTGACAGCAGCTTGTCAACATTTTCAAAATATGTAGATGCAGACCCATGGGAAATGACATCCAGCTGACAAAAAAACAAACAAAAAAAAAAACATACAGTTTTGCTCCCAAGGGCAGGACTGCCTTAACTCTCTGTATGGCCTGCAGATGTCGAGTTGCTGGCTCATGGAAGGTGTTCCCAGTCGCGTGCCCTCACCTGCCTCACCAGCCTTTGTCTGCCCAGCACCTTCCGTGCATGGTCTGCCTTTCCTGCGTCCTCCCTGCTTTCCCTTTCTATGGTTTCTCCTCTAGGCATGGCCAAGCTCTTACCGGCTCTCCTCAGGGCCCTGTCAGGGTCATGATTTCAGCCACCCTGGCCTCCATATGCCTCCCAGGAGGGCTTCTGCCTCTGGACCTCAGCTTGCTCCACCCTTTGTGGTTGTGGGCCTGCCTCAGCACTGCCCAGGCCCTTGCGACCTCAGGGCTGCTCTTCCTAGCATCCTGTTCCAAGGCTGGCATCTCCACCCTTGACTGAACCCAACAGGGTTCTGTGTAGACCCCACTGTAGCCAGAGAGTCCCTTTTGGCTTCTAGGAGGGGGCATGCTGGGAGGGTGAAGCCAGGGGCCTGATGGAGTTGACTCGCAGCAGTAGGGACTAAGTACAGGTCTAGGCCCCATAGCCCTGGGAACCAGGTGGTTCCACTGTGCCACTCACTAGGCAAAGAGGTGGACTAGCCTCTATGAGATGTCACTTCCTGACCTATAAGACAGAGAGGCTGGTGGCTCCTGGCCCAGAGAACTGTGTGCTTGACTGTGAGCTGTAAATGTCAAAGAAGAGGGAGCAGGCGCAACAGTGTGCCTGGGAGCCACCACCAGAGCACTTTGGCTATAATCCAAATCTCTTCCACCATCCCTTTTCCCTGGCCAGCATCCTTGTCTGTATCCCAAAGCCCAGAGGAGTGCTGAGCCTCAGCACAGAAGGCCCTGGGCAAGCATGTCCTCAGCTGTGCCTGTCCAGAGCTGAAACAAGTGCAGGCAGTGAGGGGAACAAAGGGGCTTCCAGGTGGCCTCACAAGTCCTCCCAGGATGCTCATTAGAGAACAAAGATCCCAGGAGCCTCAGTGTGAACTTCTGCTCACGTCATGTGAAAATGTGGTGATGTTAAAATCTCAACTCCTGGTCTCAGCAGAACTCCTGACCAATTCCCAGGTAAGAGGACTACACCACCTGCCTGTCACTCTTAGTGCTGGCTGAAGGTCCAGACCCCGCTGTGCAGCCTGAACTTGACTGAGCCAGGGGACGCCATTTGGTGCTGCTCCCAGGGAGAAAGACTTGCTGCCGTGTTGGCACCCAGCTGCTGGGTCAAGGTGCCTGTTCATATCGCAAAGAAGAAGTAAAGCCATCGCACCTCAAAAACAAAATGATTCAGGAAGAGAGAGAAGGCAGCACTGAGGAAGAAAAGGCTCAGCTTCTGCTTTTCTTGATGTCAGAAGAGGGTGTCCAAACAGGCCTTCTCTGGGGTGCTTGATTAGATGACTGGGCTAGGGGCTTCCTGAGAGTTGTATGTGTGTGTGTGTGTGTGTGTGTGTGTGTGTGTGTGTGAGAGAGAGAGAGAGAGAGAGAACAAGTCAAACTTGACAGCGGTTCATCCAGGAATCCGTCACAGTCCTCCCTCCCCAACTCCAACTGTTGGGGACAAGGAAGTCCAAGCTGCACTTTATGTGTCACAGAGACAAGAAGCCTGCCATCTGCCAAATGCTCATGTCCCCTTCTAAATTTATGCACTGACATCCTAAACCCAGGTTGATGGTATTAGGAGTTGGGGCCTTGGGAGAGGAGGGGAGGAGGCATGAGAGTGGAGCCCTTGTGAAAGCAGCTTGCTTTCTCTCTCTGCTCCACCATGGGACGACACAGCAGCATCTCTGTCCCTGAACCAGGAAGCCCTCACCAGAACCCACATCCGGCAGCAATTTGATCTTGGACTCCAAGCCCCCAGAACTGTGAGAAATAGATTTCTGTTTATAACACAGTCAAGGGTATTTTGTGGAGGCATTCAGACTGGCCAAGACCAGTGACACTTGGCTCAGGTCAAGAATCAGAAATTCTAGGCCTTTACTCCCTAAGAGCCAAGGTTCAGAGGAGGGCCTTCTAGAACTGCCTTTGATGGAGACATTTAGTGAATGGGCTTACTCACTGCAGGAAGGATTTTTCGTTTAGGGTGATCAGTAGTAGTCTCCTGCATCTTCTGTAAAGGACTGAGCTGTTGCACCCATCAGCTTAATAAGAGTTTTGGAAAAAGAGTTTGGGGAAAAAGTAGACCCAAGAGGGCTTTCTGTTTCTTTCCTGGGGATATGTCCCCCAAATTTCCCCTTCATACGGTTGAAGAGCCATTTATTTTATATAACTGGCAATTGATTCATTCCTAAAGAACCGGATCAGGACTGAAAATGAGCTAGTAATCAGTCTCCTAACAGGGTCACATGTTCCTGAAAGAAGAGACTGGAGATAGGGGACTCAGGACGTGAAGGCAGGTACGCTGTGTGTTCCTCCTGGTGCAGACAAACTTGCCCCAGAAGGGATGTGGGAAGAAGGGCAGGTGCAAAAAGTTATAATTTTAAAATTCTGTGGGGGAAGCATATGGGGAGAATGGACATTGAGGGAGATGGGTCAGATGTACCACTTCTTCTTCCAGAGTCCTGGACACCTCCATCAAATAAAAGTTCTCTGCTGCCAAAGGAGTCCCGTATTGAGGTACCCTTTCACAGAAGAGCATGTGCTTATGCCAGGGTGAATTCCTTCCGAGTAGTTTCCGCTTTCTCCTGGACGGCACCGTTGGACATGTTCAAGCGTACAGAAAACAGTTCAGAACAACATCCGTGACTGACGCGTTCGCCTGTTTATCATGCGCACTTTGAAAACGGTCAGACTGAAGGACCTCCTTCGCCCTCCCAGCTGCCCACCCTGCCCCACCTTCCACCCACCGCTGACAGACCTGTCCAAGTGAGTATGACTGTGTTCAGTTTTGCGTTTCTCCCAACACGGCAAGAGGAAACAAGCTTAAGGAACATAAAGACCTTTCTTGCTGGATGTCCCTGGAGCTTGGTCTGAAGGCAGCTCGCTCCAGGGATTCACTTGCAGGATTTTCTGTCATCAGGCACTGCGGGGAAAGCTTTTACATCCAGAAAACATGGCCAGAGGTTTTCTGCTCCGACCCTCAGACCCCCGTTTTTAGTGCTGAGTCTTTCTCTCTAGCTTCTTCACATCTTGGCTTCCCCTCCCGGAGCTCTCTCTCCCCTCTGAGTGCCTGCCTGCGTTGCATCTTGTGAGTAAGCAGTTCCCTGGCTGGCATGGTATGTCCTTCCTGGGTGGAGACCCTGTGTACATGCACTGTAGCAAGAAGGGTGATGCCTAGAGACCCACCCACTTACCTCCTCACTCCCCTTTACCATCTCCTCCTCTCCCAGGGCCAGCTGTGACCAACTTCCAGGTGCAAGAAGCCTTGGGCCCAGCCAGAGGTCACCTGATGCCAGTTAGCACCCAGTTCTCCACCCTCAGTGTATTTGCCCCTCCCCCGCACTGTGCACAAAGGAAAAGGCACACACACACATGTTATTAAAATGAACTGTTTATATTATCTCAGTTGAGTCAATACATTATAATGTATTAAAATGGAAAGGTACAAAATTGAAATAAATACTTTCTGATTCATGTATAAATCTTTTTTTGTTTTTTGTCAAGATGACTTTTATCGTCAGCACATGTCACAAGAAAACATTTAAAATGACACCGAAACAATCATTGAAATCATGGTGCATGGAGGAAAAAGGTAAAGAAAACAACCGTTGGCTTGTTTTGGCATGAGACCTTGATACAATTTGGGTTCCCCAAAACCATGTGAAGGGTGGTAAAATAGAAATGCTCAAAACTGACCTAAAAAAATAAACAGGCTTTACAAAAACCCTCTTTTTCTTAACCCAGCCGCTTCTCTACATGGTCTGCACTTACAATAGATACATTCATTATTGTCCAAGGGAAGATAGCAACTGCCTTTCGCTTAAAGAGCTTGGTGGAGAGGCTGAAGGATATGCTGCAGCTGAAGGTGAGAAGAATGTTCCAGAGAACAAAAAAGTCTAGATGGTCTTCAGGAACAGCACTGAGCATGATGGGGGTGGAGGGTCTCTGGGCGAGAGGTGAGGTGGAGGAGAGGGCGGAGTCCAGATCTGAAGCAGCGGAGACGGAAGGATGGAGTCTGGTCGTCCGTGGTCACAATGGGCCCGAGGGTCTCACCACCTGAGCAGCCCTGGGGTTTCCCTCAGCCTGGGAACACTGCTCTGTCAACAAGAGGCAAACTGTGGGCTTTGGAGACGGCGCTTGGGCCCTTTTCTTGCACAGCCCTGGGGAGACGGCCAGGCTCCCACTGGATGCTGCCAGAGGGGCTTCTCTCCTGGTTCTGACGGCTTTTTAGGTGGTCATTAAGGCAGTAAGGACATTAGCAAACTAGAAGTTAAGGGCAGCTAGGTTCAGCCAGATGGAAGGTAAACAACAGGGGAGAAGGGGTTCCTTTGTCCTCGGCTCCCCTCCCCAAGCACAGGAGGCCTCAGCTCCTGAAGCGCTGAGTTTACAGTACACAGTAGCAGAGGGCTTGCCCTTTGGAAGGCTCCATGGAAAGAAGGCTCAACCCTGACTTGGGGCAACTTAATCCGAGTTTCCTCTCTCCAGAATCTCTTCCCTGCAGTCACCCTCAGCTGGCTGGACTGGAAGATGGAAGCACCAGGAGTCATGCAGAAATTAGGTCAAGACCTTTGCTAGACATCATGGGGCCCATCCCTGTGGCCTTCAACTCCTTTGTCCAGAGAGCCAGGCTGGATGCTGGCCTGGCCCATGCTCAGCTGGAGAAGAGGACAAGCCTTTCAGATTCAGGAATGCCTCCCCAAGCAGATGAAAGGACAGCTAGGGACCAGGGGAAGCAAGTCCTGGGCGGTCTCTAGGAAGGGAAAGGAGCGCCTTTGGTCTGAATCACTCACAGGGAAATGGGCAAAAGACAGCACAGGACCGACAGAAGAACTAGGCCCTTCCTCGTGCTCTGCAGTGAAGACGATGGACAGTTACTTTGGAATGCTGTGGGAAGGGGAGATCCGAGAGCTGTCTGTTGTTCTGAGCTAACTTTTGGCAAGAGGCTGGATGATTTAACTGCAGCTGAAGAACTGGCTCTTGGGCCATTGCTGCCAAAGTGTACAATGACCTACTCCTACGTGTGACTTTGTAGACTTTGGTAAGCCAGATGGAAACCCCCTCCATCCTCCAGCATGAGACAGCAGGCTAGAAAGGATCTCTCCATGAGACGCCCAGGGCTGTGGATGCAGCAGCATGGAGACATTTCACTCTAACTACTCAGGACCACCTTAGCGGGACATTCACAGGGACGAGGTGTGTGCAAGGAAAAATGTCAGTCGAGATGGCCAGCCTGTCTGGGGACCAGCTCCCTGCCTGGCCTTTCTCTGGTGGAAGTAATCTAATTTTGGTCCTAAGAAAAATGGGCAACATTTTAACCAGGATTCTAAGAGCTTTAATAATAAATCAGTAATAAAAATCAAGCTATGGGGATGTGACAAAACCAGATTGGCCATGAGTTAGAGGTCACTGTTAGAGTCAATTGATAGATCCATAGGACTTCCTTGTATAATTCTACTCTACTATGTGTTTAAATATATGTTCTAAGTTATCCAAAATACTAAACAAGCCCTCTTAGAGAGTATCAAGCTTAATCCTACATAGGGTCCAGAGTCACCCAGGGAGTCACTGTAGAGATGGTATTAGGAACCAGTTGTCTTTCTGCAGGGATCAGGATCTTGTGGTTGGACTTACATTCTTAAATCAGTGTCATGACTTTTTCAGCTCTGCTCTGACCATACTGAAAAGCAGGCAGTGATCTTTACCCCTCCTCCAGTGAGTCTCAGCAACACTTAACAAAGGCAAATACGCTTGATTGCTTGGCTGGGTTTACAGACACCGTCTGGGGAGCCAGCAGAGCTCGGGAGCCAGTGGCCTTGGGTTTGTATATTTGTGTAGGCGGCGAGGTTTTGTGTTCATCTGTCCTGCCTGTTTGTACATAAGTTGAAGAATATGAGGGACACAGGACAGCCTTGCATCCAAGAGCGCTCATTCTGCTTAGGGGGAGTGGCAATCAAACTTCCTGACAGGTTCCCTGAGACTCCTGACCAATGTCAGCGCATTCCCACAGTGCTCTCTGAATTTTAGCATGGAAGAGCCAACAGGAAAGGAACCCTGTCCCTTTCAGTCAACCTTGACTCTAAAGAAAGTAGGAAGTGCCATCAAACCTCATGAAAATCTCAGCGTGTTTTGAAAGATGTCCACCAGCACCAGGCAGAAACGTGATCAGTGCTCAGTCACATAAATCACCAGGAGTGAATGCTCAAAAGAAGGTTCTTGTGAAGTGTTTGAGCTCTGGGCTCTTAACCTTGTAGAGGGAGAAAGGCAATGACATCCAAGCACTCGTCTCCACTGGTGGCCCTCAGATGGACCCTTTGCTGCAGAGCCAGTAAGTCCAAGGACCTCAGAGGACTGGCTTAACCCCAGCTTGAAGAGGGAAAGACTCATTTGCTGGGAGGTGCACTGTTCTGCCAGAAGCCCTGTGTCTGAGAAACACAGATCCTGGAAATGTCTACCTAGCTGCTTCTAATCCCAACTGTACATGTTGGTTCCTAGCACTGGGGGGAGGGGAGGGGCAATCTATCAGAGTTCAGGATGGGAAAATAGAGAACTGCAAACTCTGACAGTACACAGGAGGAAAGCAAGCACATGGATTCTGCCTCAGCTAGAGAAAAGATCAGATGCAGGGGCAGGGACTCGACTACATGGACTGGAGACAATGCCTACCAACTAGGCGCCACCTAGCTGAAGAAGCGACTGTGCATCCCTGGTCATCCTGTGTCTTTGGACAGGTCTCTGCCCTGAGCAGGTTCTGATACTCAGAGGAGGACAGGGGCTCCTCTGAGCACACAGCACACAGCAGCTCCATCCCTTGGTCCTTAACATCACCTTTACTTAAAGCACTGTGAAGATTGAAGAAAATGTAGCTGCCTGTCTCCAGACACTGCCCTCCCTAATCTTATACACGATGAAACTGAGGCACAAAGAAACCACTAATTTTTATGCAGTCCTTGTATGGATCTGGTGACACTCCTGGCAGAAAAGTCCGGGATCCCGCTTCCTGAATCCTTGAACATCTTCTATTACCTTTCTCCTGAATTCACATTTAAAGTCTGTCTGCCTGCCTATAACACATTAAGTGTACTAATACGTATAAAATATAAATAATCTGTAGATTCCTGCTTACCTTCCTGTCTTTTTCTTCTCCTTTATGTAACTAGGATGGTGGCGGGGGGGACCACCAACAACAAAAAAGGTTGTTCCGTGACAAGGGAAAAGCCCCAGTACTGCTCAGGGACTAGACCTCGGGAAGGAGAGGTGACAGCCCTGTCCGTGGGGCGGAGGTGCTTCAGATCTGGACTGTACAGCAATCAGATGAGACAGTTCAACAGAAATCAGCAATGGAGACGCCTGTGCCAGATGGAGCGAACGTACACAACCTGGTTTTAAGGAACAGTAAATACAATAGAGATAGAGAGATACACGCTATGTTGAATCTTGAGTACTGAAACAGTCATAAATAGAGTTATGCTAAATCAAAGAAGACGGACGTTATTGGGAAGAGTCTGGTCAACAACCAATCACCATTAGAATCAAAAAGTAAACCGGCCTTTTCACTGAGTACCTCCACGACATTTCTCAATGCACTAAGTACATTTTAACCATGCAAAAATACACAAACATCTTAACTAGGTTGTTTTTTTTTTGTTTGTTTGTTAAAAAAAATCAAACACCAACATTATGCATTTTTTTGTTAATTATATTGGTTAAAATAACAGCCACTGGCTGCCAAATATCAGATACATCATATACATATTTTTATACAGAATCTGGACAACACAACATTACACATCAAAGAGAGAAAGAGAGAAAAAGAGAAAGCGATTATTTGTTCCTTTGTGGGTTTGTTGTTGTTCTTGTTGTTGTTCAGTAAAAAAATAAAGTAAAATATGAGGAGCGATGCTAAGAAGGAAAACACTTCAACAGTTAGGAGTACATAGGGAGAACTGCTAATCAGAAATACAGGAGGAAAAGAGTTCATATTTCGGTCTGTTTCTAGAATTTTCTTCACTAAGAAACCAAGGAGCACAACAGGTGTATTGGTTTGGAAAAGCAGAAAGAGCAATAACATCATGCTGTCAGTTTCCCAGCACGTTTCCGCAAAAAAGAAAAAATCATAATCACAAATTAATTTCACAAGTTTGTTTTCACAAATGTCCTCCCTTACCTAGGAAGCTGGACAATGCAGGGGCGGGGGGCAGCTCAGTTGAGAGAGTCCTTGGCAAAGGTTTGGCCAAAACCGTTGGCCTTAAATTAGTTGGAGATGTGATCTGTCACGCAATGGAATGCGAGGTCACCTTGCTCCCTCTAGGCAAGAGTTCCCGTTGCCAGCCAGCCAGCTGGCCGGGAAACACCCCCATGACAAGTCCTGCTAGCAGGGCCCAGTCCTGCCCCTTAAACTTCTGGTGTCAACACAATCTTAAGAGTTCAACCTGGAAAGAAAACAAGACCTTGAACACAAGCTATGGAAGCACTACCGTGGTCATGGTCAGATACAAAAATGTGAAAATTCAGATGTAATCAAAAATACAAAATCAGTTTCAATAAGATTTGCTTTTTTTTTTAAACCATTACAGTGCAAGGTTTTTCAAATTACAGTAAAAGTTATGTGTCTGCTTACAGTAACTAGAGTAAGTCGCTGATTTTGTTCTCCTAGAATCAGAGGTCCCTGATAAGCGAGAATGCACCAGTCGGAAATCAACCCCACACCATAATGGACAGCTTAACAGAGAAGTTCACCAGGCCTCTGCCCCTGCAAACACTAACAAAAGAAGGGAGTTGTTTGCCCAAGTCACCAGTGTGAGGCTCTCCCGCATTAAAAAAAAAAAAAAAAAGAAAGAAAATAAATAGATGGTATTAAAATTCCAACAAGAAAATAACTAGAAAACCGGGCTGATGGTCTGAGGATCCAAAGGGAGTTCCCGCCTCACTGAGCTTGCCTCACTGTGTTTTGTTTTTTAAGAATGCTTTAGCACGAGCCTCCAGGGCAAGGCTGCTTGGCCCTGCAGCTCCCCTTGCCAGGCTGTTGGGGGAGAGAGTGGCATCACAGCGGATGGAAGAAAAACATAATAGGGTCAGGCCCACTGCACCGTCAGGAACCGCCCCCCAAAAAGGAAAACACAACAAAATTAGAGCTGGGATGAGGAGCCCCTGGCTGGCCAGTGGATGGTCCTTGCCAAGGCTGTCTTGCCTCTCAGAGTCTCGTGTTCTGAAAAGAAGAAAGGGGGAGACAAGTAGAGCCCCAAAGAATGGGCCTTGGGGAGAGGCTGAAAGAGAACAAGTGGCTACAGGAAATGAAAACAGGCGACTGTCTCTGTGTTCATGGGTGGGACAAAAGGAGAATCCAGGTGCTGCGGAAGAGCTACTTCTAGGGATTTGTAGTGCTAGTCTGGGATGGGCTAGTGGGTGGGGACGCGCTGCAGAGCCTCAGGGACCAAGAGGAGGGGACAGACACTCGGTACCTTGGGCACAGACAGCAGGCCAAAGGCCCCAGAAACCAGCTGGTGTGCTTGGCCTCCTCATGCAACTCCTCTCTGGCCTCCTCCTGGACCCACACCCAAGAAAAACCACTCTTGACCCATCTGACCAGCCTCTTTCTAGCCCCCCTAAGTCTCTTCTAAACAGTGTCAGGTGAGCTCTTCCCAGGTTTGCTGCATTTTAAAAGCAGCAAGAGGCTGTTAATTAGGGTGGGGGACTGGCCAGTCCTATGTGGGAGGGGGCTGTACCCTCGGGCATGTCCCGGGGAAACGGTGGCTGGTGGTTTGACTTGCTCCCTACCAGTGACCTGGGTACTGTGTGTGCAGGTGAGCAAACGCTTTACTCAAGCCTACAACCCGAGAAAGGAAAGAAATGCAATCTCCTCTACCACAGGAGGAATTGACCTTTAAAAAAGAACGTGGAGTGGTGTTGTGAGCTCAGGAAGCACTCAATAATTTTTTAAGACCTAGTCATGGGAGGAAATTTGAGCTTCCTCTAAAAACTTTGCTACATCCCTCAAGAAGGAAAGGAAGCTCCCTGAGACCCTGCAGGCTCAGTGCCCACCAGTGTCCCCACTGCTCTGAGTCTCAGACCCCCAGGTGGAGGTGGACAGCCATACTTCCTACATCATGTGCACTGTAGTTTGTCCCAGGAGTTACAGGATCAGGCAGAACCTGCGGGCCGTCCTGGCCGTCTGAGCAGT
This sequence comes from Ictidomys tridecemlineatus, assembly GCF_052094955.1. NCBI lineage: Eukaryota > Metazoa > Chordata > Mammalia > Rodentia > Sciuridae > Ictidomys > Ictidomys tridecemlineatus. Next base: position 6,512,145 of record NC_135490.1, on the reverse strand, counting down.
TCTCACGAACTCTGCTCTGACCAGAAGAGGTCTTACCTTCCGAGACGCCTGCATCCCCTTTCTTGCGAAGCTTGCCCAGCGTTCAGCCTGCTCTGATGGCTATTTTAGCTGAAAACATAGTCTGTGCTGCTTTAGCTCCTACCCACAACCTGGTCCTCTGATCATTGCTCTGAGTGCTACCAAATGTTTGGTCCGCCCAAGCCAGGGGAGATCTACAGGGGCTGCTGACCACAGTTCTCCCCTTGGATGGAGGGTTTTCACCAGCAGGTTGGCCCGAACAGCCTCTATATATGCCCACCCGGACTCTTCTGACAAATCCCAGAGTTCTGCCTCATTAGATCCACCCCTTTGAAAGATGCACTTCTTATCTGGTGTCTGCTGTTGAAACAAAATTTAAGGATTTGTGATCACAGATGTATTTCCATAGACAAAGAGACAGAACAAAATTAGGGTTTGGGAGGATAAGGAGTGCTTAATTAATGGCTAAAGAAATGCTTTGAGGCTGGAAGATTCCCCAGGACAAGGCGGGGACGTCCCACTCCAGGTGTGTTGGATTATTTTGTATCATTTTCTTCAAGTTGTGGAGCTTCCTTTAGTTGGAAGTGACTCCCAGGAATAGGGTTTGGAGAAGAGACACTGTCTGCACAGTGGTGAGGGGAGGTGGCCTATGCTTTTCCATCTCTCAAGAGAAGGGCTTTGCACGTCACCGGCTGGAGCATGGGGTTCTTGCTTCTCAGTGGTATGTGACCTTGGGCAGATCATCTTCTCTGACCTTCAGATTCCTCATCTGCATGTTGGACAGGACGTCACTTTATCCACAGTTGGAGGACAGGGGGGCGGGAAAGCACACCACAGGCCCAGCAGAGAGCCCCACTCACTCACTCAAAGCACGGCACCTCCCCCTGAAGGGGGCTCAGTAATTTTCTGTATCCAAAGTACGTTCTTGGTGAGATGGTGGTCGGTCATCAGCTCCAGGTGGACTCTTAAAGGACCGCCCGTGGTGGGGGGTTTGTGGGATTATTTTTTGCTTGGTTGTGTTTGGTCAATGATCTTTGCAGATCCAATGTGGCCAATTCCTCTCCTATGACAAGTTAATGCTCTGGACTTCACCCAACACTTTAAACTGCTTGATGTCGACCACAAACTGGGGACTGGAGGAAGCAAAGTGTTTTTAATCTTCAAGATAGCAGTTTTGAGTATTTTTATTAGGGCGGTGGGCAGTTGACTTCACTTTTTTTTTTTTCAAATTAAGAAAAAAGTATAGTTGGATTGATGTAGGAGATAGTTACCACTGACTTAAGGAGGCTGTGCCTGGGCTCCTATGCTCAGACACATTGGGATGGGTTGGGAGGAAATAAGTTCCTTTCTCATTTGCTGGATGAGTGGGTGTGTTGAGAATGAATTCTAGGATGAGAAGGGACCTTAGGGAGTGTCATTGTCATCTTCAGAAGAGGAAACTGCTGGGCTGTATGTTAGCCCAGTGGTGAATTCCATCACCAGCTGCTGTGCTTGGATGCATGTAGAGAGTCGAGATCCTGCTTGGAGGAGAGGAATTCTAAGGAGGAATGGATGACAATATTTCATTAGTCTAAAGGGGCAACATGGGATTGTCATAGGGCTGCTTATCTCAGAGGGAACCTTTGAAGGTAAGGTGACCGATACCAGGCCTGTGTTGAACCTTGTACTGGGTTACTGTGTCTCTCTTGTCTGTTCCTAAGAGAATATCCTTTTTCTTTGTTCTCTTTAATCCATAAACCTATTCTTAGCATACTGCTTCACTCGGTCTCTAAATCCACAGGGGCCGGGACTTAATGGCTAGACTGACAGCTGCGATGGTGTGGCCACGTTGGGTTTTGGGTCTTTCGTTTCTCCTGGAGGTGATATGGTAAAGAGGCCAATTCTTCAGCCTCCAGGTTGAGGCTAACGAGATTGTGGGGGACACATCCCACTCTCTAGAGCAGTCTGTCTTGGGGAAAGAGGAATCTTATCTCACCCTCCCTTCTCTTTGCCTCTTATCTCTGGCTAAGCCATTTTCCCCAAGAGAGCACTGCTGGGAGAAGGGCTTTCGATGATCTTGCGAGAAGCATCCTCTATAAATGGTGGTCCATAGAGATCACATATTGTTGCACCATGGGGGCTACTTTTAAGGAAAGGGGGGGAAGATGAGGGGATACCTTGTGGACATTGTTTCTTTATCAACTGTCCCTAATGTCCTAACTTCAGATGGCCACGCGAGGACCATCAGTTGCCCTTCATCATATCCCATGTCATCTCCTCTGTCTTTGAGCCCAGTGGTGCTAAGCTGTCTTTCTTCCTTTCCCTCAAACCCCATCACTTCTGGCCTCGCCCTTCAGTGCAGGAGCTCCCCACAACTCAGCACTACGTGGCTGCAAGGTCTAGTCAGGTGCCTGGGATCTCTGCAGGTGAATGATGAGGAGTCAGACGACTGCTTAATGGAAAGAATCAGCTGTGCAGGAGCTCAGGGACCCTTGGCTCCCAAGAGAAGAAAGCTCTACCTTTAACCTCAGGGGAGATGGCTGCCAGTGTTAGCATCAGACAAAGCCAGGGTCTTGGCAAGCTTTCTGAAGCACGGTAAGAGCCCAGGTCCTCAGAATGGCCAATCTGGAAGCAGCTACTCTGGTTAAGTCCAGAGCTTTACTGCTCAATTTCTTTTTAGCAGCTTGGGCCCCAAAAGATAATGGTGCCACACACTTCATACACCACTTCTCTACCATATGGAGCGATCCTGCCAAAGGCCAAAGAAACCTCCTGAGATAATCAGAAGAATACCAATTGGCTTCAAATATAGGTTTGCAAAAGATGGATGCTAAGCAATTTTTCACAGAAGATTCTTGGAAATAAGGGAAAGGCTTTCTTTTCCACATGTCAGACTCAGCTAATGCTCTACTCTCAGCCATCTCAAGGTGACTTGTTTCTTCATAGGTAAAGCCACCCTCAGCTGCTGCAAGCCCAGGTAAGATGTACCACAACAAACCTCCAAGTTCAACTCGATCATGGGAAGAAAAGAAAGGTAAGAGGCTGTCACAAAGAAGCAGGGAGAGTGTGGTCGGGGGTGTGGTGGAGGAGGCAAGGGCTCTCGGTCCAGACGTGGGGCATACCAAGTGGCTTTGTCTCTTACTAATGGAGGGGAGATGGGAAGGCCATTCAGTCACCTAAGGCTCATTTTCCTCATCTGTAAAACAAAGCTGTACATTATATCCCTGCAGAGAATAGGGTTGCTGCAGAGAATAACTTAGGTGAACTAAGAAAATAGAAAAACACTTAACAAATCGGCGTGAAGCAGAGGCTCTGTCAATAAGAGCTGAGTATGAGATGAGTGACAGTTTGCAACACAGACTTGGCAGAAGATAAGGTGTGCAAGGTACATGGGGGCCAGCGAGAGTCTGCGTGTCACCCTCAGTGGATGCACACGGGCAGTCAGGCTCACCGGAGCCCCAGCTGGCAGGTGGTACAGGGAATGATCAAAATTTAAACTCTCGAAGCTTGGAGTCAAAAATGACTTGTGCAACGTAGAAGTCCACCTTTTTAGAACGGGTGCTGGGCTGACAGGGTTGATCAATCCGCTCTGGGGCCAGAGACGGGCCCCATCCTACTCTCGCTGGAAAGGTCCTGGGCCGTAGTTGACAATAATATTATTTTCTATAGGTTAAAGAGAGAATGACTATAAGGAGTCAGACTAAGAGAACTCAGGGAATTCTGAGGCTGTTTGTTCTGTTAATAAGTGCTAAAGTCCAAGAGCCAGGTGCAGTGGCACAAGCCTTGAATTCCCAGTGGCTCGGGAGGCTGAGGCAGGAAGATCGCAGCCAGCCTCAGCAATCTAGGGAGGCACTAAGCAGCTCAGTGAGACCCTGTCTCTAAATAAAATAATAATAATAATAATCATAATAATAATAATAATCATAATCATAGAATAAGGGCTAAGGTTCAGAACTGCCATTCCCTGCATCTCCACTTCAGTGTGCTGGGATCTGAGGTCCAATCAGAGGCAAGGTTACATTGAATGGCAAAGATCAATGCCGAGAACAGGTCTGTATGGGAGGTTTTCCTGCTGCCCTGATTCTTTGTGCCTTCGCATCTCCCATCCGATTTCTGAATCCTTTGTTTTTGCATTTTTCTAATCTTCAGAACATGAAATCATGTTGAACAAACTGTAAGAGAAACTATATGCCGGGGTGAGGAAATTGGGGGCCATTGAAGAAAGGGTCAGAAAAAAATCTTTTTCAGCCCCCTCTTCTAGATTCTGGTGGTATCTGGAAAGGCCCAGAATCATTGCACAGATTATAGGAAAAATGGGTCTTACTCCAAATTGCAAGGACCCAGTCCCTTATCAGGAGATACTGTGACCACTGTTACCACTGCTGTGACTGCTACAGTGGGGGCCCAGGGCTGATAATGGTCTGCATGGCTGGACTGGTTCTGGCAGGCTGCAGTGATCTCAAATGCTGGGCTGGCCAGGGTTGAACTGAAACCTTACTAGGAAACAGAAGCTGGCTCTTCTCTGTCTCCTGGGAGGCGTGGGCATTAGGAATTTCATTGACTGTTCAGATGCCTTCCCTTTGACCTTAGCAACTCAGTGGTCCCACAAAGCAAATGTAGAATGGTCGATTCAAACCTTCCAGTCTTCTGACGTCCCCTCACAAGCAAGACCCCACTTTGGGCCTCATTCCTCCTGGCCTCTACCAAGTGTGGAGGACCAGAGGGATAGGTTTCAGACACACCAAGGCCACAGTGCACTGAACTTTGAGCCACGGCATGCATATATGAGCACCACGGGATGCACACTGGACACATGTGAGCACCACAGCATGCGCACTGGACACATGAGCACCTGCAAGCCCAGCTCTTGGGGTCGTCCTTGAAGCCTTTGAAGAGGGAATGTGGTTATCCACCAGGGGAGCCATTTCCTGAATCATGTTCCAACCCAGAGTCAACACAGCGGCAGCTAAAGGAGTGTTCTTTCCAAAGGTCGAGTGAACATGAACAGACAGTGAAAGACACAGTATGGCACGGACATGCACTGCTGGGAACGGTCTTGCTTTCCCATCAGAAAGTGAACAATGACTTCCATGAGTGAGTGATGAACAGGCCTGTGGGCACGGCTGACCTATGCATCCTCCTCTGTGCAGCCCACCAATCCTTCCACCCTGACCCGATGCCAGGATTTTTGAGGCCTTCTCTTGTACACTGCTTGGAAGTATCTTCTTGTTTTGGAATGCCCAGTGCACCTCTTCCCACTCTGTGGGTGCTATTTTTCATTGTATTATGGTTACTTAAACGTATTTCTTATCTCTTCTATTACATTCCTTGAAGTTTGTTTCTCCCTTTAGACCCTCCAGGGTCCCAGCCCTGTGCTTGGCATAGCAAGTGTTCAATAAATACTTGGTAGTCAATTGACTGATACTGTCTGGCAGGGAAGTTCCTAGAAGGTAAAATTGATTTGTTATCTGTCACCTTGTCCTTGTGCAAGGAAAGTCAGTGCCCGGCAGACCCAGTGGCCAGGGAAGTCCACGTGCAAAAAGTCTCTACCTGGTTGTGCAACACTTTGATTTCAGGGTAAAAGAGATCTTGGCACCCGTGGCCACATGCCATTGAAACACACCTGCTGCCTCTGTTCCAGTGATCCAAGTCCCTCAGGCCTAGAAGTTATTCTTGTCCAAAAGCAGTGCACCCAAAAATCAGCTGGAGCATCAGAAGTAGATTTCAAACTGGAACTTAAAACTGCACCCAAAGCATCTTCATCCAGAAGGACAGCTTCCCAGGACAGTGCCTTCTCCCCATCTAGGGGCAAAGAGGCACCCAGACAAGCAACACAGAGAAACACTCAGCATTCTCAGCAGTGCAGGAAACTCGCTCAACAACCCAAAGACAGGGGTCAAGCCCAAGGGCCAACCTGACCTGCAGAGACGGGTCAGACAGGGGGAGAAGGCAATCCTTCCTTAGAGAGAAAAAAGCTCACCTTCCTTCCCGCTCTCCCAGGCTGCTCTACCAGGCAGGGCTTCCTCCAATCCAGGGAGCTTTGCCCACGAGGGGCACACGTCAATGCAGGGATGGAACTGGCTCATCTGGATCAGAAGTCCTGTGCATGCGTTCACCTCAGGTGAACATTTGGACTCCTCCTCTAAAAGAAATAGGTTACCTCTTATGCTTTGAGTCACCAGTATGTGGCTTTAAAGGTCTCTGCCACAGATGGAGAAAGATCGTCTACCCCTAAGCCTGGCATTCCTATCATCTGTGACCTGGGTATAATGGGTGTGGCCACAGGAAGGTGCTGCAAGAATGGAGGCGGCCCAGTGTTCAAACTCAGAACAGCCAGCAAGCCCTCCCTGAGGAGCAACTGGGGGAACAATGTCTTCTAGGAGTGAGTGATGGACAGGCCTGTGGGCATGGGAGACACATGGAGAGGTGGAGAAAAGAAGGGCAGGTGCGGGTGCGGGTGCGTCTGCCAATGACTTTCTCTTGACACTGCACAGGATGGAAGGAGAGGTAAAGGAAAGAACCTAACAAAAAAAAAAAAAAACCACCTAAGAATAGGCTCCTCCAAATCCACCATAGCTATGTCACCAAAAGAGAAGGGACTAGTAAGAATTGTGCTTTCTAGTAAAAAAAAAAAAAAAAAAAAAAAAATAGAAGTGGAAAAAAATAATCTATAGCAAACATTTCTCAAATATTTAATGATTTCAAAGGAAATCTTGAAATCTTGGGAAGCTCAGTGAGGTAGCAAATCCCTTAGAATCAAAAACCAGCTTTGGAAGCATATTGTCATCATGCCCGTGTGTGTGTGTATGCCATGTGTGTGTGAATATATCATATATTCCCACTCACCTACTTACACATATGTATACATACATATAAATATATATTTATCATTATATTTTCCCTCCAAATCAACACCAGTGTGTTCCACCTTCTGTATACATTTTTATCTACATTTAAATTCTTCGACAGACCATTTTACCATAAAAAGAGAGAAATAGGAAGAACAGGAAAAGTAGAACCAAGCCAGAGTTGTTTTAAATGCCAGTTCAGCATTGCTAAAGAACATAGCAAACCCTCCAAATTACAAGTTAAAATGTCAATTATCAATGCACATCAGCAATTCTGTATGATTAAAGAGGAAAAAACAACGTGTTATGAATTGAATCTCGTGTTCTCACTTTCTGTAGCATCGAATGTGCTTTATGGGAAGAGGATCCACTTGTGGAAATGATTCTCCTCCTTTCAATTACTATTTGCCATAACTCCTTGGAGCTCAGAAATAATAAAACACCTAGAGAGTTCTACAGAAGGGTCATTTTTAAGGATATTTTACTCTCACTTACAGACCTTTCTTTATCCCATTTAAAACATATTAAGTGAAGTTGAGAAAAGCCTTACATATTTTTGGCCAAAGACACAGAAAAACAAGGATTATTGAACCATACACATTACGGAGGGCTCACGACCTAGGTGTGCTTAGCTAAAGGAAAGGAATTCTGTCCAAACTTCTAGATAAGGAGAATCAACTGTAGACAATCCACCTTCTCTGCAAGATCCCATGAGCCAGTCCTGTAATTGGTCAGGACTCTTCTGAAAAACTTGAGTCTTTATGGCGTCGCTGGCTTGTAGTCTACAAATATTTCCAGAGCACCGTCCCTCTTAATGCATGGTATGAAAGAGAGTTCCAGAAGGTTTAGAGAAGAGGTGGGGGCTGGGCACAGCATAGTTCACCACCAAATAGCACAATACACAAAATCAACCTAGAGAAAATGGCAAATTCAAAAAGTCGAAAACAGCCAAATTAATCAAGAATACTAGGAAGGCCATGAGTCCCGGATTTCATGCCAAGGAACTGAAGTTGGACATAAGTAAATGTCAAAAGCTGCAGAAAGTTAAAGCCAAACAAATGTTTCCTTTTTCCCCCTAAGCACAAACCTTTCCTTCTGTACCCAAAGCGCAACGACGTTGATATGGGTCATTTTATCCGGAAATTCAAGTCTGCAGAGACACTTCCCTCTGATCACTTGAGTCCACAGAAATAAAGCACCTTTGAAACCAAGAGTTGTTCAAGAATCCTAGTGTCTTATTCATGTATCCAAAAAGTACAGTTAAAATAATTAGGATAATTCATCAAAAATGACAAACGTAACAATATTGACTCTAGTGAATAGGCGGAAGGGCTCCCGAGGACAGTTCACCACTAAGAATAGAGCACAATAAAAGGCTATGACGTTTCATGAATATTCTGTGTTATAGCTTTGAACTTTATTGCAAAGCAAAAAATATATATTTTTATATATATATATTTTTATCTACATTTCACCTCTGACATTGTACACAACACGAAAGCACAGGAAACCAAAAAAATCATAATGAGGTAGATACATAACACTTACAGATGGAGGAGACTAAAGATTTTAAATTTGGCTTAATACTGTGGTCACCAATGTCTGCATTTCCAACACAGCAGCAAGCGGTAATTCATGGGGCAAGAAGCCCAGGGATCTCAAATCCAAAAATAAGCCCCATCAAAAATACCTGCTTCAAAGTGAAAATGTTTTTTCTTTTAAAGTCAGGGTTTCAGATGTATTCAATTGAAAACCCTGGTGAAAATGAGAAAAAAAAATAATTTTGCTTTTGTATCCAGGATAAAAAAAAAAAAGGAATTTTCTCTTCTCTAATCAGGAGTAACCGGTCCCGTGGGGCTGTTGAAGGCGTTCTCATGGGGTGGGACAGAGCACCTGGCAGGCTCGGCAAGGTTTCGTCCTTTTCCCTGTGGCAGTCCTCACCACAGAAGCTACGGAGACCCAGACCACTGGCCTCAGGGCTGTGAAGTCTCTGGCGAGCTTTTCCTCTGTGGGATCAGCTTCTCTCAGAATGGTTAGAGTAAGGGGCACCTACCAGTTGGGAACCCCGGGACAGCCCTTTCCCCCTATTATCTCCACTAACAATCATTCCCAAGAAGAGCTTAACAGGTGGCCATGAAGAAGGCCATCTTCCATCTTCATTTCTAACTATAAGTGCATTGTCACTGTTTGATGCCACCATCAGGTGGTGGTCCCTCCCTGTTCTCTGTGTCGTGGATGACGGGAAGATTCCTGGGGTCCTGAAGATGGATGGCAGGGTGGGATGAGGACAGGGAGCAGGAGAGGAGGACCCTTGGCTGCTGGGGTAGCGGCTGGAGGAACAGAGCATGGAACAGCCAACCAAGGAAGGGTCAGGTCAGTGGACATCTGTGGCTCCAACCAGATAGCCAAGGAGTAGCTGCTGGCTTTGTCCTAAGTGACTAGAAGGCTCTAGAGACCCTAGAGAAAAATGCAGAGAGCAGGGCTCAGATCCATCTACAGGACTCTAATGGAATCAAGTTTTCTTGGATGGTTTAATAGCTATTTTCACTCATGATACCACCCTGCTTTTGGTGAGATTTGCTCTACTTAGAATCAGCTGGGAGCCGCTGCAGGCCAGGTCAGCCTTTGGCCAGGGGAACACTAGGGGTCCCAGTGGATTGCCTGGTTCGTTAGGGGAAGATGGGAGAGGGCATCATCCCTGGCTGAGAACCACCAGGCACAAGCAGGGCGCCCCCCGCCCCAGGTGTGAAGTTGGTCTCTGCTGGGTGGGATCACCCTGTTCTCCAGGAAGCCCGTGCTGACTGGGTTGCCCATGCACATGTGCTTTGGTCCTCCAGCAGGACTGTGAGCGCCCGGGGAGACCCTCTGCTAGGGTACAGCACCTGGCCCATGGAGAGGAGGGCATCATCTATTGTGTTTGGAGAATGCAACAAGAGGAGCAGTTTGGGTGGAAGGGAAGGTATCCATGGCATTCTCAGGGCTTTGGTCACCCATGAGTACCCCATGAATACCTGTCCCTGCTCGAGTAGCACCCAGAGCCCCTTTCCGCCTTCCTGGATCCATCCCAAGGGAAGACTCAGAGTTGAACTTTGAACATAAAATATCCAGCCCCGGGGGAAAGGAACTAAAGTCAGAGTCTGAGGAACAGCTGAGGTCACTGTGAGGCCGGGCCACTGGCTGGGCAGGAGATTGGAGGTTGGGTGTGTCTGTCTAGAGCTATTAATTTTAGGAGGAAAGATGGGCGAGTTAGTGACTCCTACTGTTGCCTTCAGGAGATGCTGGACAAGGCAAGGCCAGGGCATTTCCTAGGGTCTCTGAGCCCTGGGAGACACCAGGACTGCAGTGGGCAGCGAGCAGGACTGCAGTGGGCAGCGGGTGGGCAGCACTGAGGGAGATGCCTGACTTCAAGGCTGCATGTGAGAAGGGGAGGGCCTGCGGATGAGGTGAGCCTGCTCCACGCCCTGCAATCCAGTGTGCTCCATCGCTGAAAAGGCCCAGCTCAGAAGGGTTCCCCCCATGGATAACAGCTTGTCCAGGGCAGGATTAGGATTGTGGGTGTGCGTGGGCATGTGCGTGCCCAGTAGGTAAGAAAATGATATGACTGCTGTAACAAACTTGTGAAGCCTGAGGCGGTGGTGGAGGAAGCACAGGTGGGTCTCACCAATCCCCTCAGCCAGTCTCCCTCCCCTCCCCTCCTGCACTCTGCTCTCCTCATCTGTACTCTCTCCTCCTGTGATCCAGTTCATGAGCTGTGAGCATCCCTTTCTTGAGCCACCTGTTCTGATGCCCTCTTTGCCTTCTCTGGTTAGCAATTGACGGTGGTTTATCTCCCCAAGTTCAAATACATCAGGCCAGCGCTCAAGGCTTTTCCTAAGTGCTTTTGCTCATCTCACTGTTTTCTACCTTTCTGGTTTGGATCCATCCCAGAGGTCACCAGGCTCACCCCTGCCTTTGAGAATTGGGGAAATAGACTCCAGGAAGGCCAGGGACGAGCCCAGGAGTGTGGGGGCAGAGCAGACACGAGCCCCCGGTGCTCATCCCAACCTCAGGATGTCCTCAGCCCAGCACAGGGAGCTTCTGGCTGGGTCATTCCTGAGGCCATGCAGCAGCCACCATCTTCAAAACCCACTTAAAACTGGCCCAGAGAAGCTCAACTTCCTTAATTTGCTCTAATTCCAACTATCTCTCTTGTCCTGAATCCTTAGAAAAACAGTCCACTCATCTGCAAGTCATCTCTTGAGATCACGGAAAACAAGAAGGAGGCCTGGAGGTTCTCCGACCAGAGAGGGCGCCCTGGAGGGGTGCAGAGGAAGCCAGGCTTGGAGTTCTGGGTGGAAGAGAGGCACCCTTCCCAGGGATGCCCTACTTCATGAATTATCACTAAGTCTCCCTGCTCTTTGCAGCTTCTGCAGCCACCCTGATAGGCAGGACACTCAGGCTTTCTGTGTCTGTCTCAAGCAGTCCATGTGGGTCATCAGGAGCCACGTGGTCTTGGTGAGCCGTTGGGAGAGGGGTGAAGAGGAGAGACCTCGGAAGGGAGAGGACCGAGTCTCCAGTTCTGACCTCCAGCTGTGTCCCTGACTCACCCGGTGCAAGTCAGGGGCACTCCTTGAGCCTCAGTTTCCTCACTGTAAGATGGGTGGGGCTCTCTCGCCTCACAGGATCCAGGGGGGTAATCTGGGTGAGGACACTGACACAGAACCTCATGCTTCACTGCCACTCCCTCAGCGTCAGCAGAATCTGAGCTCTCCTGTTTCCACAAGGGCACAGCTGCAGTTGGCTGACGTCACTGCCCAGGTCCCACCTGGCTTATGTGGACACCTGACATTCCTGGGCCTGCGGTAATTCTGAGTACGTCTCTCCGTGCAGAAACTGTCCCCTGCTACCCCAAGAGGAGGCGCAGCATGCCTGACTGGATTTCTTCCCCAGGAGCAGCCAGCTGGGGTGGGCTCTGGGCCGCACCTGACTTCCCTGGCATTTGGAACTGTGCTCCTGGGGGCCCTGCAGGGTCTCAGCTGCTGAGGGATGGCCAGAGCCCACCCAAGGGGTCAGCCCAGTTGTGCAACAGGACGCAGCCACAAGATGGGAAGCTTCCTCGGCAACGCCCGCCTGTCTGTGCTACCAATGAGCTGTCGGGCAGATCTGGATCCGGGGTGACTGCCTGACTCTGCCCAGCCGGAGAGACATCCCTGCCAGAGCAGCAGGTGGCCACCACCCTAAACTGCACTGTTGCCCTTCTATGTTTAGCCTCCAATCCTTTGCCTCTTGGAAGACCTGGAGACTTTGTGTCTCAGAGGCCAGAGATGAGGGGCGTCACAGGGCAGGACCTTGGCCCCTTCTGTGAGACCCCTCAATGAGGGCTTGGGAAATTTCATGTGGCCTAGAACTGATCCTGGCAGAAATTTCTCAGCCTCAGATGCATTGGCTTCTGGGAAAGACAGCTGGGGCTGCTTACGTAAGGGCTGCACCTCACAACAGACCTAGAAGTCTCCAGGAAACTACCTCACAAGATAAAGAGGACCCCCTTTTCAGGAGAAAAAAAGAAGGGGTGAGAAACTCCTGGGGTGGGTATGGTGTGCGGGCAGGACAAAGCAAATGAACAGCACTTGGTTTAGATCCCCTGAGTAGCTAAGAGAGCCGTGGGCGACAGGGGGAGGAGACCGTGTGCGCTCACCAGAGGACCCGCCTCCTTCTTCATCCCCAAAGAACTCCCTCCGAGCCCCGCCCGCCCGGCATGCCACGGGGGCGAGTTGTGCTAGAGCAGTTAGGCAGTGTCTGAATTTATCTTTTAAAAACTGTCTTGGATGGCTTGGCCACCTTGTGCAAGATTTGTAAACCATGAGCAAAACTCAGACTTGTGCAGACTCAACCAAAAAAAGTCAAGAAGCTGCCTTCTGTATGCAGGGCTCCCCCTGCCTAGTTGTGCTTTGTGTCACCCCGGTCCTCTCTTCTTCCCTGAAACTGCTTTTTTAAAACCTGGAGAAGGCGTGCCAATTCGGGTGAATTGGCCTCGTGGTAGTTTGTGAATGTGCTAGAATCCACTGCGCTCCCCACAGCTAAGGGTCATGTTCCCAGTATGCCTCCCGATGGGTGTGCTGAGGGCTGGCTTCCTGAGCACTTTCCACATCAGCCTCTGGAAGATCCCCCTTTTACCTACATCTCAGAATGCAAGCAGAGACACTCACCCCACGAGGGCAAGGTGCCATGGCTGGCTGGCGGGGTGTGGGGGAGGGTATTAGCAAGGGCAGGAAAGTGGGACTTGGCACTGGGTGTGGTGCATAGACTAGGAGAGTAGCTGGGAAGGAAGGGTGCTGTAGGCCGAAAGATAAGGCGGAAGATCCTAGCTGACCCTCTGGGGACAGGTTACTCCATAGAGATGACCACAAATAAGTAAAGAAAAAATACCAAATAGGTCAGGTCCTTCCCAGAGTACACCCGCTCCCTGCCAGGCTTTCATTCAGGGCCAGGATGCAGGTGCTCGCCATCCCCACCCCCACCCCAGAGGTCACATGCTCATTGTTCCACTTAAGCCAAATTTTTTTTTTCTTGCCTTAAGTCAATACATCCCCAAAACATATACTAGAAAAAGTAGACTCTATAAAGAAAATAAATATTTCAAACCAAGCAGAGGAATGAAAACAAGTTGTAAACATGTAACTTAAACATACAATACATACTAGTTCACTTACAGAACCAAACGGGGCCACATCGAATCGTTTCAAATGAAAGAAAGGGAAACTTTTGTTGTTGCTAGCTCTTAAATTTGGGAAAAGAATCGCTGTAGCATGCTCACCTTGAACCAGGGATTGGGTATTGTGGTTCTTGGACAAAGGAAAAATCTGTGAGCGACGTGGAAAAGAGTGGGGAGATCTGAGGTGAAGGAGGGAGGGGAGAGAATCTGGAAGATTGCATAGTTGTGAAACAGTGGCTTCTCGTCAAGGTGAACAAGTGCATCATCTGATAAAATAGAATTTGATATATTTTTTTCTGTTCATTTCTGTTGGCGGTATTTTGTTCTCTGTCCACCAGACATTTCCTACACTGAAACATATACAGTATACACACACACACACACACACACACACACACACACACACACAGGTGCTAGCACTAAACACCTGAAGCGCACAGCCATCCTTTGAGAGGACCCCTTGCCGCTCGCTCCAGCGAAGTTTGGATTCACCAACACACGTTTCCTGCATCCTCGCCCCACTTCTTGTCCAAAGTCATCTCTGATTCTTGCTTTCAGTAGCAACTAAAGGTGGGGGTGGGGGGATGAGGGCAGGAAAGAAAGCACCAGAAATGGTTCGATTTTCTTATTGAACTTCTGTGAAAAGGCTCCGCATTTTGGTAGGGAAGGGCCACTAGTTTTTAAGAGATGGGAGGAAAAAAACAACACTTTTTTTTTTAAAAAAACTTTCTCGAGGTCACCATTATTTGTTATCATCCTATAGGCAGCGGCATTTTGACAGTGCTGTGGAGAAACCTTCAAACGAGGAAGAAACAACACCAAAGTGTAACATCAATGCTTAGAACATTTAAAAGCACATCTACATTTTAATTTATTTCCCTTTCCTCTTGTTCGGCCTACTTCTCATAACACGTAGAATAAATTGGAAGTAAGAATAATTTCCTCTATTGCACTGGGCATCCCTCATCCAATCCCCACTGTAAAGCTCTCTTGCACACACACTTAAAAGTTGTGAACCAAGTGAAAATTAAAATAAAGATGAGCACACTGTACATTTTCCCATTCTTTCTGCCTTAAGCACATATATATGTAATATATATATGTATATATGTGGTAGTTTACATTAATATAGGAAATAGCAAAGATCTTTTAGTTACATTTTACACAGAATCTCTGCATCTTATCTTTATATTCTATTCTCTCTCACTTTTTGGATAAACAATTGGCTATAACAAGCTATAGTAAGGCTTCACAGAAATAATTCTGCATGTTTTGTTTTTCTCTAAGAACCAAAGTATATAAAATGAGGTTTGATTCTAGCACCTTATACAGTATTAGCAATGTTGTTTCCTTGGGAGAAATTTGCACTACCCAATGCTCTATGTGAATCTCGACCATTAACAATATTCAAAGGTATTGCCCAAAGGGAGGACACAGAACAGAGATGGAGAAGGAGAGAGAAACAAAGCGAAACCCCAAGATTAAAATCTTAGCAACATACAAACAAAATATGAAAACAAATCAAGTTGCTGTCTCCAAATTAATGATTTAATGATTCAGCGCCACCAATTAGTCCTTTGAAGTCACCCTTCCTCATGAGGTAAGGAAATAGTATGACACCCATTTTTGATGGGGAAACTGAGGCTGCGAGAATGACACAGGTCACAGAGAAATCTGTCTCTGTTAGGTCACAAAGTCAGTCTCTTACTCCCAAACTGTCCCTTGCCACCTTGGGATGGTGAGTCAAGATTTTGGAGAAGCAGCTTATTGGCCACTGGTGGGAAAGCAAAACGAACAAAGAAATTTTAAAAAAATATCAGCACCAAAGGAAGTTCAAAAGAAGCTGCTCTTTGCTCCTTTACCAAACGTTCCATGTTATGGAGACAGCAACTTTCACAGGGAAGAAGAAGACACGTCACGGGAAAATAAGCCATCTCATCTGGGAGTGCCCTTCTCCGACATCAGGACCCTCGGGAGAGGCATTGGTTCAGTCGAGTGGCTTTCCATATTTTCAGAGGAATGATCCTCTCCCATCACCGCTGCATCAGAACCTCAATTATATAATTACATAACTATGGTGATATATCTATATCTATTTATATGTGTATACATTAAAGTCTTTTACCGCACTGGCACGTGACGCCGAGGAGAAGTACTGGCACTGCTGTTTGCTGCAAGTGGCTGCCCGGTGGAGTCAACACGACAGAAAGCACCACAGGAAAAGGCACCACAAGGTTTCGAGATGTGAAATTGTCTGCGTCACCGCCCTGACCTCGCCGTGGTGGGGGACAGAAGTCTTTCATCCTTGGCAAGGCCCCTGGAGCCATTGATTCAGAAGCCCATGGACATCTGTCTATTCCAGCTCAACAGGGAGAGAGGGAGGGAAGGGCCAGATGTTGATCTTTTAATGCAATTTTCTTTTTGGCTTATAGAAAAGGAAAAATATTCCAGTTTCTAAAAAGAAACAAGGGTCTTAGACACCAGAAACCAAGCCCTTCTAAAAAAACAGAACAAAAATCTTGTGCTGGGAAAAGACCTACATGGAAATCTGTTTTCCTAACATAATTACTTGGTTGTAATGCATGGGGCAGGGGGGATGAGGGAAACTGCATCTATAGGCACAATTTGCCACAAATAGCACCAGGTCTAGATTAATGAGGAGGGACAGAGGTCCATGTCTGTCCGCAGAGCTGAGAACCATGCTTGTTGACTTGGACTATCTAACATTACTCCATCCTCAGAATTTGGCCAAGAAAATGACAGTCATTGGGCCCTTGGAGCACCAAGAATTGTGTGTGCTGCTGGCAAACCATGACAGGCTTGTGGAGTAGATTAAATTTTAATGATTCTGAGCATACTTGCCGGACTTGAAATATCCCTTCCTGTGTCTCTCGCTCTGGGTAGGGAACTGCACTGTGTAGGGCAATGGGAGCCTGTGTGGCTGCAGGAAGGTCTGGGTGGGTGGGTGGGTGGGGAGTGCAGAGTTCTCTCCGGTCACTGTCCTGGCCTGGATCTGCATTTGGGTTAGGAAAAGGAAATCTACCGGCCCTGCTGGTGTGACCCACAGGATCCTAGGATTTGCTTTCCACTGTCCAAGCCCATGGTGACAAGACAAGACATGCCCGGGACCAATATCAAGTTGGCTCCCTGCACAGGAACATCTCTTCCCAGAAGCTGGGCACAGCAGGAGTTTGACATCACAGACTCTGCAGTGCATTTATTTAATGGAATTCTTGCTCTCCCTTCTGGCTCCTAGAGCTGAGGCTCTTGCTTTCATGGTTTTCACATGCGGATGCTGGTCTATACCAAAAGTGATGTTCCTGTTAATGGAAGGAAAATGAATGATTCCTATCCCTTTCCGACATTCTGAAATATTTATCCAAGCCTAACTCCAGGGCATGGACAGCAGGGACAAACATAAGGCTCCTGCCAGAAGAGTCCTCCCGTTGCAAGGGACCTACCTCCTCTCGTACCTTTATGAGACAGGAAAAGCCACCTGTCCCTCATCCCCACCCTTTTTTTTTAATATTTATTTTTTAGTTGTAGTTGGACCCAGTACCTTTATTTCTATTTATTTATTTTTATGTGGTGCTGAGGATCCAACCCAGGGCCTCACGCGTGCTAGGCGAGCGCTCTCCTGCTGAGCCCCTGCCCCAGACCCCTCCTCCCTTTCTCCAGGCCCTTCTGCTGCTCTTCACTACCAGGGGCCTCCTGCACTAACAGTTCTGGTGTGCCAGGGGCTCGTCTGCCTGTGGCTTTACACAACTGTCGCTCCCATTTCCTCCTTCCGGGAGTTTCTAGAGCTTCCTCCTGGCAGGACGTGTGCTGCTGGCCTCAAGCCCCTTCCTCTCTTCCGACCTGGGTTCCAGGTGTTCCTGATCACAGCAGGTAGCGCCTCAAAGGGAAAGCACAGCTCTGAGCTGCCGCTGCTGCTGCTTCTGGTCACCAGAGCTCCTTTCGCTCTCAGTACTGCGCCCTGAGGGAGGCCAGGGGAGGGTGTCTGTGGCACCCAGGAGATGGGAGAAAAGGACAGCTGAGCTCAGTGCTGCCTCCTCCCGTCTCTCCTTATTTTCAAGGGCAAGTGTCTGCTCTGGGCCCCGCAGCATTTGCTTGTGCCTCTGTGTGATGGTCACACTCTCCCTTGCGTTAGAGCACTTTCCGTTCCTATCTTAGTTGCCATGCCCAGAGTATTTAGAACTGAAAGAGACGTTTGGAAACGAGAAAATCGATAATGACCCAAGATCCTAGAGCTCAGATTTAATGATTTCCCATGGGGAGGCTTTAAACTGTGCCATTAAGACACGCGGGGGTTTCCTTTTCAGTCTTCAGACCTGCGGAGTCATCATTCGATTTTTTTCTTCCCGTTTTGCTTTGTCCATGATCAAGGACCGTGTTTGGCAGATAGTAGGTACTTCGTTAAATTATGTAAGAAGACTCCGGGTTTCTTTTTCCCTCCAAAGGGGTGCATTAATCATGTGGCCTGTCTCACCTTCCTCATACCTTTCTTAGGGATCTCCTTGCCCCCTCAAGGTGGCACACAGCAGCACCTGTGCCATTCCTGTGTGGTGAGGAGCAAGGTTACTGCCTAGGTCTCCCCTGCACCATGGACTAAGCTGCTTCCCCACGGACCTTCCCCAGACTGGGTAACAGCCATGGACCTGCGTGTTTGGGAGGCTCAGCTGATAGACTCTGTCCTTGGCCTGGAGTCTGCTGTAAGTTCATTTTTAATACCAGAAAACCTAAGAGTAAAGGAAGGCCTGGTCTGAGCTTGGGAAGCTATATTCTACCCACACAGCTCTTCTCGAGATGTAAGAAGCAACGATGACCAACAGAAACACGCAGGAAAAGAGAAGAAGGAAAATTCCTGACTGGACACAGGGCGAGTTGGTTCTTCAAAAAATTGCCTGCCTCTTGGAAATTCCAAAGGTGGGGACAGGACACCTGCTGTTGGTTTGGTATGGCCAAGTTCTAGAACCTTGCCTTTAAGGATTCATGCTTGATTACTAACATGTGTGTGTGTGTGTGGGGGGGTGGTATCGGCAAATACACGAATCTCAAAATTAATGGTGCTCATGACCCTACTTCCGGGAAACCCAGGAACATACCCACAACCCCTTTTCTCAGACAGACAAAGCTCAGAGTGGGAAGGAGCAGCTGCAGAACTGGGCCAGCCCTTTAGGGAAAATTACAAATTATATGCATTCAAGGCTTTGCATTACCTGAGAAGCTCAACTGGTTTTGCTCTGAAGAGTCAGCTACAGCAGCAGCCTTATTAGGTTAAAACGGAAAAGGAGGACTGGTGGGAGAGTAGTCAGGGCGCCCTCCCCAGCAACCGTGGTTCTGAGCAGAAATGGGGCTCTTCTCTTCTGAGCCCCGCAGGCTGCGTTCCCTGAAGCTACAGCAGTGGGCTCAAGAGAGGCCAGAACACGATGCAGGGCGGAGCAAGGAGGCTCCAGGACTAGGCAGAAGGGAGCTAGAAAATGCTGGGGAACTCAGCTGCTGGAAGGAAATGCATTTGCTTTGAAGAGCAAACCACAGAGGCACCCTGAGGGCACCAGGGGTCCCAGAGATACCCCAGGAAGCTCATTTCCTTTTTATCCTCTCTCCTGTCTCCTCCTTCTTCCATTCCTTCTCTCTCTCTCTCTCTCTCTCTCTCTCTCTCTCTCTCTCTCTCTCTCTCTCTCTCTCTCTCTTTCTGTAACAAATCTGTTGTTTTTTTTTTAATAGTAAAAGAATAAAGCTGTACAGGAGGGTGGGGCTGCTCTCTGTCCCCAGGGCTACCCTCTTGTCTTCTCATAAGTGCTCCAAGAAGCTACTTTTCTGCAACCCAACAGGAAAGTAGGCTTCCTGAAAACAGTCTTCGCCACCAAAGAGCCCATGCAAGAGAAAACCATGGGAACATTATCCATTCTGTTGGGTCTGGGGTTGGGCTGGGAACAAAGGGACCTAAGAATGTTCCCCAGCTTGGAAAGTATTTGGATGGTGAAAGCAGAGAGTCACTTTGCTGCCCATGGGATGCTTGGCTACTGCAGGACAGCTGGGACCAGGCCAGGGAAGACAGTAATGAGCGTGATGGCTGGTTCTGGCCAGCTGCATGGCCACACAGCAGGTGTCAGGAGGCAGGAACTGCACAAGTGACAGGTTAGAGGAGAGCCCCAGAAGCTGCTCCTGGGAATCTAGGCTGGAAAGGTTGCTAGGGATGTGGGACAGACCCCGTGGTCTTCTCATACCAACACCAGGACTTTGGTGGTGGGTGGCAATCTTAGCAAGCATCAGCCAAATCCAGTGCTCCTCCAACGGGGACCACATCACTGCCATGGCCGCCCTGGAATGCGATTTGGCTCAAGAAAAGACTCAGGGCTCCAAACACTCTGCTGCATGAACATCCTTTCCCTCTGGTCACTGGAACATTCTGTTCCTTCCTGAAGAACAGTTCTTCCAACCAAATGTCCCGTCATCTCCATCATGCTGATTCTGTCACCAGGGCAGGAGGGGATGCTAGGGGCTAATTCATGCCACATGTATCTGTGCTTGTGAAACCTCAGATTTGTTGCCCTGGCAATGGGGAAATGTGTGGCCCTGCTGAAAATCATTTCTGCCTCCCATGGAGCAACTGCTCAGAAATGTCTCCCATTGATCAGAGTTGCCAGAGTTGCCTTGCATTTAGGCAAGGAGTCACTGTCCCCAAGTTCTTATCGGGCTTCATGGGCTAGCTTCAGTCTCAGCTGCAGATTCTAATTGTGTAGGACACACAGGCCAGCAGCCCAAGACTCTGGCAGCCAAAGAATATCTAACACCAGTGCAGCTTGAAGCCATAAAAACAAACTCCTGATGCTGTGTGTGTCTCCTTCTCTTTATCTCCTCTATTGCTGCCCTGCTAAGGGCCAGGGCTCCTTGGTGATGGGAATTCCAGAAAACAGGGAGTTGTTTAGAAAGCTGTTTCCTAGGGCTCCCTTGTTGGTCTGTGAGCCTGCGGAGGATATTAGAGAAACTGGAGAGAGTCTCTTAAATACCAGTTAACCCTGCCATTGGCTTTCTGTCACAGACTGAGGAAATAAAGACATTTAATAGCTCAGGGGTTTCTTCATGACCTTGTGTCTGGGAGGAAAAATAATGCATCTAGGCCAGGTCTATTCCAAGTCCGGCAGGAGCCCTAAATATCAGAACATTCTTTCTCATCAAGCTTTTAAAGTCCTTGAAGAAATATATATATATATATATATATATATATATATATATATATATATACACACACACATATATATACTTATGTGTACACACATATGCATATATATATGTCCAGGATTAGCATGTTTATGTACCTTGACATGATTAATAAGCTTAGAATACAGTTATATGGTCGTGCCTTCCTCAATTCTGCACCATTTGTGCCAATTTCATCATCTCAGGTCACCTCCTAACTTTCGAGGTTCTCAGCATGCACATTTTCCTCTCTTCCGCATCTCGGGCATTTCATAACCAATATAATTTCAAACAAGTTCAACTGAAGCCATCAACAAGAAGCATATGCCACAGGCCAGGGAGGCGGAGGGGATGTGTGGTTGCTACTTTGAGGAAATAGCCCAGGGGTCATGAAACTTTGTGTTTTCACTTGGTGGTCCACGTGAGCTTCATGGGTCATTGGTGAGTGACCTGGCTACGTAAGTCACACCATCTGTCCTGCTTTCCTACCTTCCTCTCTGAAAGATCTTTGCCAGGACCCAGGGGCACGCCTTTTAAAGATGTAAAGAAAGGAAGAAACAGCACCTGTGCTGGACTTTGGCAGACGGGGCCGATGGCAATGGCTCCTCGGGTGACAGGATGTATTTGGCAGAAGCATGCAGCAGTAGTGGTGTCAAGGCAAGCGGAAGGCTACAGGGTCGTGGTGGAGCAAACAGGCCTGGTCTGAATGAAGCCTGTGCACAGGAGGATGGCTGCTCAGAGGACGGCCTTTTACAACCAACAAATCAACACAGGGTTGGGAGCTGTGGTCACTGCAGGCTAGAGAAGGGCAGAGAAGCGCGGGGATACTCATGAGGTCTGGGGTAAGTCAGCAGCACCGAGCAGAAGCCACCCCTTCCTTGGGCCTGAGGTTGAAAGGCAAAGGACAGGAGGTCTCAGCACTAGCTTGAGGCCTGAGGAAACTCACCCTGGACCTCCCCAGTCCTGGTGCAGGACAGAGGAAGTTGGACCTCTGAGTCTCTTGTCTCTTCTTGCAACAAAAGGGCCTATTTTTAAAATCAATTAACCTTCCCTTTCTCTTTGTCCCTTCTTCCCTCTGAAAGAATTCTCTTCTGTCCTCAAAGGCAGGCACCGTAAAATGATTTTCAAAATAACAAGTGGTTTAACTCTGGTTCTGCTACACCAAGGAAGCCCATGCTGGGTTCTGAGGAGGTTCTTTCCTGATGGGAGGATTTCTGAGGACTCAGGGACAGCCTGTGACACTGAAAGAGCGTTCCCAAAGCTTGGGCAGGACCTCTAGGAAGCTTTGATTTGGGCCTGGAGTCCCCACCTCCTCAGCTCAGGGGATGGTTTGGCTCTTTGCAGAAACTAATGAATGCCAGGCACAGCACTCTCCAGCAAATCTGAGATGTGCTATATTTTCAAATATTTTAGAATCCAGATTTGCTTGGTTGAATGTTTGGGAAGCAAAAAACTTTCTGCGTATGGAAAAAACAAATGAGAAATTTAAAAAGGCTGAGTTTTATGTGAGGCAGCTAAGAAATTGAAAACTCCTCCCACCAAAAACAAACAGACAAAAACCAGTCGTGTGTTCTGATTTGTTTCCCAGTAAAGACCCTTGTCTTTGGAAGCCAAGACTTTCCAGCAAACAGTGTACCAGACTTTCCAAGGAAACCATCAAACCGCAAAGTACCCGCTGTGCAGGAGGCAGAAGCAAATCGTTCTCGGGTCCGAGAGGGATGATGAAGGCTGTGGCCAGGCTGCGGGCAGAGCTCAGGAGGAATAACGGCCCTACGTGCTGGTCACAGGGAGCGCTCTCTGCCATTTGCCTTCACTGTCCCGCAGTATTTGCTTCTGAGAAGAGCATTCGCTGATGGAAGTTAAAGGATTTAAAACCCTTCCTTCTTGCCCCAATACTTGGGACGGAAAGGAGAGTAGTCTTTCTGGGACAGAAAGAATACCTTTCATGCCTCATGGAGACGACTCTGCTATTCTGCCCTCTTGTTATCTCTTTAAAGTATCCTTAATTCAAAGAATGTGGAGGGATTAACTCCTGTGCCTCCCGCTGCACCGAGCATGGTGCTCAATTAAAGTTCAAAAGAATTTTAAATAGGAAGTAAACTTGATGACCATAACACTTTTGCTCTCAAAACACTCTACCAGATATTAATTACTTTATCCTCACAACACCCCTGTGAGGTAGGTAAGCAATATTCTTCTCATTTCACAGAAAGAGAAATTGGCCCCAGAGTGACTTGACTTAGGCAGGTCTGCAGCAGGGTAGACCTGGATTTTTTTTTTTTTTTTTTTACTTTCAAAGACATGATCTGTTCATAAGACTGTGCCTCCTCCTTTCTTTAGCTGCTTCCTCTGAAATTTTTGTTTTAAAAAATGCTTATGTATGTCACTCTGTAAAATCAATTTCCTCTGTTTGAAAAGAATATGCTTTTGCTATCTCTGCCCCAGAGAGGGAGAAAGGACTGACTAGCTGGTGGCTAATGTTTTCTTCCACATGCTCCCTCCTATGGAAGCTTCCTGTCCCTTGTCACTCTTCCTGCCATCTACTGAGGCACACGCACAGGTCCCCGTGGCTCTACATGTCCATCATTAAAGTGCCCATCACAGATGCAGTACAGTCACCAGTCACAAGGGGGTGCTGGTGAGAGCAGGACCGAGTCTGAGGTCTTGTGGACCACCAGAAATACCTTGTGGAAAACAACCCCAGCAGGATTTGGCGAGCCACAGAACAATCAGACACAAAATCAAATGGAAGGTCATTACTGAATTTCAAGCCATGCCCGGGTCCCTGGACCTGGTCACGACGACATTAACCTTGTGGGTCAGGGTCAGAGCAGGTGGGAGGAGAGTTCTGGCCAGGGCTCCCCAGGCGAGGGCAGGAGGATTTGGCAGCAACAACTGAGACCTGCCCTGTGGAGCTCCATTCCTGTGGGACAGTTTGAGGACGTGACTTTTCTTTCTGGTGAGAATTTCTAGATCAGAATATGCCTGGCCAGGGCCAGGTGGACTGATCCACTGAAGCTTCTACAGTTTTATTTTCCAAGGTTTTTGGTGTCAATAGGAAATCAGTGTCACTGCTGGCACCCGTGGGTGCCAGTGTCCTCTGTAGCTCCCACCTGCCCTCACTCTGTTCATCCTCAGAAGAACACAGAAGTTCTCAGGATAAGTCTGTTTTCTTGCTCAAAGTGTATCTTGGTAGTTGAAATGATAACAGTCAAACCATAGTAAAAAGGAAAGAAAATGAAATCCAACTGCAAATTATGAGGGAAAAAGAATACCCTGAATTTGAAAAAGAAAAACTTGTGATATTCCCCAGCCCCGCTTGACTCTGGGCCTCCGCCCGAAGGCTGCCCTCAACAGCACACCAGGGAGTGATGAGGAACCGCACGGGGACCCACATTTTTGGTGGATGGAATGATTGTTTAAAAAGCAAAGTTTTGTTTTCGGTACTCTGCAGAGAGGGGAAGAGAAGGTGAGTCCACTGGGTGAGGTGAGCCTCAAGGTTTAGAGCAAAGGTGAGAGATACCTCCAGGAGAGCCTCCAACCGCTTAGAAACAATCTCCAGGCACCCCTTCACCCCTTCTCTTGTCTGCCCAAAGCTCAAGGAATATCAGTTTTCACCTTGACACTCCCATGTATTATCTGGTCCTTTAGGAAAAATTAACATTAGGAGATTTGGTTTAAGAATTACAAGTGGCCGGCTTGAGCCAGGTGAGTAGGGGTCACCTGACTGGCATCGCTGTACTAGGTTCACAGTGCTGTGAAGTTTCTAAGGACTACAGGGATGTCAGACTCCCTGTCCACACGTCCTTCCCGCTCATCTGTGGGCTTCTGGGTGCCAGTGTACCTGGAAACCCCTCTCCTCCTCACTTCCTGAGGAACGAGGTCGCCACTCTTCCTGATACAGCACCTTTGCTACAGGCAACATTGAATCCTCGCAGCATCCCTGAGCAGGAGAGAAAGCAGAGGTCAGCCTGCTTTCCCTCCACTTCGCAGATGGAGAAACCAAGGCACCGAGAGGTGAAGTGAGTTGTCCGTGATCACAGTGGGGCCCCTGAATCAGCCTGTGGCATTTCCTGATCCTTCTGGGTCTAAGAAGAGCGCCTAGGAGCTATGGAGCTAAAGTATCCAGGCCCACTTGAGCCTGAGGACCCCACAGCTGGGCTGCAGATGGACTGGAGTTCACCCGTGATGCCTGTCTGCATCCACCATGACAGATGGCCAAAGGTCGCTTATAGACGGATGGTCACCCAGTTCCCAGCTGGAACTATACCAAAGGGAAACAATAAATACCACTGCTCTGGTGGTTTGAGGATGACTCTTCAGAGCACTGAATTGCTGACTGACTTCAGTTTCATGTGGGGTCTTGGGATCCCCCTTGAGGATTTGCAAAAGCAGTGTTTCCTACTTGGGTCTGCGCATTGCATGTGATGGGGCGGCCCGGGGCAGGTGTCCCTGGGTTCTGCCTGCTCGTGTCCGCTGTGGTCTATTCTTAGCCCTTGACACAAGGTGTTGGCCTGGAGAAGGGGGAACTCCTACTGTGGTCCGTCTGCTGCCCTCAGGAGCTTCCATTAATAGCACTCGCAATGTTTGGCTCCAGAACAGAGCTGCCAGCCACCACAGGAAAGGCACAGGGAGCAAGAAGAAGCAGATGGTGCCTGGGGGGGGGGGTGGTCAAGTAAGGCAGACAGAACCAGGCGGGCAGGGGAGAAGCTGTGACTGGACCAAGGCAGTGTCTTTTGGTATTTGGCCAATAGCACTAGATGCAGCGTTCTGAGCAACAAATGAAGCCTTTAGGACAGCTAAGGATGCGTGAAAGCGAGGCTGTGCGGTACAACTGCAAGAGTGAAAGGAAGCATCTCCTTTTCCCAGGGAGGGGCCTAGGGAGAGTCTCTGCGAGGGCAGAGTTGTTTTTTGTCATTTATACTGTTTTGAAGTTGGGACAGGCACACATTCATTTAGCATGATCAGAGACCCTCCTCTTGCAAGCTTAGGGGATTATTACCTGTGATTGGCTGGCCATTGCTATTTCTGTGCTCTGGAGACTGAACTTAGATGAGAGTGGAATGTTGCTTCTATGACAGTGGCCAGTGTGGGGCAAAGAGAAAAGAACACGGACTTAGATCCAGAGGAAGCTCCCGTGGAGTTTGTCTGACCCGGGAGGATGCTCACTCCCTACAGGAGGCCTGTGCTGCAGGGTCCTTCACCAGGAAATGCTGGAGAGCCAGGGCTGTGGACCGGCTCCCTGCGAAGCTGGCCCAGCTCCCCAGGGGTCCCCCCATCTCCTCCCCCTTTACCTGTGCATGGTCTTTTCCAAGGCTCCCTGGAGCACCTCTAGACCTCCCCGGAAGTTTCTTTGTCCACATGGGGAATGTCATTCAGATCTCGGTGAAAGGGCAATGGGCTGTCTTCCCTTGACACCCTCCAAACTTATATCCCTATCCCCCCAAAGCAAATCTGGTACTGTTTATATATATATATATATATATATATTTTTTTTTTCTCTAGTTTGGCCAAAAAAAGAAAGAAAGAAAGAAAGAAAGACAAAAAAAAAGTGCCACTCTCTGGTTCATATGAGAACTAACTTACTCTCCCATCAAAGAAAGCCAGGAACAGGAGGGTGTAGAAGCCACGGGATACACCCTAGCCTCGCTCTTTTAGCATTGGACACCCTTTCCTCCATGCTGTAGGCCCTGAGCCTGCACATTCACATCCTCTGTCCCCAGGCAATGGATAGAGAACACTTTGCTCAAGTCTGGAAGCATTAAGTCGTCTGTGGGAGGAGTTGCACAGGGAGGGGAAGCACTGTCAATCAGCACATCACAACGTGAGGGGACTGTAGATGTGTGTGAGGAAGAAGAGCCTCAGCTATCTGGAGCTGCTCCAGAGGAGGTTGGCATCAGACACCTTTTCCTGGGTTCCTATGGCCTCGCGGTGACGGGAGTTGTGAAACGGGAGGAAGAATAGAGAACATGATAAAATTTGACGTTTTTAAAAACCTGGAACTTTTCTCTTCAGGAATCAGGCTTGTGCCTGTGGCATGAGATGCCACTCAGCCAGTAGAATCACCCTCATGGTCAAACAGGATCTGTTTTTAGCCATCATGGGACTTGGGTGGCTGTTGAGGGGCCACAGGGATTACTGAGAACTGGGTGACTTTGTGCATGGGGAGCTGGGGTGTCGGGATCTCCAGGCCACCAGAAAATGCTGTCTTCCCCGACAGAGGCCAGGTCCCAGCAGTGGCATATGTAAATCAAGAGAGGTGGGACCTGTCCTGTTCTGGATCCCCATGTGCTTAGGGTGTGCATGTTCCCCACAGGCTCCCTGGTTCCTGTCTTTTGGGGACAAGTCTGAACCTGAAGTGCAAGGAGACACCTTCTGGAGAGACAGAGCAAAGGAATGTCTGAGAAGAGAAACTCTGGGGCAAGTGAGGACAGCTGGGCCGATCTGGTGGACTTAGACTCTCTTCGCTCCCCTCATTGCAAGACGCGAAGCTTCTGCCTGGGATGTCACAGGCTGTGACAATGAGCTCAGGGAATATCACACCAAAGTTATCTAAGCAAGTTGAGGTTTCTTTCCTGCAGAGGCCCCGGGAGGGGGCAGACCCAGCTGGGCAGGGAGGCGGAGCTAGCACGAACGATGGGGTGACAGGACCTTCTTCCTTAGGACAGAAGGCCAAATATTCTATACAGTTAAAGGGATGAATATGGGTGTTTGTGGGCATATTTAATGGGGGCAATAAGGACAGAAAGGATAGAGCATATTTTTTTAATAGTTCCTGGTACCAACAGGCTTATTTCATACCAGAGCTAAGGTTAAGAGTTGATTATTTGTCATCAGGGGGTCTTGGGAAAGAAATGGGTCAGAGGTTTCATCTTAAAAACACTGTGGGGGATCCAATGGGAGGCAGCTGGGGCAGAATGGGCTGGACCTTGTCAGCCCATAAAAAGGAGGTCATCACGGACCCAGGCAAGTGGCAAACTAAAAGTAGATTTCTAGGGGACAAGGCCACCATATCTCATGGGGTGCAGGGCTCTTAAGGATCTGGGCTTTCAGGACCTAAGTCACCCCCGCAGGGAGACTGTCTTCCGGGTGGGCTCAAAGCACAGAATGGGTATGCACTCCTGCAGGAGGCTCAGGGCCAAGAGCCAGCCACCCTCTGGAGGGGAAGGGTGCTGGGCAGGAGGAGATCCCGGGGAGTCGATGCGTGGATCAAGCAGGAAGCCGTTTTCCTGGGACTGGAAGGCAGGGACTTGGGGAAGATAACGTGGAGACGGAGGAAACCTCGCGCTGGTCATGGTCTCTGCTTCCCTCGCTCCCTCCGTGCCCCACCCTCGGCTCACTTCTCTTCCTTTTCCTGTCTCAGCACAACTGGCTTCCCCGCTGTGGCCCACAGATGCACATCTTTAATTGCATCATGGGGGAAGTATTGGCATGATGGAAGTTTCCGGAGAGGGCCTGGGAATGCCATGGCAGGGAGACTCACAGAGCCCCGTCCAACAGAGGCTGAAATCAAGGAAATGTGAAATGTCTGTGGCCTCCTCCTTGGTCCCAGGGCCTAATGCTTCCCTGAGCTGGAAGCTGTCCTCCCAACTTGGGATGCTCCAGGGCGACATCCCCAGTTTCCTCTCTAAGTTTCGTGTAAACATAAACACGCACACACACACACACACACGCACACACACACACAAGTGTGCTAAACGCGGAGTGGCAGAAGAGGTGGCAAATCAGACCTATGACGGGGAAATAAAGAGGAAATGTATCTAAGAATAGACAGACAAGCTGAAGTGGCAGAGGTCCCAGGAGGTGTGTGAGGACAGCCCCAGCGACCTGCTCCAGGGGTGCACAGAGCCCCAGACCTGGGGCAGACAAGAGCCGGGACCCAGCCAGCCAAAGGGAAAGAGCCTCGCCAATGGCCTCACCTTCCAGCCTCAGCAGAGTACGCAGTGGGCCTCAGCAGTGAGCAGAATGACAAGGACAGCCCAGAAGGACATCACCTCTGCCAGGGCCAGGCACCCAGGCAGAGGCGGCCGCGGGCCCGGCCGGTCTTCACCACAGCCCGAGTGTGCCGTCTGTCTTGCTTCCTAGAGTGGGGACCAGGGAGGACCCCGGGGGACACTGTGTTAGGGAGGCGTGAGGACACGCTGCAAAGTTAAGCGATAATACATGAGACGGAGGCGGGGCCAACCAAGGAGGGGGCATTTGGTTTCACAATTGATTAATCCATACATATATATATATATATATATATATGTATATGCATATATATGTCCATACAATTTAGATAAACACGGAGGGTGAGAATGAGAAGCCTCTTTTAATCATAATTTTAAAAAGACAACTCCACAAACAAAAAAAATTCCTCAGTTTTGAACTTCTCTTAAGTATAGTTCAATGTGAGGTCTTGCACCCTAACCAGTTATATCTGGATTTTTAAAAAAATGCAATTACACACAACAAAGACTAACAGTATTTACTTAAAATATTGTGTGTATGTGTGTATATACACACAAATATATATACACATACACATGTATATACTTATATATATATCTTTTTTGTGAAGATATTTTTCTTTTCCTTTTTTTTTTTTTTGTGCCCAAGTAGAGATACAATGGTATTTGAAATGATGCCCCAGAACAGAAATAGTCCTTAAAGGAATAACAGTTCAAAAATAAAAATTGTACAAATGGTTGAACATACTTGCAACACCTCCAGAAATCAACTCAATACAATGAGAAAATCAATAGTTGATTTAAATTCTCACCCAAATAACACGACCTCGCATACCAGCCTTTGCAGCTAGTGGAGGCCGCTCTCCAGAGAGGGGCCTCCACACAGGCAGCCTCCTGCCACCCCTGGAGCTGCCCTCCAAAGTCACAACAGCATCTGCTTCACATTAGCTTTGCGTATTTCTGGCAAGACCTTGCAACAGGGACACACACACACACACACACACACACACACACACACACGTGCTATGGGCACACACACACACACACACACACACACACAAAACACACAAATTTCCCATGCAACCCAGATGCACCAGGTGAGCTGAATGATTTTCAGCCAACCACAATGACAGAAGCACCAAACAGTCTTTGAAATGGGTCAGTTATTACAATTTGATTTTTTATGTATGTATATATATATATATATGCATATATATACACACACACACATATATATATGTTCTAGTTTTCCTCTTTGTGTTATGTTTTAAAAAAAAAGAATAGAAAAAGAAAAAAGCACAAATGAAAAATGAATAATTCTTTCCAGATCAGTTTAAGGCTTCCCACTGAATGGAAACAGAAGAGGCCTTACACACTGTCGCATGGGGTGAATGCGCACCGTTCTCAGCCTTAAAGTGATGGAAGAGATCAGTTTGCCAGTCACGGGTTAAGTATTGTGCCTTTAAGTTGATGTCGTTCTTTTTGCTACTATGCTGAGTTTTATTATTACTGGTTGTTTTTGATGGCGTATATGGAAGTCTCCTCTGATTTGCTTTAGAATTTCTTGACCTTACTACATTAGTAGGGTGGCTTTTTGTTTTGTTCTGTTTTGCTTTTCACCGGGAAACAAATGCATCTTGCTAGGTGAATGCTAAAATGGCACATAGTCAGCCTTCAAGCAGCTTTTCTAGCCATTTGAGACCCAAACGGCTCTTGGGCTCCTAGAAGGCTCAGTGAAGTGCGGCAGGGACGGGAGAGTAGCGGGAGAAACCGAACGGAGGGAGGGGTTTCTATGCCTTTGCTTTTGGTAAATTTGTTTTCCTCAATACAAATAATCAGATAGATAGGAAGAATGGTTGCTTTGTATTGTTGGATTTGTTTGTTTGTTTGTTTGTTTCGTTTGTAGATTTGTTTCATTTGATTGTTGAATTTCTCCTCTCCTGGTGCAAAAGTCACCAGAGAGTTTTGCGTGAGAAAACGTGACAGTACTTAATGAAACTCAGCACCTAAGGGCATAAGGCAGTTGAAGGTTGTTTATTTGTTTGTTTGTTTGTGTTTTTTTGTTTTGTTTTGTTTTGTTCTTTCAATCAGCACCAATCCCGGAAATGATCTACGCTTGGTGTAAGGTATAAAACTTTTTTTTCTTTTGGAGCAGAGGCCACGCCTCCTCCTCCACCCCAGGAATCATAGTGTGGGATTTTTCAATACTGTTTCTTATGTGTAAAAAACAAAAGAAAGGTTTTCTTTTTGTTTTTACTTACAAAACATAGAGAATATCTTTGTATACATACGGCGACTGGAAAGAAAGCTTATCTGAAGGGGACGTGACTTAATTCTGTGGTGGTGGTGGTGGTGGTGGTGGTGGTGGTGGTGTGTGGTGGTTCTGTGTGTTGGGGGAAGGGAGGGTTATATTTCTTGCAGGCGGCATTGACCGCAGACCAAACTTAAGGTCCCCTTCTCAACTTGGGTCAAGGTGCCCTTAGAGTGAAGACTCGTACTGTAGCAACTCATAGAGGAGTGGCCCGTCCCGATAGCGAATGCCCACTGCCGTGGGTGTGACATACTGTAGGATGTTAATAGTCCTTCTCAGCCTCCTGTCCACAAAGTGAGCATCCCAAGCTGGGTACCTCTTTCTTGGCATGTCAATCTTAATGAGGGGCCCTTCTGGGTGGTAAGGACGCCCCGACGGGGTAGCGGGCCCCATGGGTCTCACTTGGAAAACGGGCAAGCAAGTGTCAGCCGTGAGATCCTCCTGTTGTTCCGTCACGGCTCTGGTGGGCGTGACCTGGGTCCCCCGGTACCCAGGGGTCTGAGGCGCCATGGGCTCAACATCGGGGGGCAAAGGGATGCCCCAGAGCAGCTCGGCACAACAGGAGCTGGCAAAGACCTTAGCCCGTGGCCCCATGGGATGCAGCACGCCATAGTATAAGAGCATCAGTGCGATCCCAGCCACAAAACTCACAAAGACACAACACAGTGCTGGCACCGCGTAGGAGTCAGTGGTCTCCGGGTTTCTGTAAAAATACCAAAGGAACGTCAAGGCAGCATTCTCGGTCAAGACTATCGTATAATATGCAAACATTCGATATCGAGTCCGCCCTTCCTTGACGTTAAACCAGCAGAAAATGTACACAATCCCTACCACCATGTTGAAGAGGATCTCCTCCCACTTGGACATGCAGAAGTCTGTCCCGCCATGGATGATCCAGAAGGCCATGGCGCACCAGTGCACCACCACGAAGATCCCGAAGTAGAGCTGGAAGATGGAAGCAAAGAGGGCAAAAGAGATAACTCGGGATGAGATGGTGAAGAGGCGCCAGAAGAGGTGGACGAGGGCCCCTCTGTAGCTCATGCTCTTCTTGTCGTCCCTGGAGTCCCGCAGCAGCTTGTGATAGGAGGCTAGCACCCAAGCCAGGGACATCAGGGAGGTCACAGAGGAGACACCTGCCGGAAAGACACAAACCCACACAGTCAAAACCTCGACATCAACCGCGGGGCACAGCGGGGCTGCCGGCAGAGGAGACGCCCACACACACCGTGATCTAAAGGAGGAGGGAGAAAGAAACACAGAGTCAGGAACCGGACTTGGAGCCCCCGCTGCTCCCTACGCTCACAGCCTGGGGTCGACCTTGAGTCTCCACAGCCCAGCTTGGAATTTCAGGAGCTCCGCTGCTCAGCTGTGAAGCCAAGGCTGGAGCCCTTGGCCACACCTGCCGTGGACGGGCTTGCCTGCCTGTGTTCTACCTTAGGGGACCCCGTGGCGTGTGAACATGCAGCCAACACTGGCGAATCTGTCCCCAGCAGCCTGTGCTCACAGAAGGCCAACTGTGGAGACCGACGGCCAACTCCCTGGCCCCAGCTCCTCAAGTGCTCTCCTCTGCCAACCTGAACTCACCCTTGTGCCCTTTCCTCTCCCAACTCCAGGTTCCACAA
Source organism: Ictidomys tridecemlineatus (assembly GCF_052094955.1). NCBI lineage: Eukaryota > Metazoa > Chordata > Mammalia > Rodentia > Sciuridae > Ictidomys > Ictidomys tridecemlineatus. The sequence goes on along the minus strand of NC_135490.1, from coordinate 6,479,521 downwards.
AGCCCCTTCCTGAAACTCGGTCCACTTGGCTTCTCCCCATCTACTACCTAGGGCCACCCTGGTCAAGGACGCTGCTCAGCAGCCCCCTCTGCCCTTCCTTCTGGTCTGTCCTGGCCTCTGCACATCAACTGTGCTGCATCTCCTACTTCAGGGCAGCCTCTGCCCTCACTGGTGGGGAAGTTCCCAAGGTCTCTGTGCTTCCTGCACTTACCCCAGGGGACAAAGATTCAGAGAGGTGGAACGGGCCTCACTCCAAGGGGTACTCTTGCTGCCTGCAAAGTTTTACTTCTTACTCTGCCTCCTTGATATTTGCAACTAAGTCAAATGGAAAACCGGCCGCGGCTGCTGGACTCTCAGATTCACCGTGAACAAGCGGTCATTAGCACAGTATCATCAAATAATCTCCTCTCAAGCCAGATTCTGTTACCCCCTGACTCCTCCTGTCCAGCTCCACTCAGTCCACCTAGTACCTCCTTTTGCCTAAAATTTCAGAACAAAATGCAGTCGGAGACCTGAATGTCCACCCATTGGCAACAATCTCCTTACCAAATTTTCTACTCCTACCCCACCCCAGAGCATGACTCCCCATGACATTCTTCCAGGCTAAAATAAGATACCCGAACATTTTTTTTTTCTTAAGCCAAAAGAACGAATCCAGGAGCCTTGTACACCCAGAGGCCAATTAAGCTGCTGCAGATCCTCCTCATCCTGCTCTTTCCCTGGGTCCCTGCCCACTTCCCTTCAATGATCCAAACTGCAAAACTCAAAGAAGAATCAAAGTCCTGCCACTGAACAGCCCCATGGTAGAAGCCCCCTCCTTCCCTCATCTCACATGGGTGCTCAGGATCTGAGCTTGCAGAACACTGTGGTGCAACCCAGCATGTTGGTACAGGCATGGCAAACACTCGGGCAGTCGGCAGTTACAGTGAGCATGTGTGGCTTTTGTAATAACAAGCAAGATTCCAAACAAACAGCACAGATGAGAAATCATGCCAGTTTTTCCACAAAAACCAATCTGGAATATACCTTAGGAGCTGTGATGGTGCTTCCCCCTGCTTCTCTGGAAAGTTCTGAATGTGACACTTACATGTCCCTCCTTGCTCATGGTGCACACAGGTACTTTCAGCTGCATCTCAGAGGCCACGCTGAGCTTTTGGAGCCCACTATCAGGTTGGGACAGAGAGCGGGACAGGTCCTCCTGGGCACCCCGGATTTAGGTTGTGGGTTTCTGGAGCAGGGCACACACAGTCACATCTTGGTAGCCTGCACTAGCCTTGTCCCCATACTGGAAAACTCTCAGGAAGTTCCTCTAAAACGTCCTGTGTCCCCACCGCTGTCAGGCCAAGCTCATTTTTTGATGTTAATAGTAATGCATCTGGTAGGAGCTGCCACCCCACGGAAGTGGAACGAGAAGAAGGCACGATTTGGGCTTCCTTCAAATAAAGCAAAATCTATTATTGCCCCTATCGCTTTCCACTCAGGGAAACATGAGTGCTGAACTCATAAAACAGGAAAACCCAGCTGTGCCAGAGCAGGTCTAATGAGGTCCAGTTCTGAGCGTGCTTTTCAATAGGGTAGGGTACTAGAGGGGGGCAGCCCTCAGCCTTCGCTGGTCCCTGTGTGTTGACATTAGCCCCATTTGTGCCAAACATACACAGATAGGAACTCAAATGTTCATGGATCACCAGTAGCAGAGCCAAAGACAGTTCTTTTCACCTCCCGCCTTCCAGGTCACCCTTGCCAGGCTGGCTCCGTCACCGTGGCCTTGAAGACTGCTCTGGGTCTTTACGTGTGGGTCACCTAGCCCATTCCCGCCCCAGCTGGCTTCTGGTAGAGGCTTCTGTCCTCCTCTGCAGAGTGCTGACACAAACGGTTCCCGAATGCTGTGACTCCCCACTGCCAAATTACGGGAGGGCTTAGGAAGCAGCACAGGGAAGACTGGGATGCAGAGCCCTGGGGCCAGCCCCTGCCCAGCCTCTGCCTCACCTGTTCCTGACCTGGTAACATTGGTAGTCGCCCCACAATGTACCCAAGGGAGCTTCCCAAGCCACACACCCGCTCACTCCACAGGAAGCCGAGTATGGGGTTTGGGTGAGCAGTTGGGGCTCCAGGGGGTTCATGCCCACACAGAGCCTGCCCCTCTCTGCCGGCAGCAGGCATCATGTAAGGAGGGGGTTGGCTGCGGGTGGCCCAAACCCTCACCCCAGCCGCTTCCTAATTCACCACCGCACCAAAGAACTTTCCATTCTAACTGTCCATCCCAGGCAGGAGACCAGAAAACCAGAGCCGCCCGAGGTCCCCTTCAGAAATTAGGTTTCTCACTCATTGGAGGCTCACCGGAGAGTGGCTTTGCCTCTGGGGGCTCAAGAAGCAGGGATGTGGGGGTCAAACTGCCCTGTCTTCTGCCCTCCCCAAAGAACTTATCACGTGCTATTTGGTCGCTGGACCAAACATCCGTGGCTTGGCCACTTCTGCATCTTTTCCCAGGGCAAGACCTGTGGCCTCACCCAAACAGGACCACAAGAGCAAGTCCTCCCTGGAGGCCACCACAGGAGGGTGCCTGGGTAGCCGGCCACCTGGGGGACTCATTGGGGCAGAGCTGGATGAGAATGGAGGGGCAGCAGGTGGGCTCTGTGCTCTGAAACCCCCCGTGGGTGCCCCGCTGTCCCAGACAGCCCAGGCCCGACCCCCTGAGTAGTCACCGCAGGGTCTTGTCTAGCAGCACCCCACGGAAGATGAACGGGTGACGGGCCAAACTGCATCGCCCCCAGATGTCTGTGCTGAGGAGCGGAGCCCCAGTACCTCGGCACGTGGAGGTGGGGTCTTTACAAAGTAGTTAAGGTAAAACGAGGTCACACAGGGGCCCTGAGCCGATCTTTCTGGTGTCCTTAGAAGAGGAAGTTTGGACACACAGAGGCACCAAGGTCACGTAAGCGCAGGGCACGTGAGGACACAGCGGAGGCCACACGGGCGGGGGGAGGAAAACCTCAGGAGAAACCAGCCCCCCAGACCCCCTGACCCGGTCTTCAGCCTCCAGAACGGATGTCTGTGGGCCCAGCACCAGGTCGGGGTACTTTCTGGCGATGGCTCTGGGAAACTGAAGTAGTTCTCTATTTAATTTCATTTTCTACATAAAGATAGTTAAGAAAAGAATTCTTAAATTTTTAAAAGCTCCTGAATTTAAAATTCTTACATTTAAAAATTTCAAAATCATACACCTACCAAGAGAGAGAAGCAGGATTTAAAGTTACAGTCCCACTCTGGTGGCCTTGAGAGTGACCACTGTGCTTCGTGACTGGCCAGGTGAGGGTGAGGAAGAAAGCCCCCAGGGATCTGAGTCTCACAGGGGTGGCCAGGAAGAGTAGCAGCCGGGGAAATCTGTTGAGAGCTCTTGATTATTGAGCTAAAATCCAAATTTGAGTTCTACCAGGGCTTCCTCAGTAGAGTAACACGAAAACCACAAAAAAGAGGGAACTTCCACTGAACGGCTGTGATCACTTTCCCGCCATTAAATGATGAGTCCTCTCAGGCCCGCAGTGTGCTCCGTTACACGGGAGGAAGGACAGCTTCTTCCTCTGCAATGGCTCACCCGGAAGATCTCTGTCTTGCCCAAGGTCAACCCCAAAGTCCTTGCATTCTCCCCCACACCACCCAGTCCCCCAGGACGGCCGCCGAGGTCCAGGTGAAATGCCTGGGGCCCGCCACTCACAGTGCCACCACTTGTGCATTTCCAGGACCAGACAGAAAACTGTTCCAGGCGTCAAGTTAGGAGGTGACAAGCTCTGCACAGTGACCATCACAGCTGACCCTCTCCCTGGTGCAGACCGGCAGCTAGGGCTTACGGCTTGCCCACCAAGCTGACCAAGACCAACAAGCCAACTGGCGAATTGTTAAGCTGGCGCCTCCTGGGGGACAAGTACCTTTGGAAGGCTTAGAGAGAAGGGCTTCAGGCCTCAGGTTCCATAAATGTAGTGACCCTGTGGCCCCCCAAGTGGAGCAAGAGACAGTCATCAGGAAGGTCCAACGTGGTGGTCTCAATGCCACCTTTACAGGCCCCTAGCAGTTGCACCTTTGCCCCTAGAGGAGTAGGGAAGATGGGACTCAAAGCCAGCTGCAGCAGATGAGGAGGAAGGGTAAGGACGTGCCAGGCAGAGGAGGGTCAGGGGCGGCAGGGTACCAGGCCAGCAGGGCAAGGTGGGAAGGCAGATCTGGCAAGACCAGCACAGGGCCAGGCTGCCATCCAGGGTGGCCCAGCTAGCTGCCCCAACCCATCAGCAAATGGGAGCCCTGAGGCTCCTCCAGAGAGGGTCAGGAGGAAAGGGGTGACCAGAGCTCCCTGTGAGAACTTGCCATCCGGTAGAAGGGACACTGTGAGCCACGGGCAACTGGAGCAGTGTCCCTTCTACCGGATGGCAACTGGAGCACTGAAGATGGCCAGTGAGCTGGCTCTGAGGGAGTCCAGGGGCAGCTCTGGGGCTGGGTTTGAAGAGCCGGATGTGCAAGGTCAGGCTTGCCGCTAGCTGCCCTACTCCACCCTCTGCGCCCACCACCACCGCAAATCACATGTCGCAGAGACGTTTAAAGGAACCGAACCAGCCAAGCACAGAACAGGGACCGTGGGGAATAGCAGCCAAGCCAGGACCCTCACCCAGGTCCTTCTCCCCACTGCTTCCCATCAGCATGAAGCACGGGACCCTTGGCTGCCTCCTCTGTGACGTCAGCCCCTCTGTCCTGCTCCCACCCTCCTAGGCAGGCCCTAGCTCTCTTCACCCTGCCTCGCCATTACTCCTGATTCCCACCTCAGCTGTGAGCTCTCCTGGAGGTGGTCGACCAGCCCTGAGAGGGGCCTGCGGAGGGCTGGAGGATGGGTTGGGGTCTCTCTTCTGGACTCCTGTGACACTCGGGGTTGGAGTCTCCTCCATCCTCCTCTGTTCCTCACGACTAGGGGTCCCTCACTTCTCTTCCTGCTACTCTGACCGCGGCCTGAGCTCTTGGTGGAAGCTCTCTCCTGCTGGGTTATTATCCCTGCTAACAGACGGGGAAAGCAGAGCCGAAATGAAGCCACTCAGATGCTGCATCGGCCGTCCTGCGAGGCATGCCCTCCCGAGCTCTGGCATGGGAGCCCTAGAGATTCCCCAAAGCGAGACCCGTGCTTAGCTGGCCACTTGCCCATCTGCGTTCCACCACTCACCCCACTGCCACTCTGCTAGTGACACTGGAGAGCGCTGCACTGTCTGCTCAGCCAGCTCCCTGCAATACTCCCAGTATTCTACACTGAGTTCCTTTTGGTGGCTATCGTCCCTCTCCATCCATCAAATCCCTTGATCTTCCTACAATTTTAAGGAGCCTGGTATCCTCTTGGAAATGTTCCCAGAAAAAGATGTGTCAACTGTGCCCACCACCTCTCCAAGCACAAGGGCTGGCTGCTTCCTGGCCTCCTCCCAGGCGCTCGGCACGGAACGATTCTAAAGGCACTTTCCTCTACAGGGAACAAGCATCCTGGTCTTCCCGAGCCAGCCTCAGAGGTGCTGAGCATATGGCCAAGGTCACACAGTTGGTAAACAAGGGAGTTGACCCTGGAGCCTGGGGTGTGACTCCTGTCTAGAGTCAGGATCTGCCATGATTGAAATGTCAGAGACTGTATAGGCTGGCGGATGTCACACTGGAGCTCGGTGGGAATATTTACACCATGGAAACTGGCAAACACATTAACCAGGGTCACCTAGTCCTGCCCAGGGCTGGTTGTTCCACATTTCCCAGCATACCACTGGCCAGATCAACAAGCCTTCTTGGAAAGCTTGGTGAGTATCTAGGCAGATCAGACGTGCCAGGCTCCACATTCCCACAGCCCATGGGCAGGCAAACTGGCGAGGCCTCTGTCGGTGGCTCTCTGGCTAGAGGTTATACTCTTTGAGGCACTTGTGAAAGCAACAAGGTGAGCAGTCTGCTTTCTAACCATGCACCTCAGGCACAAGCACAGTAAATAGGAAGCGGGCAGACAGTAAGCACAGCGGCGGGCCCAGCAGTGTTCTCTGATGCAGCCCTGCACAAGCCTCCCAGACCTGTCCCCCCATTTCTGTATCCAGAGAGGGTGTGGTCTCTGAGAGGTGTCCACCCCAGGTATTCCAGGACTGGCCTTCAGGGAGGGCCAGAGTGGACAAGATGGCATCTACCACCTGCCACTGTGGCCCTCAGGACTGACGTGTCTGCTTGGCTGGGAGGCTGGGCAAACCATGGCTAAGCAAAGCAGCCCAGGAGGGAGGACTGGGGTGTCTCAGGAAAACTGAAATCAGAGGGGCCACACACTCCCTGGCTGAAGGAAAAGCTCTTTAACATAAGAAAGAAGGTCCAATCGGCCACTACAGGGCAGTTCTGGTAAAGGGCGTGAAGTCTTACCATGGTTTTCACGAACTAACTCTTTTCCATCTATGGCATATCATGCCATCTGCTAATTTCCAATAGGTTTTCAATAACATTAATACTTCCCTCTACTGAACAGCTGCTCTGGCCCAGACTCCAAGCTAGATGCTTGACATGTATTGACTCAATTCTTCTTCCCTGCAATCTGAGGCCAATTTTTAGATGAAGAGATTGAGGCTCACAGGCTGAGGAACTTTTTCATATCAGGTGGTCAGAAAGTTGCAGACGTAGGCTTTGAATGCAGACCTGCCTGAATCCCAAACCCAGATTTCTTCATTAATCAGAGAGAAAGTTATATCTCCCTGTCCTCACTCACAAAACAGGGAAATGAGGATTCAGGTTTATACGTGCAGAGGACCAGTGAGATCCAGCTGCTCCCAGAGACAGGAGAGCACCATGCTCCAGAGCCAGCCACAGCGGCCAACTTCCCGCATACCACACAGGCTGATTATGCCTGCCCCTCACCTGGAAAGAGGTGACAAGAACTGAAAACCCTCATGAGGCTGCTGGAAGGACTGGAGAGGAGATGTCCATGCAGGGCCAGGCTCGGCACCTGACACAGAGCAAAGCATGGTGCCCAACTGCGTGGCTGTAAACGATGCCATGTGTACCACGCTTGTCCCCGCCCGGCTGGTCCCTCTACCTGCTCATGGCCCTGGCTCAGCCCAGCCATCGCCTCCTCCTGGGGGCCCTTGATGGCTGCCTCTCCACAGCCATGCTTTCTGTGGCCTGTCTCCTTCCCTCCTGTGTGGCTTCCCTTTAGACAGAACCAACATTTATTCTTGAGGGTGGAGAAGCTGTCGTATCCGTTCCGGTGAGCTCTGTGCCTGCGGTCACTCAACAAGTAATTCTTGAGCCCATGCCTCCCAGATACCCTTTCCAGCAACACCACAAGTGCAAACCTGGCAGGGAAGCCATTGGTGCCCTGGCCATAGGAAGCTGGAGCTGCACCCATCTCTGCTGCCTGTCCTGGGATCGCCTCAGGCCAGCGCGGCACAGTGGCTGTGACGGTGGCCAGTTTAATCCGCCTTCCCCACTCTGTTCCTTTTCTACAGGTGCTGTAACAAATGATCACAAGTTAATTGGCCAAAACCAACCAAAGGTATCATCGTCCAGTTCTGGCAGCCAGAGTCTGAAGTGGGTGGGCAGGGCCAGGGGCCCCTGGGGGCCTGGGAGAGCCTGCTCTGCGGCTCCAGCTCTGCCGCCACCCGCGCTCCTCAGCTCCTGGTCCCTTTCCCCTCCAGCAAAGCTAGCAGTGCAGTTTTCATTGTCACGTTGCTTTCTGGGCCTCTGACTCCTGCCTCCTTCAGAATGGTCTGCCCATTTCAAATCCTGCACTTCAGCCTGTCTGCAAAGTCCCTTTGGCATACAAAGTGATGTGAATAGGTCCCAGGGCTCAAGGCGGACAGCCAGCAGCCCCATCATCCCCCACTGAACAGCAGGGTGGTCGTTCCCAACAGAGATGACTTTGTAGAGTCTTGGGTTCTCATGACTTGGTGCCAGTACTGTTGGCACCTGGGGGTGGAGGCTCAGAACCACCTGCAATGTGCAGGACAGCTCCTGTGGCCATGCGGTGTGGTAGCAACCCTCCCCTCAAGGAGCTTCAAGGTCAAACACCAGCCTGTGAAGGACGCAGCAAGGGGAAGGCTAACTCCAGGCCCCGCTTCACTTGTTTCTTCCTTGAAGATGCTGTCAGAGGTATCAAAATACCATCTTCACAGCCAGCTGGATGGAGGCAAGCCTCAGAGACTCTAGAACAAATGTCAGCCACTCAGCTGGTGCCGCACAAGGCTCCCGGGAGCCTGGCTCCTGTTGGTCCGGAGCGCACTCTGAGGGAGGCCGTCTGCCCAGCCTGGAGAGTTCTGCTAACTCTGGTGTCAGGAGGAGCTAACAGCCAGCCAGGCCGCTGCCCCATTGCTCCCAGAAGTGACAGTATTGGAACAGGGCAGCGAGGTGTCTTGCAAGGGACAAGGACTCTGCTCCAGCAGACCTTGGGTCTAGCTGTGTGGTCTTGGGTGAGGGGGCTGCTGCGCCCAGTTTACTGTTTGTTAACCGTGGGTAAAAATGTAGACTTTGAGTACGCAACGCGTTCTGAATATAGAACACGTAGGCACATCTCTGGTACACACACTCTATATATACACATATTATACATGTGCGTGCATATAGAGATGGTGGATATATGGAGAATGTGCACGGAGTATAAATAGGAGCTTCAGGGCTGCTGTCCTTCCTGGGGCTGGAAGTTCCTCCGAGGTGTGGATTCCAGCCCAATAAGGAAAGCCACTGCCCACGTCTCGCAGAGACTTCCCCACTTCCTCTCCCTTGGCGACGTGGCTGGCCAGGGCTGAGAGTCCCTGCTGCCCTCGCTCCTGCTGCCGAGGCCCAGAGGAGATGAGAGTCGAGAGTCTGCCTGGGACGGCCTGCCGTGCCAGCTCAGCTCAGAGGACTTAGGGTGGGAGCTCCTTGGCCAGGGGCACCCCTGTGCAGAACAGGAGGGGAAGACCCACAGGGAGCAGCTCTGTGCCGCCAGGCGAGGGCTGAGCCGTGCAGAAGAGGGCTCTGCCCACCCCCTAGGACCCTGGTGCCGGCTAGCCCACTCCTCACTACCTCCAACCCTGGGCTCCCTTGGCCCAAGGCCTCAGCTGTTCCCTCTTCTCTTCCAGAGAGCGGTGGTGGCTCCCCTCCTCCCGCACACCCTGGCTCCAAGGTGACCTCCTGAGGCCTCCCTGGCCACCCACTGAGACTGCGCACTGCCTGGGCCTCTCCTCCCTGGCCTCACTGCTCTCCTAGGGCGGGTCCTTCTCTACACACAGAACAAAATATTTGCTGTGTTTGTCACTTTTTTCCCCAAGAAGCTTACTCTCCAGGGGACAGGGGTTTGCCAGTCTTGCTTCTTGCTGTATCTGCCCCCAGCTCCTACTGCCATGCTAGGCACTTAACGGGTGACTAATAAGTAGTTCCTAAATGAAGGGATAATGGGTCAGTCACTGCTCGGGCTTCTGAACCTGTGCCCTCGGTCACCTGGGCTGGCTCAGGACGCCTGCACCCTATCCCTCTGTTCCAGTGACTCATGCACAGTCACTTCCAAATGACCAGTCACTGTTTCAACCGTATTAATGCTAATGAGATCCATTTAGTTGGCCTTCCTTGTGTTTTTCTGCTGTGTGAAGACCCTCCCTCTTCCCAGTTGTCAGGGCAACCTGGGCCTGATTCAGGCTGAAGTGAGGCAGTGATAGGGCTCAGGTCTGTGTTTAAAATCACTGCAAATTCCATTTAACAGCATAATGTTTCAAGTGTGACTTTGAACCAGAAGATGTGGACCTAGGAAGGGCTGTGCGCTGGAGTTGCCTGGCCAGGGGGCTCTGGGTAGATGCCAAGCAGGTTCCTCCTGGTACCACTGCCAAAGGAGAAACAGTAGAGTCCGGGAGACGAGAGCGCCACACCTGTGTCTTCCCTGTGCCTCTTTCATTTTGTGATGGGTGACATTGCAGGCCCACCAGGAGAAGGGGCCAACAGGGAACTGGACATCCTTTCCTTTATTTATATCCCTGTGGCCACATCAGAGAAGTGCAGTGGGCTGAGGTCAAAAGCGGGCAGAGCCGGGTACCCTGCAGCCTGAGAGCCCGGAGCACTTCTGGAACTGGCCCACCCCAGGTGAGTGCAAGGCGAATCCCAGAGCAATGCCCCCCTCAAGTGGGGTCCCAAGGGGCAGCGCTGGGCACTGGGGTGGGGGTAGGGGCCCAGAGACTCCTTATATTTCTAGACGAGGTCGTCGTTATCCAGAGCTGTTTGAGTAGCAGGTCGGTTGCTGCAGTAACTAACTTGGTGTAGGTCAAGCTCTGGTGTGGGGCACAGACCCAGGACCTTCAGCTCCCGCCACCAAGTCACTATGGCTTTCTGGGGGGTAGTCTCTCCCCATTTTAACCAAGATCCTGAGGGGTAAGTGAAATGGTTTGAATGGGCCCCCTAAAGGCTTGTGTATTAATCCTCAAAATTATATTTAATGATATTTGGAGATGAGCCTTTGGGCAGCAATCAGGGTGAAATGAAGTCATGGAATAGGGCCCTACGATGGCCCGGGTGGCTTTATCAGAAGAAGAGCAGAGACCTGAGCTAGCACACTTGCCCCATCTTGCCTTCCAGAGCCTTCCACCACATCATGATGACACAAGAAGGCCCTTCCACATGCCAGCACCACGCTGTTGGACTTCTCAGATCCCAGAACTGTGAGCCAAACAAACTTCTATTCTTTATAAATTACCCCGTCTTGGGTATTTCATTACAGCAACAGAATGGACTAAGACAATGTGTCCAAGATAGAATGACAGCCAACGTCCATATGAGTAGACTGGAAAGAGACAACAGCTTTCCTCATGTAAGAAGGAAAAAAGGAGAACCAAGAGAAGAGACCCAGTGTCCTCCCCTGTGGGCAGAGGGAGGATGGGGTCTGCTGCATGAATCCACCTGCAGCCCTGGGCAGCTTTGCCCTTCTGCCAAGGGGATGCCTGGGCAGGGAGCAGAGCAGTGGAAGCTGAGGCTCCCTGTGGGAAGCTCCTGATCTTCCTGGAGGAAGAAGGACGCACAGGCAGCTGAAGAGAAAGGCACAGGCATTTTAGCTCAATGGGAGCAGAAAAAAGGGAATGCACACTGCCTCTGCGTTGCTCGGAGGCGTCAGTCAGAGTTCTTGCAAAAGAAGCAGACGTGACTCAGGTACAAGTCACTGGAAGGGCTTTTGATGTAAAAGAAGCCTGATGTGAAGTTAAGAAGGAGGGAGGGAGTGGAGAGGTTGACACCAAAGAGACAGAAAGAAAGACCCCTAATTGTCTCTTCAGGCTCAACATTTGCTGAAGGAAAGTCAAGGTTTAGACGGAAGGTCTGACGTTTCCTCATACTTCTTTGTCGTCATAAAGACACATGGTTTGGATGGGAATTTGGTCCTGGGTCTCTGTGGCTCCTGAAGGAAGGTGTGGGGCAGGGAGCTGCCTGGGCAAGGCATTTGACCATGGCCTGCACCCACCATGCTACCTCAAATGCAGGTCCCGGGTGGCCAGAAGCAGAAGAGCCTGAAGAAGAAGCAAGGTCCACCCTCCTTGCCGGGGACCCTGGGTGACTTCCTTCCCTCTGTGAGCTTCAGCCTCCCATTTGTCAAACAAAAGGAGTGGGATCCATGCTCTACACTGGCGGCTCTCCGCCACCACTCACAGGGCCCCAGAAATCCTGCAAAGTGTCATGTGACAGACTGTCACTCAAGAGAGCAAGTGGAGGGGCTGGGGGTGTGGCTCAAGCGGTAGCGCGCTTGCCTGGCATGCGTGCGGCCCGGGTTCGATCCTCGGCACCACATACAAAACAAAGATGTTGTGTCCGCCGAAAACTAAAAAATAAATATTTAAAAATTCTCTCTCTCTCTCTCTCTCCCCTAAAAAAAAAAAAGAGAGAGAGAGAGAGCAAGTGGAAGTCTGCGCTGATCACCTCTGAGAACCCCTGCCCCGAGAGGAAGCGGGTCCCTGATGCAGCCCCTGAGCAGGGCTGAACTACGCTGCACCAGTTGATCCTGTCCAGGGGTCCCAGGCCACTCTGCCTTCAAATCACAGCCCCAGCCCCAGCCCTCATCCCACCCAGGGACTACCAGGATTTCCACCTAGCTCAACTAGAGGGTTGAGGGGCACATACGGCTCAGAGGTCTGAGGATTCTGGAGTTTTCTCTGAGGCTCCTCAGAGGCCCTGGCCCCTCAGAGCCAGAGGACTCCAAGAAGACCCAAGGAATGTGCGCTATACTGGGGATGTGGGGCACTGGATTTCAATACCAACCCACCCACTAGCTGGTGAGTCACCTTGGTGAAGACCCTTGGACTCTCCGGACTTCCGCTTCCTTTTCTATAAAGTAAGTGTTGGATTACATAAATTTCTGGAATCCCACTCCCAGCACGAACAGTCTGAGTTTATGTGTAGGGAGGCAGGCGGACAGGCAGCCTTCGAAGAGGCTGGACTTCTATTATATCCCAAGAGTCTTGGGTCGTCTTCATGGCGAGTGCATGAGTACCACCACTTTTCTGACATTTTCCAGAGGTGGTTATCCACCAGTCTTTGTCTGGGGTAGTAGAAATGATCCTCAAGAAATGGCCAGGCCAAAGGATGTGGCTTGTGTCATTGGTGGGGTCCTGGGGAGCTGACTCTCAGGCCCACTCCTTCACTTCCTGGTCAGGCCAAAAAGCTCAGCTCTACAGCAAAGCTTCCCCCGAGCATCCGCAAGAGGTGGCTCAAACAGGACGCTCTCAAAGACACGGGGCATTTTCACAGTGCCAACCCTTGGCGGGGACTCACAGGGTAAGAGGCGGCGGCAGCCGCCTCTGGCCCAGCCAGTGCGATGGCATCTGGGACTCGCACACCTGTGTACACTGGTGCCAATGGGTGCACATCTGTTCTCAGCTTGGCCGTGGCGCACATCAGTCTTTTCTTCCCTTTATCAGTGACGGGCTCCCTCAGAATCCACACAAGTCTGACTCTTGAAGACTCAGCACAGCTTTCTTGCTTGTGGGCACAGGCTTGGGAGCCGAGGTTCCTTGGTAAAAACCCAGTCTGCACCGACAAACTTGTGGCCATGTGCAGGGTACCTAACCTCTCTGGACCTTCATTTCATCATCCATAGAATGGGAATGATAAAGCATGTCTACCTATGGGATATTAATGGGTTAGTTAACCTACGTAATCCTCTGAGCCTAGTCTTTGGCATGCAGTTTTCCTCCCCCAGAGTGCTAACTAGCTTAGTTGGCACCACCAGCACCACCACTGTCTCCCATACTCCCTGAAGCACCCTAGGCTCTCAGAGCCACTAAAGTCCCTTGACATTTTCAGTTTCACTGCTCAACCTTCCCCTCCAAGCCAGCTCCAGCTCCTACTCATCCATCAAATGTCACCTTCTCTGTGCTGTCCCCAGAAACAGTTACCCTCACCTCTGTACTCGTCTGTCAATAAGGTCTAAAGGCAGAGGTGTCTATGCGATGCATTCCCAGCATGTCTGACTCGTGGCGGTACCTGACACACGGCGGTACTGGGGATAGAGGAAGTAGCCGTCAGAGCCCAGTAAGTAGGATGGCTCCTCAGAGTGGGCCTCACCAAAAAGGCAGACGAGCTCCATCCCAACCACCGTCCAATGTCCATGCAGCCCATCAGAAAAGCCTAGGCCTGAGGCACGGTGATGGAGCTATCGAGTCTCCGTCCATCCCCAGACCACTCTCCTGTAGGGCCCCTCCGACCCAACATGCCCAGTCAGAACTCCCACAACTTGTTGGTGCCCCCTCCAGAGAAACCTCCCATCTGCCCATTGTTTCACCTCCCTACACTCTGGATCCCCACAATCTCTAACTGTTTTTGTCTCCCCAGAGAAAATGGAAGATGCACAAGCGTGGGTACCATGCCTGCTCATTCTGTGGTTCCTCTGCTCATATGACACCTGGCTTAATATACCTGGTGGAAGGGCTGACCGCATCAGGCACCCAAAACATGCCAAGCGATGCACTGTGCAGGTTTGTGTGGGCTCATCTGATCTTCACAACAGCCCCCGAAGCAGCTATTACCCCCCGCTTACAGATGAGGAAGAGTCAGGAAGGCACTTGCCCCGCGGTAGAGCTGCACCATGCCGGCACTCTGCCTGCCTTTCCCACGCACCAGGCTGCCTTCCAAGCCTGCCTTCCAAACCAGCGTAAATGTGATGTCAGATGCTATGCTCTCTTTAGTCTACTTTATCTTTATTTAAACTTTTAAGGTGTTAGATTTAAGGAAGACAGCCCAGAAATGTCCAAACAGCTCCAGCATAATATCGTTATTATCATCGCGATTATTTCACTTGAGTCTCCATTTGTGGGGGAACTGGATCCAAATCCATCTTGCAGGCTGAATATTGTACTATTAACCCAGCCATCAGTGAGGCAAGAGGGTGGAGAGAGGGAGGGCCATGGTGGGGGAGCTTGGCACGGGGCAAGACCAATGGCGAACTTGGAGAGTAAAGTGGCATTGGTAGCACCATTGACCTTTCTAAACACCTACAGCACCAACAGTGTGAGAAGTCAGCAGCCATCACAAGGCCCACCATCGGCCAGAGATCTCACCAACAGAGGCTGCAGTCCACTCAGGAAGTACGTCCACAACAAAAGCACCACCACCACCACCAGGGAGCCAGACACTAACCAGAGAGAGCCGGCCAGGGGGCGACCCCCACCCGCCGCTGCCTTGCTGAGCTCGGCGTGCACATGCCCACGTGAGCCTCTGGAGCCAGGACCTCCGGGCTGAGTCTCTTCAGCAACCTGCTGCTTGAACGCGAGAGGACCGACCACTCCCTGAGAAAGTCCTCCCATAGCTAGATGGAATGACCCTCACCTGCTTGCACTGACCTTCAGGACGACTCTCTTCCCCACGGCAACCCTTCCAACGTTGGAATTCAGGTCGCCCAAGTCTTCCCAGACCAAATAACCCACCTCCTCCAACAAGCCATCATTTCTGGCCTCCTTTCATCTAGATCTCTACTGAAGCTACTGTCCCCTGGCATACATTCTGAGGTGTGACAGTGGCACTTGGAGGCTGGGCTGGCCATCGGTTTTGTGGTGTGACTACAGAGCCTTGACCACCGCAGTCTGACCTTGCAAAAGCTTCTCTGGCAGCCAAGGATGCCTTCTTTGAAATTTCCTGCTGCTGCAGAAACCACAGTGCCTGCTGCAGAGCTTCTGAGGCTCCTTGAAGAACATGGGGCCCCAAGGGCCAGAGGGTTTGGGCAGGCGGGCGGTAGGCAGGTGTGTGGCTCTGCCACCTGCTGTAATTGGAGCATAGCCGCTTGAGCCTTGATTGACAAGTGGGACTCTACATAAGCGTGAAGCAAGAGCACCACTGATTACAGCGTCTGCAACCACGAGTGACCCCTGACATTCCACTCTGCCTTAGTCCTGTGCTCTCTCTAGGCCTGAGCTCCTGCATCCCACAGCAACCCGGGCTCAAGCCAGCGCCAGAGGGAAGGGACCATCCTGCCTGGCTGGGAGACCTAGGGCTCTTGGCTCTGCTGGGGGCCTGACTGGCTTCTCCTGCCCCGGGGCACTCTGGAGACCCAGGTCTGCACTGCTCACTCAACAGTGTCTTGGGGAGGCCCAGAGCCCGCACACGGTAGGGGAAACCTCTGTGCTGTGCAGGCGACGTCAACATTGCCCAGGGCTCGGTGTCCTGAGGACCCAGAGCTGGGACTCCCAGCGCCCTCGGAGGTGCCAGGCCCTCCCAGAGCTCCCAGGAGGTGACCCAGCAGGGGTGGGGGCGGGGCCTAGCGTTTCCGGGGCGGGGCCTGGGCGGGGCGGGGCCAGGGTGGGCACTCACAGGGCAGCGTCTCGGCGCTGTTCTTCTGGATCATTATGCAGAGCTGTAGCACCAGTTGGGGGGCGCTCTCCAGGAAGGTCTCCAGGAGGCGCAGCATGTTGACGTCTGCATATTCGTACATCATAGCCCAGTAGAAGCGTCGCTGGTGTTCCTTCTGCCGCTGGCTCTGAATCCCCAGGTACATGGTGCGGATATACCTGCCGGGAGACACAGGACAGAACACAGAGGCGTGGGTGGGGTGGGCGCTGCAGAAGGACCCGGCCGCACCCCCACCCACGTGGGCGCAGAAGGTCCCGGAGACTTGGATGGGGTTCTGAGGGTCTCTCAGTCCAAGGACATGGTGCTCGGGGCAGATCAGAAAAGTCTGCCATCTGGAGCCCTAGGCGACTCCTTCCGGTCCTGGCCTCTGTGAGCTCATCTGGAAAATGGGAGAGTGGAGCCAGATGATCTTCCAGGGCCTACCACTTAAGCATCTTAGTGAGCCCAGAACGCAGGTGGACTTCCTCGGGTTGGGGATCATAGGGGAAGCACCCAGGCTCCACAGGGAGGAGCAAAGCGCAAAGGAAGCAGGTCCAGGTGGAGTGCTTGCAGGTCAGCCCTGCGTGCTGTGGGACCTTGAACCAGTCTTCTAACCCCCTCCTAACTCACCCTCTGTAATGAGGGAGCCTCATAGAGTGTGTGCCCCATTAGAGATGAGCAGGTGGGTACCCACCTTGGGTAAGCCTCACTTTTACCTGAACTTTCTGGAACTGTGTCTGCAAGCCCTAGCCAGGCAAGAGGACAATTTAAGGTCCCATCAAAACCCACTAGTGGCCTCTGAGGCAGGGTCAGGGTCAGGGGTGTAGGCCTCAGAGGCCTGTCCAAAAGCATCAGGAAGTTCAGCTTTGTGGGCCCCGTTAGGATTAAGCAAGGAATAGTGCCACAGCCAGGGGAGAGAACCTGGCATCCCCGGGGACACGTTCTGCCCACATTCCGGAGCCTCCCGGAGGGCCGTGCCGGTGTCAGACCTGGAGCACATGGCCGGCACCTGTGGAGGCCCAGCTGTCCTCAAGCATTTCCAAGTGCCCACTTGGGGCTACAAGACGACCCTCCCTGTCCCCACCATCACCACCGGCCTGGTCTGCATTGTCGCTGGTCTGCACCGCCCTCTCCCGCCCATAACCGCCCCTCTTCCCGCCGCAGCCAAAGTGCTCCTTGCCCACGTGTGGCCCTCGCTCCTCTTCCGCTGACCCTCCACAGCTCCCCATGGTATTTGGAGTGATCCAGAGCTGTCCTCGTGGCCCAGCACACTGCCACCTCTCCAGCCTCACCTCTGACCTTTCTTTAGCCTCCCTCAAGGATACCCCAGGACGTGTGCCCACTGACTCAGAGGTGTGACCCCCAAAAATGTGCTGGCCAGAAATAAATAAAACAAAGTACTGGCCACGTGAGCACCCCTCCCCCCAGACGTCTGGGACAGTGCTGTGGCATTCTCTCTGGACCCCTGAGGCCTTTGGGGGAGATTCTGGTGGCTATCCTGGAGAGACCCACCGGAGTACCCAGAACCACACCTCATCTCTCTGGTTACACCCCTGGAGTCAGTGGATGCTGTTCTACTGAACATTAAAGCAAGGTGCACTGCGGTGCCCTCCATCAGGAGGGACATGGGGAAGGTCCAGGCACACAGGGGTGCCAGCCTGTGGAGTCCCAGCATGCCTCTTGGGGCAGGTCTGCTCGGTGCCACTTCACAAGTGGGAAACTAAGGCTGGAGGGGAAGCCAACACAGAATCCTCGTTCTGTTCCAGGTGTTGTCACCTGCTGGCTGTGGCACTTCCCATGAGTGGTCCCTCTGTCTGGGCCTCTGCCTGTGAATTCATACCATCAGGGAGACAGAGGAGGCCCAGGAAGGAGAGGGAGTCTGTGACACTTGATCTGTAAAGCTGTAGGGTCACCAAGGGGTGGCTGGAGGGGTCAGAGACACACACAGAGAAAGAGAGAGAAACAGAGGAGAGAGACAGAGGAGGAGGAGGAGGAGGAGGAAATTGAAAGAGGAAGGAGAGAGGACAAGGATGAAGGTTTGGGGCCTGAGGCCAGGCCTGCTGGGGAGATGCTGGGGACAGTGGGGGCTGGGAGGCCCCTCTAGGGAGCTATCATTGTCATTAGCTTTGGAGGGGATGGAGAGCCAGACAAGAAGGGCAGAGTGGCCAGATGTGGTGGCAGCTTGGGAAGGCAGGACAGCAGGGGACAAGGATTCACTGACTAGGCACTGAAACGGGGCCTCAAACCCAGAGGCTCCGCAGCCACGTGCACAACGGTCAAGTGTCCGATGGAGCCCTGGTGCTCCATTGGTGTCACCAATCAGAACGGGTCCCTGATCCAAAATTCAGCTGTACCCATGTGCCATGGCCATAGACTCACATCAGGGGCCTGACCACAAGTGCACACTACCTTGGGGTACACTCTGACCACGCACTCTGTCTCCTACCTTTGCAAGTGGCCCAGCTGCTGAAGTAATGATCATGTGGCAGAACCAAGCCCATCCACCTGGGCCCCGATAACGCCAGCACTCAGGTTCCCTGGATCTGTCCTTACCAGAGAGCGGCTCTCCCTCCATCCTCAACCTCCCCCTGGCCACAGGCCCTGCTGCCCCACAAGGTGGGGGAAAGGAACACAGTGAACAGAATGTGCTGATTGGCCTGGAAGACCTGCCAGGAGAAGCCGGGCTCTCCCTTATGAGAGCACCCAGGTGTGGGAGAAGCCAGCGGGAGGGCAAAGCCAGAATTGCACCCTGAGCTGGTTACAAACAGATGCCAGGCACAGAGGACGCCACAATCACACCGGAATCAAGTTTGGCAGTGCCACCCCCTGCAGTGCAGCAACCTGCACCCAGGGGAGCACCAAGTTGGAGTCAGCTCAGGAACCCCCAGGGCAGGTGCCTGCACCCCTCCCCTGCACTCTGCTCTTCTATCCTTCAGTCCTTGGTCCCCATCAGACAACGGGGAATGCTGGACACTCTCTGGAACTAGGTCTGATCACTAACCCAGTGCCACCTCCACTTTGCAGGTGGGGCCCCCCATGCCAGAGAGTATCCGCCCCTGTCTCAGTCACTTGAGGACCATGGGGAAGAGCCAAGGGTCTTTGACTCCCTGGCCTTGCTAGTCCCTGCAGAACCCATGCAAAGCTCCCGCCCCTCG
Source organism: Ictidomys tridecemlineatus (assembly GCF_052094955.1). Classification (NCBI taxonomy): domain Eukaryota; kingdom Metazoa; phylum Chordata; class Mammalia; order Rodentia; family Sciuridae; genus Ictidomys; species Ictidomys tridecemlineatus. The sequence goes on along the minus strand of NC_135490.1, from coordinate 6,460,574 downwards.
TGTCCTGGCAGCTGCCATCCTCAAAGGGACTGGGACTCTTCCTCCTCTGAACTTCCCCAAGGCCAGCTTCCCTCGTGGTCTAAAGAGCTTCCAGGAAACAAGCAGCCTGGAAGCTGGGGACACTGCACCTCTCCTCTGAGCCCCTGTGCCTGTCCTCTCTGCTCCCTCCATCCCATTTCCCACCAGTAAACTCAGTGCTAGTTTGGGAGACCTGAGGCTGCCCTCCTGCTGCCTCTTGCTGGGCCTCCAACTCCTGTGCAGACGGATTTGGCCCATGGCCACACGGTGGCGCCAGACACTAAGCATCGCAGAAAGGATGCTCCACACCAGTGACCTCATACCTAAAGGCCCGCGTCTCCTCTGCGACAGAGCAGGGTGCAGGGGCCATGGGTGAGGCTGCAGCCCAGATGTGCTGGGTCCCCAGGGGAAAGCCCAGAGCCCGCAAGAGGAACACTGGCTGCCACACCTCCAAACTCCCTGTTGTCCCTTTCCCTGGCATGTTCCAGAAAGCTCACCTCCCCAAGGTAGGAAGCTCAGCCTTCCTCCTGCATTTGCCCCCACCTCTTACGTGCCCTCCTGACACACCACCTCTCCCCCAGAAGCACTGGATCATGAGGTGCTGGTGGAAATGCAGATGGGCCATGGGCTGGACGGGGCTGTGGCCTGCAGGATTGTGTGACCTTGAGCAAGTCACTTCCTGAGGTTGGGGCAGGCTACAGGCTCTCTAAGCTTTGCCAACATCTCACAGCTTCCTCCTTCAAGTGATGGCTCCCCAGAACCCAAAATGTAGTCCACACCTTCACAAATAATAACACCTGGTGTTTGCACACCTCCCCTGAGCTGAGCACTATTCTGAGCGTTTTGCATGAATGAGTCGATATGAATGAATTAATGGCGCGGGCCCTATTCCTGCAACGCTCCATGAGGAGGTGCAATGCTCACCTCATCTCAGTGAACTGAAGCACTAGGCGAGATGTGTTCCTCAATTTACCAGCCCTGCGAGTGGCCAACCAGCGCTTCATGCCCAGCCGTCTGGCTTCAAGGCCAGTGGCCCTGCCTCCAGCCCGCACACCCCTCAGGTCGACCGTTTGGCTCTTGCCTTCTGAACTTTGTCCAACCTGCAACCCTCCTGACAGAAGAGCAGAGTTTGCCCCAAACACGCGGCTCCCTTCCTGTTCTGCCACATACTGTCATCTTGGGGGACATCACCAAGCCCGAATTTTCCTCGTCTGTGAAACACCTCGTTGGACCAGGCTCAGGACATGTTGGACAACTGGACACATGCCGTCTTGAGCCCTCAGAAGTCCACATGCCTGTGGGGGACAGGCGGGGACAGAGGTCGCTGTGCAGGTGACAGCACGTCCTGCTCCCTGCTCTCCTCTTGTCTCCTCCTCCACCCACTCTGCCCATTTCCTCCCCTAACTTTATAAGCTGTGGACCTGTTTGAAGCTCCTTAATCCTGCCTCGAGGGGTACTCTCTCGTTCCGCAAGCACATTTTCATTTTTACATCAGCACTTATCCTTTTTCTGATGGCTCATCTAAGGCTCAGAGTGATGTCCTGAAGGTCACACAGCCAGTCCTGGTTCAGGCAAGTCAGAGGCCTTTCCTAGACTGTGTTGCTCCACTGGGAGTTAGCTAGGGTCTGCCGCAGACTGACCAGGATGGAAGATTAGTGATTTCTACCAGGCTCAGGAGGCTAAAGAGTTTCACCTATCTGTACCCACAGTCCCTGGCTGCTCAGTGTGGCATATTGAAACCTCTGATTATGGAAAACAACAAACCCTCAAAGTCCCCCAAACAGGGCCAAGTCCAGGTTTTGCTGAACCTGAAGCTTACAGAACCACTTGAAGAAAAATAGTACTCTCTACCAAGACCTTAGGGTGCAACCAGCACTACTCTACGCACTCTTTCCTAGAAAACAAAAAGGGAAATTTTATGAGCACAGCATTACTCAGATATGAAAGACAGACAAACCTGGTACCAAAAAAAAAAAAAAAAAAAAAAAACCAAAACCAAAACCAACCAAACAAAAAAAACTAGAAACAATACCAAAACAAAGATGTATAAATCTTCAATAAAATATTAGCAAATCAAATCCAATAACACATAGAAATATGCCACAGCAGAGCCAATGGAATTAATCTCAGAGATGAAACACTGGCTCAATGTCATCTATGATATGAATGATAAAAACTACAGATCACACCAATTGATGCAGAAAAAAAAACAGTTGATAGAATTCAACATCTACACACAAGAAAAACTCTCATCAAACTACATATTGCAGGAAATTTCCTTAGCTGGATGTAGATATGGGACATTTACAAAAACCCACAGATAATATACTGAATAATAAAAGAGTGAATGCTTTTGTCTTAAGGTCAGGAACAAGGCTATGATATCGACTTTTACCGTATTCACCATCATACTGGAAGACTGAGCCAGTGTGAAAAATCAAGAAAAAGAAATATAGACAGAAAGTATAGACAGAATGCAAAAGAAAAAATTAGTATTGTCCCTATTTGTAAATGACACAATTGCCTAGATTGAAAATCCTCAGGCACCTACAAAAAACACATAGAACTTATTAGTGAATTTATCAGTATCATATAATGCAAGTTCAGCAAATAAAAATCAATTGTATTTTTATAAACTATGATTGCACAATTGAAAATTTAGATTTTAAAAATTTAAATTTTCTCCCAAAGATGAAATTCTTAGATATAAATCTAATAAAATATGCAATAAATTTATGCTAAAGCTACAAAATGCTAATAAAAGAAAACCTAAATGGTAGAGACATACCATGTTCATGGATAGGAAGATACACTACTAAGATGACAGTTGTTCTGAAATTGATCTATAGATTAAAGTAATTCCAATAAAAATTCCAGCAGAATTTTTGCAGATACATACAAGCAGATGCTTAAATTTATATGGAAAGGCAAAGGAACTAGGATTGACAAAACAATTATGAAAAAGAAGAATACATTTGAAGGACTCACTGTATCTGACTTTAAGACTTACTATAAAGCTGCAGTAATCCTGATGGTGCAGTATTGGCAAAGAGAGAGAAGCATGGGTCAGTGGGACACAACAGAGTCCACAAACAGACCCACCCAAATATGGCCAACTGATTTTTTTACAAAGATGCAAAGACAACTCAATGAAGAAAAGCTTCCCATTGGTGTGGTAAGAATTAGTCATCCATGTGCAACAGTTAACTTAAAATACAGCCTAGACTACAATGTAAAACTGTGGGACTTCAAGGAGAAAATCTTGGTGACCTTGCATGAGGTAAAGAGTTCTTATATATGGCAGCAAAAGCATGACCCATAAAAGAAAAGTAGATTAACTAAACCATCAAAATAAAAAAACTTCTGCTCTGTGAATGACATTGCTAAGAGAATGAAAAGACAAGATGTAAACTAAGAGAAGACATTTACAAATCACATATGACACAGAACTTGTACCCAGAATACACAGAGAACTCTCAAAATCCATCTGCAAGAAACAATCAACCCAATTTTTAGAAATGGACCAAGGATTAGAATAGACATTTCACCAAAGAAGATGTTGAATGGTAAGTAGGCACAGAGGGAAAAAAACTCAACATTGTAAAATAGCAAAACATATTAAAATCACAATTTAAAAAACACAATAAGGTAGTCCTTCATACCTCATTGATCTAAAATATCTTTAAACTGACAATGTCCAGCACTGGAGAGAATACAGGAATGATCATATATTATAGGTAGGAATGCAAATGGTACAGCCTCTCTGTAAAATAAATAGTTCTTATAGCCTCTTATAAAGATACTCTTATATGATGCAGCAACCCAATTTCTGGGTTGAATAGAAATTATCTAGAAACATATGTTATCTAGAAACAATAACTTATGTCTACACAAAAATGTGTACACAAATGTTTTAGCAATTCCATTCATAATTGCCAACTATTCCTCAACAGGGAATCGATAAACCAACTGAGGCACATCTATACTGTGGGCTGCAACTCAGGAATAACAATGCACACAGCAGCAATGCACACGACAACCTGCATGCGTCACAAGGCGTCACGCAGAAGGAGAAGGCTGTATGAACAGTTCTGTACTGAGCAACTTCACCTGCCTGACATCTGGAGACGTGGAGAGAGAGAATTAGTAGCTGCATGGGTTGGAGCTGGGGGGTGCTTTACTTAAAAAGGGGTGTTCTATGGCAAGGAAACCATCAGTGAGACAACTGTGATGGTGGTTGTGTGATTCTATATGTGCATTGAAACTCCAAGACCTTTCCAGACACACAGAAAAGTCAAGGTTACTTTACATAAATGTTCTTTTTAAAAATTTTACCAAAAAACCTAATTTAAAAATATTTTAAAGAGTATGAGAACACAGGGGTGCACATAAGATGCTGGAGAGGCTGCGGCAGGAGGATGGCTCAAGCCCAGTAGTTTGAGGCCAGCCTGGACAACATGGTGAGACCCTGCCTCAATTTGAAAAGAAAAGGAATATGGAAGGACAAGTGCAGAATTAAGTACAGGGCCCCAAAGCTCAAGTTTCAGTAGGGCCACGAGTCCACCTGTCTTTGAATACCTTCAGGACCTGTTTCTCCCACCTTACCTCAGGACCTGTTTCTGCAGACTTCTTTTTCTTTTTAATACATTTTCTTTATTTATCTATCTATTTATTTATTTCCGTGTGGTGCTGGGGATTGAAGCCAGGGCCTCACATGCGAATGCTCTACCGCTGAGCCACAACCCCAGCTCCCTCTGCAAACCTCTTGCAGGTACAAGCCCTCAGACCCCAGATGGAATGGCCCAAAAGGAACCTCCTTCCAGAACCAGCTGGTGCCAAGGATTCAGCATCCTGCACCCAGGGCACAGCACCCAGCCAGGCAGGCAAGAAGGCAGGGCAAAGAGCCCACAAGAAGGTGGCTTCCCATCCCCCGCCCTTCCTGCTTCTCCCTTTCCTGACCCAAGTCTCCTGGGGCCTGGCCCTGGGACTGCACCCTGAGGACATGACTCCCTGGGGTCAGGGGGGAATGACTCTGGGGTACTGGCTCACCCCAGGAGGAAGGAAGGGAAGGGGCAGGGAGGGAGGAACCTCAGGGGAGAGGGGCTTCAGGTGGCAGGAACTGGAAGGCCAGGCTGGACTCTGATGGAAGCTACTGACCGACCCAGGCCCACCTTCCGACATCCAGGGTGTGCCTGCCAGTCTCCAGAGCCCAGGGCCAGCCAGGGGGTCATGCAGCCCCAAGGAGCCATTAGAAATCTGTGGGGATAACTGAGCAGAGACCATGGCAGGCCCTGAATTCCACCTGTGCCCAGGTCTTTCTGACCTGCCTTTACGCGACCCTCCATCCCCACACCACCCCCCACCACAGCCCCGGCCCTGCCTCTGGATGCTCCAGAAGTCCCCATCTGCAGAACCGGCCTGGTGGGTTGGTGCAGGGGCAGGAAGAGGAGATGGCGTACACCCAGGGCCATGCAGTCACAACCGAGGCCAGCAGTCACCAGGTAGGAGCACACAGCACATGGGGCCACTGAGGGTCGGAAACCAGCAGAGGTCACCCTACTGGCTTTTGGGACCCATGAGCTCAGTCATTGACAGGGATCTGTGTGAGCCTGGTTAGGATCTCACTCTCCCAGGGCCAGGTCCTAGCCTGGCTGTGCCCAGCCTCCACAGTGTCCAACACATAGCAGCAGATGCCCTGCTGACCTTGGTGGCAGGGCCGGCTGGCCTCAGCCCCAGCCTTCTGTCCTCAGAGGTCAGCCTGCAGGGCTACACAGCTGCATTTCTCCATGAGCTGCGGGGACTTCCTGCAAGCGGGGGGGGGGGGGGAGGCTCTCCATCTTGGCCGACAGCCTGAGACCACCCCAGCCAGCAGAGCCTTCTTGGCATCCCCCGCAAGCCCAGGGTTTACCAAGGAGGCCACCGAGGCCCAAGCCACAGCACCCCGCAGGCCCCGACGGCCCACCCCAGGCTGCTCCGCCGTCCACAGCCAGGCCCAGGGGCTGAGCTCCGACCTCTTCATGGCTCTTCCCAGAAGGACAGGGAAAGCTGACCCCAGGCAGGACAGGGTTTTCTCTGAAGCCGAGAGCAGCTGTCCGCCTGTAGCCTCCTTGCTATTTCAAAAATGCCTTCTACTTTTGTCACATTTGAATTCGAGTAGCCACGCCTCCAGGTCCACCCAGACATGTCAACCCTCATCCTCTGTCACACCCACACTCCGGCACCCAGACATTGGCAGCCACCCGCACTCCACACCCAGACACCCTGTGCGCACCGCACACTCTGCACACAAGGACTGTCTACACCCACCCATGTGCTCACACCCTGCACTGCTGTGCCACACACACACACACACACACACACACACACACACTCACGCTACAAATACGTGTCTTGGATCTCCATCTGCACAGACACCTGCAAACGCGGTCACAGCCATGGCCCTGCATCCACAGCCAACCTGGAGGGCTGAGGGGAGGGAGGTTTGTCTGTCCTCCCCTGTCCCCCCAGGATTCCCTGCTTCTGGCCATTTGTTGTCACCATTATGTCCACAGGGAGGGCAGGCAGACACCAAGAGGAAAGCCAAGCCCCTGTCCAGCCACCAGAACCCTTGGTGGCTGTGGACCCCTCAGAGAGAAGAGCGGGGCCACCTAATGGGAAGTGAGGGTCCAGGGGACCCAGATGTGATGACGGACTGTCCTTGCTACTGAGGACAGAGCTCTTAGCAGCCACAAAAGCCCCCCCCCCGAGGGCTCACCCAGAACTCCACCTGCTAAGTCCTGCCCCGGCCCTGCCCTCCCCACGGGGTCCCACCTCTGCTCTCCTGTGCCAGGCTGGGTTGGGGACCCTGGCTTGCCGTAGCAGCAGAGGTGCTGTAGGAATGCACCCTCAGCTGCCTCCCACCAGGGTGGCGGAGCTGCCTGCCCGTGTTCTGCCCAGTGGGACCACCCAGAGTGGGAAGGGCAGGCGGCCATGTGCGGGAGGCAATAGGTCCAGGAGGTTCCAGGCCCCCGGCTCCAGGGCTCGGGTAGGGACCTCCCTGTCTGTGCTCTTCCCACTCCCATCTTACAGATGTGGAGACTGAGGCGAGCCTCATTCTAGTTACTGAGTGGCCCCCGGGGCCTCTGCGACCTCACCTCTCTCCCACACCCGCTGTCCCCTGGCCATGCTGGCAGCTCTCCACCCAAAGCTTGCGGGGTGCACCTTCACTGTGTCTTGGTCTCTGCCTGGAGCCCCTTCCTGAGCAGGTGGAGCCCCCTCCACAGGCCTTACCCACCACCCAGGGCTGTCACCCGTGTGATGCTCAGACTGGGTATAATAGTAGTCCCCGTTGACTGGCTCCTTCCTCAGGCCCAGCAGGTGACGCGCTCTACCCACACTCCCTCACGTAACCCTCCCCACACCTCAGAATGGCTTCAAGGCAGAAACTGAAGCAAGTCACTGCCCAGGGCAGTAGCCACCAGGATGCACGCCCAGGCCAACTGACCCCGAGATGACACCCTGATCTAAGTGGTGTGTTCACGCTAGAAAGCAGGTGTGAGCCTCTGCCGGGACCATGTGCCTGTTTCCCACCTGGAGGCCTCTCCCCTCTGAGATCAGGGCTCTCTTTGCCCTCTCTCTGTACCTCTACCCAATGCCAAAGCCACTTAAAAATCAGATGCCTCCCCACTAGACTTGGCTCCCAGGATGGGGGTCACATGCCCCAGGTGGCTGTCCCACTGGTAGATGTGCAGCTGAGGTGTGCTACCGTGACCTGGCCCAGCTCTGGTCGGAAGCTGGTTTCCTTTGGCCACGAGCTGTCTGCAACCCCAGCTTCAAACGCAGGCCACACAGGTCCCCAGAGGTAGGCAGCCGGCTGAGGCAGGAGCTGAGCCAAAGCAGGAAGGACTGGTGTGGAATGGGAGAGGGCGCTTCAGAGCCCACTAGGGGGAGACAGATTTTCTGCCTATCCCAGACAGTTGGAAAAACTAGAAGCCCAAATCCTGGGGCTGCTACATCCTCCAGCTCACAGAGGGCAGGGCCAGAGCTGGAGGCCTTCCAAGGGCCCTCTCGGCTCTGCAGTCTAACACACTGAACGGCGGAGCCAGCACCCACGCACGGGCCCCTCCTTCCAGCTCCCTCAAAACCACCCCAAACGCAAAGTCTGGGTGGCTCAAGGGACCCACCAAGCCCACACAGCCAGGAACAGTGCACCCATGCAGCCCCGACTAAGGGTTCCAAGCTCTCTGCCAGTATGAGAATGGATTCTGGAATCTTCGATAGCGTGGCTGGCACTGGAGAGCTCTTTACATGACCCCAATGTGCACAGCTTCAGCAGGAGGGAAGGTGGAGGGGACCGGCTGCCGCGCAGCCCCTGGGAGCAGCACAGCCATCGGAGCTATTTTTAGCCCTTCTCTCCTGAGTCCTGACATCAGCTGAACAACGGTGGCAGCTCAGGGCACGCGTATGACAGAGCAGGCTTGAAATGGCATTTCTTCCAGGGGCCCGGAGAAGGGGCAGGGGAAGGTGCCTGGCAGCTTCAGGCAATGATTCCAACCGGCAGCGCCACATGATCTTTCTGAATGTCAGTCTCCTCCGTGGGGTGGCCTGCGCCCTGGCCGGGGCCAGACTTCCCTAACACCCAGGGCTCAGGAGAGCAGTCCCCGAACACAGCCCACCCGCCCCCTTCCCCACTCACTTCCCACCTGCTCTGCAGTCTAACACTCACAGCAGGACCCACTACTGTCCCCTTCTCCAAGACACTGCAAAACTATTTGATGGGAAACACCCAGATGCCTCGGCAGACTCATGTTTTGGAGGAACGTCTTTGGACAGAGACCGGGTTTGGGGTTTTCGACTTACCTTTGTGTATCCGGTATGAGGCACACTCCTGGCACCTAATTTAGGCACTAGATGTATGCACAAGTGAATACACAAGTTGGGCAGCCTGTTAGTGAAATCCTTAGGCTCTGGAAAGTTCAGACATTCCCACCCCAAGTTCCCAGAGCTGGGATAAGGAAGCTCCCACTTTTCCAGGTTCTGCCACACCTCTGCATCCCCAAGTCTCTGAGGTGGCCCAGAGCAGCTCGTGGGGTGCTTTCCTCTTCCTCCGGGCCCCCTCTTGCCCTTGCCCTCCGCTCACGGACTTGTGGCCCAGCCCTCTGTCCTGGCGGAACAGCGCTGCACTGATTTCCTGTCCAGCCAGATGTGCTCTGGCACCCATAGGACGCGCCCATTGAGAGTGCTCCTGTGCCTGGAGCTGTGACCCTGCGGTGGCACTGTGGGGGGGAGGCTCCACCGTGACCCAAACCAGGGCTGAAGCCCCTGCTGTGCTCCCCGCTGCACCCCGCTGCGAGGTCTCCGCAGCCGTCCAGCTGCTCCCACGGATGGGGAGCCAGGCCCTGTGAGCTGTTCAGAGCACCCCACCTCTTCAAGAGGGGCTCACTGGGCCAAAGTCAAGTGCCCTGAACATTGCCAGGGACATCAAATACGTAACTAACATCAAAACATGAGCACATGGTAGAGCCACCCAGTACGGGGGCCCCAAGGACTGTGGGCACCAGCAGGAGGATGTGGTTTTACCTTTGTTCTAGCCCCCGGTGCAGGTGTCCTCTCCCATCCCATGACACATCTGTCATTTATGAGCTTGTCCGAGACACTGAAGGTGCTTCTCAGGGTGGCTCATTCTCCCTGTGGATGAGGCTGCCTTCAATTTGCCCTAAATGTGCCCCTTTCAGACACTGCTCAGCATCCACTGCAGTGACCCTCCCAACCAGATTCAGGCATCCAACAGACATGACTGAGCGCCTACTGCATGCCACACACTGTGAGAGGCTCAGGGCACCCAGACAAAATCCCCGCCCTCATCCTCTTCAGACCAGAGAAGGCAGGACCCATGTGGAGCTGGGCACGGAGTGGAAGGCGGGGCCTCCCGCGTCCACGGCCGGGCACCAGGAGCGTTTGAAACAGGGGCGTCAAGGGGAGTGTTGAAGGAGGAGCGCGTTTCCCCAGCAGCGACAGGAGACGGGGTTCCGAGCAGATGGCCACGGAACGGGAAGGAGCCTGACAGATTTGTGTGGGCAGGGAGAGGAGGGAGGCTGCACAGGAGGGGCCTGTGGAGGGCCCGTCCAGGAGGACAGGGAGGTGAGGGCCGGATGTGCCAGCCTGCTGCGGCAGAAGGCAGCTGAAGCCAGGAGACACGGGCCCAGGGACTGCAAGTGAGGAGCCTGGGCCAAGGGCTGGTGCTGGGGAAGAGTAAGCCCAGGCCCCAGGGAGCGGGAGGGAAGGCGGCAGGGCCCAGCGTGGTGCTCTTGTCCCAGTGGGCAAGGTGGACCCAGGAGGAAGGGGCAGTCTGAGAGGAGAGTGGGGACGAGTTCCCAGGAACGGCAGGGAGGCCCTTGTGGGTTGTACACAGCGTAGGGTGGACATGGGGACTGGAGAGGCTGGGGGAGTCGGAGGCATGGGGGGGCCACCAGGGAGGCTGCATGGAGTGGGGCAGGCAGGACCGGCCTGAGGAGAGCAGCTTCAGAAAGGGAGGGACGGAGGGGCCTCGATGATCCTGGTGAGAGAGGACAGGAAGCTCTGCCCAATAAGACCCGAAGAAGAAGAAGAAGACAGACAGACAGACAGACAGCTCGGAGCGGCCACCTGGAGCCTCACAGGTTCTCACCCAAGCCCAGCATCCAAACCCGCCGGTTCTGGTCCCCGGGCTCCATGTCTGCAGATTCCACTGACCGATATCAAACCTACGTTTTAAGTCGCATCTGTGCTGCACACATACAGACTCTTTTTCTTGTCACTGTTCCCTAAACAACACAGTTGACAACTATTTACATGGTGACCAGGTGCGTTAGGGACTGTGAGTCACTTGGAGATGACTTAAAGCACAGGGGGGAGGTGCTCAGGTTCTGCACAAAGAACCCCGTTTTACAGAGAGGATCTGAGCGTCTGGGGATCTGGGCACCTGGAACCCACCCCAGGGCACTGAGGGACAGTGGTGCTGGAAATACCACCCTCCCTCACCTCAGGGTCCGAGTTGTTCCTGTATCTCCTCCCGGCCCTCGGTTTGGAGGCCAAGAAATCCCGTCTGCTCACCCCGTCCACTGCCAGGGTGGCGGGCGCTCCCTTGGCTCAGGAGAGTCCCTGCCCTCCTCTGGGGTGGGGAGAACCTGCAGGAGCCCCAGAGCAGAGGGCAGGACTTCCCAGGGACCCTCCCAGGTCACAGTGGCTGCCACGCCCGGGTGTGGGTGGGTAATGCCCCTCAAAGCCAAGTCTGGGGTGTCAGGGGGATTAGCAGAGGAGGTGACTGCAGCGTGGCCACCCTCCCCAGTGAGAAGACAGCTTGGGACATTACAGTGGCTGCCATTTGAATGCCAAGTACCACCAACATCCCATTCCTCACAATAACCCCTTGAGGAAAGTCATCTTTCCCATTATGGATGGGGAAACTAAGTTCAGAGAGGCTTGGAAACTTGTCCAAAGTTGCACAGCAAGAGAATTAGAGCATTGGGATTTGGACCCAGGGCAGTCACACTGAGGCCTGCTACCTTCTTCTGCTGCCTCCTGCAGCCTCCTTGTCCCTCAGTTATGTCTGCCTCCGTAGAAGATGTGGTCACGGCTTCAACACGGTGTGTTTAGGATTTAGCCCTGGAAACCCTCCCCAAGTGGGAAATGGGCTCAGGAATCCACGTGGCTACCATGTGGCTACCCAGGGAGCGGTTGGAACCTGCCACCTTTGGCTACCTCTGTCCTGGCTGTATGGCCCTGGGGAAGGTCTTCGTCCTTTGTCTCCCTCTCAGTGACATGGGCAGGCCCTGGTCCGCCTCCAGCCACCCACAGGGCTCGGCAGACCCTCCAACAGCCCCCACTTGCCACCCCACCCCGGAGGCCGCCTTCCTGCCTGCGAGGGGCCCGATGCCACCCGGGAGTGGGCTCGGCTGGACCCAGGCCTCCTCCCTCAACTCCCACCCCTTCTGGGTGGCCAGACACTGCCATGTGTTGTTCCTGGAGTCTCAGTGGGAAACAAGAAGGACGTAGGAACAGAGGGTGGCACTGCCCCCAGGTTGCACAGCGGAGCCAGGGTGGCCGGTGACATGCCATATCCCAGAGCCAACATCGTCAGGTGCTCACCATGCCCTGGTCCCTCCCTGGCAGCCTGGTCTCCCTAAACAACTCCCCAAGTGTCCAGGGGACAGGCGGCCGGGCTGCAGTCTCCACTGAGCTCGCCTCACACTGCTCGCCTCCGCATCTCCACGCTGTGGGCTCCCGGAATGCAGACCTAGCACTGCGCTGGGAGCCCAGTCAGTCCCGGGAAACCCTCCCCAGGTGGGGAATGGGCTCAGGAATCCACGTGGCTACCCATGGAACCTGGCCTCAGACTTTCCTGCCACCTTTGGCTGCCTCAGGAAACCGAGTCCCGGGGACTACGGGGCTGGCTCTGGGGCCTGGAGAAGTCACACCCCAGACTCAACCCCAGCCTCTGTGTGCAACCAGGGAGTCGCGTGGTGAAGAGGGCGAGACGGTGGGGCAGGAAGCGGCATCCCGGCTGCACCACGGGTGGAGCCAAACGGCAGGGTGTGGCTTCTCAGCAAGGTGGGTGAAAAGGGGACTTCACTAAATTTTAATATCAGACCTGCAGAGTGGCTGAGGGACTTGGAAATTCGAGTACAATGAACAAAAAAGAATACAATGGAGCCCGTGTGGCAGGGGCGCAGTGCGGGCTCACCACAGGCAGAGGGAGGGGGCTCATAGTCTTTTTTATTTTTATTTTTTTAAATATTTTTAGGTTTAGTTGGACACAATACCTTTATTTTACTTATTTATTTATTTGTATTTGGTGCTGAGGCTCGAACCCGGCACCTCGCACATGCTAGGCGAGTGCTCTGCTGCTGAGCCCCAGCCCAAGGGATCACAGCCTTGGTACAGAGAAACCTGAGATGAAATGCTGCCTAAACAGCTGATCAATGCTGCACTGTGCACTGGTGCTTGAAAAGTGCGCTCTGTAGCTCAACTGGCCACGGAGAGCTGGGGTGGAGCCGTATGGGGGCAAGTGCACCCCCACCGTGACTGCAGGATCCAAAACATACAGCCACGATTTCCAGGCAGGTGCTTAGTGAGGGATCTAGGCTGGGCTTGATGGACCAGGAGTGGATCAGGTGTGGAGGAGACCACCCAGTGGGACCAGGGTTGGGAGGGGTGAGGGGAGCCCACCTGCTTCTATTGCATCCAGCAGCTCACCTGACCAGCTGCAGGGGGCGGGAGTCTGAGCTGGAAGGGGTGAAGACCCTCAGGGACTACGCCTGGGAAGGCTGTGCTGCTGGGCAGCTGTGGTGGAGGATTGGCACCCCTGCCCCATATTTGTATTTCTCAGGAGGCTCCTGAGAACCAGGAGTACACTTGACAGGCGGATGATATACTTGACGTGCAGGAGAGATCAGCTATATCTATCCCTGGGGCAGGTCGATCCAGTCTCTCCAAAGCAGTCCCCCCAGCAAAGGCCCCGAGACCTGCTCAGACCTCAGCACCACCTGCTGGACCGCCCCTCACAGAGCGCACAGAAGCAGTGCCCTAGGAGTGCACTGGACTGGTCCAAAAGGACAAAACACCAACTGACGGTGCCACCTACCCCATCCTACTCATGGGGTGAGAAGGGACACCATCTTATATCAAATTGCTTGAATCTTAAGGCACTCCAACTGGCAGCTCAGAGAGCAACACAAGAACAGTGTTCCTGTACATAACTATCAGTACGTAACTCAAGAAAAATGGGGAAAACAGACTATTGGACATCGGCAGTGACCACCCATTCCAGTCAAATATAGAGCACCTCAGTGGAGAAGTGTCCTTTATTGTTGACTAAGATTTTGGATTTCAAAAAACTTTTTATTTATTTTTAATTTTTAATTTTATTTTTTAATTCTTTCTGTGTTTGCGCATGCATGCACACGTGTGTGAGAGGGTGTGTATGTATGTGAATTCTGGCTGTGCTGATTGGTTCAGGAACATACATACACTGTATTGTTTCTTTTTCTCTTATTTTTAGCATTTTGAAGTGTGGTTATTTTTTACTAGGATTGTCTTTTGAGGGTTCAGGGGTTTTTGATTATACATTCTGATTTGGTTTTGTATTATTTTCCTTTGTTTATATCTTTGGTTTCTCTTGCTTATCTCGTATCTTCTCCTGCTAATGGCTAAATTTTACTGTTCTCCTTCCCTCTTTCTCAATACTTCGCTTCTTCTATTTTTTCCTCTCTTTCTGTATAACCTCCATTTGCCACATCTCTTCTGCATTCTCTGTTCACTTTTTGAAATTGTAAAATCTTTTCTAAATTCCTAACATATTTCCATTTCCCCTAAATACTTGTATTTTTATCATTCTCAGAACTAATTGGCCTATATAACTCCTGCTGCCACCATTGATGCTAATGCAATTCTTACTGCTGTGGATGATATACTTGACACTGTTTGCTGTAAAGCCAGATCTAGTTCATCATTATTGTTCTCACTGTTTACAAATGCTGAACCCACCATTCCTCCTAATGGGTGAAAATCCACTTTAACACTGTGTGTGGTCTGCTGTTTGCAATAGTTGTTACCATTGTTTATTTCACCCCTCATTCTGTAAAGTTCTAGAAATCTACAGGGACACTAAAAGTTTATAGGGAAGAGACTCTGCTGCTGAACCAAACATTTCTCGACATTATTCCAACTCAAAGAAGTAAAAAGACAAAATCCCAAACCAACTACAACGACCCAAGGAGGAATGATCAGAGGGGGAACTCAAGTCCCACCCTTTGACATCTGCACATGTATCAACATTACAGAGAGAAGCCCCAGAACAAGTAAGTATGTAACATGTTCAAATGAACATGCTAAAAAAAAAGAGGGGAATCCACTTCAAATGATGCACGAACACAAGGCCTCTGAAAACATGAAAAAACAGGCAAACAAATCTGCTGCCAAGAGCCACGATCACCCAACAAAGTATCCCAGTAAAAGCAGGGTGGACAAAGACCTAGAGAAAGATTATAAAAAATTATTATTAATTTGTTCAATGAACTAAAAGAAGATCTAAAGAAGAAATAAAGAGAGCAATTACAGGAGATGAAAGACCACTTAAATAAAGAAATAGAGAAAAGAAACCAAGTAGAACTCCTAGAAATGAAAGACACAGTCAATCAAATTAAGAACTCAATGGAAGGCATCACTAGCAGATTAGATTGTGTAGCAAATATAACTTCAGCCCTTGAAGACAGAACTCAGCCCTCGAAGACAGGCTATATGATTTTGAGTACACAGAAGGCAATAAAGGGAAAAAATATATAGAACATGGCCAGAACATACAAGAACTCTGGGACAAATGTAAAAGACCAAACCTGAGAATCATTGGGATAAAAGAGAACATGAAGATACAAACTCAAGGCATAAAAAACATTTTCAATGAGATACTTACAGAAAATGTTTTCCATATCGGAAATAAGATACATATCCAAATACAGGATGCTTACAGGACCTATACAAATGAGAAGCACACAAGGCGTATCATAATCAAAATGTCTGACATAGAAAATCAGGAAAGGATATTAAAAGCAACAAGAGAAAAATACCAGGTCACATCTAGAGGCAAACCAATAAGCCTTACTTCTGATTTCTCAGCTCAGACCCTAAAATCAATGAAGTTTTGGAGTGAGATATTCCAAGCTCCAAAGGCAAACAACTGCCAGCCAAGGTTACTATACCTAGCCAAGTTCAGTATTGAATTAGAGGAGAAAATAAAAACTTTCAGTGACAAGAATAAGCTAAAGGAATTCATGAGCACCAAACCAGCACTGCAAAGAATACTCAAAGATAAACAGAACATAGAGGAACTAAAAAACAATTTTAAAAGTTCCCAAATAGAGAGGAAGTCCAATAGAAGAATAATCCATTAAGTGAGAATCAAAGTAGGATAAAATACAGCAAAAAAAAAAAAATAGCAGGAATCGACAAACACATAACCACACTATCATTGAATTTTAATGGTCTCTAATCCTCAATTAAAAGATACAGATTAGCAGGATGGATCTTAACAAGATCCACAAAATGCTGTTTACCAGAGACTTATCTTATAGGCAAAGACATCCACAAGCTAAAGGTATAAGTATGGCAAAAGGTACTCCATGCAAATGGTCCAAGAAAACAAGCAGGATCACTATCTCATCTGTGGCAAAGCAGACTTCAAGAAAAATTAATCAAAAGAGACAAAGAAGGGCACTACATCCTAGTAAAGGGAACACTCCCACAAGAATATATCATAAGAGCAAACATTAACTCCCCAAATGTCAATGTACCCAATTACAAGGAAAAAATACCACATGACTTTAAGTCCTACATACATCCCATACAATAGTACTGGGTGGTTTCAATGTGTTCCTATCATCAATAGACAGGTCATCCAAACATAAGATCAACAGAGATATCTCAAACCTACACAACACTATAAATCTAATGGACATCGACAGAATATTTCACCCCAAAACAACTGAATTTACCTTCTTTTCAGCTGTGCATGGAACCTTTTCTAAAATAAATCATATTTTAGACCACAAAGCAAATCTTAGCAAATATTAAAAAATCGGTATAATCCCATCTTATCATAATGGAATGAAGCTAGAAATCAACAGAAAGAAAAATAATAGAAACCACATAAACCATGAAAACTGACAAAGAAGAAATGAGAATGGAAACCAAGAAATTCTTAGAAACAAATGAAAACAGAGATATAACATCAAATTTCTGGGACAATATAAAAGCAGTTCTAAGAGGAAAATTTATCACATTAAGTGTCTACATTAAAAAATTAGAGAGATCCTAATAAATAAGCTTATGCTCCACCTCAAGGACTTAGAAAAAGAAGAACAAAGTAATCCCAAAACCAGCAGAAGACAGGAAATAATTAAGATGAGAGGCAGAATCAATGAAATTGAGAATAAGAAAATAATACACAGGGTCAGTGCAGTAAAGAGTTGGTTCTTTGAAAAGATAAATAAGATTACAAACCATTGACAAAACTAACCTTTGATAAAATCCAACACCCATTGATGTTGAAAATTCTAGAGAAGCTAGGGATCCGAAGAACTTAATTCAATATCGTAAAGGCCAATTATGACAAACCCAAAGTCAACATCTCACCAAATGAAGAAAAACTAAAAGCATTTTCTCTAGAATCAGGAACAGACAAGGCTGTTCACTCTCAGCACTCCTATTGCATATAGTCTTGAAAATATTAGCCAGAGCAATCAAGCCAGAAAAAGAAATCAAAGTTATACAAATAGGAAAAGAAGTTAAACTGTTTGGCAATGATATGTTCCTATATGTAGAAGACAACCCCCCCAAAAAAAAAACCTCCACCAGAGACTTCTGCAGTTTATAAATTAGTTTAGCAAAGTAGCAGGATACCAGGTCGACACTCATACATCAATAGCTTTCCTGAACTCGCACAGTGATTCAGCTGATGAAAAAATCAGGAAAACCAGCCCATTCACAATAACTTCAAAAAATTAAATATTCGAGAACTAAACTAATCAAGGAAGTAAAAGAGCTCTACGATGAAAATCATGGAACACTGGAGAAAGGCAGTAAAGAAGACCTTAGAAGATGGAAAGACCTCCCATGTTCTTGGATAGGCAGAATCAATATTGTCAAAATGGCCATAGGATCAAAAGCAATACACAAACTCAATGCAATCCCCAACCAAATACCAGTGACATTCTTTGCAGGATTAGAAAAAACAATTCTTAAATTCATTCTGAAGGATAAGTGACCCAGCATAACCAAAGCAATACTAAGCAAGAAACGTGAAGCAGGGGGCATCACATACCTGATCTGAAATCATACTACAGAGCTGTAGTAACAAAACAGGGTATTGGCATCATCAAATTAGACATGAAGACCAGTGAAACAGAATAGAAGACACAGAGACCAATCCACATACCTATAGCCATCTGATACTGGACAAAGTGCCAAAAGTATACCCTGGAGAAAAGACAGCTGTTTTAGCATATGGTGCTGGGAAAACTGGACAGTTATATTAGAAAAATAAAATCAGACCCCCCCATCTCTCACCCTGCCCAAAACTCAAATTGAAATAGATCAAAGACTTAGGAACTAGACCAGAAACTTTGCCACTGATAGAAGAAAACGTAGGGTCAACACTCCATCATATAAAGAACTCAAAACACTTTACACCAAAACAACAAATTAACAACGAAAAACTCACACAAATAACCCAATCAATAAACGGGCAAAAGAACTAAACAGAAACTTTTCAAAGGAAGAAGCACAAATAGTCAACAAATATATTTTTTAAAATGTTCAACATCTCTAGTAATCAGGGAAATGCAAAGCAAAACTGCAGCAAGATTTCCTCTCATTCCAGTCAGGATGGCAATATTCAAGAAAACAAGAAATAAAATGCTGAGGAGCTTGTGGGGAGAACGGATGCGTGTACATTGTTGGCGGGACTGCAGACTAGTACAGCCTCCCTGGAAATCAGAACGGAGATCCTCAAAACACTAAGAATGGAACCACCATGTGACCCAGCTCTCCCACTCCTTGGTACTCCCTCAGAAGATGTAAAATCAGCCTACCACAGTGAGACAGCCACCTCATTGTTTATAACAGCACGATTCACAATAGCAAAATCATGGCATCAACCCACATGCCCATCAATAGATGACTGGATTGAGAAACTGTGATACACACATGCACACAGACACAGACACACACACACACACACACACACACACACACACACACACACACACACACTGGAGTGCTACTCAACCATATAAAGGAATAAAATCATGGCCTTCCCAGTCAATGGATGGAAATGGATAATATCTTGCTAAGAGAAACAGGTCAAACTCAGAAACTCAAAGGTCGAATGTTTTCTCTCATATGCAGAAGCCAAAGTACAATAAAGGAAAGGGGGCAGGAAGGATTGGATAATAAAAAGAACCAATCAAATAAGGGAAGTCAAGTACAGTAGGGAAGGGAGGGGGAGGGAGGCCGGGGGAAGGGCAGGGGAAGGGGGAGATCAAGAGCTGAAATCAGTCTCCACACTGTGTGAGTTTGCTGGGATGAACCCTACTACTCTGTGTAACCATAAATCTCTAATTCCTGATTTTTTTAAAGAGCCAAGTGATCAATTGTGAGCTGAGCAGAATGATCAATCATCTCTCTTTCTTCCTTTCCTTTTTGTACTAGGGGTAGAACCAAGAGGCACTTTACCACTGAGCTACATCCTTAACCCTTTTTAAAACACAGGGTCCCTCCCACCCCCACCTTCAGGGTGCCTTACCACTGAGCTACAACCCCAGCCCTTCTTGTTTTTTATGTTGGAACCAGGTCTCACTAAGCTGCTTAAGGCCTCGATAAATTCCTGAGGCCAGCCTCAAACTTGTAACCCTGCCTCAGTCTCTAGAGTCGCTGCAGTTACAGGCGGGCACCCCCACCTAGCTGAGCAATCATTTCCAAGTCCCTTCCCTGGGCTGATTCCCGAGTAGGGTTCTTGGGTTCTGGGTTCACTGCTCCACGGCCTGCAGAGAGGGGGGCAATCTTGGGGACCCTGCTCCTCCCCTTCTCCTCTTGGGTGACAGCAGTGTCATAGACCAGGTTACAAGAGGAGGGGCAACCCTCAGTGTGGGCTGGGGTGGACCCTGGCCCCAGCATGTCGCTGGCTGGCCCTACCTACGGTGCAGAGGGAAGTGGCATCTGGGCTTCAGTCACCTGCCAAGCTCCTAGGGAGACAGAAGCACAGGGGCACAGGTGATGGGGACCTTCCCGAGCCACCCTGCCAGTCCTGATCCCAGCAGCAGCACTGAGTTCCCCAACTCCCCCTGGCGGAGGGGAGTAGGAAGCCTAAGATCATACACTTTATATACAATAGAGCAGGGACTGAGGCTCGCCCACTTTACAGCGTCCTCTGTCTGTGTGCTCTCCTGGCCCTCTGACCTCCCTCTGACTCACCTGCAGGGGACTTTCCTCACCACCCTCTTGGGTCCCACCTTCAGCTGGTCTTTGCTCTCCTGCCAACAGAGGGGGCAGTGCCCAGGGCTGCGCAGAGAGCAAGCTGAAGCGCCGGAGCTGGCCCCAGCTCCTAACCCAGGTGATGGGGACAGGAGCATCTCACAGGAGCTGGGCCAACTCCACGTGCCGCAGCCCCTGGCCCAGCCAGGTCCACCTGCTGTCAGGCTCACAGGCCAGCTCACAGCTCCCACACGCCCCTCCTGTCTCTTCCTGAGAGGCTTGAGAGGCTGTCCCTGGGAGCTTCCTGGTGCCCTGCCTCCCATCCCTTTGTGCCCAGGAGTGGACGAATGTAGACATGGAGGCAGGAAGGACGAGGGGTGGGGGGGTGGCTGGGACCAGGGTGGGGAAAGCTGGGAGGGAGGACCAACTCTGAGCAGGGGAGGGTGGGATCCGGCAGCCCTCACTGCGCAGGCCCGTCCAGCCTGGTCAGCCGGTCGCGCAGGGGCTCCTTGGTGCTCTCGGCCCCCAGCCTCCTCTAGGGCACTGAAGCTGGCATGGGTGGGGGTCGGCCCAAGGTCAGGGCCTCATCTCCCCAGGGCTCCCAGGCCTCCTGGAAGGGGCACCAGCAACCATGAATCTGGGTGTCCTTTGTCATTCCTGTGGACAGGCCCGGGATGGCAGAACCAACCACCTCCATCACCTCATCCATAAAGTGGGGCTGTCAGACATTCCTTTGTCTTGTGGGTACACAGGAAGGAAGCACCTGTCCCCACCACAGTCTGAGTCTAAAAACCCGTAACAAGAGCAGAAGGAAGCCCGGTCTCTTCCCAGACAGAGAGTGCTTAATAATTCATCCACGCGTACCTCAGCACATTCTGAAAAGAATTCGAGATGGCAAGGGCCCACGACAGAGTGGGCAGGCACGCCGACGCGAGCTCCTGGCCGAACCTCCCCTCACAAGGTCACCCATGGGGACGGCTGAACGTTTCCCGGGGCAGGCAGCTTGCTAGAAGCTTCTCACATGCCATCCCGTGGCCCTCGCAGCTGCCCCCTCGGGCAGCTACACTTAAGGTCCAGGGATGGTGATTTACTGTGGACCAGAGACAGTCACACAGCAAGGACAGCGTGCTGGGATTCACATCAGGACTGACCGTGAGCCCCGAGCCCAGCCACCTGCTCTGCTTCTCCAGTGGGGTCAGCACCCATCAGCCTCCCAGGGCCGCTGCCTGGGCCGGTCCCTTGACTGGAGATCACAGCAGCCCCGCTAGGTTTCACAGTCCCAGCCCTTGGAATCAGGGTCCAGGTAGAGGCAGGCACTGAACAAAGGAGCAGATGACTATGGAACGTCAGGTTGGGAGTGAGAGGGAGGGAGGCGTGGGCGGCCCAGTCCCCGGGCAGCAAGGGGCTGACCAAGGCAGAGGCTCGGCGGCCGACAGCCCGGGACGTGGGGAAGAACAGCAAGAAGGACAGGCAGATGGCAGCGGCGGGGAGACAGAGGGCTCGGCTGCAGGAACGTGCCTTTGACCTCAAGTGACAGCAGGGTTATGACACAGGCTTGTTCCCCTCTGAGCCTCTCTGCCCAGGTCTGGCCCTCTTGTGCAAGTCCTGGGGGCTTCCCTGGGCCTTCGCTGGGCCTCAATGTCCTCACCTGCCAGACAGAAGGCTGCTCGGGACAACCTAACCACCCTGATCCCGTTCCGTGCCCACTGGTGACGGAAGGACAGCTGGGACCAGAGTCTGCTCTCCTGGTGCTGGCAAGCCCCACCAGCGTCTCCTGCTGCTCGGCTCAGTGTCCCCTCTGGATTTCAGTGACTTTCCCCAGCGGGCCACAGCACAGCAAGTGTGAGATGGGGACCCACCCCAGTCCTCACGTGGTGGCCTTGGTGGGGTGGCCTGAGCTGGATAAGGGGAGCCTGAGCCCAGGAGGGGACAGGAGCAAGGAACAGTCCTTAGACCTTCATGTCGGGAAGAGGCTCCTGCAGAGGGGCCAGGTGGCTAGGAGGTGACAGGGTAATTCTGAGACTAGGGAAGAGAAGGACCGGTGATAAAGACGTCCCTCCCCATGGGCACTGCACAGGGTCTGCTGCGTGGCCTCCGCTGATCCATTCCCCAGGTTTTTCCAAGGCCCCTTACCACCCCAGTTCTCAGCGCCACCCACTCAGGGCTGCCTCAGAGAAGCCACCACGAAGGCAGGCAAGATCACCCCCAGGGCTCCCCGCGGGCACTTCTGCTTGGAAGTGATCAGGCAGCGGGGCAGAAAGGGGCCTGCAGGTCCTCCACGGAACACAGGAGCG
Organism: Ictidomys tridecemlineatus; assembly: GCF_052094955.1. Lineage (NCBI taxonomy): Eukaryota > Metazoa > Chordata > Mammalia > Rodentia > Sciuridae > Ictidomys > Ictidomys tridecemlineatus. Next base: position 6,438,279 of record NC_135490.1, on the reverse strand, counting down.
AGCTCCGCGAGCTCGAGCTCTGCACGCACACAGCCCACGAGCTCCACATGGCACTGATACAATTACAAATCAATAAATCAGAGCAACACTCTGAACTGTTATTCCCTTACATTGTTACATTTGGATCTAGCAATAGTTCTGTGCATTTGTAACTATTCATCTCATTTTACGGGTGTGGAACAAACCCGAGTGATTGGAATCTATCCCTCCCCTCCTTTGTATAACGGCTCTATTAAGTCACCCTCTGAAGGTGTCACATCCCGTAGTTTTTGGAGCATTCAGAGTTGTGCACTGTCACCACAATCCAATCCCAGAACATTTGCCCAAAAGAACTCCCGAGCCCGTTAGCATGGCCCCTGGTGAGCCCTCATCTACTTCCTGTCCCCAGGAGTCAGCTCATTCTGGACAGGTCATACAAATGGAACCTCAGGCCACGTGGCTTTGGCTCAGCAGAGGGTTTCCATGGCTCAGCCCTGGCGGATCAGGACTCCTTCCTTCCTGTTTTTGAATCACTTTGTATTATATGTATACACCACATTTTGTCCATTCGTTCCCGGTTGACAGACAATTGTTTCCAGTTTCTGTCCATCACAACAACGCTGCTATGATCATTCACATGCAAATTTGTGCAGGAACGCCTGTTTTCACTTCTCATTCATTTATCCTAATAGAGGAACTGCCGGGTTCAGCGGTCTGAGTTTTTGAGGGGCTGCCAGGTTCCCCACAGTGGCTGTGCCGTTCCACTCCACCAACATCTACTACATCCTGAGTTCAGCCTGCAAGCCAGGAGCCACCTCACGCAGAGCCCCTATCTGCCTGCGCTCTTGGAGGGGCTCCCCAGCAGGCTGAGCCCCCCCCCAGGCTGGAGAGGGTGGAGGACCCACCCATGGGGCAGCTTGGCCCGTGGAGAGGGACACTCCACACACAGTGCTCAGACTCACTGAAGAGGCCCCTTTTCCCACCTCGGCCAGCAGAGAGCCAGGCACGGCGCCCGGGCAGCTCCAGGAACCAGGGGTCTGCAGCCACCTGGGGCTTCCCAAGAGGACGGGAGCATCCCCACCTCTCCAAGAGAAGCTCAGGCCGTGCCCAGGACAGGGGACATGGAGCTGGTGGCTTTCAGTGGGAGACGGGGAAGCCACCTCTGCCCTGTCCTAAGGAGAGGGACTGGACCAGAATGGGAGATCACTGTGCCTTCAGCTTCATGCACGGGGTGAGACCTCTCTCACCTGCATCCCCACTGGAAAGAAGGACCTTTCCCTTCCTGCAGAGCATTCCACTCCCTGGGGTCCCCAAGCCAGAGGGAGCCTAAGGAGCCAAGCTTGAGCGTCTGCCCCTCCCCTCCCAGCCCCTTGGCAACAACAGGTTCCCAGTGGCTGAGGGACACAGTGTCCCAGCTTCTTACCCAGGCCAATGAGACAGACGGCCAGCCCTGGGATCCTGCAGGCACAGTCAGAAGAAGTGAGGGAGACTGCAGGACAGACAGAGTCCACCTGCCTCAAGGCGCCAGCCCCGCCTGCAGGCACAGGCGCTCTCGGTATAGCCTCTTGCCATCCCACCTGGCCCCGCTCTGTCCCAGCATGGGTGGGGCTCATCACCCTATCCAGGGTGGGTCTCTCTCTCTGACCTCAGAACAAGCTACGTTAGAGACCAGGGATATTCACGCGGTTCAGGATCAGGAGCTTGAACTAAATGAGAAGCCAATAGGCGTGCCGGATCTAAAAATGATCCCAATATTACTCGCTTTTTAAACTGAACCAAAATGTTAAAAAAAAAAAATTCAACTATAGTTAAGTTCACAGTTAATCTTTGATGTTTGCTAAAATTTACTGAACTGAAACAAAAACAAGAAACCCAGGGTGATTTGGAAAGTATGTTGGCTCAGCTGTGAGCTGCGTGGCCTTGGGTAAGTCACTTGCCCTCTCTGGCCCTCCATTTCCCTCTTTGTGTCAGACGAGTAAATCTAAATGGCCCATATTGCTGTTTACCTAATCCCTAAATCTCAAAATAGGCTCCACATGGGCTCTTCAAGGCCTTCCGTGAGGTTCCAGTTCCGTTTGGACTGTGGCCGAGCCATCTGGAAAAGGAGTGTTCTGTGAGAGCCATCTGTGAGGAGCCCGGGAAACAGGGGACAGAGCCCGGGGCCGGGCCCCTGCTGCTCTCTGGCACTGGCAGGGGGTCATGATGCGATTTGGACACTCCTCTTGGTTGCCGCTTGCTTTGTTTGGTTAAATGAAAAGTGACCAGGGGCTGGCGGGCTGGCTGGTGGGTGGCGCCCTGCTCCGAGGGCCTGGGCTGAGTGGTAAGGGCCCGGGTCATCTAGAGGCCTGGACGGCCTCATTGGGGCGGGCAGTTAGGGGGCCTTCCTCACCTGGGAAGTGGCATGTGGCATCTGTCAGGGGCGAAGGCACAGAAGCTGGGGGGACATGTGGATGCCCCAAGCCTGCGGTCCCTCCAGAGGAAGAAGCAGGCCCAGGGCCCAGCCTCGGCCAGGGCCAGCTGTGGCGGGCAGTGCCGTCAGCACCTGCACCTCTCATCTCTGGACCAGAAGATTCGCTCCATCCCTCGGGGGAGGAATGGCTGTCCCTCTGTGAGGAAGGGGCGGGGTCCAGGGGCTCAGAGGACAAGAGTAGACTGACCTGGGGCGTTGGGAAGGGACAAAGGCCAGGACTCGCCTCTTTGTGCGAATGCGATGCCTGCATCTCAGTGACAAGACACTAAGCTGGACAGGCCTCGCTGGGGGACGGGCTTCAAGGTGCCTGTGGTCACCCTGTGGGTTGTGACCACCTTTCCTTGGGCACTGGCTTGCCTTGAAGGTCCCTGGACAAGAGCTCACAGATGATGACCACGCACAGCTTTGCCTGCGCGCCTGGTCACAGGCCCCGTCCTGCCTCTCCTCTCCCCTCTGCAGCTGGACCTGGCCTGGAGACCACAGGACGGGAGAGCCCGGGTCCCCTCTGCCTGCTGCACAGAGAGGGCCCCAGGTATGGGGAGGGCAGGCGTCCAGGGCGGGCTTTGCCCAGCACACCAGTCAGCCGCGGCTATTCCACCAAGCCGAGGCTATTCCACAGTGAGAGCTGCTTAAATAAGGGACGACTTGCTCTCAACCAGGGAGCCTGGTGTCCGGGGTCACGGTGGCCCTGAGGGCTCTCCTCCGACCTGCAGATGGTGCCTTCTCGCTGTGTCCTCACACGGTGGGCACAGAGAGCAAGCTCTCCGGCACCTCTGTCCTTCTTAGAAAGACCTGGCCCCATCATGGGGCCTCTGCGTCACGATCTAGTCACCTCCCAAAGTCCCAACCTCTTCATGCCACCAACACAGGAATCTGGGGACACAAACCATTCCATAGCATTTGGTCGTTGAGAAGGGACGGAGGACTAACCACACAGGGAGTGGACGGTTCCCTGGGCCTGCTCCTCTTGTCCCTGTGCCAGGAATGCTCCGGAAGGGCTCCCAGAGTGAGTGGGAGATGACTCTCCACGGTCCCTCAAAACATGTCTCTGTGACCAGAGATGGAAGCAGGGGCGGCACAGGACACCGAGGTGCAGGGTCTAAGGTGCGTGCCCGCCTGCTGCCTGCCCTGGCCAGCCACTTGTCTGGGATTCTCCGTCCCGACTTGCTCCAGGCCAGGCTGTGTTCGAATCCTCCACAGACCCTCCCCCGGCGGCCTGCCTCAGGTAAACAGGCTCAGTCCAGTCCTGGGTTGTCCAGGGAACCCTCAAAACCACTCATCCACAAACCCCAGGCCCACTGCAGGCACTGCCCGTGGCCAAGGGCTGCCCAGCTTCTGAGAGCAGGATGAGTGAGCTCCAGGAGAGGAGGGGAGGACCCCGTGGCTCAAGTCAGAGCCGAGGCCTGGCTGTCCACCCGGAATGACGCCTCGTCCACCAGGGAGCAAGAGGACGCACACTCAGGGCCTTCACACTGGGTCAGCCTGTCCTGTAGAGCTGGCCTGCTGGGCTCCGAGACGTCAAAGGTTTGCTCAAGGTCACAGACACCCAAGGCCAGGGTCTCAAGTCCCCAAAGGGTGGGTGACCATCCATCCCTCAAGTCCCCACCCACTGGTCCCTCAACAAACATTGTGTCAGGGTGTTGTGTGCCCGCCATGCGGCAGGAAGACTTCAAAGAACAAGTCAACAAGGGCACTGTCCGGAAGAGACCAGGGACCTGGGCAGGGGAGAGAGGTCGGCCGGTCGGCCTGGCCAGGGAGGGATCTCGGAGGCCGGGGACGCTGTCTTGAGAACTGCACGAGGAGGAGCCGCCACGCAGGGGATGGGATAAGAACCCAGGCAGAGGCCGGGGCGCAGGGAGAGCGGGGCCAGCCAGTGACACCCCCTGAAGTCATGGTTTGGAGCCGGTGGAAGCCGACAACCCCAGCACCAGAAGACAGGAGGCTTTCCTTCCCGTGGACGCAGGGGAGGCCGTCCAGCAGCAAGGTCCAGTTTACCAATTAAGAGGCTCTCCACCTGGAGCCCCTGTCACTGCAGTGACCACAGCTCCCTGTCCTTGTGCCGGGCAGCAGGGATCCCGTCTTCCCAGGGCCACACCAGCAGCATGAAAGAGGCGGGTGTGTGAGGCTGCAGCCTCTGACCACGTGGAGGCCCCAGGAATCACCCTTCCCCTGGCAGCAGAATGGGGCATTTAGGGCTCACCCACCACCTCTCGGGTGGCGGATAGTCAGCACCTCCCCAGAGGTGGGATCTTCCTGCGCACTGTCCTCGCTGTCCTCGCTGTCCTCAAGGTGCCGTGGGACAGCCAGGTCCAAGCAGGACTCCGAAGGCGCACGAGTGCGGAGGAGGCCGCCCCTCAGAGCGCGCAGGGGACTTCTTTTCAACCTTTTCTAAGGAGTAAGAAAACGCAGACCTAAGTGGCTTAACGCTTTCTTCTGACGCACAATACCCCACAATAGCGGGTTGTTAAGTCGCACGGTATCCTTTGTTCCACAACCAGCTCTCGGTGCAAGTTGTTCCAGAACCAGCTCTGGGCGACGTCCTCCCGTGCTGGGAGCGCGGCGGTGGCCCAGAGGGAGGGCTCTGGGCTCTGGGAGCTGCCCCAGGCCCGGCCCTGAGGAGAGGCCAGGCGCGTTTTTGTGTATTTCTGATGTTTTTTGCCTTGGGAATTTGGAGGCGGGATTTGGGTTCAGTTCAACGCCTCTCCCACCCGCCTCCCACCCCCTGGCCCCACCTTATGCCAATCCTCTGGTTCAGTCACCTTTGAAACCACATGGGTCTCAGTCCCGGCCCTGTCAGAACTCCCTGTGACCGTCCTTCCACCCTGAGCATCCTCCCTGGTCCTCCTGCCCCTGCCCTGGGCCCCTACAGTCTAGACAGAGAGATGCTCCCCCCACCCCCCGCCTGGCCCCTCCCACTTGGCTCTGGCCACAGGGGGGCCCTGTGCATTCTGCAAGCTGTCCCCAGAGGCCCAGGGCTCTTCCCTTCAGGCCCCTGCAGCCTCTCCCAGGCACCTGTGGAGGAAGCTGCTTCCCCGTCTCCTGCCATCACAGCAGCAGATGCCAGCGCCCTTGGGTTTCAGCCTGGGACCCGGGTGCCCACCTAGGACAGCCACCAGGAGAGCAGGGCTTTGCTGTGTGTGGACCCAGGGCCTGGAGCTGGCCCAGGGCCACACGCCTGCCTGTTGAGCTCCCATCTGCCCACGTAGGACACCACACCCTCAAGGCCCAGGACACACACACTGTCTGCAAGCTCTGACCTCCTAGTTGGGGGGCCCCTGGGCCTGTGGACACTGGCCTCTCTCAGCCTTTCTTTCCAGGTCTAGAACACCCCCCGCAGCACAATCTTGCATTCTGCCCAGGGCACAGCCCTGTGGGGCAGCTCTGGGCCAGGCACACGCCTCCACCTGCTCTCCCTGGAGAGGAAGGAGCTCTGAGGGCAGAAAGGAGGGCCCAGCACCCAGCGCAGGCCTGGCACACCCGGGACGGCTGCACACACAGGCAGGCTGTAAGGACACTCCCAGTCACTCAAGATGACGTCCCCAGGCACAGGGGGCCTGCAGGAGCAGTTCCAGGCTACGGTTTCCAGAAGGAAAACCAAGACAGCAAACCTCTCATTTGAGGCCTGGGGAGGGACTGTGCCTGGAAGCACCCCCCTCCTCCAGCAGCTGCAGGTGTTACCCAGGCAACAGTCGCTGTCTGACAGGATCCCGTGAGTTAACTCTTACTCCACACCAAACTCCAACGTGAGAAACTGAACAGATGTCCATGCCGAGGAGACGCTTGAGGTGCATCTGGCCCAGACAAGGCACTTCCGACTTCCACACTGTCCCGTCTCACACACCAGCCCTGGGCCACCTGGTTCCCCAGGAACCGAAGTATGGTCTTCAGCATCCCCAGCACCTGGGGTCCTCCAGGGCCCCGGGCTCACCTCTCAGCCCAGGCTGGGGAGACGGAGCTGGGACGCTTTTCAGGTGCAAATGCCAAAAGGTCTGGATGGTTCTCAAACTTCAGGTGCCCCCAAATTACTTGGGTAGGATGGGGGTTGACAGAGAGATTGCTGGGCCCTGCCCCTGTTTCCAATTCCCTGGGGGGTCTCAGGAGCTTGCATTCTAGCTCCCACCCGAGGCGGACGCTGTGGTCCAAGGACCAGGCTTAGGCCACTGCTGTAGCTCTCCACTCAACGCAGGGTCCCTGTAGAGCCGGCGGATGCATCACCCAGAAAACTAAGGACGAAACCTCTCAGGTCCTGCCCTCAGACCTCCAGAACAACCTCCGGGGATGGGGTCCGGAAATCGGGGTTTGCACAGGCCCTTGGGGAGCCCTGGAGCTCCCTGATGCGTGAGAAGCAGCATGAGTCTCAGCCGCCCTGCGGTGCGCTCCCAAGGCCAGGGCAGCTCCCGTCTCTGGGGAGAGGTCGGCCCCCCTTTCCAAGGCCCCCAGGTGAGGGCTATTTGCAGCCATGATGAGACTCCCGATCTGGAGCCTCGATACTCCAAGTGTGGCCTTGGGACTGCCAGCAGCAACACCACCCAGGGGCTGTGGGAAATGCAGACTCTCGGGCCTGCATATCTACTGAATCCGCATGTGTGACGCCATCGTCCCCGAGGGACCGACAATAAAGTGTGAGATCAGTTGATCTAGAGATACCCCTGCCCATTCCTACTAGTGGTGCCGGCTTGAACAGAGCGTCTGAGGCTCAGTTTACCCATCTGTAAAACAGTTTTACTGTGGAAACTCGGACAATGTGCCCCTCCCACGGTGGCTGTGGGATTCCACAAGATGACACCGGAGACCTCACATAGGGAGGGCTTGACAAGCTGCTGTTGGAGAATCCCCAGACCCCCCAGAGGGCCCCAGGCCGGTGCCAAGCCCTTTTAACTGCCTTGACCCACCCCCACCCCCACCCCTACCCCCCACCCCCTTTTTTGGTGGTGCTGGGGATTAAACCCAGGGCCTTGTGCATGCGAGGGAAGCTCTCTACCAACTGAGCTGCACCCCCTTGACCCCTTTGGTCTGCCATTCTGTGGAACTCAGGCAGGAGGTGGGAGCTGGGAAGGCTGGGGCTGCCTGCAAGTCACAGGAGGGGACTCCCGGGGCCAGCTGCAGGCGCAAGCCCAGGCGGCCAGCACCAGGGCAGAGGACAGGAGCAGGAGCAGCCGGCCTGGGCCTCTGCCCCAGAGCTGGAGCCAGGCCCTCCACCGACTCCACTCCCGGCAGTGAGGAAGCACCAAGCCAGCTCAGCACCAATGAGCGAATAAGGGGGTTTGGTTTCTGGATTTTCCACCTGGAAGATGAAATGGGCAAAAATGCCTGAGATTGTTAGAAACTTCCCTAGGAGATTCCGGCAGAGGCTCTCCAAATTGAGCTCCCCAGAATCCCATACTTGGGGTTCCTGATCCATTCCTGATTCTCGAAACTCTCCTTAGAAAGTCTCGTTTCCTCGGTCAGAGCTGAGCCTAGAAATCAGCATGTTTTTTCAAGCACCCCGGGGGTCCTGGGGGTCCTACAGCCCATGGGGGAGCCCACTTTGGAGCACTTCACTCACCTCTGCCAGAGTGTTTGCTCTGAGAGGTTCTTTAAAACCCCCTCCCGTCTCCCCAGAGGGGCTGGGGCTGGCGGGTCTCTGGTGGTCTCCAGTGGATCATCCTGGAATCTGTGTATTAAAGGTGATGGATTCGAGCCTCGAAATGACTAGCGGCAGGCTGTCCCCTGAGCCCACAGGGCACGCTGCGCATGGAGCCCACCCTACACAGGTGCCCCCTGGGCACAGCTGCCACCCCTTGTCCAGAGAGCTGTGAGGCCAGGCCCCCTCACCCCTGCTGGGCTGGGGACTGTGGGCATTTCCCAGATTCCCAGGTGGGTGCCTCAGACTCCTCCCTCAGAGACATCTGAGCACCGGCTGCCATCGCTGCCCACTCCCCACAACCCAGACGTGGAGAACCCCGCCAGGCGGTTCTCTGACCTCTTTGAGTTTTAAGATTCTGTGTTCTTTAACGCTTCCTGTTTCCGTGTGTTTGAAATCATGAGCAGGCTCAAGACACTCTGGAACTGAGTGGGAGAGACACTCCAGGGGTCACCGGGGGTGAAGACGGAAGACCCCGGTTCCCTGGGGGAGGAGAGCTGGGCCCAGGGAGGCAAGCCGCTGCTGGGAGGCGGCCAGCGTCTGCCACCACAGGTGGCAAGGGACTCGTCCCCTGGAGGGACGGCCCTGGTCTCTGAACGCACTGGGGCGCTCAGTAGGAGCTTTGCTCTTCAGCTTCTTGGGAATGTCCTTGGAGTTGAGGTTCAAGCGTAGAACTTGAGAACTTAAAGGAACTGTGACCAGTTGCCATACGTGTCCCAGGATCTGAGGCGAATGTCACCAGGTGTGACCCAACAGCCATGCAGGAGAGGAGGTGCCACTGGCCACGTCCCCTAGGTTACGGTTCCCCGGCCCAGAACCAGTAAGGAGAGGCGCTCGGGGCCAGCCCAGCCGCCATGAGCACAGCCCGACCCCCACAGTTCCTCCCTCCACCCTGCCACCTGCTGAAACCTGGCTCCTCCCCACCTCAGGGGGACACCCAGGCAGGGGACACCCAGGCACAAGGCCACCGGTACTTCCCGTGGCCCCCTGGGTCAGCATGTGCCTGGTGCTTCACAAAGGCTGTCTCACTTTCCAGCGTGTCATTGTCGTTCCTGTTTCCTTTTTCATTGAGACATAATGATGATCACAACCACGGGGCACGTGTGCAGCCACACTGTGTGCAGTGTGTGATGATCAAGTCTAGAAGGAAGCATCTCCATCTCCTCGGACGTGTTCCATTGCGCTGTTTGGAGGCGCCACACCCCTCCCGTCTAGCTCTGTGTAAAACACACAGTAGGTCGTTGTGAACTACGATTACCCCACGGTGCTGTGAAGAGCTAGACTCTCTCCTCCCGTCTAACTGGACTCTGGTACCTGCTGTCCCCTCCTGCTAGCCTTCCCAGCCGCTAGCCACCACAGTTCTGCCCCCTTCTTTGAGACTCACTTACTCAGCCTCCACATCTGAGAACATGCAGCATCTGTCTTCCTGCCCATGTCCTCCAGTCCACCCATCCAACAAGGATCTCACTGTTTATGGCCAAGTAATACTCCATGGCATACGTGTACACCACATGTTCTTTATCTGTTCATTTGCTCTTGGATGCCTCAGTCAAAACTGAGGATCAGGGAGGCTGGGCCACGTACTTATGAACACACAGTAAGTGCATGATTCAGCCAGATTTAAACAGTTTTCTAACTATTCAGTTTCCCACACATTGTGTCCCAGGTGGCTCTATGAGGAGGTGGGACAGGAGGCAGGAGGAAGCTGAGGCTCGGTAGAAGCCAGGGGATGCTGACCTTCTGGTCTTAAGAGAGCGCTGTGCTGCGTATGTCCAGCTTTGACAAACAAGCCTGGACAAGAATGAAGCGGGGCACCCTCGGTGAGCGCCGTGAGCCCCGCCCTCTGGGAGGACCTCGCGCCATGAACAGGTGGAAGGCAGAGGAGAGCCCAGGCCTTGCCCGGCCACAGTCAGCCCAGGGCCGCTCTCTCTTACTGAGCTTCCTCTCAAAGGACAGGGGCCAGAGTAGAGGCCCCGGCTTGGCCAGGTGGGGCGCTCCCCTGCCACCCTGCCGGTCCCCGGCCGCTCAGCCGCAGGGCTCTGCTTCTGCGGGGAGAATGGTCCTCACCTCCGCCCCATGCCCGGCTTTGGCAGGGACAGGCGACAGGTGCTCTGTGGTCACCAGGACACCTGGAAAGCCCTCCCCATGGTCCTGCTCTGCCCCTCACCCCTGGCTGAGAGATGTCACCCGTGGAACCCAGTTTCTCTCCCTGGAGCTGCCTCCATAGAATAAGGGGCCTTCCAAGGCGAGTGGCACGGAGAGCGCAGGGGACTCAGGGCTGAGGCCAGGTCCATGGGGGAGCTCAGGGGCAGACAGAGGGTCCAAGGTGGCCTGCAGGGGACAGGGACAGATGCAAACACCACTGTCCTAATGCCAGAGAACCTGCGCTCACGAACAGCTAAAAGGTGAACTTCAAGTTGTCTGTGTTTCACTGAAAGTTGAGTTGTGGTACATTTTTAGATGTTTTAGTTGTTTACCTGTATTTTGTATATATATATATACATATAGTGCTGAGGATGGAGCCCAGAGCCCCACCGTGCTGGCGAGTGCTCTACCGAGAGCCCCAGCCCCAGTCCCAAATTCTTACAAATTTTTGGAGAGAACAGTGGGGTTCAGATCTCAGCCGCGCCACGTGCTGGTGTGTCTGAGCCTCAGTTTCTTCCTCGGGAACCTGGTCCCTGCTGCTGCGAAGCCCCTTGGACTACAGGACCTGGGACAAAGCTGCACTGGTCATGCCAACAGCAACAGGGGACAGGAGAGGAACTGGTGGCTTCCCGCCAGCACACAGAACTGTGGCCCAGGCCTGTCGCTGGAGGAATTTGGGATGAGACTAAATGACAATCTTTGATATGACTCAAAATGTGTGACACCCACACCAGCCAATCAGCAAGACAGTCTCCATCGTCCCCACAGCTGGGCCCGGACATGCCCCACTGAATGCCACCATTGTCACCATCTCAGAGAACACGTAGATGCTAAGGCCCCTCCATCTCCGCGGGCCTGGACTGGATGCAGACGGGGTGCAGATGGTTAGGGTCACAGGAAGAGGAAGATGTTGGCAGGAGACAGTGACTTGGGAAGGTGACTTCCCAACCACTGGAGGTCGTGACATGGACCTTGAAAGTTCTCGAAGGATGGGAAGAACTCACTTTTGAAAAGCCAAGGTGCACGGAAGACCCTCAGTCAACAGCAAACACCACTCCTGCAACAGGCGGTGGCCCCGGTGACCGTGCTGATCACGCAGGACACGGGCGTTTGGAATAGAAGCCCCCCTTCACTTGCTGCAGCCTTTGGAGTTTTCATGGAGTGACACATGACAATCGGCGGGATGGCTGGGTCGAGCCCCTTCTCACTCCTGAGCAGGAATGATGGAAGTGGACAGGAACTGGCCCAAGCCCTCCACACCCCAGGTCCCAGTCACATCACGGACAGCTAGCCCCACCCCGTCCACCACACCTAGCCCGAACTCGCCACGATTCAGTCAGACTCACGGGAGGGCATAGATTTATTGCCTGATATGCATATTTAATGACTTTCAGAGATAGTTCATAAATATACCATGCAATTTATTGGTATTTAATGTTATGCATTAATGAATAATTTTTAAGCCATCTAACACTGGCCAATTTGGAAAACTTAATAGAACATTCAATAACTCTTGTCAAGACTTAATAAATTCCCACGGATTTATATATCCTGTGAAGTACACTCCATCTCCAACAAATTCAATTATACATGGGATAGGACGGGGAGGGCAGAGGCTTCTTGAAGGCTGATTTAATAAGAAATAGGTACATTTCATCACTTTTTTTATTACAGTCTCTTAAGGAGAGAGAGAGAGACAGAGAGAGAAAGAGGGCGCCCAGACAAGTGCCTCTCGGTGGTGACGCTGGTGACTTTGGCTGTCCTGGGCCCTCCTCTCCTCTCCGCCTGCTCTCTTGGCTTTGATGGAGGTGCTCACCCTCAAGCACAGCAGCTGCCCCTCATCACCGTCCCAGCCTCCTCTGAGCCTGATGCACGGCCCTGTCCCCCATCGCTCTTCTGCCTCAGAAACCCTGCAGGCTCCCACGGCCCGTGGGCAAGGCCACCCTCCTTACCAGTCCAGGCCTCCTGGATGCAACCCTCCCTTCTCAGTCACAGAGCCACGGATGCCACACAGAAGGACCCCCTGCACAGATGGTCCCGCTGCCTGGCCGCCCCCCAGGGCTTCGTCACCTAGTTCCCCCACAGTCCAACGTTCCCTAGAGTCCTGCTTGACGTTAGGGACCCATCTTCAACGTCACCTCCTCTCTGTAGCCCTCTTGGACCTCCAGCTGGAAAAGGCTGGGCTCACCCCTGGGAGCTCCTGGGAGCCTCGTGTCACGTCCCAGGCTGCACCTCTCTCTGCTCCTCCCACCCTGCAGGACCCGGGGGGGCTGAACATGCATTTGTTGAAAGAATTAGAAAAAAAAAAGAGAAAGCCAACTCACGATCGTCCACCTTTGCAGGAAACAAAAGGCAGATGTGTGGCACCAGCAGGTCCAGGGCCCCAGTGGCCCTTTGTCATTTGTCTACAGGTGGCCAGCGTGTCCCTGGGTCCTCAAGGAACCCAGGCCAACTCCCAAGGGAATAAGGCAGCGAGACCACCCATCAGAGCCAATGCCCCTCCAGTTGGGTCCTTTAAAAACACCCTGTACTCTGGCCACCTTGGCAACCAAGACAGCGGGCAAGTCACCCCAGCTGTCTGAGCCGTTCCCTTCCCGGGAAGGTGGCTGGGCACAGCTGCCTCCTCTCTCCTTCTCGTGGGGACCACGGGAAGTCCTATGTTTGCAGGGGCCTTGTGGACGAGGCAGCACTCACTGCCTTGGACTGACCAAGCCCTTGGCAGCTCCTGGCCTCTGGCCCTTCGGCCCCTTGTGCGTGGGCTGAGCTCAGAGCCTGTGTCTTGGGAGAGAAGGTGCAGGGCGGTGAGTTCAGGAGTGGACTTGCGTGCTGAGGTCCCTCCTGGTGGGAGGCTTCCCTCCTGGTGGGAGCTTGTCGAGGTTCACCCACCCCAGCCCCACCTGCTGCTGTGGTCTGCCATGCCCCACCCCAGTTCACACCAGCCCCAGGGCGCTCCCCACCTGAGTCCCACCACACCCAGGGATCAGGCCAGGGGCACCGGAGCAGCCTCGGGAGCACTGCAGGAGGGGGTGCTTGGCTGTGTGCTGGAGGGTGAGGCCAGAGCTCCCTTCCAGACACAGGGAGAGGGCCTAGGAAGGGGAGTGTGAGGAGCCCGGGGGCAGCTTGCCCAGGCTGCAGGGGAAGGGGCAGACAGGGGCTGGCCCAGTGTCAGATGGAGGAGGGCCGCCAGGAGCCCAGGCCGTGACAGGAAGCTAGCAACGGACGTCAGCCAGGGGCTCGGTGTGGTCAGCCATCAGCTCCACAAGGACGTGGACTCTCACCTGCTGTGTCCTGTGCTGTCCCTCAGCACCAAGACTGCTCAGCACAGAGCACTCAGTAGAGTGTCAGATGGACGTTGACTGGCGGGCTGTGATCATTGTCATGCACCTATCCGTGTTGTGTGACTGGGGATATCTATGACCCATCCATGGGTCATGACCAGTGCACCATGACATGCATGTCACATGCATGACAGGTGGATTATGATTTCTGTCCTTTTTCCTGTCTCTGTCATCTGAATTATGACTGATGACCTCTAGACTGGAGAAACTAGAGACAAGGACACTGTGAAGTGCCACTGGGACTCCGCAGGCAGCAGGGGGAAAAAGAACCCAATAGTATTCTCTCCTGAGTTCATAAGGGCAAAACCCCAGGCACCTACATTTCACCTTAAAATCCTCTCCCATTGTCCCCAGAGCCCTTGCTAACTTGTCCACTGTCAGCCAACCCCAGGGCAGGGTGAGTGGACGCAGAGCACAGGCACAGGGCTAGTGTGGCTGCCACCGACTGGTGCTTGTGCTGGGGCTTGCAGCACGTGGGAGGAGTAGACTTTCCTGGAACGCAAGGTTTGTTCTATCCACAGTCCCTGCAGTTCAGAGCCGAGGCAGGATTCCAGGGCATGTCGACGCAGCCTGAGCTGGTGGGCATAGAACTCAGAACACAAGGATGACCCCGTAGAACCAGCAAGGCCTGGGAGGGGCCAGATGCAGGGGGAGGGGCGTCCCCAGATCACTGAACCACACAGAGGGATTGGAGGGAAGGAGTTTAACAGCAAAAAGCCCTTCCAGAGATTAATAGAATCACAGACCCAGAGATGTAGAAACGATGTTATCACTTGGAAAGTGCGACTGACATTCAATTTTGGAGAATTCAACATCAATTGCACTTTCCAAGTGACAACCTAGAACAGAATTTCTAGGAGTCCAGGCAGGGACAACCCAGCTTTTCTTCATACCTGTGCAGTGGTGGACCACCTTGTCCCCAGCAATGTCCTCCTGATAACTAAGTTGAACTCTTCACACTCCATAGTTAAAGTCCTCCTTAGATCAACCCTTCTTTCTCCACTGAAGTGCCACTGTTGTGTGGTGAACCACCGCACCTCCCATTATACAGAGAAGCCTCATCCCAGCTCCAAACGCAGCGGATAGCAGGATGGGCAAACCCTTGAGTGGTACTTCTATTCTAAGGGCTACTTGTTTACAAAGAGCTGGAGTCTTGGAGGAAAGCGATTCCTCATTCTAAGAGCGGTGGCTTACAGAAAGCAGGGCTCATGCTGGTATCCACACACCCTGGTGCCCCGAGGCTGCGGTCACCAGGGAAGCTGAAGCTGTTCCCAAGTGAGGCTCTGCCAGCACGGGCTGAGGGGCGGGAAGTGCAGTCAGTACCCCCCCACACCCGCCCCGGGAGTCTGCACACGTCAGCTTAACTCCTGCACGATGATGCCTGATGCCTCTCCGACCAGCTCCGCTAGAAGAGCGAATGGCAGGTGGCGGAGTTAATATGGGATGGCGGAGTAAAAATATCTAGTGAGAACCTCACTCTCCCTCCGTTTCTCCAGCTGAAAGCATTCCAAGAAAGCAAACGCAGTGTTGAGTTTCACAAGAAAGAAGGGAATCTGGGAGACTTCCTGAGTGTCCTGATTTTTCCATCTCACATGTCATGTTACGAAGCAGTCCAAAGTGACAGGCGCGTTAACTTTCAGGGCTTCAGTCGCCAATTCTGTAAGAGAGAAAGCGCGGCCCCGTGCTTCCCTCTGGGGGCACTCCTGAGCCTAGCGGCTCTGCTGGTGGGACAGGAGGGCAAGCGGGGAGAGGCCCCTGGCCACCGAGCAGGGGAGGCCTGCTGACTCATCACCTAGGGAAGCGACCGGGGCGCACGTCCAGGAAAGACCCGGAGGCTGACCTGGCCAGTCTCCGGGGCTCCTGCTGACCTCTACAGCTGTGCCCAAAGGGCCACCCAAGCAGGATAAAGTCTGGCCAAAGCACCAGAGGCATTCAGAAGGGGCAGGACTCGGGTCCCTGAGGCATGGTGGGCTGGGCAGGCATGGGGTGGGGTGGGGGGTCTGCCGGCCCCAGGGGGTCCCACTCCCACTTCTTCCTGGACATGTGGCCTTTACCTGTTACACAAGGGTCCTGACCAACTAACTTACAAGGCTGAATGCGTCACCTGAAATAATATACAGAGGAAAATGTCTCGCAATTTATATCGTGTTCCCCTGGGCTGGGGGTGCAGCTCAGGGTGGTGCTGGCCTGGACGCACAAGGTCGTGGGTTTGATCCCCCAAACTTCATAATAACAGTAACAACAACAACATTCTGCAAGTGCCAGCTCTGAGAGCGATGACAATGAGAGAGAACAATGCCACAAAACAAAGGTAAAGGGACAGAAAACAATGACAAAAATTTAACCAAACCATTTAAAAATGTAGAATTGATGAATAAATTCAAGATCTCCTTGTCTGGAGAAAAATGAATTGTTAGTTATAATCAGACACCGAGGAAGAGAGCCCAAGGGCACAAAATAAGAAATGGTGAGGGACCAAGCGTAGACACAGACGACACTAAAGAACCACAGGAGACCCTGAATGGAACGGAATGTCTCACGGAGAAACACAAACTACCCAAGGCAACCTCTGGAAAAGACAGAAAAGGTAAAGAGTACAACGGTCATAGAGGGAAAAAACTGACACAGAGATGAATCTACCCAAAGGAAATGAGCCCAGTGGGTTTTATAGAAAAACTCAACCCAATCCTTAAGAAACGGATGAGTACAAAATTATCTAAACTGTTCTAGAACCCAGGGAAGAGGAACGCTTACAGAGCCTTTCTATAAAATTAGCATAACATTGACAGCAAAGCCCCCAAAGATAAAACATAATGAAACCATAGGCTGATCTTAGAAATATTATTGCAAAATTCTTAAATAAAACACCAGCAAACAGAATCCAGCAGCGCAGGAAGAGAAAGACACATCTCAGACGAGTGAGTCACGTATTCCACACGCGCAGGGGTTTATTAGGAAATCTATTACCATAACGTTTCATATTAATGGATCAAAAGAGAAAATCATACAATCATCTCCATGGATACTGCAAAGGCATTTTATAAAATTTGACATCCGTTATCAATCAAACTAAAACTCTTGCTTTTATTTTAAAATACAATAAGATTCTTACATGGACACACGATCACCTACACACACCCCTCAACTCATAAGGCCACCTCATGCCTGAGAAACACTGGAAGTTTCCCAAGATGTCCATTACCAATGCAAAACTTCAGCACTGCTCTGAAGCATCAGTCAACTCAACTAGAAAGGAAGACGTATAGAAATTGGAAAGAAGGAGGTGAAATTATCATAGTTTTCAGGTGAAAACTCCGGAGAATCAGCTGGTAATGAGATCAGAACAATAAAGGAAGGCAACTAGGTTAAGTACAGAATTAATAAGCAGAAATCATCAGAAGACAAAACACACAGGAATATATTTAGCCAGAAATGCGTATGGAAAAAACATTAAAACTTTGCTCTGGAATAACAGCTTTCAACAATGGGAAGGTATGTTCTTGGGAAATCCCAATCCTGTAAAGGTGTGAATCCTCCGTGACTTCTTTCATAAGTTTAGTGTGATCCCACTAAAAACGGATGCATTTTTTGCTCAACTAGGAAGGCTGGTTCTCAAATTCACATGGAAAAAATAAACAGGTAAGAATATTTAGGAAGTTTCTGGAAAAATAAGAGCAATAAAAGGAGACCATACTGGATGGTAGAAAAAAAAAACTATTACAAACTTACATAATAGTAAAACAGTGCAGTCCTGACACACAGGTACAGGCAGATCTACTGACGGGATCAGAAAGAGCAGAGATGGACCAAAAAGCACACGGGTTCACTACAGACACAGTGGGGGAAACTGGAGTGGTCACTGATCGACGGTGGCTCAGACCACCAGGCCCAGGAAAATGCAGAGTGGGTGCCTCCTTCACAGGACAAGAAAGAGTCCCAGGTGGATGGAGTGTCTGAAAAGTGTGTGAAATTAGCAGATAAGTAGAAAACCAGTAGGGGAATATTTTATACCATTCAGACATTTTCTAACTATAATAACACACCAAGAAAAAAAAAAGGGTCCACAAATGTGATGTTTTTAAAAATTATTTCTGCATGAGGGGAAAAAGGGACCATAAATCCAAGACCAACAGACATTGGTAACCCTCATGAAGGAGAGAAGAGCCACGGTCATCTTTATGTTTCCTGATTTTAAGCCTGTGGAGAAGTTTTACAAGGATTTTTTTTTTTTCCTGAAAAGAAAGTTGGTGGACGTCTTCAACCAGGGAGACCAGGCTGTGGCAGAGCTGTGGAGTGACCGCACCTGGCTCTGGACTGCTGACGTGCCACCTGCCTGCTGAGCGATCTTGGACAAAATCCTCGTCACCCCACCCAACTCCAGCGTCCTCATCTATGAAGTAAGATTATTAAGATCTTTCTCGTAGGTTTGTGGCAAGAATTCAATAAAGCCCGCGGCGGCTTAGCCGAGTGCGTGATACACAGCGATCTATAAAACATTACATGTGAACTTAAAAAGAAATGCTTAAGCACCCTCTAACCTTAAAGAAACCACGCAGTATTACTTAGAGACACACATGTGACCGCTGCAGCCATGGCGCGCCACCCCACTGTGTCCTGCAGAGGCGCTCCCACCCGGGACTCTCAGGTGGTCGGTCAGTTCACTCAAGAGTCCCTCCACGGTGGATTCAATAAGTGTCATTATCATTGATTTAAGACCAACAGGAAACCAGTCCTTCCTGCTCTTAAGTTCCCAAACCCAGAGTCAGCCTTGACTTCTCTCTCCGCCACCTCCTGTCCATGTCCTACTACTAACTGTGGCTTCCAGTCCGTGTCCAGGCCTCCGCTGCACCTCGCCAGCCTTTCTGCAGCTATGCACCCCGGGGGCCCTGATGTCCCCCTGAGTCATGGCCATGTGTGGGTACCCACCGATCTCTGCTTCACCCAGGCCCCCACGGCTCACCCTTCCCTCCAGCCAGAGAATCCTGCTAATCTCCAGGTCACGCCTTTCCCCTTCTCTGCTCAACTCTGCAATGGCTCTAATCTCGCTCCCATCAAAACCCAGCATGTTTCCTATGGCCCCGGGGCCCCACAGGTGAGGAGCCCCAATTTTCTCTTTGACATCCTCTCTGCTGCCATCCCTGCCATCTCCCCACACCTGGGGGTGGCCTCCTTGGTGTCCTCCAACATCCCAGGGAAGCTGCTGCCTGGGGCCCCCACCATCTGCAAGGTTCAGCCTTCACGTCCCCCAGGCCCCTGCTCAAGGTCACCTGCTCTGCATCTGGGGCACACAGGGTTATGCACACTACACTCTCTACTTTGGACTAGGCCTAAATTCTTTTCCATTGAAAGCTCCAGTATTTAAATCAACTTCCCAAGTGGGGCTTTCCCTGCGTGTCCCTTCAAACTTCAGGCTCTGCCCTCACCCCCTCCGCCCTCACACCCCCATCCCTTGCTCTGATTTCCATTCCTTTCCTCTGTGTACCAGTCTCCTTATTCATTTATCTGCCACAGTATCTGACTGCACTCTAGAATGGAAGTTCCATGGAGGCACAGATTCTTGACATTATTATTATTATTATTATTATTATTATTGCTATCCTCTCCCCAGTGCCTGGCACAAAGTAGATGCACAATGAATGTTTGTTAAATGAACAAGTAGAGGAACGAACTCAGTCACTATCCTTCAGATATTCAGTCATTTTGTTTGGTGAATCTTCATCTCCTTTGCAAACTGGTACTTCTTGTTCTTTGGAAATCCCCAGCCAGACCTTACAGACCTTATACACAGGACACAGAGACACCAGGGGAGCTAAGACACCTCCCCTTGACATGCAAGTGTAACTAAAGATCAAAGTGAGGGGACACTCCCCCCATCCCTTTTCTGCCTTCCCATGCAAGGTGCACACAGAGTGAGTTGCCAGGAGAGGACTGTAGATTCCATGATGATATCCTGCTTATGGAGGGGCACGCCCCAGGCCTGCTCTGGAACTTCTCAGCAGCTCAGAGCCACGGGGAATAAAATGTGTCTTGATCATGGGCACCAACTTGGGACACACACACAAAAAAAGTAAAGAACAAAGAG
Source organism: Ictidomys tridecemlineatus (assembly GCF_052094955.1). NCBI lineage: Eukaryota > Metazoa > Chordata > Mammalia > Rodentia > Sciuridae > Ictidomys > Ictidomys tridecemlineatus. The sequence continues at coordinate 6,418,642 of NC_135490.1, read as the reverse complement.
TTTCTGCTCCCAATTATTTGTACAGAACAAACCATGTTAAAAATGTGAGCTGTGATTCTATGAATTCTACATCTGGAATCTGCCATGAGCCCTCTTCCGGCTGAAGGTGCAGATTCACCCTTCCATTCAGGAACAGGTGGAGTGTTTCCTGATGACCCAAAGTCACAGCACAGGGCTGAGGACTTCCAACATATAAAGGACTCCTTGAGGCCAGCAGTGAGACTCAATCCTGTGGTCACAAACCACCCCTGGGGGTGGAAGCTGCACCCCTGTATTGGCCCACCACTTGCCTGTGCTGGACCAGGAAGCAGGCAGTGGGCCAGGCAGGGGAGCTGCCTGGAGGTTGTGCAGGGATCAGGTAATGCCCACAGGGGCCAATGTCCAGGTGATTTGGTTACTCCAAGGCTCATTAGCCTGGACTAACAGCAATGAACTGTGAGAACCGCTGCAGCTGACAGGCCTGTGTCTGGCTAGTGCTCTCCTAATAACTCCTTCAGTTGTCCGTGAGAAAGCAAGACAGCCAGACAGTCACTGCACAAAGATGTTCAATAGGACACAACAGTTAACTACAGCCCGGCAGCCAGATCCCAAACCATGTGAGACACAGGACCACCAACATCTGCATTAGAGCTCATTCCAAAAGCTTCAGTTCCCAACTCCACCGCCTACAGAATATGTATCATTAAGTTCTAAAGCCTCAAATTTCAGGCTTATCCATAAAATTGGGTCAATATTCATATGTACCTCACAGAACAGAAGTAAAGAAAATTAAATGAAATAATACATAGAAAGCAATTATCTAGTACCTATTCATAGCATGTGCCCCAAAAAAGTAGTATTTAATTATCATGAAGACACAACGTGCTAAATTCACAGGCAAAAATCCTGCTTGGGTCACAGACTATTGCCCAAAAAGTGTGTCCTTATGAATGAGAAGTCAACTTGCAGACACCACGCAAGGAAGTGACCCAGACAAACCAGGTCCCCACACCTGGTGTCTTTTGGCGGAACTCTGCCTGCTGCCTGTAAGAGAATCAGATGAAGGGTCAGGGCTCAGGCTTGACCTTTCTGAGTGTGAGTGATCAGAGGTCTGCAGGGCCAACCTCAGACTGGGACTCAGGCCACACACTGCTCTGCTGGAGATGGCCATTCTCTTGGAGATAGTCATACTCCTTGCAAGATGTGGAGGGCACGATACTTCCCGCCTCATGGGAGGTTGCAAAACTGCATACATGTGATATTAAAGCAGACTTCATGCAGCCAGACATGAGGTTGGGTTAGGGTTGGACTCACAAGTGGTCTCCAATGCAGTGGCTACAACAAAGTGCTCCAGGACAAAGTAGTCACTGTGGAGTGTGGAGCTGCTGCAGGGCTTGGCCGGCCGCTGGCCATGGTCCTGAAACCCTGCTCCGGTCATGCGGTAGCTGTCCATGGTGGCAGCCCACCATGGCTGGGAGACTTGACAGGGTGGCTCAGCAACAGTGCTTTGCTGCATTCTCACACTACTGGTCATCGAGCTGCTGGCCATGGTGCTGAAATCCTGCTCTGGGTCTCATTGTAGCTGTCCATGGTCACAACCCACTGCAGCTCAGACCTCAGAGTTCCAAGCTTTGCTCTGGCTGAAATTGCTTTTCTCTTCCCCTTTGAATTCTAGCCAGTTCTTTCTTGCTTCTCTGTCTAACAGACTGGTCTGGGGATCATTATGATTCAGAGGCTATCCAAAGAAGCAGGTTCTAATTCAAGATTAATTTGGATAAGATCAGAACAAGATGAGTCTCTTTCCTGGGTCCTCAGGGTTGCCATAGCTCTTAATTTGTGGCAAAACAGCAGCTGAAATCAATATAAATGCATACAGCAAAGCTTCCACACAAAGAATGGCCCAAGTTCAGGCAAAGGTCCCTATGCTCCTGAGTGGGCAGCTAACCTAGGGACCTAAGTCGTGGTTTTGAATACAAATTTCACTAGAGTGGGGTTGGAGAATTATTGCTTCCCATAATTTGTCTTCACTATGAATCTTGGTCCCCTCTCAACTTCCTTTCCTATCCGGTGCACCATTTTTCTTTTTACTCCTGACCATGTGTTTGATTGGAATTGGTTCAAATGCTGTTCTCTGGGTTTGCTTCCAGAAACCCAAAATGGATAAATCCTAGTGAAAAAATAATAAAGGTGGGAAAACAGAACTAGATAATTCCCCTCTCCACTTAGACACTGCGGCCACATTTTAATTTCCTGCCTATAAACAGGTGGTTAACAGTGGATGTCAGAAGACAACCATGTGACAGGTACAGTGGGAAACACAGAACTGGGCACGAATCCTACCCACAGGCCTCCACAGTCTGAAATCGAGATCTGCACTCTTTGGGGGATGGAGCTCTATAAATAGCAAGGAGATGATGTCACCACCTTCCAGCCTGTTGCTGTTCAGCTGTCAATGATTTTTAAAAGAGGTTACAAAAAAATTAATAGAGGGTGGTAAATTCTATAGCACATTTAATCATAAATCCACTAATTCCTCTTCTCTCTCTCTCTCTCTCTCTTTCTCACACACACACACACACACACACACACACACACACACACACAAACACACACACACAGATTTTAGTGTCTATTTATTAAAGTAACAAATTCTCCCGAAAGTCCGCCCTATGACTGCCACGGCATGCTTGTGCCTGACTCGTCCCCAGTTCCCTGCCCATATATAAGGGCAGGTGCATTTCTGTCCCCAACTCACTGGACTATCTCTAAACAAGGTCTCTATTTCTTGGGATAGTGAGAAACTCGGGGTTCAACCTTGAACGAGTAGCAGCCTGTGAACCTCTCAAATGAGCCTAAGGTGTTGAAAGGAACTCTATACCCTCTGGTTCCTGTTATGGAGGGAGAAAGGACATGGAGCTGGATCCTCTACTTGGCGTTGACCTTGAACAGATGCACTGACCTCCCCCATCCTGTTAGCCAAGCAGCGCCTGCAGGCCTTGCCAATTCTGCATCTGGAGAGAACATCTCCAAAAGGACTCTTGATGCTGTGACTCTTACACAGGAGATGGGAGGAGGGGGGCCTTGAGGCACACCCTGACCCCTGGGAGAACACCCCAAATGGATCCCCAAGACCTCACTAAGTGCCAGGAGGCACAAAATAACCCCTCTGCTGCCTGGAGGCAGCCACCACCTCAGAAGGTCAGGGAGTGTCACCTTTTCTGAGGATCCTTTGCAGATCTTTAAAAAATCGGCATCTGATCTCTGCTAGCAAGCAGCAAGGAGAAAGAGAAGTGGGGAGGTGGGATAGAGAGGCAGGATGATTTTTTAAATGTACATATGTGTGTATCTACATCTATATAAATAGCAACTGAAATGGAACATAGTGGGGCACTTGCTATTTTGAGGACAAGCTCCAGTAGTAAAGCCATCTCCCAAGTGACGCCACTTGCTGGCCGCGTGCCCTCGCGTCCAGGCAAAGCTGCCTGCTTCTTATTCAAGTCACATCGAATGCCTCTTACCAATCCATCCATCTTAATCAGCACCTACCACCCGCAGCCGAGCCCTGCAGCCAGGAAGCCAGGGGATGGGGGTGTGAGGGCAGTGGCGAGAGGTGACGTCAGAGAAGGGAGGAGGGAGAGACGTGGGGTGGGAAGAGCTAGTGGGGGGTGGAGGCAAGAACAGCCACCCAGGCCTCTGGACACCTCCCCCCTCATTGGACTCCCTCAAGCAGGTGGCTGGCTGAATGGTGGCCAGCTCAGGGCCTGCAGGTCAGAGCTGACCCGCCGCAGTGCTCGGCAGGCCAGGGGCAGGGTTCCTGGACCTGCAGCTACTGATGCGGGGTGCGGAGACAGGTGCGTGGCGGGGCACATGGTAGGAGAGAGGCCATGGCTGTGCTCTGCATCCAGCTGCTCGGCTCCCCGCCCCCTGATTTAGCTCTGACCACCCTTGTCACCCAGCAGCCCTGGCCCTTGACCACTTCACTCCCAGCCAAATGGTATCATCCAGGCTCCTCCTCTTCACTCCCTGGAACGCTTGCTTCCGTGGGAGTTTCAGTCATGAAAAGCCCAGCTCTTCCAAGGGGGCTGGGGCTCTGCCTCCCTCGGGCGGGCGTAGCTGTGGAGCCTCCCGCCTGCAGCGTCCCAGCCCTGGTGACCAGGGCGTGGCCGGCGCAAGCTGCAGCTGCAGACTCAGCGTGGGGGCCACACAGGGCCCGGGAGCTGTTGCATATCTCATTTTCCAGCCTTCACCAGAACCCACGGGAAACCCTAGCTGGGAGCCGAGATCCTTCCGCAAAGTCCCCACAATGCCATGTGGCCACTCACAGCCACCTGGCCAGGCCAGGGGGCTCCCAAGAACCACGACCCTGGGGAAATCAAGTCCCATCTGAGTCCATCTGTGCTTGTCGCACACCTTCAGACCCCGTTGTGTGCAGTCACCGCTTCATTTGCAGGGCGGCCACCATCACATCACATCTGCCTGAAGAATCAAGTTTGGGAACCAGGGTCCATGGTCAGGGCTGGCAGTGGCCTCTGTGTGACTTCCATATTAGCTGCACACTCGGTGGGTACACCAGGGGTCAGGCAACCACACCCACTTAACACACGAAGACGCCAATTCGGGGCCTTTGGTAACTGCCTCAGCTCGCAGAACTGATCAGTGATAGAGGGGGTGCAAGGAAGGCCCTGTTGACCACCAAAGCTCCTCCTCCCTTTCAGCCCGGAAAAGGAACTGCAGGCACCAGCAACCCAGGGTGGGGAGAAGATGGTGGCACACACAGAAGTCACACGCCCTGTGCCACCAGCCACTCCGCAGCCAAGGCCACCTTGAGAGAGGAGCTCGACCCTGAGTCACTCTCTGCCTTTGCCAAGGTGCAGGCAGCAGGGCCACAGACCTGTGCCACCAGAGACGTGGGCAGGGCCAGCCCAGCAAAGAGGATGGGCAGTTTGTGAGGGCAAGAGGGCCAGACAAGACAGCGCTGCGGCCCCCGGGAACACTGGCAAGGGGTGTGGGGTAGGAAAGAGGCATCTGCGAGCTGTTAAGTTGGGGGCCTTACGCTGCAGGCTGACTGGACTCAGAAACGCGGCCAATATGGCAGTTGCAACAGGGCAAAGGGCAAAATAAGTGGAGGAGGAGGAGCCTCCCGTGGAGAGGCGGAGGAGGAGAGGGGGGCCTCCTGGGGAGGGTCCTTCCTCCAGGGAGCAGTGAGGGGGCCTCAGAAGGTGTCTCCAGCCACTTCTCTGAGACACCTTCACATACGGGGCTTTGGGGCACCCCCCGCTGTTGCAGGGTCAGTCTCTCCATTGCACACGCTCCACAGGTGAGGCCCGGAGGTCCCCATAACCTAGGGGGACTCTGCCTCCCTCGGGCGTAGCTGTGGAGCCTCACGCCTGCAGTCCAGGGAAAGGGCTGTTCCCTATTGTCCCTGAAACACTGTGTCCCCCAACTCTGGCCCCTTTAGGAGGTTGCCCGCCTCTGGAGAGACCCTGCGGGAACACGTGTCCTTGCCCGCCGCCTGCCGCCTACGTTCCTTGTAAGTCTGGTGCGAGTCCCTCCTCCAGAGGAGAGGGAGCCCTGACCAGGCCAGGCTTCTTCCTCCAGAGATGTCGGCCTTTGGAGCCATCACTGGGAGTAAGAGCAGCGAGGAGAACAGACCCTCACCAGGATCTCCGTCAGGGCAGGGCCCAGAACCTCCATCCGCCTTTGCTCCAGTCTCTCTCCTCTTGTCATCCACAGCCGTTCCCAGACAGGCCTGAGAGCCCTGGAGAATGACTTCCAGTGCAGCCTGGTGACGGTGAGCACAGAGGGACAGGCAGCCGGGTGCAGCAGGCAGAGCGGAGCACGTGAGCTGGGGAGGGGCTGTGAGGATCAAGTGGAACCGTGTCTGTAAGCGTGCTCTCCGAAGGCCAGTTTTGCAGTCACACTCCTCCTGTGCCCAGGTCACGGCAGTGGCATTGGGAACCGAACACTGAGCCGCTGGGACAGGGACCCACTGACTAGAATTAGTATACTCTTCCAAGGTTCGATGGCCTCTTGACAGGCTGTGCATCCATGCCCTTCACACTACGGAGGTCTGAATGTGTCCCTCCAACACCTTCGTGCTGAAATCCTCATCCCCAAGTGACAGCATGAGGAAGTGGGACTCTGGTCACTGGTCATGAGGATGGAGCCCTTGGAGTGGGATACGTGCCCTTACAAACGGCACCAGGACACAGGCCTCAGCAGACACTAGCTCTGTCAGCACCTTGGTCTTGAGCTTCCAGCCTCCAGAACAGTGAAACGAAATTTCTGTTGTTCATGAGCAACCCAGCCTGAGGCACTTCATGATGCAGAGTTTTCAAATGACCGCGAATCTCCTACTTCTCCCTAGATACTGAAAATGAGGTGTCCCCTCAAATGCTCACATGTTCGGCAATGCAGGAAAATCAGAGGCCAACTGATTGGGTTATGATAGCTGCTACTGGTCAGTGGATTAATCCACTTGATGAATTAATAGTTGGAATGGATTTCTGGGTGGTAACTGTTGGCAGGTGGGGCGTGGCTACAGGAAGTAGGTCACTGGGGTCCCTGGTCCCCGGGGATCATCTCTTGTCCCTAGTTCTTCCCCTTCTCTGCTCCCCGGACGGCTGCCAGGAGCTGAGCAGTCTCTTCCTCCGGTCCCTTCCACCACGCTTCTCTGCCTTGCTCAGGCCCAGGGCAATGGAGTCAGACTCTGAAAACCACGAGCCCAGATTAAACTTGTCCTCCTCTAAGTTGCTCTGCCAGGGGTTTTGTTCACAGTGATGAAAGGCTGCTTAACGCGGTGGGTTTTGGGATCTCTGATGCCGTCCCTTCTCCTTGGTGGTCACTGTGGTGTTCGGGTGAGGCTGAGTGAGGGCAGCTGAGTCAGGGAGGCTGCTGCCCACGCTGGCCTGGGTCCTCGGCCATCGCCTCCCTTGGGCCTCGGTCTCTTTACCCACAGGACAGGGGCTGAGTTGGATCCTCCGTAACTCTCTCTTCAGGACTAGAGTTCTGGAGTCTATTGCGGATCCTCGCAGGTGGAGGATTGGTCTTAGAGGCAGCAAAGCCTGGCAATCAACACTTTTCTTTACTAATCGTTTGTTTCCCAGGTCAATAATATTTTCATGGGAATTGGGTAACATATCCCTGTGTGACCCACCATGAGCCTTTCATTCTCCTAAGGGGCACTGTGAGGGCTAGCGGGCTGGTGGCAGTCCCCAGCTGCCCACGAGCTGGCGTCACAGCCCTGGCAGTCAGTGACTTCTGTCCTCCACTGCCAATATCTTCTCATTATGCCCAGCTAATCAGAGGAATGGCTTTGAGTCACTTTTCTGTGTTCTCTGTTGGTATTTTTATTTGTTTGTTGATGACATTCTTCACGCACAGCAGAAGTTAAGTGAGAGGAAGGGCCCCATCTGTGTGCCACTGAGAGCAAGAAGCTAATGTCCTCAGTTACAGGTTCCTTTGCCATTTTCCTCTTTGAAGAAGAAAGTGACACTCTACCCCTGTCCCCTTAGCTTTCTGTCTTTTGTACCTGGAGATGGTGTAAACCGAGATGAGTGTGCTTGTATGTGTGTGTGTGCACTCACTGCATGTGTGTGCACTCACTGCGTGTGGTGCGTGTCGCAGGAGAGCAGGAGGTGAACTCAGCGTGGCCTGGGGGCCTGGCTGGCCATCAGGAACACCTGCCTCCTCCTTGGGGCAGGAAAGGTGGCCACACGGGAACAATCGCACACCCGCCAGTTCCCATGGGAGATGAGCAGGTCACGGCAGAGACCCTCCAGGGGCAGGGAGAGCACAGGCGATGGCCTACAGAGGGAACCCCTCTGGGGACAGGGAGAAGCAACAAGTGGGAAGTGCCGGGCCACGAAAATAGCCGGGTGGGTGGGGACCAGGTACCGCAGAGCGATTGAGAGAGGGATGGGAGGCTGGACGGAGCTGTCCTGGTGTCCCCCAGAGCACTCCATGTTGACCAGCAGGGTGCTGTCAACTCCCCCTGAGGAGGACTGTCAGGCAGGATGGGGCCTGCAGGGAGACTCCTGGGCAGCAGGAGGAGCCCACAGCCCCATCCAGGATGCCTCCGGTGAAGGGGATCTGCTGCAATCTCTTAAAGGGACAGCTGAGCCAGGGAGGGGCACTGGCCTGAAGTAAGGCCTGTGAGTGCAGCAGGGGCCGTGGGGCCTCCACCCTCCCAAAACAGGTCCAGGGCCCACTTCTAAGGCCACCACCTCCACGTGACTCAGCGGGCCCCGTGCAGACGTTTCCAGGAAAGGGAAGGACGGAGTAGAGTGGGAAGGACGGAGGAGAGTGGCCGTGCGCACGCACACACAGCCCTTGTCATTTTGAGCCTAATTGTTTTAGCACCAGCTGTCACGTCTGCAGACCTCCTCTGGCACTGGTGACCTGCAAGCTCTAGGATAACGAGGGTGTGTTTAAAAATAGCCCAGATTCCTAGAACTCACCTCTCCTCCTCACCCTCCCTCCCCGCCCACTGACAGGCCTGGTGAGGACTCCACTTCAAATTCATGAGTATGAAGCCAACATTTGATTCAGATTGATTAGGAAGGCACAGCACAGTGGCGGGCAAGGGCAGGAGCCGAGGTGGCCAGAACCAGGCTCTGCCTCCAGGAACACAAGCTGTGAACGTGGCGGACTCTGTGCCTGAGCTCAGGCGTCATGGCCCAGGTCTCCCAAACGGCCGCTCCCTTCCTCCATGCCCCGTGGTTCCAGGTCCCTGGCTCTCTGCAGGCAGACAAGCAGCCTCACCACTGGGACCTGATGGACCCCATGGATCCTGCTCCTCCCGCGTCCAGGAGCACCGTGGTGGGGGACCAGCCAACCATGCAGGCAGACAAGCCCAAGATCAAGTCCTGGCACAGTCGCCGACTCCCAGAGTGACAATCACACTCCTGAATATCTCCAAGCTCAGCTTCCCACGCACGGAACCCCTTTCCCAGGATTGTAGAGAGGACAAATGCTGAGCATTCTTCTTCCCCCTGCCAGGCTCTCTTGCTCTTTCCCACCTGTTAACGCTTGCTTTGATTCCAGCCAGGGAGGGCCCGGTCACGAGGAGCGACTGTATTTGTGAAGGGATTCGATCATAGAGTTATTTGTGGCATTGAGAAACGGGCGGTGAGTTTAATGTCCGATATTGAGGAAATGACTGCCTCGATTCATCTCTTCCAGGAAAATGGTGCCCGAGTGCTCAAATCCAATTGTATTGACGGAGGAAATGCTCATAATACGATGCTAAGAGCAAAGGCTGGGTACAAATTGTATTTACGATATGTTCTCATCAATGTGAATGAAAATGCTGAGATGAAATTAGGCAAGATGTTGACAGATGGTTTCTAGGTAGCGGGCTTATTAGTAAGTGTGTTTCCTCTTTATTTTCACCTCTTCATTTCTGGAACAAAAATTTTTTTAAAGAAATCAGAGGTTACCAGATTCCAGTTTTAAGAGAAAAGAATTCGGTCAACAGAGAGGGGAAAAAATCTCCAGCTGGTCATCAAAACAGATTAGGACTTGTGAAAACAGCTTCTCTCCAGATGTGGCCACACAGTGATGTGAATCAAGGCACAAGGCAGTGAGCTCTGTTCTACATCAGCTCGGCCGGCACAGACAGGTCAAGGGTACGGGTGCTCAGCTCCAGGCCAGAACCCCAAGACGTAAGACCAGGCAGGAGGCTGTGCTTTCCATGAGCCAACAAAGAACCCCGGGAAACGTGAGCAGGGAGGTACCAGACTGCACCCTCTCCACGGGACCTTTCAAGCCACGGGCTTGGTTCAGAGAGCGCCACCTGTTAGGACGACGTCAACACTCCACGTGGAAGAGTCTGGAAAGCCCGGGACTCCAGACTCGTGTTCTAGATGGAGACCCGCCCACAGCACGCAGTGACTCTCCCTGAGGCATCAGACTATTCAAAGTACACTTGGGGTAAGATCCAAGCCCTCCTGACTCCCGGTCCCTTCCTCTTTCCACGAATTCTGGATGGTGGGCCCAGGCGCTTTTCTGAAGCTTTGGAGAAGACAGTAGGAGCAGAGCCAAAGGGCAGCTTCACTGGCGCCCTCTAGTGATCACATAATGTCCCTGCAGCCAAACCGTCTCCAGGCTGAAATGTCCAAGCGGAAAAACAAGTAACAAGATTTCACAATATGTCGCTTTCTTCCTGGCCAAGCATAAAATTGTACTTGGATATACATATGTTACATGTTTTTGAACACCAGAATTCTACCCTAGAGATTCTGCTATTTCATCTCCTCGAGGAAGAAGGCTGTTTTTAATTGGATGTGAAGACTTGGAATGGAAGTAAGATGCTCAGATTGGGAAGGGAACTGGATGTGATTCCAAGAACCCTCTCCGTACACATGGTCCGGAAAGTGTATCCTCCTGGCCTTTACCCTGTGCCCACAACCCTCCCTGGGCTCAGCCTTTGTCCTCCTGGTAGCCTAGGGTCTTTGGACTATGAAACCTGCCTCCATCCAGGAGTGATCCTGCTGCCATGCAGGAAGTGGTCTAGCAGACACGGGAAAGGAGCTTCAGGAGCACAGAGAGGCTGTGGTTGGTTCTGCCTGTGATGCTGAGCAAGAAGTGCACAGAGGAGAAAACAGTCAAGGTGAACCTTCCAGAACTGAGTTCTGCTGGAAAAAGCAACGGCCGTGTACTCAGGGAGGGGAGGCAGCAGGTGCAAACACAGGGAGTGGGCAGAAATGCTGGGCCATCTGGGAGCAGCAGGTCCTGGGCTAGAGCAAGAGGGAGGGTGGGAGGGAGCAGTGAGCAACAGCAGGGACCAAAAGTGAGGTCCTCACCCACCAGCTGCCGAGAGGGGGATAAGGCTGCAGGTTGTGAGGAGCCCCAGGAGCCTTGGGCCAAGGCAGCCAAAAGCTCACTGTGAGGCAAAGATGCATTAGCAAGGAGACTTATTCCATGTTTATATATAAAAAGTGCCAACTTCCTACAGGCCAGCTCTGGGAACTGACTGAATGAACTTGCTGCACATCCGCCCCCTGGAACACGCAGTGGTGAAGAACAACATGTGAGATCCAGCCATTTTCCTTCTGCGTACACACCCCAAAGACTCAGAAGCTGGGGTTCGCCAGATCTTTGGCCACCCACCTTCACAGCAGTGTTATCTGCAATAATCAAAATGTACACGCACCCCCCATGTCTGAGGGCGGCTGGGTGGATCAGTAGCCTGTGCTGTGCAGAGCGCAGGACGAGACCTAGTCTTAAGAAGAAAATCCTGACAACTCTGCAACCTGGATGAACCTTCCAGATGTGCGGAGTGCCATAAGCCAGTCACAAAAGGACAATACCATGTGGTTCCCCTTTATGACGTGCCAAGAGCAGCCGAATCCCTGGAGGGAAAGCAGGACAGAATGTGGTAGATACACATGGGGCAAAGGCTGGGTGGGGGAGGGGGCTGGAGGTTCTGGGTGCAGAGTTTCCACTTGTGAAGATGAAAATACTTGGCAATGGGTGGCGGAGAGGGCTGCCCAACAGTGTGGGTGTACCTGATGCACTGGGCACCTAGAAAGGCCAAAGTGGTGGATGTTATTTCTATTTCACTACAGTAGAAATGGTGATGTGACCGTGGACATAGGCCATGATGTGAGATGAAGGAAACATTCAGCCGTCATCCTCTACCGCTATTGTTAAATGCGCACCTGAATGTGCAGACAAGAAGGCATGACTCCCGAGCCGACGGTGGCTATTTCTGAGCGGCAGGACTGTTTTTTATTTTCGTCTCTCTCATATTGGATTTTCAAGTTCCTTCGGTGGACATACGAGGAAACAATAAAAGCTGTTCCCACAGAGGAAGAAACGTCCAGACGGAGCCTGGAGAAGCCTGAGACGCCAGGGAGGGAGGGAGCAGGAGATGGCCGAAGAGGCCTCCACTCCATCATTCCGTCCCTGCTGCCGTCAACTGTGGCCTGTGGCCGGGAGAGGACACGTGCTTGGGGACCACTGGGGCAGAGGGGACAGTGTGTTGTCCCTAGGGTCACAGTGTTCATTGTTCACTCCTTATCACCTGCTGGATGCCTATGATGTGCCTGCCACTGGCAGTGACAATACGACCAACAGACCTTTTCTGTCTTCCAAGAGTGGATGTTCCTTTGCCAGGAGATGGAAAAGCAGCCCTCCAAGTGGAACGGCCCACGGTGCCTGTGGATGCACACGGTGGGCAGCGCACAGGGACACCTGGGTGGGGCAGGGGGCTAGCCTGGGCAGTGGAGCAAAGCCTCAGGGGCCACAGACCCCAGCTGTATGCTACAAGCAGAACTTGGGGGCTTCTGTCCAAGAGGACCTCACAGAGCAGCTGGGAGGCTCCCATGAGCTGGAGGTGGGGCTCTCCACACCACCTCTGGGGCCGACATCCAGCCATCCCCTTCCCGCCCTGGTTTATAGAATTCCATCCTGCTCTAGGCGCCACACAGGGGAGACTCCTTCCCTGACCCAAGGGCACAAATGCTCGGTTTAAGCCGGATCCTGTCTCCCTTTCTGGTGATTAGTGCAGAATGAGCCGTGACCTGGCCAGGAACCCTAGAGGAGCCCTGCTCCTTAAAAGAAGGAAAGAGCTGCTAAAGACTAGGCTCAGTTCACACCTGAAAGCTTGGGTGCTGCTCTGATGCTTGAAGCCATGGCAGCCAATTTGTGGCCACTGGGCCAGGCCAGGAGGGTCAGCGAGCAGGGATCCAACAGCCGACTATTTCTGAGCAGCTAGGCCATTCTTCAAGTCACCGACGTACAACAGTTCCATGCCTTCACGATTTTGGCTTTTCTGTTCCTCACAGCCAGATGCACGTCAACCCTGCCTCAAGCCTGGGCACGGTGCGTCAGGAGCGGGTCCCTCTCCTCCCAGCCTTCTCCTTCCCTGGAGGTAGAAGAGGCGCAGCTCGGGTTGTGTGCCTACCAGCAGACGGAGCTCAAGCGCAGAGGTGCAGGGCTCAGGAGCACCATGGTAAGGCAGCCTGGTGCTGCCAGCTCGGCGTGGATGGCAGCACCACGGAACTTGTGAGGAGGGGCTGCCCGGTGGCCAACCGCTCCTTCCTGCGACTCTCACGATGCCCTGTCCGGCCCCAACACCCTCAATGCATCCAGCTGCCTGCAGGGTGAAGCCCAATCCCTGCCCTGTCCTTCCACAATGTCACCCTGCCACCCAGCCTCTGCAGTTGACACCAAGGTGTAGTGAGGGGCCAAAGGCTGCCCCAGGCACACGGGCAGGTGGGCGGCCCATGCAAAGAACCAACCATGGCCAAGTTCTCTTTGAACTCCTCTTTCCAGCTTCATGCATCTCCCCACCTAACCACCCTTATCAGTCGCGGGGCTCCGTGGCTCTGGTCCACAGCAGACGTTCGTCTGGGCTACTGGGCACCATGGCTAGGCTGCTCACACCGTTCCAAGTAATGTGGCTGTAGGGCCCCAGGCCAGCAAAAGTGAGCCCCACGTCCACGCAGCCTGGGGGCCCAGGGCCTGCCTCCTCAGGCCCAGGAGCCCTGCTCACCTGAATGAGGAACTTGAAGAGAACAGTTCCTGAAGAGTATGTTCCTGAGCGGTTGTCCAAAGTCCTGTGTGGGGTCTGCACCTCTCCTTCTTAGCACAGACAATAGGTAGGCCCCAACCTGACCTCTCCTGGAAAGTCAGTAGTGTGGCTTGTCTTATTCTAGAGCTCCTTGGCCTTTGGCAAATCACTCCAGAGCAAATGAATCAACCCGTGTGTGTGTGTGTGTGTGTGTGTGTGTGTGTGTGTGTGGTGTGTCTCCTCAATGAGAAAGAGTTTGGTGGAAATAGCATGAGCTTGGGCTGGGGATGTGGCTCAAGCGGTAGCGCGCTCGCCTGGCATGCGTGCGGCCCGGGTTCGATCCTCAGCACCACATACCAACAAAGATGTTGTGTCCGCCGAGAACTAAAAAATAAATATTAAAAATTCTCTCTCTCTCTCTCTCTCCTCACTCTCTCTTAAAAAAAAAAAAAAGAAATAGCATGAGCTTTGCAATAAGGCAAATTTGGGTTTGAAACTAGTCCCAGGCCTGGAACAAAATTCTAACCAGTGTTCATCCAAACGGTCAAGGTCATCGAAAACCAGGAAAGTGTGAGAAACGGTCACAGTCTAGAGGAACCTGGGGAGGACATGCCAACTGAGCACATGTATCATCTTGGGACAGAAGCAAGGACATCAGGGAGAACTAGGGAATTGTGAATGGAGTCTGGGCTTTAATTAATAACGTAGCCCTCCACATGGTTCACTGACGGCGGCCCACGCTGCACACTAGACAGGGCTCCTAGCAGGGCACCTGCGTGGAGCGTGTAGGAGCCCTGATGCCTCCACTGTCGTCCTGTGAATCTAAACCTCTCAAATAAAAAGTGACGAACAATATGACACTGACAAAAGTAAAACTGGCGCCAGGCACTTGTCGGTGGCACGACTCTGGGCACGTTATGTTCCTTCTCAGCCTCGATTTCTCTCCCATGAGAGTGATGTGACTAGGGGATGATGTGGCTCAGGAATTGCCCTCCTGGCCCAATGCCCAGCACGCAGTCGACATTCACTAAACACCCCTTTAATCCCAACCAAGAAAACGTATCTTTATTAAATAGTAACAAATAACCATCTATGATCAAATTTTCCAAGTTTCCCTCAAAGTGTCCTTGGTATCTTAAAAAAATTTTTGACTCAACATCAAGCTTCATGCATTCCCTTCTGCTGTTGGACCTCTCGATGGCCATTTAGTCTTAAAAAAAAAAAAAACCCACCTTTTTTTTCGTGACATTGATTCAAAGTTAAGGCAGACAGTTGCAGGAAGTCGAGGGACAGAAGCTCCCACGGCAGCAAGGCACAAGTGAGACTGAAGTCTGTCCGCAGCCATCGGCCCGTTCCGTTCACACGGCTCCAGCTGCACGTGGCTTCCACCCCAGCACCCTCCAGACAGGTCACACGGCCCCACACCCCAGAGACCCAGGCAAGCACAACTGCATTCCCCTTTCACAAATGAGAAAACGGAGGCTTGGGCCAGTTTAGTGCCTTGCGCCAGGCCCTGGAGCTGTCATCGGGAGCTGGGATCTGAACTCCTCACCTGCCACGGTCACTGCCTTCAGGAGACCCCCACCGGCTGAGAGAGAGTGGCCCTCAAAGGAGCCCTTTCCACTATGCAGCAAGCAGCAGACCCAGCAGGAACCCAGAGGAGGGACGGTGGAGTCTCAGGAGACCAGGAAGCCTCCCAGGTGGGGCCACGAGAGCCAGGTGGTGTCCTGCCCGCGGTCACAGGTAACGGGGGAGGCTGGAGGAGAGGTGGGCGTCAGGCTGGTGGCCCTGGGAGTCTCCAGGCATTCTTTTACTTGCTCATCCCTTCACTCAATATCTGGAGTTTCTTCTACAGGCCAGACCTGTTCCAGATGCTCAGGGCAGAGCCGAGAACACAGGGCAAACCCCTGCCCAGGACCTGAAGTGGGCCGACTCCTCCCTGTGCCCTGGGGGCTTCAGGGGCCTGCCTGTGGATCCCAGAGTCTCTTCATCTGGTCCTCAGTGGGCCTGAGGATGACAAGGCTCCGTCCCTGGCCTGCCTGACCCCCTCCTATGGAAGCTTTTTGTCTGAGAAGGAAAGAGACAATATACCAAGGAGCCACAGAGGTGGCAGTAAGTGTTCAAGAACAGCGTGGGGCTGGGGGCTGGGGCCAGGGACCCGCAGGTTCCAACTCACAGGAGGCCTCCGTGGAGACAGAGGGGGAGAGACGGGAGGAGGGCGGGAGCTGCCTGCAGAGTGCAGGAGACCATTCCAGAGCAGGAGGCAGCCAGGGCAAGGGGTAAAGGAACCGAGGAGGCTGGGGTGGCTGGAAGCAGGGAAGTGCCCAGCCAAGAGCTGGGACTGCTCCTGGGCCTGCTGGGGCCTCGCGTGGGCTTGAGGAGCCGTCAACGGAGCTGCAGGGCAGACCAGCCTGGGGCCTGAGCAGGGCAGGACCGGGCAGGCAGGCAGGCCAAGAGGCTTCAGCGTGTGTGTGTGTGTGTGCGTATGAGTGTGTGTGTGTGAGAGTGTGTGTATGCGTGTGTGAGAGTGTGTGTGTGTGTGTGAGAGAGTGCGTGTGTGCATGCGTGAGTGTGTGTGCGTGAGTGTGTGTGAGAATGTGTGTGTGTGCGTGTGTGCGTGTGAGTGTGTGTGTGTGCGTGTGTGAGAGAGTGTGTGTGTGCGTGTGTGTGACTGTGTGTGTGTGTGCATGTGAGAGTGTATGTGAGTGTGTGTGTGCGCGTGTGACTGTGTGCGTGAGAGTGTGCGTGTGTGCGTGACTGTGTGTGTGCACGTCTGTGTGTGACTGTGTGTGCGTGTGACTGTGTGTGCGCGCGTGTGTGTGTGACTGTGTGTGTGCACGTCTGTGTGTGACTGTGTGTGCGTGTGTGTGCGTGAGTATGTGCGCGTGTGTGAGTGTGTGAGTGCGTGTGTGTGCGTGTGATTGTGAGTGTGCGTGTGACTGTGTGTGAGTGTGTGCGTTAGTGTGTGTGTGCGTGTGACTGTGTGTGAGAGTGTGCGTGTGAGTGTGTGTACGCGTGACTGTGTGTGTGCGTGTGTGTGCATGTGGCTGTGCGTGCGTGTGTGTGTGTGTGTGTGTGTTGGGGACGGAAGGACGGTCAGGCAGGCCAGTGACAGGAGCCTTCAGTCCTTCTCAGGCCCACCAGGACCAGATGAGGGGAATCTGGGCTGCACAGGCAGGGCCTCGAAGCCTCCCAGAACACAAGCAGGAGGAGTCCCCCACTTCAGCGCTGCGGGAGCCACCTGTCCTGCACTCCAGGACCCACAGGCCCCCTCTCTAAGCTCTGACTAGAGGACCTGAGGGAAGGTCACGGACTCCAGGCCCCTTCTGGAGCTCAGCTGCTGGGGAACGGCTGTGCAGGTGAACCCCACCTGCAAGCGCCTCGATCTTCTGGCGTCCACTGTCTCCTTTGTAAACAGGGGTCCACTGTCTCCTTTGTAAACAGGGATGCTCACAGAACCTATCTCAGAAGGGCGACTACAAGGATTTGGAAATGCACAGCCTCCCCAGGCCCCCTGCAAGCAGCAGGCCTTCAATAACCGACTGTGCCTCTCGTTATTAGTGCGGCTGTGATTGCTGCCATCACTATTATCATCAGCTGTGCCGTCACTGACAGCAGCCCCAAGCCACAGCCTTGGTCTCCCGAGAGCTGCCAGCGGTGGGGGGAGGGGGGAAGAAGCGCTGCTCAGGGCCAGGAGGGAAAAGGCGCCTTCCACCTGCCCACCCCCCACCCACCCCTGGGCCCCTCCTCTGCTGTCCCCCACCCGTCTTCTGGACTGATCTTGGGACACCAGCAGCTCACCCATAGGTACATTAGCAGCTAGTTAACTACACAAACTAGTACACTGTATCAACGACTAGAAGAAATGCAGTTCCACTCTAATAACGCTCTAGACTCCAGAACATCTTCCATTCAAGGCCTTGCTGACATCTTGGGGACAAGGAAGAGGTGGTACCTTCCTGAGGTGCAGAACAGAGCCCCGAGAGCCCAGATTCATCTGTAGTCCACCCTGAACCCTTGTCTTGAAGTTGAAATGAGGCCCAGAGAGGGCAAGTGAATTTTCCAAGGCCACATAGCAGGTTGGACCCCCCATCACCCCAAGCAAACAAATGGGAAGCCCTTACTACACACAGGTATGGAATCCTGGTTAATCTGAGGCACAGACTCCATCAGAGCCTCTATTTACAGAGTAAGGGTGCCAAGGCTCAGAGAAATTGGGGGACTTGTCAATGGTCTTTGGGAAGAGGTTGAGGGGAACGACCTTAGGCACCACATGCTTTCCTCGCAGCCTCCACTGATGAGGAGGGAGGGTCCAGCAGGTCTCCAGATGCTCCAGGCCCATGGCTCCAAAGGCCCCAGAGGGGCAAAGGAAGCAGGGATCAGTCTGTGTCAGTCTCTGCCTGTCCTGGGGTTCCCCACCTGCCTCTAAGAGGGGTGCCGGGGTCAGCCTGGCAAAGGAAGGCTCCAGACAGCCCAGAATGACTTTTGCCCACAGGATCATTATGAGAGGGCCTGGGTGCGCACCGCATCTTGCTGAATGGCAGTGTGCAGATCTGTCCCAGGCTGCACTGCTGGTGGGCACCACACTGTCCCTTAAGCCAGTGCTCCTAGAACTGGCAGGAAGTATGGAAGCTGGTGCCTTCGTATTTACTTCAGTTCCTACCCACGCTTCACAAAACAAACAAAAACCAAACAAGACTTCAGAACGGGCCCCCAACTCTCAGGCATTTGCTACATGAAGTCCTGGTGCCACCAACTGGCCTCTAGTCTCAACCTGTCCCCAGCCCTGTCTTCCAGCCCAGCTGTACCCGAGCCACTTGTACCCAGGGACTTGTAGGGGTCCCTGCGAGGCCACCATGTCCTCTACATCTGCTCTGCTCCTGTAGCATCCAGGCCTATGGGACAGACCCCAATCCATCCAGGCCCTGGGTAGACAGCTTTGCCCACATACCTTTCCTCACAGGGCAGACGGGCCTCACAGGCCAGAAGGGATTTGGTAGGCTCTCTAGATCCATCCTAATCGGAGTGTTTAAAGGTCCCCAAATGCCCGTTAGACAATCCACGTTTCCTAACAGCCAGTAAATACTCTGGGCCCGGTCAGCATTTTTAAAGGTCCTTAAATAGCTCATTTGCATAATCCATATTTCCAGAGCCCCTAAGCATTTGTCCTACCTACCTAATCTCAATCTTTATTATGCATGAGGGGAGAAAAGCTCCAAAGGAGCATGGCAGACCTTTGCTCCCCTTCTGGGAAAATTGATTCTTGTTTTAAAAACGACCATATTTTCAAAAACAGGCAGGGATCTAACCACCAAAGCAAAATCTTTAGAGGGGAGCTGTTACCTGTGTAGGCCTGCAAACATTCTTTCCTGGAAGGCCAGAAAATCCCCTGTGGGTTCCCCGAGGACACTAATTACACAAGTGGCCGTGCAAAAGCTTACAGGAGGCTGCCCCCTCGCTCCCCACCCCTCCTCCAAGGTCCCTCCTGGGGGCCTGAGGAACAGGGCAGGATCCCTGGACACCAGGTTTAGCCTCAGCCCAGCCTTTCCTGGGAGAAAGGAAGGGCAATCTGCAAGGAGTTCAGGTCTCTGGCTTGTGGACCAACGAGCACAGACCTGGGGTAACCTTCCGCCCAGCAGAGCCCCCAGAGGAAAGCCCCCGGGCACAGTGAGGAGGACGCCAGTGAGATGGACCCAAGACCACCCCGACTGGCAGGCCTTCCCGCGGCTCTCAGAGAGAAATCATGTCTCATTCAGAAGGTGAAACTCCAACCTCTGCAACCACGCGCAAAACAGGCGCCACCTGCACAAACGTAACTGAGCCAAAGAAGCCAGACTCGAAAGAACAGACTGTACAGTTCTGTTGCTACAACCTCCAGAACAGGCAAGCCCAAGCTGGGAGAGGAGTCAGGACTGGTTACCTGGGGTTGGGAGGACCCATGTGGGGACACTTGCAAGTTGCTGGGAGTAGCTCTTTCTGGGTGCTGTTTTCCTGACTGCGCTCACGCTGGAGAAATGCACTGAGCTGTACCCTGTTTTTTAAAACAACCCAAATTCCCTTAGTTCCAGTTTCAACTTTCTTAGCATCATTTTGCAATCCCCTCCTGGAGTACTCCTCCGAGCACAGCTGGGACGCCCAACTATCTGGAAAGAGATTACTTTTCCTCTGTTCGGATTCTTGAAGACTTTAAGGAAAGTAAAGGGAGAGAGGAATGTTCATTCTATAAAGGGACTGGGGGCTTCTTTGCTCTCAGAAATTGCACACCTGCTGAAGTCCCATGGCTTAGGGAGGGTGTCTAGTGAGAGGAGAGGTGGGCATGGAGGGAGGGGAGGCAAATCAGATGTCTCCCGGTTGAGTGTCTCAAGGTGGAAGCCGCCCCAAGTCAGGTGTCTCTGGCTTCTCCTGCCTGAGGACGGCTGCAGGACTGGCTGATTCGGACTCGACCCACTGAGTTCATAACAGAAGGGACACGAGGGTAGAAGAGCTGGCGTGGGGCGGGGGTGGAGGCCCAAGAGAGTGAGAGCGGGTGGGACACGGAAACCGGAGGGGACCTGGTCGGTACTGAGTGTCAGCTGGACGTGCAGCTCTGCCTAGAGCAGACACAGCCCCGCCCTGGGGGAATGCCCCACACCTGCGCAGGTGCAGGACGCTGAGTGTAGTTCCAGAGACACCGCAGGTGGCGGTGCTGCGACAACTCAGACCCTGGCTTTTTTTCCGTCCCAGCTCCCTCGGATGGGGCTGCGGGGCGGCGGTGACCCAGACCCGCCCAGTACAGGTCTGTGACCCGCAGATCTGCACTGGCACCCCAGGTCCCCTCGCCTCCCCGAGCGCCCCCTTGGGCCCCGCGGCCAGCATTGCGCCCCGGCGGTGGGCTAGAGCGGCCAGCTCCGCCGAGAGCCGGGATCCCCGGCTCGAACCTCGCTCTGCCGCGACTCTGGACATCATGGGCCTCCGCCCCCTCCACCCCGCGTCGGGGACGGGGAGGGTCCGGGTTCACGTAAAGAGTCAGCGCCGCGCGCAGGTGACGTGCCGCGCGGGGGCTGGCGATCCCGGGGCGAGTGTGGGCGGGGAGCCGAGGGCGTCAGCGCGGAGCGGTGCGCGTGGGCGCGGGGTCCCTGCGCACGGAAGCCCGAGACCCTTCTCTCTGCTCCGCTCAGCGTCTGACGCCTTCGCCCGCGCCTTCCCACCCTGGTCGCTTGGGTGGACGCCGGGACGTCCCAATCCGCGCCCCGAGAGCGCCGCCCGTGGGCTGGCTGGCGACCAACTGGGCCCTCGGCGGGGGCGTTCCCAGTACCCCCGCCGTCACCGCCACGAATGACATCATCCCCCGCAGCCCCCGCCCGCACCTTAGCCCTCTGCAGCCGGTAGCTGAGCTGCTGATGTGCGTCCCCGCTCGGCTCTGGGTCCCCACTGTCCCCACATCCCCGCACTGAGCCAGCGCACGTTTGCCTCCATAATACCTCATCTCTTCCAGGGCCAAGCCTACCAGACCCGAGAGCCTGCAAGCCCCTCCTCTTCCTCTCTTTCCCAGTTCCTTCCTCGATTCCACAGCCTCTCAGATCCTCGCCAAATCCTGAGCAAGTCACTTTTCCTTCAGATAGTGATGTGACAGTTGAATATAAATGATAAAGATATGTACACATATTGATAGATCATAGATGGATGCATAGATTGATATGATATAGATGATGGCTGGAAAGATATAGACAATAGATTATATAGAGAGTTTTTAAAAATAAATTTTGATAGATGGTAGAGACAGGTGACATTAACAACAGATACAGATGATGGATAGCTCACAGATAGATAATGGTTAGATATACAATAGATGGATATATGTACCCATATACATACATATCCTCCTAAAAGGACAACCCAGGACCCCAGGCTAGCCAGGACTGTACCAGGAAAGGAAACCACTGGGTTCCAGACATTTAAGCTGTGCAGACTGCAGAATGCTTTGAGCACCTCTGTAACTTACCCAGGAGCAGCTGGGCTACTAAGCCCCAGTGCCGGCTGCAGGTGGCTTGAGCACAGCTCCAGCTCTGTGGGGCGTCCCTGCCAGGCTCACCAGATCCGCTCATGCACTCAGCTACCCAGCGTCTGTGGAGCCTGCTGCAGCCCAGCACAGGTGGGTCCTGCCACCTGGAGCCCAGGTGGGCACATACCTGCTTGCTAGGGACTGACGTTCTAGGGGCGTCAGAGACACCCACATAATAGGATACTGATCCATGGACAGGTGCCCTGGGAGAGGTGAAGAATGGAGTATTATGGAACACACGGAAAGGGGACCATCTGCCTGGGTCTTGAGGACCGGCTGGGGGGTCACCAGAAGGTAAGTCAAGCAGAGGCACCAGCACGTGACCAAACAAGTGGAGGCCTGCTCTCTCCTGGAATTGGCGAGTGGTTTGCTAGGCTGGATCATGGGAACCTGAGGTGAAGGGCGTGGAGGGTCCCTGAGGTCAGGTTTCCAGGAGCCTTGAGAGCTAGGCTAGTCCTGTTCCTGTCTCTTGTGCTCTTCTGTCCCCAGGCACATGAGGTGACTCAGGGTGGATCCCCAGTCCTCTGGGCCACATTTTCAACCCCATGGACAATTCAAGAACCACTCAGTCCTCCTACACAAACTGCTTCAGAAGTCGCAGGGTTGCCCTGTGAACGGAACCCTTCAGCCACTCAGGAGCAGCCTCAACCTCAGGGAGACTCAGCCCTGCTCACAGCTCTCTTCCTGCCTCCAGCTAAGGCTTGTAAGTGGTTGCCATGGCGACCCCAGGAGCCAGTTCATCCCTACCTTTCCCGGTGAGACCTAGAGGTCTAGGTTGCTCCTGGAATGAATGGCAAGCACAGTGCTCACCCACAGAGGCATTCAGCAGGCAGCACCTCAGGGCCTTCACCCCCTGCCCAACTTCGGGAAGGGGGCAGTGGTGGGGAGGGGAGGCCCGAGGACAGGTGCCTCCACCATTAGGACTCCAGTGTGTCCTGTTCTAAGTTTCAGGGCCCTGAAGGAAGGTGTGTTAGCCTACTTTCTGTTACTGTAACAAACACCTGAGACCATCACCTTTTCTCTTTAAAAGGTGTATTCTGGCTTGCCACTTTGGAGGCTCGCGATTGGCTGGCTCCTCCCCGGGATGAGGCAGAAAACTACCAGGGAAGCTCACGGCAGAGCAGACCTCTCCCCTCCTGGTAGGGGCGTTAAAGGAGGGGAAGAGGAAGGAGCAAGCTCCCACTGTCCCCTTATAGGGCGCGCCTCCTGAAGGGCCCACCTCCCCCACCATGCCATGCACCAGGCCAGGCACCACGTGGGCCTTGGAGAGAGAGTGCAGATCTAACCTAGAGCAGGGGGGACAGGGACACCAAGGCAGGAGCTCTGTGTCTGAGAGAAACTCCATTCACTCCAGGAGTCCCCGTTCCGAGCCCCGACACGTGTCCCCTCTGAGAATACACTTGAGAAACACAGGTGCTAATTTGTCAAATGCTACCATTCGCAAAGCTTCACACACCCCGCCCGCCACCACCACCACAGAGTGGCTTTCCGTCACTCCAACAAACCCTGAAATGACCAACTTGAAAAGAGCAAAGAAGGACTAGCGCACACACCTGCAATGCCAGTGACTCAGGAGGCTGGGGCAGGATGTCTCAAGTTCAAGGCCAGCCTCAACAACTCAGTGGGACCTAAGCAACTTATCAAGACCCTCTCTAGAAATAAAAAATAGAAAGGGCTGGGGATGTGGCTCAGTGGTGAAGCACCCCTGGGTTTAATGCCCAGTACCAAAAAGAAAAGAAAAGTAAAGGTGGCTCACAGTTTGGGTGTGTGACCAATTGGCCTGCTGCGTGGGCCTGTGCATGGCAGAGGAGCCCCACTCACCTCACAGCTGTGTGAAAGTGAGAATGAGGAAGGCTCTGGGGTCCCAGTGGCATGCTCCCCATGACCCAGAACACACAACCTGGCCCTGCCTCTTCAGGATTTCCATCACCTTCCGTCCGGTAGCACCAAGCCTGTAACACCTGGGCCTTTGGAGACATTCAGGTTCAGACCATAACAACCACCAGAATATCTTTCCTGAAGCACGGTCCACTACCCTCCAGGCCAAACCATCAGTAGCTCCCCACTGTCCAGAAAGAAGATCCAAACTCCTCACCCCAGCCTCTGCCTCCTTTTTAAACCTCTTTCATGATCTCCCTAATAGCCTGCTTTGCGGCCCCTACAAGAACTACTAGCTATGCCATGGCTTCAGCTGGCCACTTTCTGCTTCACGGAGTGTCTCTCTGGTCCCTGTGCTTGCCTGGGGCTGGCCTCCACCTGGCCACCCTCACTCCATAGCCACACCCTTGGGACATTGTCACCCCAAGGCTCAGCTCCAGCCCTCGGCCGCCTGTCCCCCCCCCCCCGCCTCCTTTCCTCCTTGTTGCGTCTCTGGACTTCTGTTGGAGGACAGGGTCTGCTGTGTCCTCTGCCGACTCAAGTGCCCGTCATCCATGGGGGACCCCAGAGGTGCCCCTGGGTTTCTGGTGTCAGAGGGCCTGTCGCCGGGCTCACACAACGTGAATCACCCAGAACCCATGGGTCCTTCCCTCCTCTCCGTTTCCAAGAACTCCCCTGAAGATAAATGAGGAGGTGCTGGATGGACAGTCAGCCCACCTCACCCACAGAGGCCTCTCTCCTCTGGGAAAGAGACGGGGCCAAATCCTGCACTGTGCGCTCGGGACCACCCCTTGATTGGATCTGTCCATTCCAGCTCTTCAGAGTAGCGGCTGGGCAAAGGGAGAGGGCTGCTGGGCCTTCTCCCCTGAGGGTGGAGATAGGGCTCCCTGGCATCATCCAAAGAGGCAAGACTCCCTCCGAAGGCTGCTAGAATGTGCGGTGAGCTCCAGCCCCATCCGGGCCCAGCCCGGGCCATTCCTGCCTGGAGGCCACTAAGCAGCTATGTGGCCAGCTGAGGTTTTGGCCCCGTCACGCCAGCAGCCCAGTCCGCAGAGGTAGAGGCTGAGTCAGGCTCCAACCTGCTGAGAGTGGGAGCAGGACCCGGTCCTAGTGAGGATCAGAAGCTGTGGCCTCAGGGTGTGTTACTTCCCTATGTGCTGGGACCCAGGAGAGAGAAGTCTTAGGTGTGGCCACGGCACTCACTTCCCAGCTGGGGCATGCCTGGCAGCGGGGACAGAGGGTCATGAACACCAGAGCAGCAGCCCCAAGAAACCAGAGGAGAGCAGGGAAGTGGCCCCCAACTAGGGTGGGCAGGGCAAGGTGCCTGTCAAGGAAGGTCCAGGCCCCTGGGAGCAGATGGCACAAGGCGGTGGGCCTTGTTCCTCCCTACCCGAGACCCTTCTCTGTCTCAGAAGGACTTGCAACTGCCCTGACTCCCTGGGGGCTTCAGGAGAGGACCTCAGATAAAGGGCCCGGGAGCTGGGTGTGTGCCCTGGGAGGAGCTGGGTGTGTGCCCTGGGTGGAGCTGGGTGTGTGCCCTGGGTGGAGCTGGGTGTGTGCCCTGGGTGGAGCTGGGTGTGTGCCCTGGGTGGAGCTGGGTGTGTGCTCTGGGTGGAGCTGAGCTTGGCCCAAGTTCCTGTGATCTAAGTGCAGGGCACAGCCACCAGCGCACACTCCACCCCAGCAGCAGGAGCCCCATCTGCAGTCCCTGTCCCTGCAGACACTCATCCGCCCATCCAGTCACCACTAGTCATCATTTTGGAATTCGGTGGATAGATAAGAATGGAGTCCCGGCTGGCGGTCAGCCCTGTGCTAAGCTCCTGAGACCTCTGAGTTCCACAGGGTGGTTCAGCCATGCTTCAGAGGGCACATGGGGAACAAAGGACTGTCTCGAAGTCCCACCCAAGCCCTTGACTGGCATTTGTGGGCTGTCTTCCCAGGCCAATTTTGTACTGTAAATGTCGTTTATGGCCACTGTGAAGATCAGGGTTGGTGTCATGGACTGCCTGGCACAGTGGCTGCACACAGTGTGCACCACCGCATCAGGGTGAGTGTGAGACAAAGGGTCTCGGTGTCTAATAGACAAATGCTCCTGGCTTAAGATGCATCAGACCCTAACTCCCCAGGCTCTGACCCACCTCCAAACATCTACCTCCCTGGGATGGAGATTTCCAGGATCCCAGACCAGAGGGTATGTGTCACCCAGAGAAGACAGGTTCTGTGGGGGAGGGAGGGCTATACGAAGGGTGACTTCCGTCTTCCTACAGCCGGGTGGTTTAGGAGAGGCTGGGTTTCTATGGCACCAGGACTGGAACGCGGATGCAGCTACAGTGATGGGTTGCTGAGAGTTTCCGGATGCTGCCGGCTTCCATTAAGCTCCATCAGATGAAGGATGCTCTTAGCAGAGACCCACGGGCAGAGGCTCTGCCTTGTTTAAGTAATGGAATCATTCATAACGCAAACATAAATTGATAGTTCTTTCTTTCTTTAGAGCCCAGCACAATTCATAGTGGCTTCTAGCCTTCTGCCCCTTCCAAGTGGAAAACACCTCGGCTCAAAGGGAAAGGGGGAAAAGCTGTGCACAGGAGCCCCAAGTCATGTAGGATCCCCAGAGCTTCAGAGTTTCCAAACAGACCCTCTCTTAAAGAAACGCAGTCCCGTCACTTGTGCGAGCACCACATGTAAGAGAGCAGGGACCAAGTGCACCAACGTGGGGCGAAGGGAGCTGTGCGCAGCCCAGGCCCTGAATTGCCATGGCCACTGCTGGGCCCAGCAGCAATTTGAGCGTGGACCTGGATTTGCAGCTCTGTCTGCAGTGAACCAAAACTCTTTTACTGGGCAAAAGTGGCCAGGTGGTCCCACTGGGCCCAGGGTCCTCTCCAGGAGGTAGAGCTCATGGGGACATCTGGTAAGTGGCAGAAGTCAGGTTGCAGATCCTTGCATGTGACAAAGGTGGCCAGAATTCCCAGCCCGTGGTCAGCTGGGGGCAAGGCAGGCGTGGAGCCAGGACCGGTTGCTTTCACCACTACTTCTCAGTCCTCCTGACCGACGATTCAGGCTCCGAGGGGCTCCCCTCAGGGTCCCACAGATGTCAAGCGGCTATTCCCGAAGCCTGAGCTTTTCCAAGACACCAGCAGCCTACGAAAACGGACTGGCCGTTTGCACTTCGTTACCCGTCCTTAAGTAATCCACGTTTAATTCCTCGG
Organism: Ictidomys tridecemlineatus; assembly: GCF_052094955.1. Lineage (NCBI taxonomy): Eukaryota > Metazoa > Chordata > Mammalia > Rodentia > Sciuridae > Ictidomys > Ictidomys tridecemlineatus. The sequence continues at coordinate 6,392,019 of NC_135490.1, read as the reverse complement.
GGACCTCTGGAACACCCTTGTCCTGGGCAGGGGCAGGGGCAGGCTGGGCCCCACTGTGTCCTCAGGGGCGTGAAGGTGCCACCTCCCCGCTTCCCGCCCCTCCGCGCAGGTCTGGGCTGGCAGTAGGCGCCCCATTACCCGCTGAGGCAATTTCAGCTCCAATTTGCTCAGACTCCAGACCAAAGGCTTAGCTTCAGCCTCTGATGTGCTGAACACAAACCCGAGACAGGAGCCTTCTCAATCGCGGGGGCGGCGGCGAGAAGCGCGCAGGCGGGGAGGCCGGCGGGCCTCCGGGTGTCCCCAGTCCCCGCGTGCTGGCAGAGCTTCCCGGCGTCCCCGCCCACCCTCTCCCGGGGCTGAGCTCACAGTGAGCCCCGCACCCTCCGCCATCGGTGGCTGGGGCGCACCTGGCACGGGTGGTCCCGGGCCACAGGCTGGGCAGGAGTCGGGTGGGGAATTCTTCCCCAACAGATGGCCGTGGGATGGGAGGAACCCCACACCCCAAGGCGCCTCGGAAGACGCCCGCGGGTAGCTGAGAGCAGATTTCTCCAGGGAGTTTCCCAAGGCCCCTCCCCCACAAAGGCGCCTCCCTGGCTGCACGTCCCCTGCCACCCAATGCAGCTCAGACTGGACCCGCCAGGGGTGGCTCTGCTCTTGGGCACATTGACTTTGTCCAGCTAGGTGGGGCGCATTCTCCAAAACCCGGGAGGTGGGAACCTTTGCAGGAGCCGAACTTAAAACTTGTTTCTTGAATTGAGTCGGGAGGACCCAGAGGGCAAATGGACCCAGGAGTCCCTGTCTGTCTTCAGACGCACAGAGGACAGGCCACATTTCCTGGGAGCTCATAACAGGGAGCTACAGCCAATTCCCAGCTTCCATCCTTTGCTCCATGGGTTCAGGGATTCCCTCCCCCTACAGTTTTTTTTTTTTTTTTGGCGGGGGACTGCTGAGCCACATCCTCAGCTTCCCCATTCTCCAGTTTTAAGTGAATGTTAATAAATGATTTTTGCCTTGTTGCTGACAACATGCCTCTTAAGAGGTGTGTGTGTGTGTGTGTGTGTGTGCGCGCGCGCGCGCATGCGCTAGCGCCTCCAAGTGCCACCTTCCTTTATCACTTCATGACTGGTGTCAACTCTTGCTCCCCCATGCAACCCTGATCTCTGTCCTGCCTTGCTGGGTGACCTGGAGCAAGTTACCTGAACTCTCAGGCTGTTCTCAGTGAGAAGGGCCGTGGCAGTGCCCATGTTGTGGCTTAAATAAGGCCACCTGCTTAAAGTGCAGCAAAGTGACGTCTTCCGTAGCACGTAAGCTCTTGGTGAGCAGCAGTCGCTCGTTTGCAACCCGTGTTATGAACAAACTCAAACACCGCTACCTCCAAGCACCCAATTGTCCTCGGCCTCTGCCCCATGCCTAGTCACTTGAGGACTGCATGCACTCCCAAGCTGGTGCTTGCACACCTCTGCCCCAGCAGGCAAGTCCCCTGGCTTTCCTGACACTCCTCGCCCCTCATTTTCCCATCATCTGCCAAAGGGTGACTTCTCTGTTGGCCCTGAAGCCTAAAAGAGACAGTCCAGGTGGGCTGCAGGGGAGAACCCAGGTCCACCAGTTTAAAGACACAGGGCAGGTGAGCAGATGTTTGCAAAGACAGTTGCAAAACTTGGATGCAGTGGACCTTCGAACCTCCAGAACTGGACCGTCCCTCCCCCTCCCCGAGGTATGGCATGGTCTGGGTTGGGGTACAGCTGAGGCTGAGCCAGCCAACAGTCTCTATACGGCCAGTCAAGGTCTGCTCGCCACAGGGCTTGCCCCTGGGAACCTGTGGTTCCCAGTAACCGGAGCGGGCAGGAGGGGCTTCTGGTCACTTCTGTCCTGGAAGAGGGTTCGGAAGTGAGCAGGGGAAGGACAGGGTGCTCCCCTTCTATGTGGCCTTTGAGCAGATTGGAGTGTCACACTGGGGTGAGCAGAACTTATTTCATGACAAGTTCAAATGCCTGTGACAGATTTCCAGACCCTTCCATTCCTGCCTCATCTCCCAGTCACACCCATCTACAGGAAACCTGTACTCACCTCCGCCAGATTCATGTCTACGTGAATAAAAACTTCAATTCAGTGGTTACCTTTGATGTCCCTGCTGCCTTTCAACACATTTTTACATAATCTGACTTCAGAGCTGGTTCTTTATAATACCCTTCCTTTCTAAAGGAGCCCATGCCTTTGGCTGATGGAGTGTATTCAAAAATACCTATTGAAGATCCACAAGGGCCGGCTGAGAGCGAGACACTTGGGGTCCAAGGAGGGGTGGCAGGGGAGAGAAAGATGCTGGCGACATATCTTTCTCTCCAAGAGGCTTAGAGTGGGGGCCACATGGGGGGAGAGATTGACACACCTCAGTGGAATGCATGCCAGGCTTGGTAAGTACCTGAGAGAGGTAAACACAAATTGCTTGGAACAAAAGACTAATTCCTGTGTTGGTGTGGGCCTGTGATTGCAAGTTTGTGAATTTATGAATTTATGAATACACATCATGGGGTGTGAAATAAAGTTCTTGATCTGATAATGCTAATGCACACCAGATACAGTGTGGACTGGATGAGTAATGAGTGATGCTTTGGGGTGTGTTGCTATCCCCACTTGTAGAAGGAGGAGGAGAAACTGCCTCTATCTATACACAGTTGTTCTTTCCAGTATGGCAGTCACTTGAAATGTGGCTGGTCGAAGCTGAGTTGTGTTGAGTGTTAAATACACACCAGATATCAAAGAATCAGTACAGAAGATTAAGACAACTTGCAAATAAACTTTATATTGATTACATGTTTAAATGATAATTTTTATACGTTAAATAAAAAATTATTTTTTACTAAATATAAGATACATAATTAAAATCAACTTCACCTACTTCTTACTTTTTAAAATATAGTTCCTAGAAAACCTAAAACCCCAGATGTGGTCACCTTTGTGGTCCACATTCCACTCTCAGTGGCCAATGCAGATCTAGAACTTTCGAATCCCTTTCATCACTGAATTCTCATCACAGTCTTACAGAGCAGACATTGGTCTCCTTTCAGAGACACGTTAACTGAGGTGAGGAGCAGTCAGTTGTCCCAGGCCACTCCACATTAGGCTTCAGTGACTCACCTGAGTCAGTGACTATCAGAAGTCAGTGGCTCAGGGTCTTGTGACAAAATGAGGACTTAGAGAGCCTGGTTTATGGCCATGTGGCCTTGGGCCCATTATTTGCTGTCTTGCGTGCTCCTTACCTATAACATGGAGCTCACATCACCCTGACGTGGTGTGGTGAGAACAGGAGAGTAAGTTCTGTGGAGTCAGCAAGCGGGGATGCTCATCATCGTATCCTGTCCGCCTGGTACCCTCTACCTTCAGAGCCCAGTCTCAGCCTCAGAGGCTGGTCGGGGAGCTCCCTGCTGTGCCTGGCTGCTCTCCACCCCTGAGCTGGACTGCCTGTTAGTGGTGTCACCATGCACAGGGTTAGGGGCTCCTGGGTGCAGAGCACGTCCCGCTGCACCCCATGCCTGGTGCGGCTGTCGTCAAGCACGGTCGGCGCTCGAGTGAGTGCTTTGTGGGCTCGTTATCCGAAATGAGGACTGGGCTTCTGCATAGCCACGCTACTTTGTTTTGTATTTTTTAATAATAGATTCTGGTTTTTGAAGCAGTTTTAGGTTCCCAGCCAACCACAGGGGAAGGCCCTCCACCTCCGCACATGCACAGGCCCCCGTTATCCTTGTCTCCCACCACGGTGGTGCCTGTTATAACTTGCCCCCAAGTGTCCAGCCTTTGCCTTGGGGTCCACTCTTGAGGGGTTTGGACAAACATCCAATGACCCGCGTCCCCTTATGTCACTCAGAGTAGATTCACGGCTCTGAAGTCCCTGTGTGCCACCTGTTCATCCCTCTTCCTCCTCAACCTCTAGAGCACGGGTCCTCCCACCACTGTCCCCACAGTACTGCTGGAGTCACTCTGCTGGAGTCACACAATACGGAACCTTCTCCGATGGGCCCTTTTCAGTGAGTATGCACTTAAGACCCCGAGTCTTTCATGCCTTGACAGCACAGTTCCTTTCAGGGCTGAGTAGTCCCACGGTCTGGGGCGGCCACAGTGTCTTGATCCACTCACCCAATGAAGGACGTCTCAGTCACGCCCATGTTTTGGCGATTATGAATGAAGCCGCTATCAAGGACCATGTGCAGGTTTTCGTGTGGACATAAGGTTCAACTCCCTTGAGTAAATATCTAAAAGTGGGATTGCTCGATTCTGTGGTGATTGTATGTTTAATTTTACAACAAACTGCCAAATACCTTTCAAAATAACCATCCTGGGCTGGGGGTGTGGCTCAGTGGTAGAGCACTGGCCTCACACGTGTAGGCACTGGGTTAAATTCTCAGCACCACAAAAAAAGTAAATAAACAAAATTAAGTCATCGTGTTTAAAGAAAAATGACCATCCCATTTTGTTCTACCAGCCATGCACAGAGACACTACTTTTGAGGAACTCATCACTCTGGGTTATATTTGTTTTTAGGAGTGCCATGCTTGTGTCCAGACATAATCTCGGGGGGCATCCTGCCAGCAGTAGACAGGAGCATGTGCCTGTGCTCCTTGGTTACAGTGACAGCTATCGGCAAGCACTTAATATGGGCTGGGAAGAAGGCCAAGGTCTTCCTGTGAGCTGCCTCTCTAACCCTCACAGCAACCCAGGGCATGACCCGGAAGACACCAAGCCTCACACACCATCAGTGGCTTGTCCCAGGTTACACTCCTGGTGGGTAGCAGAGGCAGGATTCTGAGCCCTCTGGGGGACACCCGGGCTGGCCTGCCCGCTGGGAGCCGTTTCTCAGTCTCACTCACCTGGATGTCACCCCTGCTCTGGAGAACCCCAGTGATGTTGGCTGAGCCCTCCACAACCCTCCCAGTCCAGTGGGAGGGCAATGCCCTTCCTCTCCAGAAGCTGCCCCACAGCCCCACACGCCTCTGCCCATCCTCTGCAAGCCCTCCCTCCCCCAGGACAGAACTGCCAGGTGTCAGAAATGAGCTGGGGACACCAACAGCTGCCTGCCAGCACCTGAAGAGCACTGTCCACCCACAGAAGGGATGTACCTGGAGTGGGGGAGGAGAGGAGAGAGGGCAAGTGGGTGTCACCTGAGCCCAGTGCACCGGAGAGAAGGGCCACCTCATCCTCCCAACTTCCCCTCCCTCCTTTGGCTAAAATGAACCAGGGCTTCCCCCCTCCCCGCTAGCACGCTGCGCGCTCCCCTCCATGCCACGGCAATGCCCACACAGAGCTTCATCCCCTCGCAGCTGGGGAGCTTTATGTCTGAGCCCCAGAGCAGCCGCCCAGTCTGGCCTGTAATAAGCACGTCTCGAAGGATATCTGTAGTAGGAGGGCACCTGGGGACCCCTCAGTGGGCAGCCCCCGTGCCTCCTGTATTTCTGAGCCCACTTAGGGCTCCGGGAGGCAGCCTCCTGATGGGGCAGGACCTGGCAGCGCCCGGCCTTGGGGTGTGTGCCCCTCTGGGAGCAGCCTGCCTTTGCTCATCTCGTTTCTTCTGCCTCCTTTACAAGTTGGCACTGGATGCGGGGCTGAGAGCCAGATTAGCGATGGAAGCTGTCAAAAAATATCTCCCCTCCAGAAAAAGCAAAGGAAAACAACATCTTGGTGGGGTTTTCCAGGGGAAGCAAAAGTGAAATAGTCTCTTTTGCCTTCTATGTGTTGCCCAAAAACGGCAGATTTGCAGAGAGAAAACATATTTTTCCTGAGCAAAGCCGTTTGTGGTGTGAAAGATAGAGCGTGTGTGCTGAGCACAAAGACACACATTGGCCCGAGGCTCAGCTGTGCACGCTATTTTCACGGGAGTTTAGATTGGGCACGAAGGGGTTGGGGAGAAGGAAAATAAAGTCTTTGTTTTGTGAACGTGGAAAAAAATGTTGGCCTAGATGGGCTTCAAGGCTGGTCTGGTGAGCAGGGTGAGCTGTGTGGGGCCAGGAGTCCTGGGGTGGCACCTGTTCACCTGTCCAGAAGCCACAGGCTCGTTCTGACAAGCAGGCGGCTCAGCAGTGGGGCCATCACAGACTGGAGTCCAGGTCTGCCCTGAGGCACAGCCGTGTCCCTCCAAATCCTGCCGCCTGTCCTCTCAAGACGTATTCCCAAGACTCGTGAGAGACTGAAGGAGGTCATGGCCAGAAGGCCATCAGCACAAGCCGTGGCCCTTATGAGCACTGAGCAGCAGTGGCTCCGATGGTGGATGGTGATGGAGATGGTGACGGTGATGGTGACCAAGAAGAGGAAGATGATGATGACGACGATGATGATGGGGGATGGCAATGATGGTAACGGCTATGATGATGGAGAAGATGATTATGATGATAGTGATGGTGATGATGAAGAAATATTAGTTGACAAACATGACAGTGATGGTGGTGACGGTGCTGATGGACGTGATGGTGTTAATGATGGTGGACATGATGGTGACAACGATGGTAGAAATGGTGACGGTGGGTGGATGTGACGGTGCTGATGAACGTGATGGTGATGATGACGGTGAAGATACTGACGGTAGATGTGACGGTGATGATGGGTGTGACAGTGATAGTGCTGACGGTGATGGTGGATGTGACGGTGACAATGATAGTGGAGACGGTGATGTTGGTGATAGGCGTAGTAGACATGATGATGGAGGCAATGGTGACAACAGACATGATGGTGATGATGATGATGGAGGGGCTGATGGTGGACGTGACGGTGATGGTGTATGTGACGGTGATGGTGGAGATGGTGATGGTAGACGTGATGATGCAGGTGATGGTGGAGAGGCTGATGGTGGCTGTGACAATGATGGTGGAAATGGAGGTGGTGGACACGATGATGAGGGTGGCAATGGTGACAACAGATGGGATGGTGATGATGGTGGAGATGGTGATGAAGAAGACAATCATGATGGTGATGGTGATGACGATGACTATAATAATTCTGGAGGTTTGGATGGTGATTAAGATCATCGTGAGATGATGGTGGTGGTAATGATGATGATGAAGATGTCGAGGTGGCAATGTGGAGCGATGGTGATGATGGTGACGATGACACCCACCTCACTTCCTACAGGCATCACTTGCCAGCCCCTTCTCCCCGATGGCTACCTGGGCCTGAGCTGCTTGAAGGGTAGTTGAAGACAGGCTGCGAGCAGACGTCTGTGTGGGAAGACCCAGGAGGACATGCCTTAACCTGCCCCTGGGTGGTTCTTCTCACTACTAGAGGTGGAGAACCACACGGGGGTCCCAAAGAGGAAATGGGCCCAGAGAGGGGCAGGTGGGCCAGGCAGGGATGGCAGAGCTGGGACTGGAACCAGGTCCTCCAATGCCAAGAGCAGTTCCTTGTCACTCTAGGGGGCATGTCATCATTCAACAGTTAGGAGTCAAGTGACGACTGTCTGCAGACACAGCCCAGAAACAAAAACAGATCAGACGAGCTGCCCTGGCAGAGTGCCCTGTCTGGGTGGGGATGAAAGGAAGCACGGCAAGTGGTGACGCAGGTCAGGGGAACGGGGCGCAGGCTGAGTGGGAAGGCGCACGGTAGGAGACGGAGGCCTGAAGGAGGTCAGAGATCCAGGAGGACTTCCTGGAGGAGCCAGGACCTCAGCTGGAGCTCTGAGGGATGTGCAGAGTTTGGACAGACACAGGAAGGCAGAGAGAGCAGCGTGTGGGAGGCCCAGGTGGAAGGCTCTGAGCACTTCTGGGGAACAGGAGGGAGCTGCATTTGTTTAGAGATGATGGTGAAGTGGGCCCCAAGGGCCTCACAGAGAGCTGGGAAGGTTCTCCAGGAAGAGAACGATGTCTTAGTAGGTCGGGGCAAGAGCCCACGAGTGGATGGAACGGGAGAGGACCCTGTCCTGAGCTCAGGGCCCTTAAAGATACTACACGTGACCGTCAGGACTCCAAGCTGCAAACCTCCAAGCCCACCCACCCTGTTCTTCCATCCTGCTCCCAACAGGGCATGGCTGGAAGGAGCATTGGACATCTACTGGGACAGGATGCTCTGGGCAGTGTCCCAGCCTGACACACCCATCTCCGTGTACATCCAGCCAACCTTCCTGTCCCCCACAACAGTGAATACATGGGCTCCTTTGGGGACTGAAGCTCAGGTGCTGGCCCGACCCTGAGTGGCCATGATGGTGGGTGAGGGAGGTGGAACCAGCAGCTGGTGCCCCAAAGACTCCGGGTTTCATAGCCACAGTCGTGGCAGGACCTTGGGCCTAGCTGACGGCGTTTGTTCCCAAGAGGTTCATGTGTTGGAGGCTTGTGCCAACTCCTGGGGGATGTTGCAAAACACTAAAGAGGAATGGCCTGGTGAGGGGCCCTGAAGTCAACTGGGAGATGCCCTTGAAAGGGATTAGGATATTTCCTGGGGGACCCCGGCTCGGCTCGTTCTCATAAGAGGATTATGATAAATGCTTTGGCCTGGTTCCACCCAGCTCTCTTGCTTCCTGTTTGACAATGTGATCACTTCTTAACACACACCCTGCAGTCTTTTACCATGGTGCCCTTGCCAGAACCAGCAAGATGCTGTTTGGACTTTCAGCCTCCCATGCTGTAAACTAATAAACCTTTTTTTCTTAAGCAGTAGCCTGCCTCAGGTATTTGTTGTAGTAAGGAAAAGCTGACTAATACAGGCCCATTACTGACTTTCTCTGAATCTCAGTCTTCATGTGTAAAATAGGAGTGATGATACTTACCTTATGGGGCTGCCATGAGTTCAAAAGACAAAGTATGACAGCCAGCCCCAATGCCCAGCCAGCATGGATGCAAACTATCTGGTGACTGCTCTGATGATGATGATGATGATGACAACGATGACGGAGTAAGCCATTTCCAGCGTGCACCATCGGCATCACCGCCAGCATCAGCAGCAGCTTTAAGCCGTCTTCCTGCGTTGCAGCAGCTCGGGCTCCTCATCTGCCGTGTAGGGGCCAGAAGATCAAAATGCAAAGTACACCCCCAGGAGAGAGAGAGAAGGTTAAACATCTGCACCCAGATAAGCTTATCTGACCCCCAGGGGACAAGGATCCGAGTGAGACAGCAGCAGCTCAGCAGATCCATACAAAGTGGGGACTAGGCCCAGGGTGGCCTGGGGATGGGATGCCAGAGGCCAGAGAGCAGGTTCCACTCTGCAGCTAAACTTCCAAAACCCATCTTGAGGGTCTTTCTGAAATGTCATATTCTACCCCAGATAATGACTCTAACGGCTCCTCACAGTCACAGAGATTGGTGGGTCATTTACAAACACTGTCAGCTCTGTCATCCCCGGGGCGAGCAGGGGGAAATGCACACACTGAGGGCACAGAGGGGAAACTGAGGACAGGGGTGAGCCTTGCCCTGAAATGCCTCAGCTCACGGAGGGCTGCAGGCAGGGCTGATCAGGCCAAGGCCAGCGCTCGCCGTGTGTGTCTGCCTGGATGCAGGTGAGGAATCTAAGCAGAAGTTACCTGCCCAAGTCTCTTCCTACTGGGTACAGAGAAGAGCATTTCCGAGCTTAGAAAATTCTCACAAAGTTTCTGGCCCTGTCCCTTCATGTCACAGACCAGAAGAAGAATCGGGCCTGTCCTGGGCATATATGTTCAAGTAAGAAGGACCACACAGAGACGCAGGTCAAGGAGGCTCCAAACTGCTGAACTTGAATCCTACTACCTGCAACACCAGCAGTGCCGGGAGCTGGTCGGGAATGATACCTCTCAGGCCCCACCAGCTCTGCTGAGTGAGGTCCTCTAGGAGTGGGGAATCGCCATCTGAACAACCCTCCAGGGACTGCATGCCAAATTTTGAGAGTTTAGACTGCTAGACATGATGCAGGTTAAAATTCGAGAAACATTGCTCTTAAGATTTCAGGGAGTTCTCCTGGGGGTTCAATAGAAGTTTAAGGCAAATTTCATTAGGTTGACATAACCAAGTTTTTCAACCACACTTATGAAATAGCCCTTAGGCTCTAAGGTATGTACATAATTTTGACACCTTGGGGGCCATCTTGAGCCACCAGAGTAAGTCTGGCTCTAGAGCTGGGACTCCCTGAAGATGACCCTGGCTGCCTAAGATCTTCTGTGAGCACGGAGCAGGTGCCCGTCCTCCTGTCCTGCACACCATCATGCTCCTGTGGCCCCAGGGGGGCTCAGCTCAGTGGGCGTGGCTTGCTTCTGGTGGACACCCCCCCCCCAGGCTGTGACCACCACTGGGTAACCGCAGAGCCTTCTCCAGGTTCCACAGCCCTGCTCACACTTAGGATCGGGAATGGATGACACCTCTGTCAAGTTTCTGGATCTGTTCGGCCCAAGAGGGAAGAGTTCAACTGTAAGTTGGCCTATAAGTTGATCTTTGCCAACGACAGCAACTATTTGAATTGCTCAGAATTTTCTTAATTCTGAATTCCACCCATGCAAAAAAGGAAACGACTGGATGCCCAGACTGAAGTACAAGAAAAATGATCAACTATAATCTGTGACTTCAAATGCCTGTTGTCAAATGGGCCCGCTCTTCTTCTTTGCCGACTTAAGTGGATATTCTAAGTTTTAGCATGCGGAGTCATCTGTGTGAAACACACTGCCTGTACATATTTGTTTTGGGGACCTTGCACAGTATTTGCTTTGAAAAAAATGATTTTTCTTTTTAATGGTAGACAATTACTATTAGGCCAACCCTGTCATCTTAGAGATAAGATACCCAAACTGTGAGGTTGTGACCAGCCCCAAATCCCCGAGGTGTTCTATGGCTAAGCCAGAGAGGAGGGAAACATCTGTTCTCTGGAGGGTCCCTAATGAAGTGGTGGCAGAGAGAAGAGTATGCCTTGGACACTCGGAGAAATAACTCTGGTCATTTAAAACCTTAAGTGAGCATCACTCTTGTGTCAGGGACTGGGGAAATGACGGGTCCGGCTCAGCTGGCCTGCGGGGGTCCTGGGGGCTTCTGTACCTTGGTACCTGGGAGCATTCACTTGTCTCCCACCAGGGGAGCCCCCACCCACCAGGGAGGGAGGGTTTCTGGGACCCGCCACTCAGAGCTCGCGCTCCTGGCCACAGGACTGGCTCAGGAGGGCCAGGCCCAGTCAGAACCAGTGGGACCTGAAGGGTGGCTGGCAGGGAGACTCCTGTAGGGTCGTGACTGCCAAGGGTGCTACAAAAGGGAGCACCCCACACTCAGCTGCCTTCAAACACAGCTGAGACAACAGGGGCCAAGATGCCCCCCCCCCGAAACTCCACCTTGGACCAACTGTGGGCCTGAGGAGAGAAGAGGGCAGGTGCACAACCCCAGAGGCAGGAGGCACAGCATGGGAGAGGGACTGAGGGCGGGGGCAGCTGCGAAGAGGGACAGTGACCGACAGTGAGCACCCTGGCAGGGGCTCTGCAGCCTGGGGCCCTACAGCAGCGTGGCCAGGATGGGGCCAGCCCTTACTCCTCACCACCCGCCTGTGTGTGTGTCTTTCAAGGATTCTCCCCAAGAGAACCAGGAGGGACAGGCCTCTGTCCCTTCAGAGGTGAACACAGTCGGCCCAGACGGACTCATCACTGGTGCCAATAGGACACTCAAGAGTGGACACCAACACATCCAAGGTGAGCAGGAGCAGTAAGATTCCAGGGAGTGAGGGAAGCCCTACCCTGGTGACCGGCCAGGCCAGCTGGTGACCCTGTGCCCACAAGGACTCCTGACAACTCTCACATGCACACGTACCCTGAGAGTGCAGCTGCTGGACAGCAGGGCCTGGACTGGCGTCTGTGGCATGGATCAGCAGTGTCCAGGCCCTTCCTCGTGAACAGCCTGCCCAATGAGCAGGCCCAGGTGGCCAGGCCAGGGCTCCCAAGAGCAACGGGGTGTCAGCCTTTGCAGAACAAGCACCCCACCCACTCCCTAAACACACGACCCACTCACTGCCGCTCAGCGGATCATTCTCGCCACTGCTGGGGCCTCCGCCTTTCGACGTCACCCACCTTTCCCGTGGGCTGGCCCTCCACCTCCCCAGACTAGGGGGCGAGGAAGCCTGAAGGACAGGGACCAGCAGTCCTCAGACAGCACAGGCCTAGCACAGGAGCAGAGGGCAGGGCACCCACGTTCCTCTCCCTTTTCCCAAACAGGAGTCTCCCTGCCGGGGCCCTTGGCCTGCCCCGGTGTCCAGGCTGCTGTAACAAGCCACCTCCGGCCGATGGCTTCTGAAGGACAGTGCTTTCTCCCAGTTACGAAGGCTGAGGGCCAGGGTCAGGCCTTCTTCCAGTGCCCAGAGAGGCCCTCTCACTGGGAACACCTCCCTCAGGCCTCTTCTAGGGCCACCCACCCCATCCTGAGGGCTCCACCCTCGTGATTCAGTCACTCCCAGGGGCCCTGCCTCCTACTACCAGCACCTGGGGGTTAGGATTCCCAGCACCTGAACTTGGGGGACACACATTAGTCCCCAGCAAGTGGCCTCCTGTGAAATCAGAATCGCTCTTCAGAGCTGTCTCTTTCTCAAAGGAATAACAGACAAAACTAGGTCTCTGAGGAGACCCCCGGATGCAGGTGGGTGTCCTTTGAGCACCTCCGCCATGCTGGGAGCCCAGGCCACCTACAGCCTTGATGGCCACAGGAAGCCCCGCCCTCCCAGACTCTGGGTCACTACCCCACCAGTGGGAGCTGATGCTGTCCAGGCACAAGGGAGCAGTGCACGTGCCTCCTGCGTCCACAGTACAGTCCAGAAAAGTTATCTTTGAGGAGAGGCGAGACTGGGGACTGCTTGGTACAGAATACCAACGGGAAACAGGAAAGCAGGAGAGCATGATGTGAACCCAGGCGGAAAACCATGTCCACGGTGCAGATGCTGACCGGCACGGGAAGGAGCCAGGACACTGTTGTGGCTGTGAGTCGGTTCAGGTGTTGAGGGGGGCTCAGGGCTGGGGACTGGAGGGGCCCAGAGGGCCAGCCCTCTGCCCTCGGGCCCAGGGAAGGAAGGGCCTGGGGCCTCCCACTGCCAACAGAATAAGACATTCAAAATGGTTACCCGCTGAGCTGGGTGAAAGATCTCCTAGACACACAGGAGTGCAGACGCATGTACACACACCCACACACACAAGTGTCATGGATGCACGTGTGTACAAAGTCCTCTTTCCACACTCCAGGCCCCAAGGTGAGCATCGCACTCTAATTCCACAGAGGTAAACGCGGGACTGATCTCCCCGCTTGGCCTGTGGGACGGGCTCCCAGGGCACTGCTGGGCCTCTTGCCCCTCACAGCACCCTCTGGCAGTTCCTGGCTCACACTCGGGGCCTGGCAGGCCCTTTCCTGGTCCTGCCTTTTCAGAAGGGGGCAGGTGCCCTGGATGTCCCTAGCAAGTAGGCCCGGAAGAGACCCACATGCGGCAGTCCCCACAGGACTCCGGAATTCAGCATGGTGGGCCCAGGAGACCCTGAGTGGGAAGCGCCGGCTCTAAGCCCGCCTGCAGCCCTGTCTTGGAGCAGGAGTGTCAGTGTTTTGCATTTTCAGATGACAGAGGTCGACTGGCTGGATGAACAGGGTCAACTCTCTGCTACCGAAGCTCCGTTTTCTTGAAAATGGAGAGAATCCTACTCCTGACCTCCTGGGGTACGGGGAAGGTTTGGGGTGGACAGCTTAGTCTTCTGGACTGCACCGAGCAAATGCTCAAGGCCTGGCCATCATCCCCAAAGCCCATGCAGCCAGTCCACACCAGGCCTTGTTCCTGCTCGTCTTCCTCTGCCCCCACCCCATCCTCACTGCATGCCGGGGTCCTCATCTGCACACTGGTGTGGCTTAGGGGATGCCTCAGAGAAAAGAGAAGAAACATTTACCATGACTCCTATAAGATTAAAAAACAAAGCTCCCTCCCCCCCCCAAAAAAAAGCAGAGAATAACAAGTGTTGACAAAAACATGGGAAACCAGAGCCCTTGGGAGCTGTTGGTGGGAATGTAAACTGGTGCAGCCACCATGGGCCACAGTGTGGCAGTCCCTCAAAAAGGCACCCCAGATGACACATAATCCAGGAATGCGGAACACGGACAGAAATAACGGCACTCAAGTTCACAGCGGCATAACTCACGATAGTCAAAATGTGGAAGAAAACAGGGTCCACGCCAGGATGGTTGAAGAAACAAAATGTGGTTTATGCATAAAATGGAATACTATTCAGTCATAAAAGGAAGTCATGCCATACAGAGGTGGCACTTGAGGACATATGTGACGTGAAATAGACCAGTTGCTTTTCCCCAGTAGCCGAGTACAGGATGGACCTAAGTGTCCACAGGTGGATGAAGGGATACAGAAGGCCTGTTTCACATGTGTGCACGTGCACAATGTCATACACCACACAACCTCACAAAATACGTACACACGGTAGAGAGGTAAATGTGTGATGAATCATCATTCATCCGAAAGAGAAGGACAGCTGTCAGTTGGGACAAGCTGGAAGACATCATGCTAAGTGAAGAGGCCCAGCAGACAAGCATCAGCGGATTTCACTGACAGAGCCCTGAGAAGCCAACTCACGGCGCAGAGAGGAGGAAGCGGAGGGGAGAGGATGGCCGAGGTGTGCGGGTCGCGCGGAGGGAGGAGTAAGTTCTGGAGATCTAGTGGGGACGCGGTGGCTCTAGCTCATCATGGCACGCTGTGCACTTGAAACATGTTGAGGGATTTCTTCTCACCAGAGGAGAAAAACGCTAGGCACAAGGGAGGGCCGTGTTCATGAGCTTGACCGTGGCAATCACTTCTCAGGACACACCTCCATCAAAAAACCGTGTTAAAACCTCAGTGGAGCCGGGGAGAGGAAGCCGAGTTCAAGAGGATCACCAAAGATCTCCTAAGGACCTCGGGTGCAAGGCCTTTTCTTCCTTTTTTTTTTTTTTTTTTTCAATTTTTAATCCTGGATACATGAGTTTTATTAGGATAGTGATTCCACCACGATGTACTTTTGTTGTTGTTTTGCTTTAATGAAAATACAAAGCTATATTAAAAACATATAATTTGCCAATTTTCCATTTAAGAAAAGGTCACTCACATACACAAAAATATATACCCCATGATTTCCCTTCTCTGAGGTTCCTGGAGTGGTCAAGTTCACAGAGGCAGGTAGAGGGGCTGCGGGGGGCTGGGGTGGGAGGGAAAGGTTCAAGGTGGACGGTGAATGTGCTAAGTGCCCCCCGACCAGGCGCTTCAACACTGTTCAACAACAGACTGACATCACGTCCAGCTCGCCACCCAAACGATCAGTCACCACGGTCAACGTGGAATCGCCCATTCCTACTGCGTGGTCCCAGGACCTTACTCTTCACAGCCTTCTGGTGGAGGTTGAAGGTCCCGATTTTACAGATGGGACATGAAGCTTGGTGGGGCTCACTGCCTTCCAAAAAAGGTTCCTGAACACAGGCCTGTCGGACAGATCCTGATGGCCCCCGCACATCCCACCTCTTCTGCAGCCCAGTGTGGGCCTTTGTGGCCTCCTCTCTCACACCCCTGCTCAGTCAAGGCAGTGGCCCCATGGTGGTCACCCGGTGAGCTGGGGATACCCAGCATGTAGCTCTCCAGCACCCCTGTGTTCAGTGGGCTGGTTTCTTGGCTGTCACATCACAACTTAGCAAGTGGCATCTTGCCCTTATTTTCAAACTTGTTTGCTCATCATGCTGTAAAAACAGGAGGATTGGAGCAGATCACTCAGGAAGCCCTGGCACATAAAGGAAATGACCGTCCTCATGGAAGCCTTCCTCCCACTCCCCACCTGCCAGCATCCCTGTGTCCCTCCCATCAAATGGCCTCAGACTTGCAGAGGCCTTGTTGGGATCTCTTAGCACGCACTTCAATACTAGAAGCTGGGAATCTAGTTCATTTCTCTTGCTGTAACAGACTACCTGAGGCTGAGGAATTTACATAGGATGGAGGTTTATTTTCTCTCACAGCTATAGAAGCTGGAAGTCTAAGAGCAGGGTGCTGCCCAAAGGCCTTCTGTAGCTTCAGTTCAGGGTGTTAGAGGCAAGCGCAAGGGGCATGTGCAAAAGGGACAAAACACAGGGGTAGCTCCCTTTGTAACAACCCACAGAACTAACCCAGTCCCATGAGAACTAACCCAATCCGGTGAGGAAGGCACTGATCCCTCTCAACACCCTAACCTCTTCTCAAAGAGCCCCCTTCCCGGCACCGCCACAAACAACAGCAACAAACTTCACCCTGAGTTTCAGAGGCGCCAACCTGCAGCAGGTGGGACTGTGGGTAGGCCTGAGTAACCTCGATGTGTTCCAGAATGTTGTTGAACCTAGACCTGAGTAAGAAGCATAGGGCATTTTGCAGGTGGATACATTTTATTTTATTTGGTTACTGAGGATTTAACCTAGGGGCAATTTACCACTAAGCTACATCCCCAGCCCTTTATATTTTTTATTTTGAGATAGGGTCTCACTAAATTTCTGGGGCTTTGCTAAGTTACCCTGTCTGGCCTTGAACTCACAGTCCTCCTGCTTCAGCCTCCAGAGCCACAGGAATTATAGGTATGAGCCACCCCAGCTGCTGGTACAGGTAGATGCAGTTTAAAACAACCAACCCAACAAGTGCCTAGGCCCTACCAGGAAGCCTACTCAACTGGGGCTGAGACAGCCTAACCTCCCTAGCACCCCCTCCTGGTCTACTCCCCAGAAAGATGCAGCTAGAGGAGTGATAAAGAATCTGGATGTCAGGAGTGTCCCTGAAAACCAAGACGATTTGGAGAGCTCTCCTGAGAGACACAAACAAGCAGGGAAAATCCTGAGACAAGCCAGCTGAGTTCTGGGGGTCAGACAGATAGCAAGAGGCATGGCGAGCGGTCCCGTTCTCAAGGAAATGAAGCTTCGGTGGGAGGAAGAGATGTCGTTTCAGATGACAACAAACTCCGCCACCTCATAACACCGGGTCATGTGACAGAGCGCGTGGGGTCTGGAGTCCCACTGTCCTGAGTCCTGTGCCGAGTGGAATGTGCACTTGCCCACTACAACCACCACATGAGGATCGGGGTCCACACTGAAGCCATCTGCAGGTCTACGGTACAATGCCACCCGCAGCTGTGGAGCTGCATGGCTTCTGAGGTGACTCTGACCCCACTGCTGGAGGGACTGGAGGGAGGTGGAGCCAGCTGCAGTAACCCCCAGAGGCCAGACCTGGACTGCAGGACCCCAAGAATGCATTAAAAATAAAGATTCCTGGGACCGACTCCTAAGTGTCTGGGTTCCTAGGTGGAGCCCGGGAGAGTACGTCTGTCCAGGTTGCTCTGGGCTCTAGCAGGCCTCGGGGATGGTCTTCCTTGTTTGGGCTCCTTGTCCTGTGGAGCCCAAGACCTGCTGGTGACCAACTCCTGGCCACTGTCAGCAGCCCTAGAGCCTCTGCCCCATTCCCTCGCTGGCCCGTGCCCACTGCCCTGATCCCATCTTGCCTCCAGCCTGCTCCACCTGCCAGTGGATGCAAACTTCTTAACAAGATCAACAGGACGTCTGCTAGGGATGAGTCAGGACAAGGTCATGTGGCTGCCACCCTGGCAGGCCTGTGGGTCACCCAGCAGAAGTGGCCAGCCTTGGTGGCAGAAACGTCTCTGGGGTGAGAACACAGCCCTGGCTTCGGGAGCTCAGAGGCCTCCCAGAACGGAAGCGCTCATTCTTGGAAAGTCTCACCTGGGGCTCTCCCAGCCAGAGAGATGGCCAGCTTCCCAAACCTCTGGGCAGCAGCTGCGGCCTCTCCTTATTCTCATTTAGGGAGGAACCCAAGCACTATAGGTCCCCCCTTTCCTCCGAGTACCCCAGGCAGAAGGATTCTGAGCTGCTTCAGGCTGGTTCTTGATTTGAGTCCATTTATGTGCAGAAATCAATGCCCTGAAGTGGAACCAGACCTCAGACCACTATCCAAGACAGACAGGGTCCTATCTGCAGGGGTTACGGGGCCAGCACCCTCCAGAGACCTCAATCCTGTGGGGCCAGTTCTATCGTCCCCACCAGGAGTCTCTCCGGAAAGCCAGAGGCAAAGCCCTTCTGCAGGGCAGTGCTACAGGCCGGGGGTAAGCTCTGCTCAGTGGCTTCAGAGGTGCCCGCAGGTGCTGGCAGTGGGGACACCAGAAGCCGAGGACCCATAAGATTCTAGCAACCAGTGAGAACAAGAAAATGGAACCATCCACCAAATCCACCAGGCAGGTTTTCTACTGCCTTTTTCTATGTATGTTAAAGTCCCCCAAGAATCACCAAGGGACAAACATAGCAGACATGAGGCCACAACAGAAGGCTGGGTCCACACAAAGTGCCTGAAAAGACACTCTTCTTTTCTGGGCCTCAGTCTACCACTGAAGAAGGGGCATTATGGCATCCATTGCCTTCCCAGGGCTCCTGGTCAGGAAATCATACTGCTTTCACTGTGGAGACCGCGGATTTTGGCTGGCGACCTTGAGCAACATCCTGTTCCCAGGAGTCCTCACTTGCAAAAAGCAAATATTAGCAAAGGAGCATCAGGGCTGCTCCCCACTCCTGTGCTGCTGCTGTAGTGGCCAGCCACATGATCTGGACCCCTTCTGCTCTGAGACAGTAGAGCACCCCTGTGTGGGACAGCTCTGCTGGGCCAGGTCATGTGGCAGAGGGCATGCCACACACAGAAAGGGCCAGTGCTGCACGACAGGGTTCAAGTTCACAGCCAGCCACTGGCTGATCTGAACAATGTGTCCTCATTGCATTCTGGCTGTAGCCAGTCACTGGGTCTTTCCACGTGTCCTTACCTTGTAAAAGGAGGGGCTGGGCAGCATGGGTGGTCTCAGAGACCCTGTGCAGCCTGCCAGTGGGAACTCAAGGAGAAGGTGACACTTCTGTGGACAGAACCCTCTGGCCATGATAAGCCCCTCCAGGGGACCTTTCAGGCCACTCCTTGAGATCCAGACCTCGTGGCAGGGAGGCCTGGTCCTGGGACCGAGGGGCTGACATCCACACATTCTCCTGGTGCATGGCCCGCGTGCAGGGTGGCCCTACCACTGCCCACTAGCTTTCTCTGGTCCCTCCAAGGCACTGCATGCACAGCAGCACTTGGGACTCCCTTCTAAGGCTGCATGTCACCTTGAACACATCATTTCCTCTCCCACACTTCACTCTCCGCGGCCATTTATACAATGGAGGGGCAGGGCTTATTTTATTTCTAAAGTCTCTGAAGTCCCTGTGTGAAGAAACGCCCTGAGGTCTCCAGCTGCAATCCCTGCTCCCCTGCCAGCTGCGTGAACCCATCAATCATGGGCAAGATCACTCCTGGATCCTCAGGAGAAAGCTGGACGGGAGGGAGCCGCCTCCTTCCCTCCCAGACCAGGAGGCAATAAATGATTCATGTGCAAGAGGAGGGGCAGGCAGCAGCGGGGAAGACCTCAGCTGGGGACGTCCTCCTTCCTTCCCCTCCCCTCCCCTCCCCTCCCCTCCATTCCGTTCCCTTCCTTCCCTTCCCCTCCTTCCCAGCTTGGCTCCCGGAAACAGATGCGCCTAGACTGACCAGGCAGTGCTGGAATTTATCAATGGCTTGTTCTCTCTGGGAACAGCTTTCATTGATCAAATCTGATTCTAGCCTTCTGTTCCTGAGAATTCCCACGGGACCCAGATTCACTTTCGCTGCCCTGTGGATAAAAATAACAATCTCCTCCAGTCCACAACACTTCATTTTCTCCCTTTCATTTCCTCAGACAAACACCCCTCACCCAGGGGACAAGGAGCCAGTCCCTGGCCCCACCCAAGAAGACAGACGGGAGCTATTCTCTAGGTCCTTCTGCTCTCTAGAATCCAATGAGTGTGGAAGTGTGTGTACACTGGGTTTTCAGCTGGGCACACACGTGTGAGGGTGAGTGGGGATGGAACATAGGAAAACGGAGAGACGCTGAACCACCAAGCTTCAAAGATGCAGTCTTCTTCTTTAAATTCCTTCTAACAATGCAACAACACTATTTCATGAGAAATAAAGGGGGAAGTTGGGTGGGCAACCAAGGGGTCCAAGTCCAAAACCAGTCTGGTTGGTTGCTGAAAGTTGGTACCTGGTGATTAATGAAGTGGGCAGCTTCAGGAGATGGGGATATGAGAGAAGCCATATCCCTCCTCTGGACATGGCCTTCCCTATTGGCTCAAGAGAAGCCGCCCCAGGGAAGTGAATGTGGAGCATCAGAGGTGCAGAGTTCACGGTGAGTCAGTCTTAACTATTAGCTCTCCACTGATGATCCCCGAAGCCAGGAGGCTCAAGTAAAGGTAGCTCATGGGCTATAGGCCCTGGGTGACAAACTCATCTATGTGCCAAAGTTCAAGTAGTGCACTGTCCAAGTATACAATTGTTAAGAAAGGGTGCTTTTCACATTGCACACATGCAGCATCCTATCTGAGCGAGTGGGCAGGCACAGAGGGTCCAGGCTTCCTGGCTATTCCTTAAAAGCAGGAGGAGGGCACAGATGCACCTGGTGAAACTGTCAGCAGGTAGGCATTCCTGTATCACAGCCCCTTACCCCAGCCATGCTCTGGGCAGGACCTGCCCTTTAGGAAGCCCCATTCCTGCCCTCCCTGAGGGATCAACCTGGAACAGAGGCCTCATCTGGGAGGTGGGCAGGACGCAGGGCACAGAGCCATGGGGCAATTCAGCAGGCGAGTGAGGGAAAAGCAGGGCTGCCAGGTGTGGCCCGCTGGAGCCCCAGGAGCTCCCAGGGGAGGGGCTGGCCTCTGCAGGCCTCCAGTCCGTACAAGGGAAGCACCCTTTTCTAAGTCGTGCAAAGGCAGAATCTCTGAATCTCTGCCCTGCAGAAGGGTGCCCCTAAGCACCACCTGTGGAGGCCACCGGGAGGCCATGGCAGAGCAGAGGCAAAGCGTGGGTGTTTGTGGGAAGGGGGTCAAAGAGAGAGCGCTTGACACTGTGCAGCACTGAGACGGTCCTCACCCAGGGGACCATGTGGGCAGGGGGCCTCCGCACCAGGGCGGCAGTGGGGCAGAGAGCGGGCTCAAGGCCAACTCCAACCAGAACAGGGGAGTCACAGCCCAGGAGCAGGTGGGACCTGCAGATGAGAACCACCAGGGGCAAACGCCACAGGAGGGGTTCTCGCTGGATGGACAGGATGCTTGCTGTAGGCAGGCGGGGATGCTAGGACACCTGAGGGCTGTGGAATGCAATCAGACATCAGGGTGGGATTTCCACGGAATCCTCTGCAGACTGGTCCCCTGCTCCCAGGCCCGTATCCCAGGCCAGGTCTGCCTCACAGTCCCCATACTTGCACTGATCTGCATGGCTGGGGGCCTCTTGGGTTCACCAAAGGCTTTCCCTGAGAACACAAGCCTCATCTTGGAGGCGGGTGGGAAGTGGGGCACTTTCTAGAAAGACCTGCACAGACTTACAGTGACCTCCCCAGGAAGGGGCAGCATGGCAGGTCCTGGAGTCCACTGTGCAGGGAGCACGTGAAGCCACAGGGCAGAAACAGGCCCTCTGCAGCCCTGCGGAACCACGGATCACGCTCGGATCACACAGCCTACTGGTCCTTCATATGTCCCCTCCACTGCTCTGTGCTCCAGCAGGCAGAGCCACACAGGGCAGCAGAGGCTTGCTGCAGAGCCCTGCTCCCTTCACTTGAGCTCCCCTGCTGGATGCCCCGCCAGAAGACCTAGAGGAGACTGTGCTCTGGGTGCTGGGGGTCCCGGAAGTGACTCCTTGGGGCAGGTAGATGGCCACAGACCTAGAGGTGACTCTTTAGAGCAGGTAGACGGAGACTGACCTGGGGTGACTCCTTGGAGCAGGTGGGGACAGACCTGCAGGTAACTCCTTATGGCAGGTAGATGGGGACAGACCTGAAGGTGACTCCTTGTGACAGGTAGATGAGGACAGACCTGCAGGTGACTCCTTAGAGCAGGTAGATGGGGACAGACCTGGAGGCCACTCCTGGGGGCGGGTGGCTGGGGCAGGCTTGGGAAGCACCCTGCCGCTCTCATCAGCCCAGGAAGGCAGAGAGAGCTGAGCCTGATTAAGATTCCCGGGGGATTCCTGCCTGTTTTTTCATTTATGCGTTTACTGGGAAGCTCTTTATTTACATTGCTGTAATTTACATTTCCCACAAGTTCCTTCCTTTCCAACTCCTTTCCATTCTCTGTGTTGCTAAACTACTGAGTTCCCCAGTTGCTCCCAAATGCCAGGGCTCACATGCTCTCCTGACTGCCAGGTAAATGTTCTCCAAGTTCCCAGGGACATGTCTAGAGTGGGCACAGCCTCTCTACACCAGAGGCCCCCAGCCTCTCTATACCAACACTCTTGAAACATGACTTAGAGACGCAGCTGCCCCACAGCAATGGCAGAGAGAATTATCCTCACAATGTGCCTCTGACCATGACTCGGCTTCCCAGTAACAGGAAGGACAGGGGGCTGGTCCACTGAGCTCCAGAGTCTGAGTGGCCATGGAAACAGTCACACAGGTGCAACAACTGACAACTCTGGTGATGTGGGTGACACCTGGCCACCAGGCTTCTCTCTGAAACCCTTGGCCCTCCTTCCATGGGAAGGAAGTCATTAACCTGTCCCCGTCTGCCAATCCCCTGGGTGTCTTCCTGGGGAGGCACCTTCCTAGCCCCAGGCAGGTGATCGTCAGGAAGAAGAAAGTCTCTGCATCCTCTTGACGCACTGTCTCACGTCTCTCTGTCCAGGTTAGCTCTGGTTATGCCAAGACTCCAGCCAAGGTAGATTCTACCCCACCTGGGTGCTGCCAGCCCAGATCTGGGCCTTGTCCTCCCCTGCTGATCCCCCACACAAACACCTCCTTTCTCTCCTTTCGTGGTCTCCCCACTTCCTGGCTTCACTCCCTCCAACCTGACTTGAGGAGCAGCCACCTTTCCATCCTAAGCACGGCTCAAGTCACACCACTGCTTGAAATCCTTTCTTCGTGTCTCCTGTTCCCCTAAACACCTTCCTGCCGGTTCTCTCCCCTTCCTGTGTCCTGCTCTCCATCCAAGCCAGGTAAGAACCAATGACAATGTCGGTTATTCTGCATAAGCCCCCGTGGGCCCTGCTTTGTCTTTATCACACCTGTTACTAACTCACTTTCTAAAAATTCACTTCTCAGATCCTCTGTCTCTCACTACAATGTGCCCTCTGTGTCTTGTTCGTGGCTGAGAAACAGGCCTGGGACATAGTCAAGGCTAAAAAAAACACATGCTGCATGAATGAATGAATGACATTTACACAGTGTCCCAGCGTCCCCCTCTTCACATGATGGCCCACAAGGGAGGTGCTGTTATGATCCTCATTTCACTCAGATGAGAATACAGGCTTGACTGACTGCCACCCGCAGGCTGTCAGTGTCACCATTGCTTCTGAGACCCCACCCCAATGCCATCTCCAGACCCTCTACCCCTGCCAGTCCTCTGTCTTCACCTTGTGCACTTGTGAAATGCCATCTCCTCCACAAAACTCTCCTTGACTCCTACAAGATGGTCCTTGAGCTTTTAATCATCTTTTAAAACTTTTTATGACATTCACATCTACTTTCTACTATCAAATGGGAACTCTGGGGACGCAATGCACAGACCTGAGTCAGCCCCGAGCTCACGGCGCAACTTACAAATAACAAGTGCGTAAGGAGTGCTTGCTGGTCAAAGGCAGGAGGCCGGCTTTAAGATCCTTCGTTTATATCTTGTCATGCTGTGGCACATGTGTTACCCTTAATTCTAAATGACCACCCTTGTCCCTAACTTGTTTTATTCCCCTAACCCATCCTAGAATATTCCAAGACTGAAGGCTCCTTAACAGCAAGGAGGTCATTCTCCGAGTTCAAGCTGTGTCCACAGCACACAGCATGGGCTACATGGGATGGGGAGGATAAGCCCTTCAGTAGGGAACAGAGACATTCCCTGTTTTTCCTGATTTTGAGAAAAATGTAAGCTCACCATGGGATGTTTAGAAACACAGAAAGTCATACAGGAAAAGCATACCTGGAGGCTCCTTCAATCCCATCACCCTCACAGGTACAAGCACACCTGTCCTGGCCCGTGCATTTCCATGGACCTGCTGTATCCAAGGGACTTTCAGGCAAGGCCGCCTCTGAGCAGGCTGGCCTAGGATGGCCACTGGAGACACCAAGTGGTTCTGAGGACTTGACTATAAGAGGCAGGATGTCACTCCAGTCACTGCAGGGGACCACGTTTCATGATGGAGAGCAGGGAACAAAGAGGCCAACAGGCTAGGAGAAGGTCTCCAGAGAAAAGTTTGTTACTCCAAGTTCCCAAAAGGAGGGGCGGGGTGTGCCAGGCCAAGCCAAAGGGCCAAGTGGGGCAGAACCGGCTAAGCCAGGAGGAGGGGGAGAGGAGGAAAGGGGAGGCAGGAGCCTTGATTGTGGCTTTGCAGGAAAGAACAGGTGAGACTGGCTGCACATCCAGAACCGCTGGTGGGAATGGTTTCAGTGCACTCAGGGGCTGGGGGCTGCAGCTCACTGTCTGGTACCTGCCCTGCAGGTGACCAGCACCCCAGAGTGTGACAGCATCACCAAGGAGGTGGTTGAGATGTGGGTTGGTGTTTGAAAAGTGTGATGGAACTGGCTGACCCTGGGAGAAGCAGCCCCTCTCTCCAGGGCCAAGAAGTCCAGGTGTCAAAGTACCAGCATAGAGACGATGAAGGACATGGGGATACACCCCTCTGCGGAGGGAGTGTGCCCTGGCTCAAAGGGCAGGCTGTTAAACCTGGGCTTCCAGACCTCTGTGGCCAATTCTCCTCCAAGGAGATGTGCCCATGGGCCTTCCCCAGAGACAAGGTGTGCTCAGCCACCCAGCTGACTGCAGTCCTCAGCCCACCTCTGGGAAGGGATGGGCTCAGAGAAGTGAAGGACTATGCCCTGGGCTGCAGTGAATGGCAAAACAAGAAGCTGGCTGGCCACGGTCCAGGGTGCCTTTAGGAGTCTCAGTCTCAGGGGGAGGCCCCGCACCCACAGCCAGCCCAAGACCCTCATTTTCCAGGTAAGGAAACTGTCAGATCATTTTCCAGGTAAGGAAACTGCCTGGATCCTGGCTGACTCCTGGGCTCTTCCCACAGAGCAACCCTGAGTTATTCAAATGAATGTGTCTTTTTATCAATATGAGTAGTCCTTGTCATTATGGACAAAATCATTATCATCATCTTCCCAATTTTCACTCAAATGGAAAAATGGGGGTGGGTGGAGAGCCAGCTCTTGTCCTCAATGAAGAAAGGAAGCACGGGCACCCTCAAACCCAGAAGGACACTGGTCTTTCAAAACTTCAGGCCAGGACCCTGGGTTAGAACAGCCTCAAGCTCCAACGAACTGTGAGGTGAGCTCCTCTGCAGGGGAGGGCAAGGAAGCCCAGCCAACCCTCCGGAGAAGAGGCCTAGAGCCCTGTGGCCAAGTGGGAGACCCCGGAGACTAGCACAGTTGGAGTGAAAAGACACCAGGATCATGTTCTTCGCAGATTAAGGCCCAAAGCTTCCAGACTTCTCCCTGGTACCAGCTGCCCCCTCCACCTTGAGGGGTTCCTCCCTGACCCTCAGCACCCCCTGCACCTGTTTCTCCTCTGTGCAGCATTTTGAATGCCCCACCCACTCTGGGCCTGGCACAGCATGCCTGTCCTAAGGGATGCCTTCAGCAGAGGACAAGGCTAGTGGTTATTAAAAGCAACCATTGCTACCATTTTGCCAGTCACTCCATGCTCATCTTACCAAAAGGAAACTGGCGGGGGCGGGACTGAAGTAAAAGGGCTCAGAGCCTCTAAATCAGCCAGCCCAGCAGGGGCAGGCCCCGCCCAGCTTCCTGAAATCCGAGCTTAAGGTTGCCCAGCTGGCGTCAGGGCCTGGCGTCCTACCCAGGCGGTAAGATAGGAGGTAGGAGCTCTGGGTAACCCTATGGGTGCTCCTGGACACAGAAGGAGCGGATGTTGGCTTCCCAGCGCGACGGTGCTGTGCCACGGCAGCCCCCAGATGAGCTGCAAGGACCCGTCTGCATCACGAGCAGGGCCCAGCTCGTCCTCGCACTTCCCAGGATGAAAGAACGAAGGACACAAGCAGGAGGCCCTCCCAGAGGCCAAAGGCTGGCACTCGCCCTCTCCAGCCCAGGGGGAGCAGGAGGGAGGCACCCGAGGCCGCGCTGCGCGCCCTGGCCCCTGGCCCCCGGGCCCCCAGGCCAGGCGCATCGATCTGCATCGTGGCGATCTACGTCGTGGCGGAGCCAGCGTCCGCTCCGAGGGAGGCACCGCGCGGCGGGCAGCTGCGGAGCCATCTGCTGCGAGGGCGGCGGCGGCGCCCGCTCCAGAGTTTGTTTACAAACCGGGCTCTGCGTGCAAGAGAAACGGGGCTCCTCTTCCAGGCGCCCCAGTGCCAGGCGGGAGGAGGGGCCGCGGCCTGGGACAGGCCAGGCGCCCCTCTGCACTCAGGCCCTATCCCACCCCACCCCACTCCACCCGAGCCCCCGGAACCACAGCGTCCAAACGATAACACCTGAAGGCGGAGGTAATGCATACAGTGGCACCTAATAAACGGTGCTGCTGGGTCTCACTGTCGGTATGGAAGGAGTCAAGCGTTTTACTGAATGTCCTCTAGTCCAATTCCCTCGCCCCCAGCTCGGGGGGCGGGGGGAGATTCGAATTCAGGCAGGAAAAACCACCCACTTAGGAAGAATAAAAGCATTCTGAGGCAGCGCACTTCCCATGTTGCCCTTTTTACTGTCATTTCCCTGCAGCCACCAGCCCAGGTGGGTCAGAGCTGGGGGGGCGTGACAGGTGGAGATAGGGAGAATAACCCCAATTTCTAGTCTGGGGGAGATGGCTTTTGCCTGCAAGTAAAGAGTGGACTCTCAGGATTGGCAGAGCTCTGGGCAGTGACTACTGAGAGCAGGCTTGAAACAGCCAGCCTGGCAGTGGGCAGAGCCTTGGCCCTGCTTTCCCTCCAGGCTCCTCCAGCACCTGCCGGATTCCTATACAACACCTGGATCCACATCGGCTTCCTCTGCAACCTGGAAGTGGCCCGATGGTGCCCACCGGCAGTAAGTGGAGTAATGGAGGCATGCTCCTGGTACACCCATAAGGGCACAGTCATGGAAACCCCTACCTGGATTCTCCAGTACTCAGGGGCTTGAGTATTGGTTGGTTGGGATATTTTCCTGGATACAAAGAATGGAAGAGGTTGCAAAGTGCTAACACTTTCTGCCTACCAAGGAGCTGCTGTTCTGGGAAGGAAGACAATGAGTAAGATCAACTGCCAGTCTACCCAGTTACTGTGTGCCAAGCTCTAAACTCGGGGTTTCTGGGGCAGGTCTCCTGACAAGTACTTGTTCGACACCCACTGCACTGGGCTCTGAGGAAGAAGCAGAGAATAAGTATTTTCGACTAAGAAAGACGTTGAAAATAATTCCAATAAACACAGGTGTTATATGGGAAATACCTCTTTTGATTCTAATACCAGCTTTGTTTACTACCCTGAACAATGATAATATTATCCTCATTTAACAGACAACAGCCCAGAAAGAAGGAACAACTTGCCCAAGATCTCCAAGGCAAGGCTGGGAGCCAGGTTCAAAGCCTGTGTTCTGGCTGCAGTGTCTGCCAAGGCGAGGGGTTGGAAATGGCCCCGTTTCCTAGTCCAGACTGAACCGGCAAGCTGGGGTGCTGTGATCTCATAGCCCCATGAATGCTGGGGATTTCTAGCTAGAGCTAAGGCAGAATAGGAGCCCACTGGCAAAGCACTATTTTAAAATTCTGAAGCATTAAAATGGGAATAGACACTTTGACTAGGAGCAACCACCCAACTATCCCACTTGGCAGAAGCACAGCTCCCTCAGAGCCACCCTGAGTCTGGGGGAGTCCCCCTCAGTACAAATCTGTCCATTCATTCAACACACACTCTGAAAGACAGCCCTGCCCAAGAGGACTCCAAATCCCAATCAGGGAGATGGAAACACCACCCCCACCACACAAAAGGCTGGGCGGCTCTGTCCAGGGTGCTGACAATGCCCAGAAAAGGAATGGGAATTCAAAATCCAATCCCTCGTCCTGGAGCAAGGGGCTGCGCCTGAGCAAGCCCATTAAAGCCTACTTGGCCCAAAGATGGAGAGGAGGAGGGAAGCGGGCAGATGGGGAGAGAAGGCAGGAGCGCTGCAGGCCTTGGGGCAGAGACTGCATCCAGAGCCCTTCAAGTGAGTCTGTGAGCTCGGGTCAGGCCAGGACACGCCAGGAGGAGTGGCTGCTGCTGCTCTCAGCTCCCGCCATGTCCCTTGGCCACGCTCCTCCCTCTGAAGAGCAAGCAGGGTGAAACCAGGACAGTGGCAGCTAGTGCATCCAGGGCAAAATAATGTGAAAACACGGAATTTCATGGAGCAGGCCGGGGGACCAGGGTGCTGAGAGGCACCAGACGTGACAGCAGACAGCAAATAAGAGCAATCTAAAGCAAAGGCGGGGCGGGAGAAGAAGCTGTGTGCCAGGGCCCGGTCCCGCCGCACACCGGGGAAGCTGGTCACCAGGAGCAACACACTCCAACATACCCAGAAAGTCCATGCACCGGTGAAGGCTGTGGAGCTGCAGGCTTCTGAGGAGGGCCAGGGGGCAACTGTGCCCTGTGGTCTATAAGCTGACCGTGTGTAAATGGAATCAGACCTCCTCTTAAGCTGAGGCCTCCATCTGTATGTCGCTTCACTTACCAGCCCCTCTCCCTCAGCAGCCTCATGAGACCTTCTAAATCAAACGTGCAGGCCCAGCACCTCCAGCTCCACACAGCCAGAAGGCACCTACGTCCTCAACGCCATCTCTCCTCTCCACACTGGGTACAGCATAAAATCCAGAAAAAAGGGATGATTGGCTGATTAAATGCACTATGGGGGGGTAGTTTATCAAAGAATCCTACCATCATGCACATTATTACCCTCCCATATGATGTGCTGTTAAAAGTTTGAGATCATTTATTTTATCAAACAAATTCTTTTTTGATATAAACCACTATATACCTTTAAAACCCTTCCCCCGTCTACCGGGGCGCACAGCAGGACTGCATTTCCCAGGCTCCTCAGCAATGGGGGCCCATATGATTGAGTTCCAGCCAGTGGGAAGTGAGTGAAAGTGAGCACTCTCCCAGGCCTGGCCCTAACATCCTCCCATGAGTACATTCTCTTCCCCCTCAAACTGGCTGGAAGTGAATTCCAGTGTTCTGAAAATGGAGGATGGAGTACCTGGTTCTTGAATTTCCACATGAAAGGTGGCCCACATTTATGCCCTGTGTGAACAGGAGGTAAACTTAAGCCCTTCGGAGATGGTGTCATTAATCTCTTATCGCACCCAGCATTAGCCAGGCTGGGTGCGTACAGGTCAGGGTCACTCTGAAGGTAGCGGAAGGGTCTGATGTGCGAAACATCTACCAAGACAAGGAATTCTGAGAGTTCCTGCTACACTTGGCTCAGTGACAATTTTGGAACTCTCCCTCCCTTTCCCTTGCCCCCTCCCCACTGTCAACTTGGACATGGCTTCCAACACCCTGAAACCACTGTCCATCAACTCCTCCCCACAGGGGAGGGCTGTTCTGCCAGATGTGGATTTAACTGAAGGCCCCAGGATTTTTCAGTTAGCGATTGAGTGAACACGTCTTTCCCCTCAAACTTTTTCCTTGAGCTACTAATTTCCCTTAATCTTCTAAATTTGCCGCTGGATGTGACAAAAGCTTTCTGTGTGCCCTGCTGTCCTCTGCCACCTGCCCCGTTTCCTGCCAGCTCCTCAGGCTCTCTTCTACAGCACTGTCCACCAGTCCTTCCACTTAAGCTCTATCCTGGGTCCCCCCGCCCATGCTCACTTCTGGTGTTGCCTCTTCAAGCTCTCCAGCCACTTGCTGCTCTGCCCCAGTTCCTATTTCTTTTCTAATAAATGGTTTCCTTCGTCTCTCACGCGTTTCCTTCCTTCCCAGAGCTCCAACCACAACCCCACTGATCCTCAGAGGCGTGCTCCCGCCCCATTAATCTTTCAGCTAGGAGAGCTCAGGCCTCCCTCCCCTTCTGCCCACCTCTGCCTAGTTACGTGGAGCCAGCTCGCAGGGGAGGAGGAGCCTGCTGGGGAGTTGCCTGGCACCTCCAGATCTCCCTCCTGCCAAGGGAATAGCCCTGTCCCTCGAGGGATGGCAAAGAAGCTCCATAATTTATGGGGAAAGAAAGTGCTTAGTCAAAAGTACACTGCAAGAATTGTCGGTTCTCATCTTTTACCTCTTTGAACATTCCATTTTCTGCCATCTTAACAAATACGGGTTAACCTCCATCAAGGTTCCTTGTAGGTTTCAAAGACTTGCCTAGCTATTCCCTTTTTTCCTCCAGGTATTTATAGTTCTACTTCCAAAAAGAATTGTGATAGCTCACCATAGAAGGCACATAAATAATAAAATAACTTATAACATGAAAGAGTATGAACCAATTAAGGAACTGACAAGATTCATGGACACACATATCGTAGGTTAAGGATACATACTTATTGTCACAGCATAAATTAAGCCCCATGTCTCAGTGCAACTAGAGTCAAAGACAAAGAGAAAAGCAAAACAGAGTAAGGAAGGTCTCAGTGGTTAACAGCAGAAGGCACACAGTGCGCGACAATGCTCTGCTACTCTGGTAGTAAAGTCTTTGAAATACTTAAAAAAAAAAATTTTACATCCTGTCTTTAGCATAAAGTAAAGAAAGAATCATTATCATATAAATGAAGACAAGAGCCATGCTCAAGGGGGACATGTGTGTGGAAGGGGGAATATTTTCAAGCCTCTCTTCAAAGGCTGACCGCCATTGTGGAGCACCTGGCACCAGCAGAGGGGTCACATGAGAGAGGACAGTACTGACCTTTTCATCACAGAGATGACTGCTGTCCTACTATGAACTCAGACAGGAAGCTGTCCCATGGGTCTTGTCAGCTTCTGCATTCTTCAGAAAGAACTTTCCAAGGGTTCAATCATGTGAGCCTCGAGATCACCATCCAATGGCAACATCATGCTGTCCCAGCTTCTGCCGCAGGCTGCACCTCCCCTATCTTCCGAGGCAGCTGGCATTTGGGTGCCCATGGCCTTGTCCACCTGTTTTCCTTTCATTCCACTTGGATTTTTACTTAACTATTATTTGTTATCCTCCAAAATCCCAGTCTTGATACATTAATAGCCCTTGGCAACATTTTCATCCCTTCCTGATTGTGAAGGACTTCCTCCTTCCTCCATTCCACCCAGATTCCATCTCTCCCTCCAAGCCCAGTTCCAGTCCCATCTCCCCCTCGGAGCCTTTCCTGGCAAATCGACCTTGAACCCAGACTGTCAACAGCCGCAGAGCGCTCAAGTTGCTCCCACCATATGATTACAGCAGCTGTCCTCAAATAGATGTTTTTAGTGGGTGCCCCCTAAACATGGCAGCACGACTGAGCTTTGAATGTGGACCCGAGAGAGCCAGGCAAGTACCTCTTCAAGTTTCTGCTGCAAAGGGGTGAGGTGATGAGAGGAATGCTGCCTTGAATTCCTGCGTTTCACTTCCACGTTCCTTGGGGTCAGTGACATCTGTGTGGCCTCCCTCACAGACTCAACCTGGCTTTCTCTGCTGCTTGCATTTTGCACCATGAAGCACTTGCCCACCCCTGGAGGGTTCCTTGGCCACTGGTAGCTGCTCTGGTCTCTCAAAGACCCTCTTTGTTCCTCAGCGTCTACCATGGCAGGCTCCTCCCAGCACCCAGGGTGTGGGCGGCCTCTGTTGCTGATCACTGTTCCCCCCCACGCGGCCTTGCCACCTGCTCGTTCCACACACCCTTAGTCTCCACTTCCTCCCATTTCTGGTGCATCTTCAGGAATAAACTGATGCTGTCGTCCTCATATGAACATTTTGTCTGTTCCGGTTTTTGAACATAAGTCACTGAGTACCAGACTGCACAGGGACACGGCGCTCCATTCCAGCCCGGTTCCACCAACTTAGAGCTTCTGTAACTTTGGAATGTGGCTTCATCTTGCTTTTTCTTTTTTCTTTTTTTTTTTATTTGTGCCAGGATCGAATCCAGGGCATTTAATTGCTGAGCCACATCCCCAGTCCCCCCCATTTTTAAAAACAATTGTATTTTGAGAAAGGTTCTCACTAAGTTGCTTACAGCCTCGATAAGTTGCTGAGGCTGGTCTTGAACCTGTGATTCTCCTGCTTGAGAAGCACACCAGAGCTGCAGGTGTCAGCAAGCTGTGGGTCCCAGAGCCCACACTCCTGGACAGGAGGGACATGGTGTACCAAGGGACCTGGGAGTGGCCACCTCCCCTCCCGGGATGGGGCTCCACAGGTGTGTGCAGAAGTTCCGGCAGAGAATGTGCTGTGAGGAGAGGACAAGACCCCAGGCCAAGCCCAGGGCAAGGGGAGGGCTGTGTGGCGATAGCAGAAGGCCACGTGAGTGGCGACCTGGGGTGCAGACAGCGTGGAGAGACATGGAGAGACGTCAGAGGCTGGCAGGGGAGGGGACATGCGTCTGTCTGCATGGGACGGGATGTACAACACAGGCATCTGAGTCATCCTGGCTGCGGAGGAGGTGGCTCTGACTCTCCCAGCAGGGGAAAGGGCAAGAGCCCGGGGTGGCAGCTGGAGGTTCTAGAACAGACCTGCCTTGCACTTGCCTCCCTCTGTGGGTTCCCTTGAATTCCAGACACCTGGGCCAGCCACCATGGGCAGAGTGCCGTGGGTGACCATGACCCAGTCACCTCCCCTCTGAGCATCAGGGTCCTCTTCTAGTATCAAAAGCACGGAACTGGATGATCCCCGAGGTCCTCATGAGTAGTAACACTCTGCCATTCTAGATGGGCTGCTGGGCTTCTTAACTACATCCGACACAGCAGAACTGTCTTACAGACCACGCGATGGCAGATGTTTCTTTGAAGGTGTGTGACAGTCCCCCATCACGCTCGCCCTGTGCTTCTCTTCTTGTACATGCTTATGGAGGTAGGGTTGGCAGTTTGCCAGCGGTCAGTTTCCTTTTCTTCCTGGGCCCCGCTTCCCAGAGCTTCCAAAGAGCAGAAAGTGGCCACATGGCTGGGTGCAGAGAGTGGGACCAGAGTCCATGCCGTCGGTCCCACATTCAAGACAAGATGTTTAAGAGGCAGACATGGATCCCAGATTAGATCCCAGAACTAATGACTGTGAAAACCACCGAGTCCAAACACGGTTTAGAGTTTAGTTAACAGCGGTGGCCCAATGCGGTTCTCACAGTGGTAACAAGCACACCACGTCACCGCAGGGTGCTACTGTTCGGAAAGAAGACACAGGGAATAAGTGAACTCTATTGTTCTAAAATTCTTCCAGAATAAAAAGCTGATTACTGTGTATGGACAGGCCTGTCCCCTCTCTCGTGCCCCACCTGCCAGCTGGCTGCACATGGCAATGGCAGAGATGAGGCACGCCTGGGAGGGGAGCCACCCAAGTGAGTACGTGCTATGGGCCTGCGTCACTGAGCCATGGGGCCCTTGTCACCATAGCTGTCCTCCACTAGGTGATACACTCATGGCTGCACTTCTGACCCAGTACTGCAAGGCTGTGCGTCTGTCTGCTGCTTGTCTGTTCCTTGATGGATTCTGAGCACCTGGCCTCCGAGCTCCAGGGTCAAGTTCTCCTTCTGCTGTGTTTCCAGTGCCTGCCTCAGTGCCTGCCTCCACGGCAGTCAATTTGGAAAAACTGCTGCATCTGAACAGCCTCTTCTAGGCCGTCTGCTCTTTGTGCCCTCAGAGTATGGCAGGCTGAATGCCCTAGGGCCGTCCTTGGCTCTGCCAGGGGGGGCTCTGCCGCTTTACCGGTCTGAACTGTCACAGATGAAGAGGCCTCATGGCCCCCCTCCACCAGAGGCAGCCTGGGCACTGGAGATGCGTGGGAGGCTCTGGTCATCCTGAGGCCCGAGAGAGGCATTCCTGGCACATGGTGGTGGGGGCTGGGCTAGCTTCATACCCCTTAGTCAACAACAGTCCCCACATGAGGAACAACCCTGCCAGCTGCCACTAGTGCCCTGACACCGCCGCTCGTGGTGCTGACCCTCCTCGTGCCATTTCTCGCATGTTCTTGCCCTCTGTGCCTGCCATCTGCTGAAGTCCTCCTGTTCCCTGCCTCACAGTGCCTTCTTCCTCCCTCTTCAGCAGCCTCAGCAGGGATTGGCAGCCTCCAGCAACCCTGAGTGGTACAGCCTGGGACCTCTTGCCCACGCACTTGTGGGGACTTGGCGAGGGGCAGTGTGGCTTCTCTTCTGCATGCAGATAGCCCCCGCCCCCAACGCTTCCTCCTGGGAAAGACTCCACAGAACAGCACCCTGCTCCTGACAGCAGGAGGCCAGGAGTCCCATAGGAGCACAGGCTCCCCAGTCACTAGCTCACGGGGCAAGGCTTTGGGACACACGTGGGTGGCCGCCTCTTCCTGGCAGGTTGGTTGCACTCCTGGAGCAGGATCATGGGAAAGTGAAGGCTTGTTCATGGATACCCGGGCCCATTCTCAAAGCTGGGCCCTGGTTGCAGGATGCTGCAAGAGGCACATAGGTCCTCAGAGGGGAGGTCCACCTGCCCACAGAGGTGTGCTCCCTATCTGCAGTGTCCTGGAGGCGCGGAGGAATATTACAGACACAGAACAAGCGTGGTTTCAGGGGAACTGTGCATCTCCAAGACCCAGGTTGGTCTCAACCCCAGGCCTCAGCACCTGGCTGCATTTGGAGACAAGCCCTTAAAAAGGTAATTAGGTAACATGAGGTTAAATGGCCCCTGATATAAGCTGACTGATGTCTGTATAAGAAAAGGAGATTAGAACAGAGACACTCAGAGGGAGGACCTTGTGGGGACACTGTGAAGAGACAGCCATCCGTAAGGC
The DNA here is from genome assembly GCF_052094955.1 of Ictidomys tridecemlineatus. Taxonomy (NCBI): domain Eukaryota; kingdom Metazoa; phylum Chordata; class Mammalia; order Rodentia; family Sciuridae; genus Ictidomys; species Ictidomys tridecemlineatus. The sequence continues at coordinate 6,357,215 of NC_135490.1, read as the reverse complement.
AAGGAGAGAGGCTGTTTTAGTTGGGATTTTTGTTTGTTTGCTGCTATGAACAAAAGACCTAACAAGAGCAATATATGGGAGAAAAAGTATACTTGGGGTTCACAGTTTCAGAGGTCCCAGTCCATAGACTGCCTACTCCATCTGGGCCTGAAGTGAGGCAGAACTTCATGGCAAAGGAAAGCAGCTCAAGACATAGCAACCAGGAAGCAGAGGGAGGGCTCTGCTCATCAGGGACAAAATACATACCCGCCGTGACCCGGCTCCTCCAGCCAGACTCCACCTACCTACAGTTGCACCCAGCTAATCTGTATCAGCAGATCAATGCACCGATCATAACTCAATCATTGCACCTCCAAACCTTCTTGCACTGTCTCATACATGAGCTTTTGGGAGGCACCTCATACCTAAATCATGACAGAGGCCTGTCCATGCCTTAATCTTGGACTCCAGCTTCCAGAACTATGAAAAAGATAAATTCATGTTATTGAAGCCACCCAGGCTACTGTGCTGGCTCCTTGCAGCCCTAGCACACTAATACGAGGCCCAGGGTCAAGATGGGACTCAGGAAAGAACTGTAAGGTGGCCCAGAACTCCCTATCTCCCCTGGGGAACGATCCACACACATGTCCTCTCTTTCACTCATGTTTCCTTTACCAACACCATGTCCCCTGAATGTATGCATGAGGCCATGGAATTCAACCAGATCAAGCATCTGCTCCCTCTCACCCTCTAAATAAAAAGCTTAAAATCTAGTACAACAAGATAAGACATTGTCACAACTGACACAGAGAAAACACACAAGTTTTAAATACAACGTGTCCAAAGCTAGTTTTATATTAATTATTTGAACCCAGAATGCACTTCCCCAGTGGCAGTGAGCTCTGCTGGCTGCGTCCCTAGCTGACACTCTGGCCCCAGTCAGCTGCTGACTCGGAGGTAGCACACAACCTTCACAGGCAGCACTGCCCTCTCACCTGCCTTCTGTGACCTAGTCCAATCCCTGGAGAGGCAGCAGGGCTCCTTTCAATGGCCACAATTCAAACAGGAGTCCAGAGGCTAAGACAGAATTGGCACTTGCTCAAGGTCATGTATCTTACACAGGTGGAGCCATGGGCCCGAGCTCAGTTCCCCACGGTGCTCCTGGACACTGGGTGGAGAAAGCACAGGCCACCCTCAACAGGCAACAAGTGTGCCCAGGTGGCCAGAGGCTGGACATCTGTGGTCAGCCTGTCTGAACTGTACTAGGGGTTACCTGCCAAAGCTGCCCCAACATCCAAAGGAACCTGAGGGTAACATATTCCAAAATTAGATTCCTAACCATATTTTCCTGGGAAGGGTAATGGCTGGTTAGCTCGTGTGAACAAGATCCAGAATCTTCCTCAGAATCCTAGCACTATGGGATTCAGGATCACATGCACAGTCCCACCTGGCAAGCAATAACTCAGGGCTGCGGTGAGCCCTGGAGTTGTGCTTCCGAGTCACATAGGTGCTAGCACTGTGCTCACTCTGTGCAGTTATTTATAGAGGTTATTTCAGAGACACATCTTGTCCACAAAGAATTCATGCTCAAATGCTGGAGGGTCATGGGGGGGTGGGGAGTGGGATCATACCTAAAGGACTGCTGTCAAAGGCTCAGTGGGATGTGCCCTGAGGTGACAGGGTCCTAGGACAGTGCCCTGAACTCAGACACTCTGGTAAACATTTCCTGTTCACTGAAACAGCCCAGATTGTCTTCAGCTGTAACATATGCACCAATCAATATCAAAGATGAATTAAAATGATGAAAATCAATCCCGAGGCCAGTTTTTCTTTCCAGACCAAAAATTTTCATCAATAATACAAAATTAAAAGACGCCACTGGATTCTGATACCTGCACTGCACATAGTTCAATCACAGGTGCAATAGATTAAGGAGTGGAAAACTTTGCCAAGGAGCTGTGCAGGGGCCTTTGGCAGACTGAGAGGAAGCAGGATAGAGCACAGAAGTCCAGAATGCAGTCACAGCCCTGGAGGCAGACGGTCTAGTCCAGGCGCGGAGCCCAGGACTCTACTGCCCCTCTCTGGGATGAGAATCCAGGCAGTAACTCTAGAATACACCAAGGAAAAAGCCAGACAAAGAACACCCAGTAGTCTGTGCACCTGGTGTGAAGATGAGAACTAAAAACGAAACCGTGGGAACACAGATTTGGGTGATGTGGTGGATGGCTAGGAAGTGTTAGTTGCTGAAGACATTTGAGCAGGTAGGTAAGACATTTTGTCTTTATTTTTTTGACACTGGAGATTGAATTATTGAGCCACATCCCCAGCCCATTTTATTTTTTATTTTGAGACAAGATTTTGCTAGGTTGCTGAGGCTGGCCTTAAATTTGCAATTCTCCTGCCTCAGCCTCCCAAGCTGCTGGGATTACAGGCATGCACCACTGTGCCCAGCCAAGGTAAGACTCTTAAAAGGAGCAGGTTTGGGTGGTTCTTGGGAAAGTGGGAACTAAGGAGCTAGGACACATGGAGCAGCAGAAGCTATGCTCAAACCTATCCCTCTACCTCAGGGTCCCCTCTCCCCACCCCCAAACCCCACTACCACTGTCCAGTCTGTGGCAACTGCTGAGTTTGGTGACAATGATGATGTGGCAGCAAGTGTACCCTGCAGTACTGCCCTGCCCTACTCTGAGCTCATGGAGACTTCAGGCTCATGATTCATTCATTTATCCATTTATCTAATCAATCACCGCCTGGGCTCTGGCCATGTACCAGGCACTCTGCCAGGTGTGGGGGATGGAGAAAGAAACGGAGGTGATTATTGAATCCCAGGTCCTGTCCTCAAGAGCATGTCTAACAGCGGAGATCTTCACTCCATCAACAAATATGCTCTGACCGTTTGATCCACACCAGAGCCATGCCGATCCCAGGCTGGAGGAGAGACAGCAGAGATGCGATGTGGGATGAGCTCTGAAGCGGGGGAGCCCATGGAGCTCAGGGTCTGTGCCCACAGAGAGACCGACAGCAGGCTGCACGCCAGGTCCAATGAGGAGGCAACAGGCTGCTCCTGGACAAAGCTGGAGCCACTGGAGCATCCCGTGGCCCCATGCCTGGAAGCTGGGGCGCTGGTGGGGGGCAGAGGGAGGCGGAAGCTGCCCAGCCCTGCTGGAACTCTCATGAGGTGGCTGGCAGGTCCAGGCCTTTACAATACAGTCTGATCCCCTCGTCTGTCCTGAGTGCGCAGAGCTGTCTCCAGCTGCACCACTGCACCAGCTGGCCTCAGCGCGTCTCCTCCCCTGGTGGCCTTGGGCAAGTTGCTTTACCACCCAGGAAGCACGGGACTCATGGCTCCTCCTGGGCGTGCCACAAGGGTCAGACATGGCCCTGAGCTTGGAGGCCCAGCACATGGGAGATCCCAGTAAGGCCACCTCCCTTATGCATGACTCCAAGTGTTGGGACAGGGAACCTGCATGAATAGTCCCTCTCCATCCACACTGTAGCCTGGGACAGCCCGGGGAAATCGGCAGCTCTGGGGGTGGGTGAGGACCCAGCGCTCTAGGTGCACCAGGCAGGACCCACAGGCACAGACCATGAATCTCCAGGAGGGCACCTCGGGAGTCAAGGAACAGCCACAGAAGGAGCCTGTGGCTCTTTCCTCTGAGCCTCTCTATAAAACAGAACCCCCATCTCTCTGGGGAGGAGCCCCATTCTACCTCACAGCTCCAAGGATGCATCTGGGTACAGTCTCCATCCCCATGGCAACCGCTCCAATCTGTGTCAGCGACAGTGCAGTCTGCCACTGCAGGAAGGGGACCCCTCACGTGCTCCTCAGAATAGGGACCCCAGGGGATGACAGGGAGAGAGCTATGGCAGGAAGCAGCCTCCAGCGTTCACCTGGCCGGGCCCTGCGCTGGCCTGGGTGGGCAGATGTGAAGTAGTACCAAGCCAGCCTGCATGCCCCAGGCAGCGTGCTGAGTGCGCTCTCAGGAACCACTGCCAGCCCTCCTGTACCTCATTCGAGGATTTATGGAGTCTCATTGAGTCAACTGGGAAGACAGACCTATTTTTAAAATTTCATCTGGCAGGATAAAGTAGAGGAGGGTTCCAGAGGGAAAGGAGAGTGGACACTTGTGGAGTTCCCACCACACTGCTGGGGACTTGACTGGCGTTGTTAGCGTGTCAGCACCAGGAGCCTAGGGATGGCATCACTATTTTACAGATGAGAAAATGAGGGCCAGAGAATGCCGGACACTGGGCCAAGGTGACACAGCAAACTGTCTCCAGGATGCAGACCCACATTCATGCTGGCTCTGCCCGTCCCTGCACAGGATTCCACCCGCTGTTGGCCCTGGGGGAGGGAAGTCTGCTTCTTGGGGCCAGAAACCTTGGGGTATGGAACCTTCAAGTTCTGGGGAAGGGAAGATGTGTGGCAAAAAGTGCACTGAGGCTCCTCGGGGTGTGATGGGGCATCCTGACTGCCTTCCTGAGGCCACAGGACTCTGGAGCGCTTTACGAAGGCTGACCCCAGGGTCAGGAAGGCTGGTCTCCAGGACCTCACAGCTGGCCTTGAGAATCCACAGGAAGGTCTTGGCATCCCAAGAACAGTGGAGAGAAAGGGGATGCTGTCCCCTACCATCACACTGTGGTCACACTAAATCTGTGTATCTGTATGTGAGACTGATTAAGCGACCACATAAAATAGCTTAGAAATCTGGACCACACCAATTGCTAGTAGCTTTCACTTCTGGAAAGCAGAGCTGCTGGAGCCAGGAACAGTGGCATGGAAGAAAGGAGAGAATATAGATTTACTTTTCCATTTCTTGGAATTTTGTTACAAAGGCCAGATAATTGTAGTAAATAAATAAATAAAGGCGAAAAATGAATTATTACAAAAGGTCCCCCAAATATCCCTGGACAAGAGTGTCTGTTGGACACCAGCATCTTCCACAAGTGGGCAATACTCTAAACTGTTTGCAGAGACCACCTCTGCCCACCATAAAAAGGCAAAAAATGCCCACTTGCTTTTTTGTTGGGGGAGGGTTCCAGGGATTGAACTCGGGCACACAAGCACTCAGCCACACCCCCAGCCCTATTCTGTATTTTATTCAGAGACAGGGTCTCACTGAGTTGCTTAGCACCTTACTCTTGCTGAGGCTGGCTTTGAACTTGTGATCCTCCTGCCTCAGCCTCCCAAGCCACTGGGATTATAGGCGTGCACCACCATGCCCAGCCACTTGCTTTTTTTAATTGTGTACTTCTTGTTTTTTGCCCGAGCCTCTCCAGTCATTGGAGTACTCACCATCAGATAGCTTACAAGCAAACCAACAAGACAGCACTCTCATACAATGTGTCTAAGCTACAGCCCAGACAAGGAGGGATTTGTCTCTTAGTAGGAATGGACAGATTTTAGGAGAGTGAGGAAGGAGAGAAAAGAGATTACATATCAAGAGGTTATCTTCTCCAATTCTGTGATGTGATGATCAGACTCATTTTAGCAATTTAACTACTTATCTATTTCTTTTTCTCAAAACATCAAAACGTAATAATGAAGACTTGGGAAAGGTAAAATCAACTCTTGCCACTGCTTGGAGACTGTCCAGCTCATCATGGTGACAGGCTGGGCACCCCCCTCCCCCAACCAGTCTTGAGATACATCTCCACAACCCACTCTGTCCAGCGGGTTGACAAGAAAGTCTCTGCTGAGCACTGGCTCATGCCACAAAATTATCCGGAGTATGCAGCAGACAGACCCTGCCTACAAAAAGGGTACAAGCTTGTTAGAACACAATGACACCAGAGTGACTGTGTCTGGAGTCACAGTCTGCAGTTCACACAGGCTGCTCCGCATACTGTCTATCCATTTGAGCTACCAACTTCTCTGGAAAGGAAAATAGGTATGATCACTTCCCTTTACACAGAAGGACACTGAGGGTCACAGAATAAGGTAGGTAGAAAAACACAATAAAAAACATATGGGACACAGAAACAGTAGTGAACCGTGAAGAAGTGAGCAGCACATAATCATCTGGGACGAAGCTGGGTCAGAACCACAAACTTCAGGCAACAGCAAACTGTCGCTCTTCTAGGGAACAGCAGAGGCAGCGCACTCCCCCACACACTTCCTGGGATTCCTGCCTCAAAACAGCACAGTGTTGATGAAAGTAAGTCCAGATTTTGAGAAAAGTACAGATTATTAAGAATAGCATTAAAATCATGCTCTCACTGAAAACCGGAAGATGTTACAGAAATTCAGAAGACAGATTTTAACTTCAGCATGACCTCGGCTTCCTAATGCATTAATCACTCAAATGGAATAAATCTATTCCTGCAGGGGCAGAATTACACAGTTATCTGTGATCCAATGTCAAATAGGTTATCCCTTGATTAAGGTGTTAGCATGGATGAGAATTTTATTGAAATGATTTCCATTATGTGCACAGCAGTTCATCACAAATATATTTGGCCTAGTATATTTCAAATATGATTTGATCACACATCAAAATGTGGCCATTTAACTCATTTTAATCGAGAAATTTAAATGCATCTGCCTTGCTTTCTCTCCTAGGGCTGTTGCCTGTCGGGAAATTCCCACGCTGGCAGGTTCAGACAAGTTCTTGGAGGTAATGTCCCTTAGCCAGGATTCTCCCCACTCCACATTCTGGCCATCAAGCTGTTAGAGAAACTTACAATTAAAGGAGTTATACTCAAGAATCATCTCTGTGGGCGCAGTGGAGAGAGGGAAGGTTCAGGGTGTACCAATGAGGAGGGGTTTACTCTGCAATAGTCATCAGGAGGCTCTGGACATTCCACTGCTTCCCCCAGGGTCACTTAGGCTGCTGCCCTGTCATCTACCAAAGGTATCAAAAGCAAATCGTTCTTGCCCCCTGGGGAGGAACTGGGTGCCAAGTGGGCAGAGGTGATGGCTGTTCATGGTGCTGTTCCCACTGGGGGCTGCCTCTGCCTGGCCTCTCTGCGGGGCCTGGAAGGGAACATAGGCAGAGGGCACCAGAAGCAAGTCTGGAGCACTTCAGGCTTTGCCAACAGGATAAGGGACCTGTGTATGGGAAATTCCAGGAAACGACTTCAGCTCTGAGGCAAGAAATGGTGGGCAAACCACCTGTCCTGCATCTACAAAGCCCAATTCCACTCCAGAAGGTCCTGTTAATAACTGGGGCCTGGAATATTCTGCAAAGTCTCTACGGCACTAAGATAGTAGGTGGTCACTCTGTACCCATTACAGATGCAAGAGCAAGGATCAGTCAAGGTCAGAAAGGGCTTGGGTAGGATGGCTGGTAAATCTTAAATCTGAGCTGGAATTGGGAGGTGTCAGTGTGCCTCCTAGAAAAGGTAAAGGACAGGTTCTGTGTTCCAAAAGGGTCCCAAAGCCAGCCCTCTGCTTCCTGGCAGCTCTGGCCTGGGACACAAGGAGCCTGTGGCTTTCCTTTCACCATCTTCTTGAGTAGGGGACAGGGGACTGTGCACCGTGGCCACTCTGACACCTGTGTTCAAGGACTGAAGAGGAGCTAAAGAGCCAGCACATGGAGTCCTAGCAGAGGCCTCCGGCGTCCACACTTTCATACTCAAAGTGAGCATTTGCAGCGTTCTACAATGCGAGCAAGCCAGCCTGGGCGGAGGGAGTGTCTGTCCTGCTGCCCTGGCTGAGGCTCACCGCTGTCCTGCTGCCTCTGCCAGCCATTTTTCTACAGCAATGGGCAGGACCTGACCTGCCAAGAACCCTCCTTCCGTGGGGACTCTGGTCCTTTGAGACTCCTCTGAACTTGGGGGCTGTGTCTACAGAATAATACCTCTCAAGATCTCCTTCTCAGTATCCTGTGTGCTCTGCAGCTGTGCAGTTGTCCTCATCCAGCACAGCGCCCGAGGATGAGCACAGCCACCCACTGCCCACTTGTAGCTCGAGGACTGTGAGTGCAGGATCGAGGGAGTGCCCTGTCCCCTTAGCTTCCTGTGAGCTGGCCTGCCAGACCATTCTTCCACTCTCCTGAAGGCTCTGGGGTGGCAGAGCCTAAAGGCCAGCAGGGAGCCACCTGCCCCAAGAAGTCATCACTGCGCCCTCATGCCGATGTCCTCTGTGGGATGTGTCAGGCTGTGACACCTATATTTGGAATCAGGCTTTAATTACTTTCTCTACACTGCCCATTGGGCTATTCATCCCTAGCCTCAGTGGCAAGCTTCCCTATCCATGTGCCAGCCAGAAAGCCAAACTCCACCTGGGCTGGGCAGGGTTGGCAGGGTTTCTCCTGGGAATGGTTTGGTGAAGAGAGGATAAGCTGCTAGTTCAATGAGAAAAAAGCCAAGTGCATTGAGGTGTTCGTTCCAGCATTATATGGAAAAGCATCAAATGTGAAAGCGACCTAAATGTCCATAAGAAGGTGATGCTTGTTAGCAAGGAGAGCTCTGATGAGCTGTCAGAACAGTGATCCTGAAAAGCATGCAACCAACCGTGGCAGGAAGTGATTTGATTATATTAATCAAGAAGGAGAACACAGAAGAGTATGCTCACTATGATTAGAACTACATATATTTTAAATTTTTGTAAGAGAATGCATAAATAAATAAATAAAGCCCTGGAGATATGGAGATTACATTTTTTAATTCCCTTCATACTATTTTTCTGATAAATACCACCAAAAGAAAAATGATTAAGGAATCCAGGGAGAAAGGGATCCTCAATGGGGTCCCTTGGTCCTGCTTCTAGCCCTGTCTCTGTTCCATCTCCCCTCTAAGCTTCAGATTCCATAAATACACACTAGGTTGCCCAGAGTGATTGCCTGGTACCTTCCAGATCTGACTTCCCATGGTGCTGTTCATCCACAAACAGTGCTTGGTGACCTCATTAGACTATGACTTTGACCATCAATATTTGCCAAACCAAGGGAGTTGGAGATCTGTTCTGAGCACCAGCTGTGGACACTCTGAGTAAGCACAGGGCCATTGCCATGATGCTTCCATTGAGCTTGCCTTTCTTGAGCACACGTAGGAGCTACTGTATTGTATGTGGCTTCCAGGCTGGATCCAGAATTTAGATATGATTTATACTGCCATTTTAAAATAAACTCTCAAAATAAAGCTCTCCTGTGTCTAAGAATTGCACTATTTTCTGTAGACTTTATCCTAATTTTGGAAGGGAAAAAAAGGAAAATATTTATTCAGAAAGTGCTTCATATTTACATAGCACCTAACGCTAATGAAACATCTTATCCACTCTTAATGATGAGATTAAGGTGTAAATTTAGAGCTCCACCCACTAGCCTGGCATGTTCCTTATTCAGTTCAAGTCTGTTTGAAGTAAGTTACCAGGCTTCACCAGCTTTCAGAGTTAACGTGTGGGATCTATTTTTTCCCTTCTACAAAGAGGCACTTGCCAGAACACTTCAGATATTTCCCAAGACTCAGAAAAGGTTCTGGGTTCTCTTCTGTGTCAGTCTGGGACTGCTGCCAGCTGGGAGCAAAGGGACAGGTTATGCACACAATGGATGGGGGACTCGAACATCTTTTGTCTTCCTACACATTTGCAACTGGTCAGCTCCTAAGAAAACCCAGCTTCTTCCTGGGAAAGAGCTCTGAGCATCTGTTGAATAATGCCATCCACAGAAAGCTCTCTTCTGTCTGTCTATCCTTGGGCTAAGCTCAACCTCTGAGACTCCAAAGCAAGACATTGGCATCAGCTGCCTCCTCTCACCTTTGGCTGGTCTCCCTGCCTGGTGGTCATCAAGAGCAGGGTTGTTTCCAGATCTCTGGTGACAAGTCAGGTTCATTCTCTCCTTCAGCAGGTATTCCTGGGGTGTCTCTGCTCTGAGGGCCAGGTGCTGGGTAGCAGGGTCCTGCTTTCAAAGTCCCCAGAGGCCCCTATGGAAGCCTGGCCGAGTGCTAAGCAGGTGTTTGTCAGAGGTCAGACGTAAAAGGTGTGTGCATGTGTGTAACGGTTGTGTTAATCTTCATGCCAATCTCACCCATCTGGGAAAGCTAGTTCTCCTCACTTTACAGATGGGATTACCAAATAGCCTGAGGAATAAATAATGTTGGACAGGAGCAGGGAATGGGGGATGGCTAAAGATGGGGAACACCAGGGAGGGAAATCACCCACTATGGGACCCAAGAAAGTGTGCCTGGCCTAAGACTGGGCTCCTAGTTCATCCATTCTCTTCTGACCAGGCCTGGGTGGCCATGGAACCAAACGGGCAGGTTCCAAGTGGGCCCAGGAGTCTGCATTTTCACAAGGCTCCCACACAATTCTTGCTCTCAGAGTCTGAAAATCACTACCTCTAATTCAAAGCTTCTTAGTTGAAGAATAAGCATCTTCTCCCTGGGAGGTGCTCTGGGTGCCCTAGGGGACACTCCCAGTTGCCCACAAGTCCTCATGTGAAGAACAGAATCAGAAACTGATATTTTGAGAAGAGAAAGATTTTCTTTAAAAATAATTCCTATCCCTAATTCACCCTCTTCTGAATGCACTGGCCACCAGCACATGAAAGGTCACTTATATATAAATCGGTTATTTGAAACAGGAAAATCACACTGCAGGGAAATACAGAGATGAATCTTGGCTGACTCGCAGATGTCCTGAAAGTCAAAGGATTAATGAGACCCAGTCTGAAGCCCTGGCTGCAGATGTGCCTGGCATATAGTAGGTGCTCAGGCAATGACAATTACCATTGTTTATAATAAGCAGCAGCCTGCAGCAGTGGTGAGCTTTAAGACTGAGGTGCTCTTCTGGTCATTTACCATTGTAGTCATTGAAAACAACCTACTGGACACACTCTACCGGGCCCAGCCCACGTGAACGCAGCACCAGACAAGTCTGAAGTGTCAGGAATAGAAAGCTTTCAATAACAATAAGTCAAGCTGTACAAACTAGAAAGAATCGCTGTGAGGTTAAGTGACTTACTTCAGCTACAAAGCCACTCCCCAGCAGAGGCCGGAATGTAATCCAGGTTTCCAGCGTCCCACTGACACTGTCTCTTTGCTAGATTCTGCTGCCTCTTCAGTGAATGGAGACTTCAAATAAAAAGTAGGCACAGAGTCTTGGACTGCTGTTAATAGAGGCAGTGGCCTGGTTGCCACCAGCATCCTCTGAAAAGACTGAATAGAGGCCTCAGAGGCCACCTGGCCAGTGCTGTCCTGCAGGGATCAGTCCCGCCCTTTTTAGGGATTGCCCAGGAATGGCTCAGTGTCTAGTTTCTCAAAAGCTGAGATGGCTTCTCACAGACCTCTTGCTTCACTCTAGGGCTGGGGTGTGGGCAAGCAGAACCCATGGGCCCAAACTCCCCTCTCCACTCTCTCTCCTGGGCTCCCTCACCCCACTCCATCTCAGGATCTGAACTCTTTTACACTCTAATCTTTCTGGAGAGCTCACTTCCTCTCTTCTTACCCAATCCTGTAACCCACTGGAATGGGAGTTCAGGATTGAGCTCCTGCTACCCTTTCAGGAGTACTCACCCACTGTCTCATGAAGAGCACTCTGGGCTGCCACAGTGGTTAACCGCCACATCCATTCCTCCCCTTCTTTCTTTCCAACAGAACTCTGATCTTGGTTCTCCTCCCCTAAGAGAAGATGTCAGATCTCAAGCTAAGGTAAGTTTTAATCTGCCTATGTCAAGCTCAGCAACCCACCTCTTTCCAGAGATTCATTCTAAGCTTAGTCATGTGACACAGTCTGGCTAATGAGGCATAGTGGGAGGTGGGGAGTTGAGAGGAAAGGTTTCCTCCTTTTACAGACAGACAGAAGAGACCCTATCCTCCTTCTAGACGCTGTCAGATCTCAAGATGATGTTAGTAATGATGCACCACAAAGGGAGGCAGTCTGGCATTCTGAGGATGGCAGAGCAAAAAGAAGGAAGGAGCCTGGGTCTCTGATGACACCTTTCACTATGGATTTAACAAATCCTAGAACCACATTACCTAGCAACTTCTTAAGCAAATGAAATACTCTTTCCTTATCTACACCACCAGCCAAGTACATTTTCTGTATCTAGAGTCCAGAGCTTCCTAACTGATTAGCAATCTTTCTTCTCAATATGGTCTAAGCATTTAATTAATGAGACACAATATTACCAGCACCAATTTCCAAATTACACATAAGATCAACATGCTACACATTATCATAATTGTAGCATATTAGAAATTTTTCTGGAATGTGATTTAAATTGAACTCCTTTGCCTTTTATATTTAAACCAAAATAATGGCCACATGGGAAATAGGAAGGTTTTTCATGATATTTAATGGCTCTAGGGTAAGGATGATCGTGTAGTGCTACTTAAGATTATGAGCAGAAGCCACAAGGGTCTCTGAGACAGGGAGAACCTGGGAAGTAATACTGTGGTATTGCTTGACACAAATCATTTTTTATTTAAGTTAGACAGTCTAGAGGTCAAACCATGGCTCCTAAATAAATAAAAGAAACACAACAAATATTCAATGCCTCTGCAGGAGGATTTAGGAGTAGGCATGCGAAGCAGGCTGTGTGGATGAATATGGAGATGCTATCCTTCTTTAGAGGGGGCACTGACTCTTAACTACCTTGCACCTTAGTTCCTGATAATAGAGGAGAATGGAAATTGACTTACTTTCTAACTTAAGAGAAGTACTACAGAAACTCCCTCAAATCAGAACCTGCGGTTCAGGTTTGCAGAAAGGAGTGGGCAGGGGAACTTCAGAGCCCTCCAGGAACTCCACTGCCTCTGGGAGGAAGTCTCTTGGACCTCCCCAGTCCAATAACTCCTTTTGTTTCTGAACTCCCAGTCTATCTAGAACCTGGATCACATGCAGACCATTTATCAAACCCAGCTCTGAGCTGTAATTTTACACATCCATACTTTATCTTTGTTTCCAGATTGTAAGGGCTTAGGGGGAAGGACCATAGCTTGTATTTCTTTGCATCCTCCACCATATCTTGGGTAAGGCTACATAACAGACATAACAAATATATGATCAATGCTACATTCACAAGCCACATGGAAAGGATGGAATAGTAGGTAGAATAGTGACCAACACTGCTCACAGCCAGGGACAAGTAACACCACTGAGTACGGCCAATTTAACCATCTACAAGCGGGGGGAAGGAGGGGTCTAGACCTGCCTTCTATACTTAAGATCACACTAGGACTTCAGTCTAAAGGACTTCTTGGTGATGAGAGTTTGGGTAGCAATTGGTATCCAGGAAAATGTGACAAATATCTCTGGATCTAAGATTGCATAGTGCCCTGGCCCTGAGAATATCAGCAAGTCCATGCTTAAGAGCAGAAGATGCCAATCCAGTGGTTCCACCTAGAGGGTCTCCCTGGGCTTTCTGGAGCCCCTGAAGGACAATGGAGGGAAATGAAACAACAGTGTATCTTTGGGGCATGGCTGTGTGGCCTGCCCCATAAAGTAAAGTACAGATCCTGCTTGGTGGCAGGAAGGCTCAGAAGACTGTCTGGCCTGCTACAGTCCCCTAAGAGGGCTTTCAATGGAACTTCAACAGCCCAAGAGGGGGTCACTCTGCTGGAGGGATGGGGCATTTATTTCAAGGTAGAAAGAAACCTCCACATACAGAGGGTTAACACACAAGGAGAGGACAGGGACTGATGGACAATCAGTCCCATTTTCCAGCACGATGAGTCTATATAAGTTCCTGTTGATGCTTCCACAAGCCTTTGTTTCCTCATTAACAACCTGGGACGATACCATATACCACTAGTGAGTGTCTACACACACCTTCCGCAGAACAGGCAGTGTCCAAGCACTTCGTATAGAAAAACTATGCTGACTTCGCAGGGCTATTTGCAAGACTCTTTGGGAACCCTACAATGAAGGGTCTAGCTGCTCCAATCCCAAGATCCTCTCCCAGAAAGGACAGGAGCTTTGTCTGGACCCTCACATTGCTTTCCTCTCCCTGCTCAGGCTTCTCTTTGCCTGAGGCTCCTCTGATGAATTGTTCTGCACTGGCACAGTCTGAGGGATGCCGGCTGCAGGATGCTTCCCGTGGTGAAAACCAAGGCCTGGAGAAGGGCAGAGTGACAGCACAGAATGCCCATGAAGGATGGGGCTTAGGGAACTTAGCATGGGGTGCCAAGACCTCAGGAAAGCACTGGGAGCAGTGGGGTGATGCAGAGGGGGAGTCTTGAGAAGACTGGGTCCAGCTGCAATGCTGCCCACACAGAGGGGAACTACCCAGCCCATCAGGAAAGAGTGGAGGCTCCAAATACTCCATGGGAATGTCTTGACTTGTCCATGCCCATTCAACAGATGCTGTATGGACGCAGAGTTTGCTGGATCCTGGGCCTGCAGCAACAGTGGGGGCAAGATACAGTTCCTGACCTCAAGCTGCTCACCATCCAAGGTGGGAAAACTGGTGGTGCCCTGGCTGGTGGGGTCAGGACAGGTCTCTGGAGTTAGTCATGCTTACCTGTAAGAGGAATGGGAGCAGCAGGGCAATGGTCAAGGGGCATCCAATACCGTCCAAACGTGCCAAGCAATGGTGGCACCTCTGTTGTGCAACAAGTCAGAGGGCAGCACTTGGAATATACAGGAGCCACACATGTGCCTGACCAAGGTCAACCAAGAGAAGCCATTGCCCAAGGTCAGGGGCCTAGAGGTCACCCCAGGGGTTTCTTGCCTTTGAGTCAATGGTTCCTCAGGTCTGACTGTGGCTTCTGGACAGTGCTCAGGGCTCAGCTGGTGAAGTGTCTGTATTGCCCTAACCTGGACACAGAGGCCACAGCTCCTCAGCAGAAGGCAAGCCCAGTCCACCACCCCAGACTTCTGTCCCCATCGCTCCTTCCCCTTCTCACTGGTGCAATGCTCTCGAAGGACACCAAGATACAGACAGCATCAACATCTTCCCTGGCATCCAAAGGTACAAAAGCCACCTAATGATTTCATCCTTCAACATGCCCAGAGCACTCTCCCTCCTCAGCGCTCCCTCTGCTTTCTGAAAGGCAATGCTATTCTGCTTTCTTTTACTTTGATATTACAGTGGTCCCTTCGTGAGATGAATTCTCCTGTGTCAAACTCTTAATTAGGAAAATAGGAAAATCCAGGCACCTGATCTAGAGCCCCAAGTCCTGGCACCACCACACTGCCAGGGTGAGAAGAATCCCTGGGGTGAGGTTGAGTGGAAGAGGTGGGTGAGATCAGAAATGGTATGGTCACCCATCCCCCAATCACTAGCCCAAGTGCCTCTTCAAAAACACCCACACTATGCCAGCACACACAATAATACCTAAGGGAAAGACAGACTTGAAAATAATTACCGCCATTTATCACTCTCCTTCTGTGGCTTGAGCTATGTGCTAGATAATTTCAGATAGCATAACCTCCACTCATTTTTTTTTTTTTGGCACAGGGTGGGGGTGGGGGGTTGCCAGAGATTGAACCCAAAGGCATTAACCACTGAGCCACATCCCCGGTCCTTTTTATTTTTTACTTAAGAGACAGACAGGGTCTCACTAAGTTGTTTAGATCCTTGCTAAGTTGCTGAGGCTGGCTTCAAACCTGTGATCCTCCTGCCTCAGTCTCCCACACTACTGGAATTACAGGTATGTATAACTGCACCTGTTAGAAATTCCATTTTTAAGATGCAAAAACCAAGATTCTGAGAAGTCAACTTGCCTAGAATTACACAGATAACAAATGGTAGGGCTGGGATTCAAAGCCAGGCTTGTCCTTCCTGAAAGGCCATCTTTCTTCTTCTCCAGAATGTAACTTAAGTGGTCAGTACCATGCTAGATGCTGTGTGTGTTACCTGATGGCATTCCTCCCAGTGTCCCTAAAGGAAAAGTGCCATCAGGCCCACTCTACAGAGAGGCTGTGGGTTGGAACCTACTTTTCTCATTCTTTTTAACTGTAGCTAGAAGGCTAAGGCTGGTCCAAGAGAGCAAGTACCTAAGTTAGTGGAGGCCGACAAGATAATCCAAACAGAATCAGCAAACCAAACTTAAAACAAAACAAACTAGATCCCTGACAAAACAGCACTGGAAAGACAGACCTCGGATGCCAGTATTTGTATGACAAGCAGGCTGATGACCTCTGCTGCTTGGTAAACTCCAAGTACACTCCCCCTGCCATGGTGGCCTGCCTCCCCACCCCTGGGACCAAGCACAGTGAACCCACTGGAGTGGTCTCCTGGTCCCATCTAAGTGGACCTCGTTCTGGTTAGCAGGGGCCCTGCCCCAGGTCCTCCCGCAGTGGCATTTTGGGCCTGCCTGTGAGGCACTTCATCCACAGGCACCGTGGACATGAGTGATCCAGCAATGGCTCCTGCTCCCAGCTCTGCACTGGCTGTGGATCCGTTACTTGCAGCTTTTCAGCTGTTGTCTTTACTATTGTGGCCTTTAAATAACAGTGCTGGTAAAAAGTGCACCTGCTATTCACTTCACGGTCCATAAACTGTCAAGACTGGGGACCTGGATTCTTTCTAGAACCCAAGTCACTGTCCTTCCCCTCCTAAAGACCTCTCTGTTGTTGAATCAAATACCTGGAGATCCCGAGAAGGAACACACAGCCAGGGTAGGAAGGAGCAAGGTGGATGGAGAGGGAAGCCCAGGTAGAAAGGAAACAGGGTGACAAGAGGGTGTAGTGGAAATGCCCAGCTGAGGGAGGGGCTCCACAGCCAAGGTACCTGCTGCAGAACCGAGGGGCTGGGTGGCATGCAGCTTCGAGGTTCTGTCACACCCACATATCCCAAATGCAGACACACCTGCCCTTGGCATTGTGAAGCTCATGCTGACTTAAATTTGAACCATGTTTGCTGTGCTTCTTAATTGCTCAGGAACAGGAGGCTGTGTCATAGAAAGGAGGAGCCTGTGGTCATGGAGGAACTGGATTTTCCTTGGAAACATCCCTTTCAAGCCAGCTCCAGCCTCACTGTGGCATGAGATCCCTGGGCCCTATGAGCCAGGACCTCTGCTGACGCTGGTTCCATTACTAACTCACATTTACCTCCCCAGCCACCAAAACAGGCATGAAGCTTACGTTTGATAAAGTCTTAACATTCAACATGGTGACTTCAGGATTTCCTCACCGGTTGTGATCCCGGCTGCTTTTATGGCTGTCCAGTAACCAGCTCCCCATCGCTGGCCCTCAGCCCCAGCAGGGCACTTCCTCTTCCTGTACATCTGGAAGAGGAAAGCCCCAGACCCTCCTGCTCTGTCCTTTATCCAGAGGGGACAACATGAGGCTCCCACTGGGCCAATAAGAGGCACTGGCCAGGTCTCGGGATATCTAGAGGGTCCAGGGACACAGTATACCAACTCATTACAGGGACTTTACCTGCTGCCTCCTCCTAGTCACCTGGTCTCCATTCCAACCTGTACGTGAGACCCCAAATTCTCCCTATGCCTTCAGGGCTCATTCTTCCCACCCCTTCCCCACATGCAGCCAGCCAGAACTAGATGCTATTATTTGCTGCATAGGAGACTAAGAGATGCCACTCACAATGATCCCAAAGGAATATGGTCAACATTCCTGAAGGCAATACCCCAACAGTGCCAGAGCTCAAAGGAAGTTGGAATAAACTCACTGCTCCGTAAGACTGAGATCTGCCAGCAGACTGAACCTTCCAGGGGATTTGGGGTCTTCCTGGAACACTATGTGCATCCCTTCTGTAGCGAGCCCAACCCACCTGCTGCCTTCAGATGTTCACAGGTTTGTGAACATCCCATTTCACACAAAAAAGCCATCACCAATGACTCTCGTTGGCGAAATGCTCCAGGAGAGAGGTAAAGGCAGAGGTAAAGTACCTCTGTCCTGGAAAGAGTGGCATCATATTATACAGACCCCTTCCAATCCAAAATTTTCAAGAAGCTGACCCAAACAAGAAAAAGCTGTTAAAACAGACAACCCATGACTGGGCGCTGGAAATGGCTCCAGGGGTGTACTGGAGGGGAAGACGCGGGGAAAGCCAGCAGCTCTAGAACTCAGACACACACCTGTTTGAAAGTCTACAAAGAAAATCCCCTTCAGTGTCAAAGTCAGAAAGCTACTTCAGGCTCACACCTCATAAAACTGTGTATCAGAAGACATCTTCAATCTGTATCTGCGTATCAGCTTACACATAAGAGAGGTGCTGTTAAGGATCTACTTGTGCCAAAACAAGAAAAGTATTTTACAGAAACCCATCTGACATAAAATGATAATTTTGACCCACATCCTCTCAAACAAGAATGAATCTCTCAAAACCAGTCTTAACACAGTCAGGCAAGTACCAAGCTGCTCCTCAGGATGACTTCAGGTCAAGAGGCCAGGGTCACTCACTGGCTCAGACCTCACCTGCTCTGTCATGCTGCTACTCTCCTGTGGCACACCCTTCGCTCTCCAACCAGGTGCAAAGTCCCTAGAGAGACAAAATCATGCCTGATGCTCGGGCATCTAGATTCTCAGCAAACGTGAGGCAGAATGGCAGAATCAGGAATCCTTCAGGTATCAGAGACAAAAGGGAGTGTGTGGCCCGCCTATGAAAATCAAGGAGCTAAAGACACCAAGTATTCAATTTCAAATGAGGATTAAACCCTAATCTTAACATTGATTTCAATGTTTTGGACACACGATCTGAGACTCGTTTATTTCTTCAGCCAATATTTAATGAGCTCCTGAAAGAACAGTTCATTAAAAATGAATGGAATGGTAACTGCCCTTCAGTACTTAGTCTAGCAAGAGGAAATGAACGAACTCTAGCGTGATCAATTCCATGTTGGAAGCTTACATCAATACAAGGATTTTTGTGGAAATTGTGATTATTTCTGGCAGGGCCAATCAGGGTAGGTTACATATGCCTTAAGCTTTGAAGAGGCTCAATAAATAGATGGACAGAAAGAAGGGTAGGTGGGTGGACGGATAGGTGAATGGGTGGACACAAGAGTGAGTACATAGGTAATGGGTGGGTGGGTAGAAAGGAGAATGGGGCAACCTTTTAATAGGCTCTGAAGGGGGGGGTCATGTTTGCATAGTCAGAGGAAAGGAAGGAGGAGATTCTAGTCACAGAAACTGCATAGGCCATGCATGACTTGGCACCCTATAAAGGTTCCTCAAGGGAAGCACGGGAGGGCAAGGCTAGGAGCGGAGCCTGGAGTCAGGGAGGGTCCTGAGCTCCTTACCAGAAGCTTAGATTTGATGTGAACTGGACTGCCAGGCGGACTGGAACTCAATTCAGGAAAATGGACACTGTAGAAGCCTTCTGAATGGAGCAGAAGTAGTACTTACTATACGCCACCAACTGCTTTCCAGAAATAAAGCATTTCAGACATAGAAGGGTAAAAGCAATGATATGAGGGTCACTTATATAACTACCCACCCAGCTCTGTCTGATGTTAACATTTCGTATTCATAGCTTATTTTTTCTTGAGATATAAATCGTTTTACATGCAACTGAAGCTTCTCCATGCCCCTTCCTGGGGCAGCCACTTTTGTAGTTTGCTTTTTTTCAAGATTTATACATGATGATACAAATGAAGCTTTTAATTTATTTAATAACTCTATTGCATTTCATTAAATGAATATCTACAATCAACCCAGTCTCCCTTTATGAGACATTTTTATTTCTAATGCTTTTGCCACTAAAAACAATGCTGCGAAGGATATTCCTGGCGATGGAATTGCTGGGTGGCCGGTGCATACACAGCTTCTGCTTTATTGGATATTCCCAACTGCTTTAAAACAGAGTGTGAGCCAGTTTACACACCCACCAGCAACATGCCAAGCAAATGATCTGTGCTTGACATACTGGCTACACTTTGTGCCATATGACAGGTAAGTTGTTGTTGTTGTTGTTGTTTTTAAATGCTGAGGGTCAAACTGGCCAACATGGTACCACAGAGTTACCCGCCCCCATGTCATTGTTTTAATTTGATTTTTCCGAGTTGCTAATGAAGTCAGATATCTTTTTACATACTTACTGATATTCTGATTTCCTCTTCAGAAACTGCCTGTTCATATTTTTTGCCCATTTAAAAAAATGTATTTTTAAAATTGGTTTGAAAGAAGCTCTTTAATAGATTCGAAATTCTAATCTGTTAGTTCTGGGTCCTGTAAATATCTGCACCCAGAATGTGACTTATTTTTTCACATTGCTTATGGTGTTCATATGCCCTGGATACATTTCTATTCCTAAATTAACTCATACACAAACTAATTATCACCAACCCTGTTTCCAAGAAGGGAAACTAAGATCCTTCAGCTAAAACGGGGAAGACACACAACTCAAACCCAGGTCTTTATGACCCCAACACCCCTGTGTCCCTGATCACCCTTCTAGACCAACTGTTTTGTGTGGGAGAATATAATGAACACCTGAACCAGCACAGAGCACTGAGGGAGGGGGAAGGAGAGAGGCAGGAGGCTACCAGGGGAAAGCAACAGTTTCCAATGAATGGATGACAGTGCCAGGCAGGAGAAGGCGGAGCCCAAGTGAGGGGAACACTAGACGCAGGAATATGGGAGGAGGCAGCTGGGAGTTTGTTTTTCAACACTGAGCTGAAGTCTGGTGTGAAGCCCTGAAGGAGAGCTGGAAAGGGGAGATGCAGAAGCCAAGTGAAGAGAAAGTCCTGCAGCTGTGGGTCTGGGTAAGCTAACCAAGAGGAAGAATAGGAAGTGGAAGCCCAGCTCTGGTGGTCCCAAGTTCACCCTGCCCTTGAGATTGAGTTCTCCAAGAGTTCATCTCACACTAACTTTTCTTCCTTCTACATCTGACACCCAGTACAGTGCCAAGCTCACAGGGTTCAATGAATGTTTGCTGAACTAATAAACAACAGTCACACTCCTCATGCAGATCCACAACCTCTTATGCAAAACCCCTGCAGTTAAAGTTTCTTTGCCTCTAGAAAAATAATCAGGTGCAAGTTGCCCACTGGGGTCAAAGGTACCATTCCTTTCTGCAGCTGAACATACAAATACACTAAAGAAAGACTATAAATAACCTTAAATCACAATATGTTGTGTTTTGCTGCCAAATGACTTTGTGCCAAGCTTAAAAAAACTCTTTCAGCTTTTGCAATGTGGACTGAAGATAAGGAATTATGAGTCCATACCAATGTTTTTTTTTCCTGATTACAACTCAGAATGAGAAACATTTTTCACTGCAATAAGTGTGCAAGCACGCGTGCACATGCACACACACAAACCTACGAATATAAAAGTGAATAATTTGTTAAATAATTATCACCCTTATTAACTATGAAGCATTTTGATATATTTTATTTACTTTAAGAAGTCTTGTGGCCATTAAACTGATATCACAGCCCACTGACCTGAGATGCCCTCCTCTAGGTTTTGTGGGGTTTTGTGGGGGGGGGTTGGAGATAAGGGCTCTGGCTGGAAAGGCCAGATCCTCTGGAGCCATGACATGATGTGGGGTCACTGAAGTGGGGCAATGGGCAAACTGGGTGAAACTATGACCTAGCCAGTCGGATGGGAGCTGGCCATGGTGCTGCCCTACAAAGATCAATAAGAAGGTGGATCATGAACCTTATTTTGCTTTGCTTCCAAAGGAACCTCAGCCAGAAAGGAGCTCAGACTCTGTTTTTCTTTTTCTTGGAGACGGGCGCTGCCATTATCACGACCTCCTGGCCGCTGGAGGGGATCTGGGCATGGAACCCAGGGGACTATACTACTAAGCTACATTCCCTGGCACTTTTTATTTTTGATTTTGAGACAGGGTCTCACTAAGTGGCTGAGGCTAACCTTGAATTTCCCATCCTCCTGCCTCAGCCTCTCAAGTCAGTGGGATTATCAGTGTGTGCCATCACAACCAGCTATCTTTCAACCTCTCTAGATTTTTCTAGTCCACAACAATCAATAAATAGGCTTTTCATCATAGAATGCCAGAACTGAAGGGGGTGTGAAAGACCATACAACCCAGCCAGCAAGTGCTTCAACCTGCAGGGGGCAATGAGGGGCAGGGAGACCTTGAGCAACAGGCCCCAGGCTTGGGGTTGAAGGGAGCCTGGCTGGTCCTGGAATGCTGAGTTAGTGGACCCCGAGGTGTATCCTGCCATTCAGCATTCCAGTCCAGCTCTCGGCTCAAGTCATACCCTCGGATACTGTCCTCCAAACAAAGATGGCCAGGAAAACTGCTCTGAGTTGTGTCTTGCATGGCCAAGTCTATAGCGGGTTGTGTCTTGCACAGCCAGAGCTCAGTCCCTTCCTCAGACTCAGCCACTCAGCTACCATACTTATGTTTTGGGCAACATGGCCCTTTTCTTCTTCTTGAAATTATCAAAAATGCACTCAAATCTGGGTGTAAGTATTTTTCACATTAAAATGATATAAAAATACTGTAATAACTATTTCAGGCAATGCCTCTCTCATTTTACATTTTCATATAAGTAATAAATTTCTCATTAGTGACACAAAATTTAGCACTTTGTAAGTCAGGACCTTTGTATTATTTGTGTTTGGGGTGTATATAACAACTCTCCCAGACTGATCAGAGGACCTAAAAAACAGAAAAGAACCTCTTTTAGGGACTCTGTCCACCTTCCTCACACTGAAACACCCCACTCAAGTCACCTGCCTCCGGCAGGGTGGGAGACGAAAGGAAACACTCCAGATGTAAACTCCCCCACAGCCTGAAGAGGAGGCCAGTTGTCACTGTCATCATCAACTTCATCATTTCTGAGGTTCAGGGACATCTGTTACATGCCCAAAGTCAAGGTCTGCCTGTACTTCCTTCTTGTCTGTTATAGGCCACTGGCTGCTCCTTCAGAAAAGAATGCTGCTTACCAGGCAGACACTCAAATCAATCAGCTGGTTCACAGGCAAACTGCCTTATACAGTCTTGAATGAGCACATCTGAAACCCCAGGCCAGAAAACTAGAAATGTGCTTTCAGTCTTAACTGATGAACACAGTTGGATTTGTACAGAGATATAAATGACAATTTTTTATCTTTCTTTTCCCAAGTTGCAAAAATCAACTAGTTCCATATGCCAATTCACATGAGACACTACTGTTTGCAACAAAGAGCAATGATTTTTGGTACAAAATATTATACAAATATAAAGCATTAATAAATACACTGTATATTCTAAATTTTGTTGTTTTTTTTAAGCTTCTTGCTACAGTGTAGTAGCACATAAGGCAGAAATGAGACTCAACTGTAGAACTCAGAAATAAGCACAGGCACATCAAAGGATGCCATCTGTGAGACTGGTACTTTCGGAGAACAGCACAATTTTGCAGGGAGCACCCCCATTCCTGGGTGCACACAGTTTTGGAATCTCTCCCACATGGAAGTGAGAACAGTGCTCTAATTCTCATTGTTAACAAATGGTAACGATTATGACAAACATACCCACTATACTAACAAAAACTAGTGTGTAAATCAAGCAATAACAGAAAAAAAAATCACCTACAACTGGATCCTTTGTAAACCTGTAGACTTGTGTAAGGTATTTTTACAAAACAATCCAGTGAATCTGTGATGTGACCCTGGCATTGGGAATTTTTCAAAGCTCAGACAGACAGGTGATTCTGATATACACATCTGGTTAAGACTCTACCAAATTTAATTAAGGGGTGTATTTTTTCTCAAAACACTTGCTGCCAACCAGTAATTCCACTGTCTTCCAATTAAGTCTACAATTAAAAATAAATTTAAGTAGTCATTTTATTTCAGAAATGGGAAAACATTTTTAGACATAAAAGCAGAAACAAGCACAAAATAAAAGCTTAAATTTTTGGTCTAAATAAAATTGCAAAATTTTCTGAATGCTAAAAACTATGATAAAGCTAAGGTACAAATGAGGGAAAATATCTACACAAGAGCCAAAAGTCAGGACAACAGGGACCAGGGACCAGGGACCAGTCCACAGCACCACCCTTCATGTCCAAGCCAGTCTTTGGTTCCTTGTGGTTCCTTGTTTTGTAACATTAAGCTATTTCTCAGCACATACCATCTGAAGAATACGCACAAGACCTCACTGAACATCACCCAGACTTCACACTAAAACCTTGCTGATCTGCCAATTCTGAGGCTGAGTCTACCTGCAGGTAATCTCATGTCCTCTGGGTCATCTGACAGCATGGCACTCCATCCACCAACACTACGGAGCTCTCAGGTTGTTTCCATCTGGAAGGGGGAAGGCTGCCTATGCTCAAGTGGAACCAGCTTTCCCCAAAGACCATCTTTGAAGTTTGCCACGAGTAGGACGCTCAGCTTATGCGTTGTCCTGTTGCCTAAAAATGGCAAGTCTAAAACTCCCATGCAAACTTTACATGTCCTTAGCCCACTAGCTCTTACTTTTAAACCCTCAAAAGACACAATTCTAATAATAGAATATTTCTGTATTTTCCCTTTGTGTTTCCAAAACTACCATTTTAGTTTCGCCCCTGCCCCATGATGCAATAACCAGGTCAGAACTGGTTCAACGTAAGCACTCCACGAGTCGAACTCTGGATCCTAGCACACACTCTGGCCATCTGCCTCGCTAATTTTGTAATGGGTAAAAAAAGTAGGTCACACCAGCACTGCCCAACTCCCAGGGCAGTCTCAAAGTTTCCATGAAATCTATGCATGCCCAAGGCCTTGGCAAGCTGGGACTTGCCACCACTGCCACACAGCCAGTGGAGCAGCAGTGGGGCTTCCCTTCAAGGGGGTTAAGGGAGGAATGACCAAATCAGGCTCTGCAACTGAACTAAATTCCCAGATGACAATGTGAAGACTGGGCAGGAGGAATCTGTCAATCCCTGTAGCATGATTTCTAAGAGCTGGTGCATAGGCAATAGGACCCAGTGGACAGCATAACCGTGGGGTCCTACTGTCATCAGGGTTTTTCCTGATGCTACTAATGTTGTGTGTGCCTTTTGCTCAGAACCTTCTGTGTCAGCACACTATAGCACGACATTTTGGTAATTTCAGCTAGGACAGAAATCAAATCTCATCAGAACTAGGCCGGAAAGCTGTCTCCATAGGTTAGGATAGCATGCTCATGCGTGTTTGCACTACGCTTCTGTTTTCAATTAAATATTCATTCCTTACAGAAAAGTTCAAGGGACCTCTTTGGAGTATTTGAAGAATTTATTTTTGAATAATGTATTGCTTGCATAAGTGAGATCCCCTTAGGAATCCTGTTTCCTTTTAGTCTATTCATATTCTTAGAGAAACAGAAGCTATTCTGTCTCTTCTTTCGGCTCTCATCTTACAAAAGGGAGGGAAAAAGAAGAAAAATACAGATTTTGTTGTTTTAAAAGTTGGTTTTCAATAGGCTTTCTGGGTCTTGGAACTTTCTGGAATATTCCCCACAAATATACTTTTAAACATTAGGTTCTGAATTGAGACCACAGAGGTCTACAGTAGAAAGGGAATCATGAGATCTTACTAGTGGGGCTGAGTTCCCTCCTCCTTTCAGAGCTCTGGGAGCTCCCAAGCACCCTTAGGTGGGTTCACTTCTCCTTTCTCTGCCCTCCTCTAACCAAGATCAGGAGCGCAACCCAGGCTGATGCCTCCCCACAAGCAGCCAGGCTCCACATGATTCTGTCCCAATGAACACAGCTTCCCTCCGTCAGAGCTCCTATGTCTGGCCTGGGGGTTGCAGCTGGGCAATCCTGTCCCCTACATTCTCACTTCAAGGAGGCATCAGCTTGGCAACTCTGACCAGGCAACTTATGTGACTCTGGTTCCCCACATAATGCCCAGCACCGTGGCTGTTACTCCACAAATGTCAACTGGACCAGTCCCCACAAATGCTTACACAATGTTCCTCACCATCACATGTCAACATCCAAATGAGGAATTTTAGGCCCTGGCTTCAGACAGAGGACAGAGAGGGAGGCCTGGCACTGATGGACAGGGCAGCCCCTCCTCAGTCAGAGGTAGGTGCTGCTCTCCTGCAAATCCATATCCTCTAAAATCTCAAGTTTCTTCACAATTCTTCGGCTGGAGGCATTGGACTTGATTCGTAGTCAAGTAACAGAGACTCAATGAGTAACATTAGGGATTTCTCTAGGTCTTGAGGAAATAGCCACAAACTAAAAAAAGAACCTGCTTTCTCTGAGCTTATATTTTAGTGCAGAGAACAAATGTATGACAGGTTGTGACCAGGTTGTGACAGCTACAAGGAAACAGAGATAGTGCCAGAGGTGCTACTTCACATGGGTTGGTCAGAGAATGTTTCTCTGAGGACGTTTCAGCATTTCAGAGGTATAAGGGACACCAGGGAGCAAGGCTTGTGAGCAACAAATGTTAAGGCAGTGGGGGGGGGGTGGAGGAGGAGGGTGGAGGAGGAATGGGTATAGCTTGTTTTCAAGTGGAGCTCATTTTTATGAGAATAGAATTAATGACTTCAACTGAAGCCAAGCCTTCCACAGTGGGACATGGAGTCCTTACAAGGCTTTGGCTTCTACTCACTTTCAGTGGCCAGTGATTTAGCCTAGAAACCATCCAGAGATCTTAAGACCCAAGACTGGCTGGGGCACACACAAGGAGAGAAGACGCCAAGCAACCCTAAGTGTGCAGATCCCATCAGATACCTTCCAGAAGGTATCTTCCCTCATGCAACGAGAATGAACTGCCGTTTACATCTGGCCCTCTGTTAAGACTGGCTAGACTGAGAAATGCACCAGAACTTCCACTTCTCCAAAGTACGTGTCTCTTTGATCTGCCTAATTAGACAAGTAGAATTGGGAATCAAAGCAGTTTCATGGGAGGAAGCCAGAAAGTTCTGTTTTCTGTTTCCTATGACTCGCACTCATCATTTTAGACTCTAAATCTTGGTCGTTAGTCTTGGAGTCAGTACCTAATACCTGGCTGCAGACGACCTTTATCTGCAACAAGTACTGGGGCAAGTGGTGCAGGAAAGGCTGCCATCCATCCTCCACACCCATCCTGCAACATACCATGCGGACCTGAAGGGAGAAGTTGCTGCTTGGGTGATTTGAGCACATACCCAAAATGCTCAAAAAGACATCACCTCACAGAACTAATTCCAGTATTGTGCATCTCAGATATAGACATCCCAATTTTTGAAGAGTCTATAATTTATAACAAGGAGATAATTGGGTGAATGTAGAAATTATACAGAAGGATAGTCAATGAAACTGAGTTTTTAAGACTCAAAAACTGGAAAGAACCCAAATAACAGAAATTGTAAACCCTTAATTTCCAGCAATAGGGAGTTGTTCCATCCACACAGCACAGCCATTGAAAGGATGCTGTTAACATGGACAATGTGCACCGCAAGCCACTGACAGCAAAGCAGTGTACAATGGTGAGGACTGGAGTAGTAACAGTAGTGAGGCAGTAAACTTAGTTCTTTTTATTTTTCCACATCATCTGAAAACTGTACAAAGCAGATCACCTTTACAAGAAAAAGAATTCATCTGTACTTTGGGAAAACAGTTATTGAGAGATCGAAGGGAGAAAATGTTTAGTAATTCTGGAAAAATGTTTTTATTTAAAATATATATATATATATATATATATATATATATGTGTGTGTGTGTGTGTGTGTGTGTGTATGGGAAATAAAGCAATGCTCCAATACCTGCCTTAAACTTTTTAGATTGTCAAGAAATTGAACTGCTCAGAAATTCCGTCTTGCCATTCAGCTAGAGACCTGTTGAATCAGGCCAAACAGGAACTGTGGATGCAGCCCAAGCAAGCCCAGAGTTGCACATTAAGCCTACACTGGGCCCAGTCATTAAGTACTTTCTCATTTCTCAAAGCAGAAAAACTATCCTACAATGTCTTCAATATTTTAATATGCTCCAGAAGACTCCACAAATGGGGCTCTTAAAATTGCATAATAATCCATTCTGTCACATGAATTTCTAAGCTGACACGGTGCCTACCAGGCCACTGAGAACCAATCAAGAGCTAAAGGAAAATCCAATTTCTAGGGAAAACCTCAGGTCATTTAACCAAAAATACAATTTGCTTTGGAACAAGACAGAGATATTGGAAGGAGAAAAGACTGAGATGCCTGCTTATAGCTGTGTCATCAAAACCGAGCAGAACCTCTTCCCAAACTCCACAAGGATTATCGTTTCTGGCTATGTCAATATGTATCAATTTATCATCTTCCTATGCTGCAAAATTGAGAAATTTCAAAATATTTCATCCAAATCTAATTTTAACTGCAAACTCTGCCTTCTAGTATTGTGACACTCAAAAGCCCCCACAGATGTTCATCCACCCATAAGAAAGGATGGGGAGTCACCTGCACATGGAGTCTCAAATACCCTCCAGCTAATTTCATCTTATTTAGCAATTTCATTCTTGCTTAACTCCCAGTGAACACAGAAAGCAGGCTTCTGCCCAATTACCCATAGTCCAGGGTTTAATAATCCAATGTTGGGACCCCTAAGAAGTCTCTAAGGAAACAACAAAGAATAGGGCAAGCTGTCCCTACTGAGCAACATCCCAGAGGAAAGGGAGGTACACCAGACTAGGGACCACAGACTTCCTTTTAATGTCCTGCCCACAAGCACTTAGGAAGGACACCAACCCTACTCTTGAGGAACCCAAGGAAAAATATCCCAATGTCTTCACTCCTTGACAAATCATATATAAGAACAATGACAAATCATGTAAGCACTGGCTTGCCCTAAGAGGACAAGATATGAAAACTGGTTATTATTTAAATATTTATAGAAAATCTCTTTCCATGGGGAAGATGAAGGTGACCACATCACTTGAACCTATCACAGATTCATCCCTGACATCTCCTCCCTTCAGAGGCTTTTTGCCAGTTCTTTAAGCTAAGTGATACAAGTGGTCTAGTCACACAAGACAATGATATCTAGTGTTAGTCTTAAACTTGGTATTATAGATGAGCAGAAATAAAAATGATACAAATTATAACCACTGCATCATTTTTGGTCATTGATTGTTGTACAACTTTTTTATAGGTTGATGACTATTTTGCAGGTCAGAAAATTATCAGCAAGGTAGTATAAGTGATTTCCTGGAAGTCTGTATTGTAGTGCATGTTTGCATAAATACTGGTAATCTGAGAGATTTATAGGAGGTCCCTGGTCAAGAGTTGACAGAAACAGAATAGTGCTAGTTGTCCTTTTAACGGCTACCATGTCAGATTTTTAAAACCATGACTCCCAATATACAGCAGGGCTGAAGTAATTGTCTCACCGAACTGTTCTCAGACTCTCTAACTAGTGTCCTATGAGTATGGGGTATGGGGTAAACAACAATTAATAGGTCCTTGAAGAGAACCAAGACTTCAACATGCTAATATTTATAGTTCCAAGAAAAGAGTTGTGCTCAGCTTTTTGATTTTACAGACCAATAAAATAATTTAAAAGTACCTTTAGAGAACTCAGGACTATAAACTTAATTTTACAAAATGAGGACATATAGCTAAGAAAAGGGCATAAAGTACAAAGGAATTTTTCTATCAAAAATAATGTCTGAAGTCCCTACCTTGTCCCTGTTTTACTGCAAAGGGACACTCCTCCACCACCACCACCAATTATGCCAGAGCTATGGGGTGAACTTTCAGTAGCCAAGGTCTCCTGACGTTGGCTTCAGACACACAGCACACAGCGAACACACTGCCCACGCCGCCGCTGATTCCAGAAGGGAGCCCCCATCCCCACCCTCGTCCCTGCCATGCCTACTGACTCACTAGCACTGTTAACTTTAGGGAGACTAGCTCCGGACCCTGATTTAGATTGACTTATTTGTAGATGTTTTTGTCTATTTCCTTTCCTTTACTTCGTGTGCATATTTTAAACAAAAAAGATCCTTATTAAAACTCAAGTACAAGCTACTTCATTAGAACAAAGTTTCTGCTACTCACATAGAAAAGCCTGATATGCCTTGGGGTCCCCCTACCATACAGTGCTCAGAACAGTTCAGAGACTCTCACTGGAGAAAAGAGATGGAGCCTGATTATGTGACGCATGCACACCACACATACAAGCTTCTGAGAATGAAAAGTAAAAATAGTCATGCTTTAAAATTTTCTCAAAAATAAAACTATTAAGTTTTGAATAGACAATTTAATTTTTATTAGAGCAAGAGTCAGAAAATTATTATATACAATATATTCTCTTACACAAAACACATCTGCAATGTTTCTGAAAACTACAAGAAAAAATTCAGTATCTTAATCAGTGGTATGTGACGATTTTTTTAAAGGGTTGTTATTATTGTAATTGTTTTAAAGTAAGACACACCTGAACAGACAATGCAGATTCAATGTGGGTTCATGTGGGCCTAAAACCTTGGCCTTCCCTGCACATGTGTTTTTAAAGCACCTGAGGTAAATGGTGGCTTTCTTCAGCTATCTCCTTAACTGACGGAGGAGCTAGCCAGCTTCCAGAGTAGCTCTGCATCCTCCCACCCCTGGGGCGTGCTAAGACCCCCTCCCAGCCTGAGGAGAATGAAGTGATTGGAAGGAAAGGCTGGAAATCACCCCGAGCCATGCCCAGAGAAGAGCAATTGTCCCATGGAGACCACCTCAACAGCACAACCAAAAGACCACATTTAGAATCCATGAATTATTACAGGCAAACCTTAGAGGCCAAAGACACCTATGACTTGAACAAGTCTACTCCCCATAGGAAGGGAGGTAGAATAAAAGGCAGTAGGCACATTCTGACAATGAAGCAGCTGAAAAGCTCTCATCTTCAGCAGAATAACACCTGACCACAGGAGGGAAGACTGACCTGGATGGTCCAAGGCAGTGACTAAAACTGGGCATCATTCTGAAGAGCTAGAAGTAAATGTAATAAATTTACTTGGAAAGTGTAAGCAGAAGAAATGTCACAGGACTCCACCCTATTTTAGAATCTTGTGCTTGATGTTTTCTTGATGTTTTCTCCCCAGTAAAATGGGTATCTGAAGCATGGATCAATTTGAGCTCCTCTCTCGGGTCCCTCTCTCTGGGGACAGAAAATTGTAAGGCACATGTGTAGAATCCCAAACACTGTATGCTAAAATGAACTACAAAAACACCTTCAAATCCTGAATGTTGTCTGACTTCAGTTAAGTTGTCTGATCCAGGCTCCCCTCTACCAGTGTGGGTTATTAACAACAGACTGTACTGACAGAAATGTTTTGGGGTGAAGGTTGTATTTTGTGTACATTAAATCTGTTATATAGATTAGCTTACACCTTGTAGGTCCAATTCGTAAATGAAAGTCAAGTCTTGCCTCACGTACCAACAGTGATGCCGTCCAAGATGCTTCCAGGATATGTTGCACTGTTACCCTGAGGACACACGCCCTTCTCTTCACTTATCTCAAGAGCAGAGACTCTTCAGACTTCTTCGTTTTCCAAGGATGACCTTCTGAGTGAAGCTGAATTTTGCAGGAAAGTCCCTGAATGACATAACAAGCAGATGGTCTGCGATTTCACTGTGAAGCTGTTCAAATGGACCTTTGTGTTGAAATATTTTTCTAACTGAAGATAGTCTTTCCTAAACTTATAAATGAATTAATAAAATTCAGAGATAATCAGACATTCACAAAATCTGAAAGGAATAAAATGGAATCTGGAAACCTTGACTATTTTCCTGAAAATGTGCTACAAATTTAAAAGTCACAAAACAATGTATCTCAAATTTCTAGCCACTATTATAGCTTCAAGTACACATTTTACACCCAAGATATGAGAAAAATTCACACTTAGGGAGAAAGAATTCATAATAACCAGAATTTCTAGGGAAAAAGCATGCTCATTTTAAAAACAATATTTCACTTACTGTGAAACAAAACCTTCTCCAGCAAGAGGCATCACTATGTATAAGCCTTGGGCTCTAGTTTGAACATGCCTAAATGGGGGCAGCCTCTGCAGAGAGTTCTGGTCCATTTCTTTATGAAGTTCTCAACTCAGAGCAGGAGCTGTTTGGAGAGGCAATCGACAACCTTCCAGGGTGGACATCCCACTCCAAGGTGACAGAGAACTACCGACAGTGGGAGAGCAAAGTTGAAGCAAGGGCAGAAGTAAAGGGAGGACAATCTTTCAGATCAGGGCTTCCTGACAGGCAGTCAAAGGTATGTCCTGCATGGACAGGAACCACACAAAATGCCATGTCTGTGCTGCAGTCTCAGGGAAAAGAGCCAAGATTAGGATGTGAGGTGTCCCCCAGAGTTCAGAAAACGGAGAGGTGGAATGACTGGGTTGTGAGAGCCTTACCCTGATCAGGCACTGATCCACCTGACTGGATTCACTGGGTGGGAACTGTAGGCAGGTAGGGTGTGGCTGGCCGAGGGGAGTCACAGGGGGCATGCCTTTGGGGTTTATACTTTGTCCTTGGTAAGTCATGCTGATTATCATGTCCTGAGCTGCCTTCCTCACCAGGCCCTTCCACCTTGATGTTCTGCCTCACCTCTGGCTAACAGCTGGCCATCTATGGACTGAGACCTCTGAAACTGTGATTACCAAATAAATCCTTCCCTCTCTAGAATTGTTTTTGTCATGTCTTTTGGTCACAGAGGAGAAAAGACTGACTAAAACAGGAGCCATGCTTTCAGATTTCCAGGAGGAGCTGATCTAACACTTCCATTGCATAGGGCCATTGCTTCTGCTCACTTTCTCTAGCTTCCTGGGCACATAGTAGAGTTTTGTTTCTCCTTGGGCAAACGGAGCCAGATCTCTGAACTGCTGAGGAATGTGCAGGCTATGGACTTCCATGGACAACTAAACTACTCCCATAGCACAATGAGGTCAACCTAAAATCTGAATACTAAAATGTGAATCATAAAACTGAATGTTTTATTAAGTTTCTAGGAAGCAACCATCAACCACAACTATTTACATGGCTTCGTTCTCCTCTATGCTTAGTTGTCTATTTTATTAAGCTGTACAACAGGAACTTAACTAGAAACATTTTCTTTAATATTTATGATATTTACTTGAAGTTAAGCTAATCTTTTGAGTCACATCACCATTTGGAACACACCAGAACAAAATCAAACTCACTGTTAGGTAATGCACCTGTTTATTTCCATATCACTATCCTTACAATACTGCAGCACACTAGTGGAGCTACCTGAAGAACAGAGGATGGCCCCTGCCCCCACCACCCCAGCCCCACCTTGCCACATGACCTCCTCCTCCAGTGCACTCTAGGTCACCTCCACAAAATCTACCCCGGCCCTACCCACACTCTTTATTGTCAGACTCTTAATTTTTTCACCCTCTTGGGTCTCTTTCATCTGTAGTCACAGTTTTCAGAATTTAAGGTTTTTAAAACATTCATTCCAGGGGGGACCATGATTTTCTAGCCTGGCTAATTCTTTCTGGGTATATCAAATGCCGAAGCCCAGTCAATAGTGTGGCTAGAATTGACAAAAGTATCACAGATGGAGAGATTTTAAAATGCCAGTTGTTTTATATTAAAACGTAACGTGGCTTTAAAAAAAAACGAATGTTCTCAATGTTCCTTCTATTAAATATACATCAGTCAATTTTCCTTATAACAAAGCAAAACAAAGGTGGGGAGGGGAACAGTAATGGAAAAGCCCTTTAGCTTCTAAAAGCCTTCTAAAAGAAATCTTAAGAAAACCTGTCTGTCAAAGTTACTGTTCCAGAACATTCCCAGAGTCCTTTAATCCCAGCAGGAACCGAAGAAGTTGGTAAAAGACAACCACCAAGAATGGCACCCAGCAACAGTTCTCCATCTGCCCCAAGAATACCCGTGTCCACACCTGGGTCCACAGCTAGAAACAGGAAATGTGTTCCATAGGTCCCTGAAAGGAACTAATCCTCCCCGAAGATTCAGTTGTTTTTCTTTTTCCTTTGAACTTACATTGCCTACCTTTCAGCCACTTTGCTTTCTACTAATTCATTCACCCGAGAAGTGAAAGGGAGGAGGTGAAAAACCATAGCTCTTTTCCCCCCTCCTTACACGATGCTAATATTGCAAATTGGCAGCATCTGCTAGAAATGTCTCTGTGAATAACTTGGGTAGATCTGTGTATTCTTGACCATACTGGGACAATTTCAGGTTTAAATTTTATGATTACCACTTTTAGGATAGTCATTTCACTTCTTTTTTCTCTTCTTTATCCTTTATCAGTAATTATCTCTGATCTAAGTAACTTCCTGCTGCAAGGCAGACAGATGCAAAAGAAAACAAGCTAACCCAACAGTTGTGTGATGATTGCCATAAACTGCGTGGGAAAACAGGAGGCCCATGATGCCCCAGGCTGAGAAAAGACCACTATCTCCAGAGTATGAGACATCAGGCCGACTTACAGGAACAAACTTCTTTTATATACTTTTATTAAATCTACTAATTCACCTAGTAAGTCATTTATAGATTCAAAAACAACATTAACTTCCAAGGTTCCTAAGTATTTCCAATATGGTCAATTTAAGGATCCAAGATTCTGAACATGCCATCACCAAAAAAAATTGCAAACCTAAAAAACAAAAAAGGGAAAAAAATTAAACAGTGTCAAAGGAAAAGATTTTCTCAGAAAGGTACTTACTTTTATAATTTTTGAAACATTTAATGTTAATGCTTTTTCTCATTTTACACTTAGAACCTTTTAAATCTACTATTAGTAAGTTTATGTAAAGCAAATATTAAACTATATGCATACACACTAATTATTTATCCAGTATTTACTCGGTTAAAGATTTTTCACATATACAATTTCAGGCTTTAAAGTGGCATTAGTTCTATCTTTACTTTTAAAAGCTATTATGGTGAAAGACATCCAGATACTTAAATCAAGTTATAGATTTCATTCTTATTCATGTCGTTATAAACTACTTTTTTTTTTTTGCCAATAACAGTGGTTAGTATTGAAATAAGAAAGATGTTCTTCAATATTCTTCTAGCCTCAAAAAGGTCCAATCTAGTTAAGACTTTTTATGAAAAAGGAAAAAACTTTGGGTAAATAGAAAAAAATCAGAATTTCCAAAAAGACAGCTGTAATTGTTTCTTATTAAGACACTATTAATACAGAAAAACAAATCATATGAAAAACTCTTCTACTTAAAGACCATGCTACTACTGGGTGTGGTGGGCCTGAGTGTACAATCCCAGTGACTCAGGAGGCTGAAACAGGAGGACTGCAAGTTGGGGGAATGCAAGTTTGAGGCCAGCTTGAGCAACTTACAGAGTCTCAAAATAAAAAATAAAAACAGGTATTAGCTCAGTAGCAGACAGCCCCCTAGGTTCAATCCCTAATACCAAAAAAAGAAAAAAGAAAGAGAAAACTACTTAGATCAGCTTCTACCCTACAGAAAACCAAGAGTTCAGAGTTCATATGTCCAGGAGAAGTAGATAATTATAGGAGTGATGATAAAACAAAGGACTTTCTTCTTTAGAAGAAGGCAAGGCTGGCCCATGAACACAAGCTGAGAGCACTCCTAGGTAACCCAACAGCACCCAGGCTTCTGTGGCTGAGCACCCAATAGTTTTTTTCTCAGTGCATGTGAACAATTCTGCCTATCATTATAGCAAGTCACATACATGAAGAAACAGGACATATTTCCTAAATTTTAAGTCATACTCAACATCTAGGATTAGGGGGGGTAAGAAAATACTGTGGAGTAATGAGGGAATGTACAGAACTATAGTGACAACCTCTAAGAAGAAAGCATGAAAATAAACATGACTTTTTAAGAAATAAAAATACTGTCTGAACAGAATTTAGAATTTGCCTTCTGTATAGCCCTTCAGACAGGGCCAAAATTTAATTTTCTCAGCATCTCATCTAGTTAAACAAATGCACAATTTAGAGTAAACAGAAGTCAATTTGTGATGCTATTTTGCTATCAATGCTGTTACATGTAATACAGGAAATGAAATAAAGAACCCCCATCTGTACTAATGGCTCAGTATAAAATCTGCATTTGAGCAAAGAACCTTATTGAAATTCTACTCCTACAATAGTTACACCTAGTGCTGGTTTTGTAAGCACTGCTACCTTAATGTATTTAACAGAACACTGGCATTCAGAATAGACTTAATAATTAAGACATGCCCCAAGTAAGTTTTACCATAACAAAACAAAACAAAAAAAAGTTTACTACCTTCAACTATAAAGGGTATCATTTTAAATCTGCATTAATTAAAACAGTTATGGATATATGTAAAATAATTAAAGCAAAGTTAACTGACATAACTAACATTCTCAATGATCACTTTATGATTTGAAAAGTAAAAACAAACACACACACATGCTTAAGACATCAATATTCTTACACAGGAAAAGAGCATTATGGCAAGAATCCATATTTTCGAATCTGAAAATTTTATTGAGACAAGATCAGCTTTTGTTTAAGAGTAAATCCTACTGGTTTTCAAAGAAAAAAACTTTTCAATCCATAAATTCCTACTGACTCAGATTATTTTCATGTGGTAAATATTTTTCTGCTATTTAAGTAGCTCAAAATCTCACTTAAAAATATGTTTAAACAACTCCAAAAGGTTTGATTAGCTTGGGGATTTATGATATTAATTTTACTATTAAAATTTTGAACCAGTTTAGCTAGGATATGTCAGTATGTTATTTAATGCCCTTTATCCCTACCTTTAAATATTGTTAAGTCTTAGAAAGGAAGGAAGTGGGACAGGGAACAGACATAGAAGAGTGAAGGCCCCTCTCTCTCTCTTTCAAGTTTTGCCATTACCATTCTGTGTGGAGTGGTTTCAGGACGAGGCGACCGCACACTTCGGATGACCTCAAAACCACACCTCATTTCAGGCTGAGGCCTCATGTCTTTCGCTTAGAGCTAAAAATAAAAATACATGTGAATGAACAAATGATCATGAAATGAAATTTCTAACATGACACTAAATTATAAAATATCGGAAGCCATTTTTTAATCCCAGAAAAATGAAAATATACATAATTCCACAGTCAAAATCCTATTTTAAATGGAAAGATGTCCCTTTTATTCTGCTGGCTGTTGGGAATAATAATGATAATTTAATTTCAAGTTGGGTCCATAAAGCTAGAGCAGTATTTTATTCACTTCCTGGGATTATGGCACATTTATTTATTTTTTATAGTCAAATATAACAATAACACTAATGAAGGTAATGAAGTTAAAACAGCAATTTCACTCCTCTCCTATAGATGCAAACCAAGTCAAGAAAGTACAACATTGAGCCATACCAAATACATGATCTGAAGAAACATGTTTTTGTGTATTCAGAATTCCAGTTCCAATAGCAATGCTCCAAAGTGTGTGATAATTAACCTGCTTCTGCAATAATCCAAAGAAAGACACTCACTCATTCACCAATAGGAAACAAGTGCTACAAGTTAAACGCAGCACAACAGATGGGGGACTCCAACCTGGCCTACAAGACTGCAGCCTTGGTGTCCGCATAACTGTGTGCCTCACGTATCAGCTACCAGGTGAGCTGTTTCCACCAGAGGTAGGAAGGCAAAAGGGCAGACATGTTACCTTTGTAAGCCTAAACAGGACAGTCTGTAGACTCTGAAAGTAAAGTCCACCGAGAACCCTGAACCTTTATGCTGTCGATAATGGACCTCTTTGGTGCCAAGTTTATGTTTTCAAATCGTATTATTAATCCTGAACGTCAACTCCTTATTTAAAGAATGCTGGTAGTTTTGATCCCAAACATAATGCCTCAGGCTATTTTGAAAGGTTAAATCAGCCAAGAACTTTCAAAAATCACTTACTACTACAGTATTCCATTCAAACGAAAATCTAATTTAAACTCAAAGATTCTTCTACCAAAGTTACACTTAAAGAATTGGCCCTAGGGGGCTGGGGATGTGGCTCAAGCGGTAGCGCGCTCGCCTGGCATGCGTGCAGCCCGGGTTCGATCCTCAGCACCACATACCAACAAAGATGTTGTGTCCGCCGAGAACAAAAAATAAATAAATATTAAAAATTCTCTCTCTCTATCCTCTCTCACTCTTTAAAAAAAAAAAAAAAGAATTGGCCCTGAGTAGAGTAAAATGAAGACAAATATCTTATAGATTTTTATATCATTCACAAATATCCATTAATTATAATTCATAAACACTGATTATTATTCATTTCTCTGCTGAGTTTATGTATACCAATGAAATTCTTTAATTTTGCCAGGATATAACACATTGTTATAAAACATCAAATTTATGCTCCTGATTCAATTTGGTCCCATCTTCAATGTAATAAACACATTTGTAAGTTAGTTTTTCTTTCAGAATTTTTTTAGGAAATCCAACTAATTTCAGTATCTAAACAAATATTACAAAGCCATATGTTTCAACTTTGAAGTCATAAATCTCAGGAACTGTGCTTTAAATTAATATACTGTAATTTATGCTAAAGTATCTAAAATGATGAAGAACTGTGAAGAATCCTATCTAGGTTCTGATCATCTCATGGTTTTAATCAAATCAGAGCTTGAGGTGTTCATTTCCTACTGATATTCTTGTGGAGATTCTACAAGTTTTACACTCCAATATACTCAAATTTTAAGCAAGGAAAATTTGAAACTACGCTGGTTTTATTTAAAGCAAACATCCAATTCCTCTTCCTTCACCAAGTGCTCGCTGAGCCCTTTCTGTCTGCAGTACATTTTTGAGAAAATGTAATGAAGTAAAAAGGGCAGGCATGTTACCTCTGTAGGCCTTAACACGACTTTTTCTACTTTAAGCTTTTTTATTTATTTATTTTTATTTATACATAACATTGGAATGCATTACAATTCTTAGTACATATATAAAGCTCAATTTTTCATATCTCTGGTTGTATACACAGTATAGTCATATCAATTTGTGTCTTCATACATGTACTTTGGATAATAATGATCATCACAGTCAACCATCATTAATTATCCCCTGCCCCCTCCCTTCCCCTCCCACCCCTCTGCCCTATCTAGAGTTTGTCTATTCCTCCCATGCTCCCTCTCCCTATCCCACTATGAATCAACTCCCTTATATCAAAGAAAACATTTGGCATTTGTTTTCTGGGGATTGCCTAACTTCACATTATCTTCTCTAACTCCATCCATTTACCTGCAAATGCCATGATTTTATTCTCTTTTATTGCTGAGTATAATTCCAATGTGCATATATGCCACATTTTTTTATGTATTCATCTACTAAATGGCATCTAGGTTGGTTCCACAGTTTTCCTATTAGCTATTGTGAATTGTGCTGCTATAAACATTGATGTGGCTGTGTCCCTGTAGTATGCTGTTTTTAAGTCCTTTGGGTACAGACCAAGGAGAGGGATAGCTGGGTCAGATGATGGGTCCCTTCCCAATTTTCCAAGGAATCTCCATACTGCTTTCCATATTGGCTGCACCAGTTTGCAGTCCCACCAGCAGTATGTAAGAGTGCCTTTTCCCCACATCTTCAACACCACTTATTGTTTGTAGGCATAATAGTTGCCATAAATGTTCATCATCATTACTTTAACATTTGCTTACTCCAAAACCCCAATATCCTCACCAACAGAGAGCCTACGGTTTAAGCTACAGTTCTTCTTGGGTCATACTGACACCATACTAGAGGCTCCAAGTGCTTCCCAGAGCTCCCATCTCCCCTCAGACCTACCAGCCTCATCCCTGCTACAGTCACAGCTAAACTATATTCCAACCACTTTGTGTTTTGCTCAAAGTGAGCCACAGTCCACAATGACAAATACTGTGGCAATTCCAGGAGACAAGTTTCAGTTCCAGAGCTTTCCCCAGCTGCACTCTGGTAGGGGCCTGTGGTGAAGCAGTGCTGTCTGGAAGACCCCCTTCAGCTCACATCTCTACCCACAGCCTTCGGTTACAGTAAGCAAAACCTCCATTGGGTTTTACAAGGAGTGGTGTGATGAAGTCTTCCACCTGACAAGATCAAGAAATTCTAATGAGTTACTTCTAAATTTGACAAATAATAGAATGGAATTTCTATAAAAACAATTCTTATTTCAACATACACTGAATACAATGTCAACCACATTCTCCAAAAAATGAACAGAGCTAGCCCCTGCCCCATGCCGCAGCTGACACAGTCCTTCCTTGGCTCCTCATCCAAGCAGAAGCCAGCAGCTTTCTTACCTTATGTGGGAGACTAACTCAACATTCACCTTGCCATCTGTATACGACATTAAGCCCAACACATTCACCAGTCAGAAAAACCTCAAATTTAAGAATTCTGTGGGAGTAAGACAGAGGGCTCAGAAACTGGCATCGAAACAAATAGCTAGCCATTTGGAAGACAACCCTACTGCTTAAGCCAAAGTATGTTTCAAACACAGCACATTTAAAGTAAAATAAATAAATAAAAATACTTGAATAAAACATGGGTAAAATGTTCAAAAATACCTTTTGAAGCACAGGAAGGAGTTTAACAATGATGTTAAACCTAGAAGTCAAAAAAGGATATAATTGTTTTTTTTTTAAAGGTAGAATACCATAACAAAAAAATACATAAAAACAAAACAAACTGAGAAAAATACTTGTAGCCAATATTAATAAAGACAAGAGTTTTTAGAATTTGCCAAAACAAGGCAAACAACCAATGAAATATGTGCAACAACTACAGATAATTCACCAAGGGGAAAAAGATGACCAGTAACTATATGAACACACTTTCAAAACCACTCAAAACTAAAAGAAACCCACTCCAAAATGAAATGCCAGCAGACTGACAGGGATCATCAAAAGTGTGGGGACACAGAACAAAAGGTAGGTATTTCAGTTCTTGGCAGACTTTTTAATCCCAGTAGCCACAGGATGATCTGAGTGGTGCTGAATTAGCCCAAAACATCAGTTAAACACAGGGATTTTTACACAAAGCAAATAAAAATGTACTCTCGTATTCTTGTACTAAATTGCCAAATCATCTTTTTTTATTACTATGTTATAAAATTTAAATGCTACTGATAAAATTCTTATCCTTTTCATGTTCTGTTTAAAATGGCTCAAAGATCAGACTGTATATTTGAAGCTCAAAGTGTCTATACATCAGAATACTTCTACCTTCCTATGTCTGGTTCTCTTGGTAATAAATCAGGATGTTTTACAGGCCTTTGATGCCTCAGTCCTGTGAAAGGAACTGCGTTCTCTAAAAGAAATTATTAGACTAACAACTAGAACAGCTTGTAAGTGGGTGGCATATTCCAACCACGATGAAAACAAAAGTACCTGTCTCCAGGCCATAGATGAGAATCTCACAGTCTTAATACAGCATTGCTCATGATAAACTTATGCTCCAGGAAGTGGACACCACAGTGTTTCTCACATTACTGACCTCACAATGGTCAGTAACTGAGACTTTTTTTTTGAAGTTCCCAACAACATGGCAACAAGCATGACCATTTTGGCCTATCATGAGAAATTAACAACATGAATGACCACTGAACATATTCATATTTTCCTAGTTCCATCAGTAACTGTCCCAACACAAAGGAGGGCAGCCGAGAGGACTTTCTAAGAGAAGCTCCCTTCCCTGCCTGCACACTGGAAAGCAACATCCTCCCATCCCAAGGCTCACCCTTGCTCCATTCTGTACCAGTCCACATCTCTCCTCCAGGGACACATCCATCAGTTATGGAAAAGGTGAATGGCCACAGTAAATCCACAATGACAAATTTACTCTTCTAAACTGAATTGATCAATTAGTAGTTTTTAAATTTTTGCCTTAGGGAAATCTTCAAGTATATACAAATAGAACAGAACTATGGATTTTCACCCTATTTAACAATTATCAATATTCTGTCATTTCTGGGTCACCTACAACTCCACTCACTCCTCACCCCACAATTCAGTAGCAATTATTTGTCTTTCCCACCTGAAGTAAAATTACAATTAAGTAATATGGGTTTGTGGTTATTGTTGCTTTTATCGTCTTAACCATCTTTAAGCAAACAGTTCAATAGGATTAAGCACATTAACATGTTATATCATCACCATATCCATCTCTGTAACTTTTTTCATATTGCAATTTGGACGCATTCCT
Organism: Ictidomys tridecemlineatus; assembly: GCF_052094955.1. Classification (NCBI taxonomy): domain Eukaryota; kingdom Metazoa; phylum Chordata; class Mammalia; order Rodentia; family Sciuridae; genus Ictidomys; species Ictidomys tridecemlineatus. Next base: position 6,315,407 of record NC_135490.1, on the reverse strand, counting down.
CTTCCCTTTAGCTTCTATTAACCTCCTTTCTACTTTCTGTCTCTGTAATAACATAGGGCCTCAAAAATGGAATCATACAGTGTATCTCTGACTGGCTGACTTCACTTAGCATGATACCTTCAAAGTTCAGCCCTGTGGTGATATTCCATTCATGCATCAATGGACACTTGGGCTGCTCCCAACTTAGGCTCTTATGCATAATGCTGTTATGAACATGGTTGTTCATCTCTCTTTAGGTCTTTGCTTTCAATTTTGGGGGGTATATATCCAGAAGTGGAATTGCCGAGTCATGTGGCCATTCTATTACTGTTTTCCACAATAATGCCAGTTTACATTCCTATCAACAGTGCACAGGGTGGTAATCTTATCTTTAAGGCAACTAGCACTTGAAAACAATTGGGGGTATAAGAAGTGTACTCAATACACATTATCTATGTGGTTAGCTTAACACTAAAAATATTAATAATGCAGGACTTTAAAAGACACACAAAGTAAAAATGTAAACGTAATGGAAAGCTATCTGAGACTCCCAACGGAAAACTAACCTAAAACAACTATGAGTATTCAAGTAGCCTTCACATACCAGCTACATAAGTAAGCAAACTCAGATTTGTTGATGTTCTTATCATGGGCATAAAAATAAACACTAGTTCCAAATAACAAAAACGGCCTAACAAAGTATCTGTAAGAACTTTAAAAAGTCAAATAACAACTTTTGGGAAAGATTTTGTTTGTTTGTTTGTTTGTAGTGCTGGGGCTTCAACCCAGGCCTACCACTGAGCCACATCCCCAGTTCAGGAAAACTCTTAAAATATCATCCACCTATATCTCCTAGAACAACACTGTTTTAAGTCAGCATTCTACAGTTCCCCCTCAAATAAACAACTACCCATGGGCATCATCTTCTAAAGTCTGACACTATGTATGTAGTGCTGGTACTGTTATGTTCCCAGGGGTTTTGAAAGCTAGGCAACAAAAATGGAACAGTATGGAACTATTATCTAACAATGGAATAAACAAAATTTATTAATTCTATGTTACAATTTAAGTATTTCAAATTCAAAGGACACAATATCCTGCACAATAACAAAACTGTTCATAAAAGCTATCAATTAACCATAAATGTTTATTTTTGAAGCCTCAATTCTGCTACACTGATGTATGTATTTACCTTGCACCAGTATCAACTACAATATTTTTGTAATAATCAGTGCCCAAGTTTTCTCCTTTATTAAATTTAAAAGAAGTATAAATATATATGTATTTTTTCTTGACAACTTGGTTTAAGTTGCCAACAACCATCTCATTGCAGACTTATGCTCTTACTGTAAAGTTAAACTTGGATGACGGTACCTTTAGGACCATCTTCTACATACAATCTGAAGCCTGTTAGTTTCCTCAACAATACCATCACCAAACTCAAAGTAGATCCAAGAAGAGACATAATCATAGCTGGTACATATGATGACTAAAAACTGTGCAGAGTTTAAGATACATCGCTATAAAATGGGCCCTTTGTATCCATGGGTTCTGTAACCATGGACTCAACTAATGGCAGAGCAAAAATCACTTAAGAAAAATTGTGCTGAACATAAACAGACTTATTTTCTTGTCATTATTTCCTAGTCAACATAACAACTATTTATATAACATTTACATTGTACTAGGTATTTGAAGTAACCTACAAATAATTCAAAGAATCACTCAGAAGATTGGGTAATTTTTATGCATATACTACACTATTTTATACAAGAGACTTGAGGATTTGGGTATCGCCTAGAACCAAACTCCCTTAGACACTGAAGGTCCTGAATACATACATACATATATATATATATATATACACACACACACACACACACATAATATATATTAATATCTGTACTTTGGCTTTTTTAAAAGGTTGAATCTTCGTGAAGAACATAACACCAACACCGCTACCCTCCAAAAAAGGACCAAAGGAAAAAAGAAAAAAACATCCTATTCTTCTTTTTGTTGATTGGCAGATACTACCTGGAAAAAAATGCACTGCAACAGTTCTTCATGTTTCAGTTGTCTCCACCACCAAGTACCAGAACTGATGCTCTCCTCTCTTTTCTGGGACTCCTCTTCCCTCATGCTGTCCATGGCTTAGCACCTTACTATCTACTCAGATGATCCTTCCTCAGGGAGGACCATCCAGACACACCCAACAAAAACAGCTCTGCTCACTGATTCCACCCCAACCAATCTGTAGCCCCTTCTTTATCCTGTGTGAGCTTTCTTGCAAGCACAATTTACTACCAAAGACTGTACTCTGACGTATTTATTTTCTATCTTCCCTCCTAGAATGATTCTAATTTTTTGACATTTACATATAAAACTGTATCACTCAAGGGGGAGAAAAAAAACTTCAATACAATTCTACATGAAGAATTCATTTTACCAATATGGAAACTGAACCCTCCATCTGCTAAACAGTAAGCCAGGACCTGGCTATAGCTAAGTTTCTACGCTTAATCTCAGAGGGACTCTCAAGATCATATAACTCAGAGCTTCAAGGCCAGCTCAGTGTGAACACAGCCATACTTCAATCAAACACAGAACGTAACTGGCTATAAGCAAGCACTCATTTCTTGAAGTACAGAGTCACAGGCAAAAGCTGAAGATAATTATTACAGAGGCTCCTCAACACAATTAGAATAAAAATCTCTGTCAAAGCTCAAGAAACTACACCGACTGTTCAACTGACCAAGCAATTGTAAAAACTAAACTCTTTGAGTGCAACAACACTTTAGGGTTGGCTGAGGTGAACATGAATGAAAAGAAAAAAGCTAAAAACACAGTGATATGTGGGTAGCACAGGAAGTCCACCAAGGGGATGCTGAACACAAGAGGAAGAGAGAAAGCAGGCCATGAATAAAAGCTCATTGAAAGGGTAGCTACTACATAATTTCCAGGGCCTAGTGCATAATGAAAATGAAGGGCACTTTTAAAAATGATTATGAACCTCAAGATGGCAACAAGAACCTGTTAAACGCAGCATGGGCCTTGTGTGAGCGCACAGCAAGAATGGAAATGCAGAATCAAGCCATCCACAAGTGCAGAGGAGACCTTCACAGAGGCTGTGGACACCCGGGCCCAGCAATGTCCAGCTATGTCCTCAGACTCGCCTGGGAGCTGGAGGAGGATATACTTTTAAATCAAGGGGAGGGAAAAGGATAACTGCATTAAGATCTTAAAAACACATTTCTGTGGTTGAGTACAAGATTAATTACGAGAACAGATGGGCACTTACTTAAGGCAGGAAATGGAATTGATAAGTTTTGTTGCAGGGTCATAATGAAGATGTTCTGGAGTCTGTCACTACCCAGGAAAGATCAATATGGCTCCCTGAGAGCAAGATGACAAGAACCCTATACATCAGATCTGAAATGCGCGACATAAAGAGAGACAGCAGAGAGATGCCAAAGACAGATTCTTCCCTATGCACTAACTGCTTAGGGTTAGTCACTGTTTAAAAAAAAAAGAAGGAAGGAAAGAAGGGAAGGAGGGAGGCTGGGTTATTATCAGGGAAACAGATGGAGTCTGGGGTTAGAAAGCAGAAAGTTTCCTAACAGAATGAATCTTGGGAGAGTTAAAGTTTAAAACTAGGAAGTTAAAAAAGAAGCCTACAAAATTCCCAGCTATGTCACCATTCCAGATGACACATCTGTCTATTTTTGAGTTCATCTCCCAACTTCTGAAATGTTGTGATATATTCAACCAAGACTGCCACGTTTTTAATCACCTACATTAAATTTATTTTCCTGAGAGCTTAAGCCAAAGAAGCTTTATTAGAAAGAAAACGTATATGGAAGTTTCCAAGCAAGTTTCACAACACTACATTGAAAGCATTCCCTGCTTCCCATGCTGTGCACATCTGGGCCACATTAGGAATGAAACTTTAACTTAAACCTTCCTTGCCTTATTTCTAACATAAAACAAGACAACATTAAGACACTACCAGTAAGAACGACTTAAATCTGATGTCTGTCTGGAGGAGGTTCCCAGCTGGTGTGACGCAGTGCTATTTTATAAGTTCTGAAACAGAAGTCACTGCTTGGTACAAAAGAGACACCAACCTCCTAAGGTTTGTGGCTTTAACTGGGTGCCATTAGACATGACTGCTATTGGCTTTCTTCAACCTTCCTCTATCTCTAAGAACCCTCCTTGGGTTTCCACCACTGCGTTCATTGGAACCTGCCTCCAGAAAACAACAGATTTTGCAAGCAAAGCAGCAAAAGAAGACAAAGCTGTATAAAGCCAACCAAAGTATGGGGCAGGGTGCACAGAATTTCTTGATAGAGCAGAACAATTAAAGAAGCATCTGAAGGATAGACAGAAAACCAGGAAAACAGTGAAACATGGACAATCAAGTCCAGCTGATGATGAATCACAGGAATGGAGAAGGAGAATCAGGTGATCCTGAAACAAAGAAACTGCAGAATCCATTTTAAGATGTTACTGATATAAAGTAACCAAATGAAAATGGAGTGATGCTGCCCTCTTGAAGGAGCCAAATAAGCACTCAAAGAGGCTGTGAAATTGCTATTAAATCTCATCATTACATGGGCACCATGGAAAGGATCCCTATTATTTGGGCCATCTAGTACAGAAAAATGTTATTTGATCTGAACAAAATGTTGAGCTTTAGCAACAGAAGCAAACAACTCAACATTTTGTTCAGATCTTCTCCTGACCTTGTTTCTATGTGGCTATGTGAAAGTGAAAACTTCTAAGTACTTACTCCAACTTGCTAGAAAGACAAGACTTCCACTATTTTCACTGATGAAATGGACCCTCTGTGTGGTTCAGTCAAAGTGAAGCTGCACACAGAATTAAGATAGAATTTCTACTTCAAACCTAAGATAAAAATAAGGTTTTGGGAGCTACAAATATACACTGTGTTCTAGATTATGCCATTGGTTGAACATCTGAGAAACAAATTTATATTCCTTTGCTAGAAGACCATGCCTATGCAGCAATGCTTTTGTTTGTTGTTTCGTTTCTGGGGATTTGGGGGGCGGGGTACTGGGGACTGAACGCAGGGGCACTTTACAACCGAGGTATGCACCCACCCCTGTAATTTTATTTACTTTGAGACAGGGTCTAAGTTTCTCAAGCCCTCACTCAATTGCTGAGACTGGCCTTGAACTTGTGAGCCTGCTGCCTAAACCTCCCAATTCATTAGGATTACAGGAGTTGCTGGGATGATAGACTTCTGTCACTGTGCCCAGCCTGGGCAGCAATGTTTAAACTACACTTGGACACCACTCCAAACAACCTAACAGAAGCAGACTCCTGAGAGCATGGGAAGAAAACCAGTGGTACTTCAGAGGTATGATGATGGTATCATTGTAGGTACACCAGTTAGAGAAGTGGAGTTTCTCATTTCCAAAAGGCCTGTGGACCCACCTGAGCTGATTCTAACATCCCAGATGATCTCTAAAACCCTACTGTCCTGGATCTCAGAGCCACTGAAATGACATGAATGGACATCCATGAATATTTTTATACATCTCACTTCAGAGTTCCTTTAAGGTTTTTTTTTTTTAATATATATATTTTTAAGTTGTTGATAGACCTTTATTTATTTATTTATATGCAATGCTGAGAATCAAACCCAGCCGCACACATGCCAGGCAAGTGCACTTACTGCTGAGCCATAGCCCCAGCCCCTCATTTAAGTTTTATAATGTATTTTCCTCCGTTATCTAGTAAATGCTCTAATTAACAATAATTGTAATATAATGGGTTATAAGGAAATGAGCAATGTGTGACTGACATAAAAACAAATTACCCAGTAAAGAATATTTAACATTTATAGATGTACAAATATTTTCAAAATTTTTGAGTGATAGTTTTTGCAAGGAGCATTTATAATTTTCTTTTACTAAAATAAGGCTTTACCATTTGGGGGAAAAAAATCTTAAACATTCTCCTTAGTGTAAAATTTAATTACTGTACTAAAAAATTTAAAATGATAAGTCTCTTTACTCTCAGGAATGGTCAATAAAACAACAAGAGTACTGTGGTTAATTTAGAAAGATTCTGAATTGTATTGTAGCCAGTGTCTTATTGGTTTGTAATAGGCTGTTTTTTTTTTTTCTGGGGAGGTCTAATTTCTTTAAGGGCAGCAAGCTTTTATATTTAAAAGTGATACCTTTCACTGTGTGATCTCAAGAGAAAGACATTCTAAATTAGGCATTGTCTTTACCTTAAAGAAGAAAACTGCCTATTTCAGTGTCTTTTTGAAGCAAGACTGACCAAACAGGTGGTAAGTATACATTTTTAAAATAAGTGTCACATACTGTAATGTGAAACTTTGCTAATAAGAAAATGGCTTCTCTTTGGATTATGGAAAGTTTCTTCTGTGTTTCTAGGGAGGTGTGTGTGTGTGTGTGTGTGTGTGTGTGTGTGTGTGTGTCTGTGTGTCTCAAAGAACAGTTTGTCCAGGCCACATATATTTCTTTCTTTCTTTTTTTTTTTTTCAGGCCATATATATTTTCAAGATAATGCTTCAAGAAAGCTTTAGAAATGACGTCCTATTTAATCGTAAAATATAAACATGACATTATTTTAGTATCTTCAAGTAAATAATCGCTAGTTGTGCCTTGTATACCTGCACTGGCTATATATGAAAAAGGTTATTAACTTAGCTAGAATGAAAGAGATTCCTTAATTACTACAAAGTTCTACCTTGCAATGCTATAGTAACCTGCATTTTAAAATATATTTGCACATTTTAGATATCACACTATATGGTGGCCTTTGGGTTTTCTGTATGTTTTTGTTGATATTAAATGAAAATCACAGGCCTGAAAAACAATTTGATGTTTTTGCTAATTCAGAGTAAATAAAAAATACTCATTTTTTTGCCGGGTACAGTGGTGCACACCTGAAATTCCAATGGCTCAGAAGGAAAGAGACAAGAGAATTGCAAGTTCAAAGCAACCCTCAACAACTTATCAAGGCCCTAAGCAACTAAAGGCCCAGTGACAACTAAAAAATAAAAAAGAAAGAAGGAAGGGAGGGAAGGAAGGGAGGGAGGGAAGGGAGGGAGGGAGGGAAGGTGGGAGGAGGCAAGCCAGCTGGCTCAACTGGTTAAGCCTAGCAAATATCCCAAAATCCAAAAAATCTCCAAAATCTGAAAACATTTCTGATACCAAACATTTTGGATAAGGGATACTCAGTCTCTGTTTACCTTCTCATTTTCATCCTGAAATTCAAAGGGTAAAGAGACATCAATTTAATAATAAACTCCTTATTGTAACGTCAATATAATAATGTACTCTCAACTTAGGAAATCAAATAGCACAAAACAATTGTAAAAAATGCCTGCTGCTATCATTATTTTATAAAATATTATCATTTCATTGTGTCCCTAAAACATCCACTATTAGTAAGACTATAATAAATGCTCCATTTTCCAAAAGGAAAAACTATAAACCAAAAAGATTATTTAAGTATCTGCAATAAGGCAGATCCGACATCTATCAATGACACCTTCTTCTTTCCATAATCAATGCATCTATCACAACTGAAAAGAACATTTATACCAAAACTATTATTTCTCCTCTCGTCCTCTCTGGAAATGATAAAGCTAGAGATGAAATATCCAGAGAAAGGAAAATGGGCTCCTTCAGGTGATGAAGTCAAGCTGCAATTCCACCCCTCAATGGAAGCCAAGGTCCTTGGAGAACAAAGAAGATTATAACTGGAATGATACGTGCATCTAGCTCCTTTCAAGTCTCAACTATGGATCACTTCATTATTGTTCTTTTAAAATGGTAAAAGCCTGACTCTTCCGGTGACAAAGGCTCTAAGTCATTTGTTCCAGAATTCCCCAATGTTGGTATCCCAACTTATTAAGTGAAAAAAAAAAATTGGGGGGGGGACCAGGAATTGAACCCAAGGATATTTGACCACTGAGCCACATCCTCATCCCCATTTTATATTTTATTTAGAAACAAGGTCTGAGTTGCTTAGCTCCTCACTTTTGCTGAAGCTGGCTTTGAACTTATGATCCTCCTGCCTCGGCCTCCTGAGCCACTGGGATCACAGGCATGTGCCACCGTGCCCTGCCAATTTTTGATTAACATCTTTTTCTTTTTTTTTTTTAAAGAGAGAGTGAGAGAGGAGACAGAGAGAGATAGAGAGAGAATTTTTAATATTTATTTTTTAGTTCTCGGCGGACACAGCATCTTTGTTGGTATGTGGTGCTGAGGATCGAACCCGGGCCGCACGCATGCCAGGCAAGCGCGCTACCACTTGAGCCACATCTCCAGCCCTTTGATTAACATCTTGAAGGACAAAGATTGCTTCCTTGGAAGACAATCTTTTCCATTTCAGAGTAGCTCTGCTAGAAGTCATAATGGTACTATGTAATTTAGGACAAATCAACAGTATCACAATGCACTAACGACTTCATGAGAAGGCCACTCATTTGTTTTCTACTTTTCAATGATAAGAAATCCCAAAGTCAGGCATCACCAATATAGTCAACATCACCACCCAGAGCCTGGCCTGATCTTTTCACTCTGTCATCAGCTCATGGTTTAGCAATCCTTACAGTTTCAAGATGGCTTCCATCATTTCAGACATGACAATGTCCAGTGAAAGATCATTTCTTCTTGAGTCTTTTTATTGAAGTCAATACTTACTCACAAAAGACCTCTAATACATGTCTGCTATAATATGAATATAGCTTATTCCCAAAAAGACTCATGCTGAGGCTTCGCCCCCACTGTAATGGTATTGAGAAGCAGTAGGACTGTTAAGAAGAAGGTGGAGCCAACATGCACATAAAGGGTGTAATGTCTTCTTCTTGAGACTGTATTAGTTCTTGCTGGAATGTCAGGTTGTGAAACAGGTCAGTCTCTTCCATCCCCTCTCTGGCATGTACTCTTCCACCTGCACTTGCCTTCCTTCTGCTTTCCCACTGTAATACAATGCAGCATGAAACCCTTAAAAGAATTCTAACAGAAGCTAGCACTATGCTCTTCCAACTCTGAGTTGGAAGTAAATAAGTAAACTCTTCCAACTCTCTCTTTCAAGTATACAGCCTCAGGTAATTTGTTGCAACCACAGAAAATGGACTAAGAAAATGTCTTCTTGAACAGAGGTACAGCTGGGTAAGGAAAATGGGTCTATCCCGATTGGTTGGCATCAATCACAATTTGCTCTCCCACCTCCCCTACCACTACCAAGATTGTACCTTTCTTGAAAGACAAAGTTATACTAGGAAGCCACATGATAAAATCAAGGTTCCATCAGGAGAAAGAATGGGGCAGACGGACAAACAAGCAAGTGATCAACATTTGTGACAGGTATATGAAATAAAAATCTCTTCTTGCAGTAATTTCTTTCTTTCAACCATCTGATAACACTTGATCTGATCTTTAGATCTAATGAGAGAAATCCCTATTCCCCTGATGTACTACAAATTCTGTACATGAAGCTACCATGTTCCTTCCTCTAAATTTTTTTTCCTTGTTAAATATTCCTCTTACTGTCAGGTACAGTTCCAGACCTACAAGTCCAACTACTCAGGCAGGAGGATAGTAGGTTCAAGGCAAGGCTCAGCAACTTAGCAATACCCTGTCTTAAACTTAAAGTTCTTATTTATTTGTTCACTGGTTTACTTATTTACTTACATAGATGGATACAATGCCTTTATATATTTATTTTTATGTGGTGCTGAGGATCGAACCCAGTGCCTCCCACATGCTAGGCAACTCTACCACTGAGTTATATCCCCAGCCCAAATTTAATATTTTTTAAAGGGCTGAAAATATAACTCAATGGTAGAGTACTCCTGGGTTAAATCCCCAGTATCACACACACATGCACACATATCATCTTTTTGTGTATGGTAGTTCTACATCTCTGTATCTGCATGTTTTACCACCCTGAGCTCACTTGGCTTACCAACAACCCCCAGAGAATGCCCAGGACCTTTTTAAATGTTTAGTATCAAGTACAACACTAATATTTCCAGTATACAACCTAACATTATGTTGCTTCTATGGTACTATCCCTCTAGAGACTCACTTGTTGGAAACTATATATTTATCCTTTTTGAAAGTATCTGTTGAGTCTGACCTTTTACAAGCTATATTTTGGCTTTATTTTTTAATGAAAAAAGTGCACAACTCTGCATTTTTAGTTATGTTGTACTTCACTACAAAACTTTGGCCTACCTTGCGAACCTATCCAGGTCTTAAAATTTTTAAATTCTTTAGTTCTAAAACCTAATGTCTCCGCCATTCTCCTGGTTTTCAGTGATAGAAATTCAAACTTAGAAAAGCTCATTCAGATTTATTTCTCAGCTTTTGCAGAGCAGGGCCCTGTCTCCTAAAAACATACATAAAAACAAAACACGTCTTGACTTGCAGGAGGCCTTCTAAGACTGCAGTCGCTTGTTCAGCTTCCAAGATCCAGAAACTGCTCTTCACAGGAGTCAGCAAAACCCATGAAGGGCAGAATCACCTGTGGGCTCAAATACTTCCAATGGACTAAAACCAGAGGAAAATAGATTCAACAAATGTTCCGTGAAAGTTCTAATGGCTGAGGAGACTCGGAGGAAAACAAAAAATACCCAAGGTCCACAAGCCAACGAGCATCTCCTCCCAGCCCCCAGACAAACCCTGTTGGAAATTGAGATATATAATTGCAGGGAACCAGAGAATGGAGTCATTTGTTCAGGGCATCCTTTCCACATAAGCATGCTAAAAAAGGAATCCATATTACAATCAAATGTTCTTTTAGTGGGCTTGGAAGTCAAGCAAGTAGTTCTCTAAAATACATTCAACAGCCAAACAGAGTGGCACATGCCTGTAATCACAGCAGCTCTGGAGGCTGAGGCAGGAAAATCCCAAGTTCAAAACCAGCCTCAGCAACTTAGTGAGGGCCTAAGCAACACAGTGAGACCCTGTCTCAAAATTAAAATATAAAAAAGGGCTAGGGATATGGCTTCGTGGTTAGTCCAACTGAGTTCAATCACCAGTACCAAAAATAAAAATAAAAATGAATAAACAAGTTAATAAAAAATAAAATATATTCAACAGCCATCAAGGTATTCTACAACAGGATTAGACCCCAATACAACAGAGTACTAAATAGGGTCTAACAGGCACTTGGGCAAACACTTTAAAAACTGCTTCAATTACATGAGGCAACTAACCAACTTCTTTGCTGACAGCCCCACTTCTTCCTGAGACCTAAGGCATTCCACCAGGCTTGGCCAAATTCAGCTGGCCTGAAAGTTTTCCTGTCAGACAGGCCTGGAGCCACATCTGTGGAGCTCAAGGCCCCACTCTACCACATTCTTTTCTAATTATGTGAACTTCAACAAGTTTTATCTTTTCTACACTTTGGTTATTAGGTTCAGTATTTTGCTGTTAACAAATTAGCACAAAATATGTTAGTGGCTTAAGATAACACAAATCTATTATCTTCAGTTCTGGAGGTCAGAAGGTATCTGTCACTTATAAGGCCCCTTGTGTCTACACTGGGCCCCCTCCAGATAATCATTATATCACAAAAACCTTAGTCATATCTATGAAATCCCTTGTGCAACACTGAGTAACATATTTATTGAAACATATTTGTTGAAAATTTTTAATTTGATCCTAAAACTTCAATGCTGTTAACTAAGGACATGGCTATTTCCATGCATAGGTCATAGTAAAATTAGGCTGTGCTTTCTATTTCAGTGTTCACATAAAATGGTATTTTATTCACGGAGGAGAAAATATAAAGTAAAATATAAAGTAAAGTGAAATTCTTGAGGCTCTACTAATTAACACAGAACAAATTCAACAAATAAGAAACTAGGTAAAAGTTAGTAAGAGTTTCTAAACGTTTCACTAAGCTCTTCCTATCAGTAAAAACAGGAAATAGGCAAACTATACTAATTCTGATCTTCCTTCTCTCTCACTGGCCAGCTGAGCTTTGCTGGGCTTCTCATGCGGTAGATGTCAAAGAGGTTTCTCTGCATATCCAAAACCAAATTCCTTACCCTTTACAACCTTGCTTCTCAGTCTTTCTTAACTCATTAGACAACAACCCCACCCCATGAAAAACCTTAGCATCATCCTTTTCCCTCACATGCTCCAAATCCATCAACCAACCATCACATCCATCAGCACACCACATCAGCACCACCGTCAAGATGCACCCAGAGTCTGAGGGCCTCTTGTGATGTCCAGCATTACAACCTGGGCCGAGCCACCATTCACCAACTCCCTGGGTACTGGTAACTAGTTTCCTTCTATCCTTGTCCTCCCAAGTTGTCTAATAGGCAGCCAGAATTTTTTTTTTAAACACTAAGATAACATTTTGCTCAATTTTCTCTCTTTTATACTGTGATAAAATCTGCAAATAATGATATTAAACAAATCTTGGGTTTCAATTCAATGAGTACAGACACCATGTAACCAAGACTCTCATCAAGATATAACACTTCCACCTTTGGAGTAGCAATGGGGTAGGGTGGTGGGTTTGTGAAGGGAAATTCTGGCTTCCTTTCCTGTACCAATTCACCTTTCTTGGACTCATCAGGATCAGGGTAAAGAACAAGAATGTGTGCGTTACACAGAGGCAGTGCAAGGGCACTGAGACAACACAGGGTCATTAGATCTGTTATGACTAAAGCTGCTAGAAACATTGCTTTTGTGGTTATCTGGTACTACTGAGTTAATACCAAGGACAAAACTGTTGCGTGACAGAAGGTAAATGTAGCTGCTTGTCCACAGCAGCATTATTCTTAGTAGCCAAGAGGAGCAAGAGGTCCAAACGTTCAATGGATGATTAGGTGAGCAAAGTGCAATATAGCCATACACTGGATTGTTGTTCAGACGTGAAAGAATGAAGCTCTCACACATGCTACCAGATAGGCGAACCTTGGAAACAAGTCAAAGAGGCCAGACACAAAAGGTCACATTTATATGAACTTTTCACAACAGATAAACCTGTAGGACAGAATACAAACTGGTGATTGCCAGAGGCTGGGAAGAAAGGTAAATGGAAACATTTGCTCAATAGATATGGAGTTTATTTACAGGGTGACGAAACATTTTGGAACTAGCAGAGGTGACAGTTTCTCAACATTTTCAATGTGCTATATGCCATGCGTTGTTCATTTTATGTTATGTGAATTTCACCTAAAAAGACTTGGGCTGGAGATGCAGCTCAGTGGTAGAATGCTCCTGCACTGAATGCCGAATTGGGGGTGGGGGGGGTAGGCTCTATTTCTGTGGAAAAATACTCATGGTGTATCACTACAGTCACTGTTTTACTGATGGCAATTTTCAAAATATCTTATCCCCGAACACTTTGTAAGCGGCTCACTGTGACTCTGCATGCTATCCTACAGTGCAGCTGCTTTCCACCTGCTCAGGGAATCACTACAAGCCCCAACCTCAAGTCAGTAACTAACACTAAGAACAGACTCATGGAACATGAACAATCTGAAGAACCACACACTGATAAAGCACTTCTTAAAAGATGACATACAGTTAGTGTCAAATGCCACACAGGTAAGATATAATACTTTGGTGCTATCTAAATTTTAATTCATTCTGAATCTATGATTTGGGGATTTAGAATTTGCACCTAATAATTTAAATAAAGATGGGAAGGAAAGGGAAATGGGGCAGAAAAGTATTTTCTAACTTATCTGTCTCTAAAGGATAATCCTTTCTGTTTTCTGCCAGTTCACAGTAAGTGTGTGAAAACAATCCAAAGTATACTTGGGAGCAGGGGGCACTTCATCTCCTTGATAAATAACAGGAGGAAGGAAAAGGGATATATGAAGTTCAGAGCTCAAGTGCCGATCTGAAGTCTGTTACAGAATGAATGGGAAACTACCACATTTCTTACATAAATGGTCTTACAATAAAGTACTAAAATTAATTGTCTATAAAGCACAAGAAAAAGTAATCTTATTATATACCCAAAACATGCACTCCTAGAAAGACAAACAGGAACCTTTTTTCAGTTCTAGAACGAAACAGCATTGAGCATTTAAGAAAAAGTAAAACTGCTAGCTGCTGGCTTCACTTATTTGTATATGTTTGTTTGACTGATCTCACTTTACATTTTAATTTTTTTAATACTTTCAAAGTGACATACTTTTCAGCAAATAATTGAAATTCAGTTTCTAACTTAGCAATCAAAATATAAGTTTGAGATTTGAAGTTCCCAAAGCATAAGCATTTTTCACAGGATGCACACTAGAGCAATGAAATGGGGTTGTGGGTTTTAAAGTGAAATGCAGAGGCTGGGATTGTGATTCAGGGGTACAGCACTTGCCTAGCATAGGCAGGGCGGCCTGAGTTCAAGCCTCAGCACCACATAAAAATAAAGGTATTGTGTTGTGTCCATCTACACCTAAAAAAAATAAATATTTTTTTAAAAATAAAATAAAAATAAAGTGAAATGTAGGTTTTCTTTCTTCTCTTCTCCTAGCACCCATTCACTCTCCTTGGATCCATGAGGACCAGAGACAAGAGCCAGTATATATGTGATACAGAGAGATCATGCAAAGGCACTGAAATGACAAAGGAAGATACATTCAAAGTCTGACCCCAAGTGCTATGATCTCCTTGGGCTTCCTTGGGTTAAGGAGTTAAGGTTTACCCACTGAGGCTAATAAGATTTGGCTTCTTCTACCATACATAAAGAAGAAAAAAATCTCTTACTGGCTACTTTGGAGCTGGTTGTCATTTTCCACCACTGACTACATCAAAGGCCATCCCAGAGCTGCTCCAGCCAAACTCTGCACTAGGCACTTTGCCTTAAAGTTGCTCACCGGGATCCCTATGTAAAACACAAAATCTACCTCCTTCAGACTAAGGTGCTGATCTTGAGCCTTCCATCACTAACCAAGGGATGCCCAGACCAAGTGAGAAGCAACCCCAAAGTCAGAGGGGGAGAGACCTCTCCACACAGATGTGTAAGAATGTCCTGAAACCACCGCCACGTCAGAACCTCAGTCCTTCCACATATTCCACTTGACTGCAGCAATGTTAATACTGTGCTCAAGAGATTCACTGTGACAAGAGATTCTACAGTCCAACTACCTGAACTCTTGAGCGGAAGACCAGAAACTGATATCATGACATCACACACAAGAGGTAAAAGTACATCTAATACAAAAGGTAGTTACATACTTGAGTGCTCTGTTTTAGACACTCTGTCTCAAGGGGACTTTTTGTCTTCCTGTGGTAATCTTTGCTCAGAGCAATAATCTCAAAAAAAAATTCCAAAAACTTGACATTGTATTGAATTTAGTATTTATATGCTCAGATTTGACCCAATGAGTCTGTTCTTCATTGGTCTGTCACACAGACAATTCAACTGTCCCCTGTTTCTTTTAGGTTATAATGTGGACTATGCCTCTTTAAATTTCTATGTGGGAGTGGGGATTAGAGTGGGAATGAATTTTGGAATTGAGACCTACCATAAACAGTGATAATTAAAACAGAAGATATGATAGAAATCATTTTCTTGAATCTGTCTTTTAAATTTATTATGTTGAATGGGGAAATCCCTTAGAAGCATAGTTAAATTTCATGATGTAGTCAATTTTTAAACATTATTTTGGGGGCTGGGGTGTGGCTCAGTGGTAGGGCACTTGCCTGGCATGCATGAGCCCCAGGATCAATATCTAAGCATTGCAAAAAAAATTTTTTTAATGATTTAATAACATAAAACTTCCAAGATAAACAGAGGTACACAGTAAAAGGTTTTCCTTTCATCCTTGTTGACTGACTATCTACCATGTCTCTCTCCCTGAAGGAGCCAATATAGTTTTCCTATTCTCTTTTATAACTGATAGCCCCTAGATACTCCATGGAGTATATTCCAGGGCCCTAGTAATGCCTAAAATCACAGACAGTACTGAGCCCTACATCCTACATATACTGTGTATATATGTGTGTGTATACACACACACACACACACACACACACACCCATGATAAAGTATAATTTATAAGTTACGTACAACAAAATAATAAAAAATATAATTTAACATGTTATAAAAGATTTCATCATGCTGCCCAGAATGGCACACACAATTTAAAACTTACAAATTGTTTATTTCTATATTTTTCCATTTAGTGATTCTGGACCACTGCTGGCTGTAGGTTAAATGAAATTTCATAAATCCAAACCAGGGCTAAGGGGGTAGGGAATCTGCCATATATACTTTCCCTGCTACTGACCCAAAGAGCCACTTTTCTCTGCATTCTATGCTTTAAAACAATGGATCTCAAACTTCAGCACTGTTGCATCCAGGCCTTGGAGATTCTCATCCTACAGGAAGAGCCATGCCAGAGAATCTGCATTTATAACACATTCTTTCTTGGGCCATGAGAATGTTGCTGATGCCAGTACCATCCTTGAAAAACACTGATTTGGTAAAATCAAGTAACTGATGATAGACATGGATGCTCCTAAGTCAAACTGAATGCCCTTCAGTCACCAGGGAGTAGCTTGCAGTCTGCATTAGTTCCCTCAATCAAAACTACTATGGTCTTACTGGAACTACTAGCACACCTGGTAACCACCAAATCTGCAATCTTTATTCTCTTCACACTAGTTTTGTCCCTTCCTATACCCTTTTTCCTTGAAAAGACTTTCATTAGTAACACTTCACCTTTAATATTTCTTGAGATGTGCAAAAGGAAAAAACAATCTTCCAATTAAAATGCCTGAAATAAATGCCCCAAGGGCAGAAGGTATTCCCTGAATCAGACTTAAAAAGATGTGGGTTAAAAATAGTTGGAAGTAAATTTACAAATTTTTAGATCAAAACCTCTTTAAGAAAAATAAGGAAAAGAAATTCATGTGACATCTAATGTCATGGTGAGGATTAATACTGGGCTGCAAGTTATGCTGCAAAGCAAACATATTAATATAATTGGCTTTAAATACAAATGCACAAGGGAGAGGGTGCAAATGGGTACCAGGAATTGCAATTTAAATGCACATTTATTAAAAGCTTAATTGCTTTTAGGCATCAGAACCAAAGTACTGTCATTGCTATGTATTACCAGATACAATCACATTGCAACGAATTAATAAAAATATTGTGCCACTTCCCACAGGGTACCTCCTTTGTGAGAGGCAGGTTTTTGGCACACTGGGGCAATAAATCATTATTCCTTATGCTAGAGCGAACTGGTAGGATCCTTGGCCCAAAGTATGTGAACAGTACCTGCTGTTGTGAGGACCCCATCCAATCCCTCCCCCTGAATGTGTGGGACTTCTCAAGGTAGGCCCTGAGCTGAGAGGATGCTGCTTCTCTCAGCACACCTCTCCAGGGAGATTCAGAAAGGAATGCATGCTAACACAGCACAGGCTAAGACTCAGGCAACAGACTGAGTAACTAAGAATAGACCAACTTTCACTGGGAAAAGCATGCTGGCAGGGCCAACTCCTCTTTTGGAAAGAGGGTAGAGCTGGAACACACTGACTAAAACCCTTCCTGTACCCCAACAGCCTGATCTAAAAAAGACCAATGTTATTCCCAAAGACATTTTTACAAACACCCTGAACCCAAAACATAAATTAACATTCTATACCCTCCTTTCTATCACAGGCCTAATCCAGTCATGTGACCTTCCACTTTAAAACCCAGCAATGACATCCCCTTCCTTGTGGCACAAAGTTCAACCCCATGACTTTGCTATGAGGCCATCGAGAATCTGGTCTTTTCCCCTTCTGAGGCTTCTCCTTCCTCTGAAGCACCCGGCAGGCCCCAGGCCCTGTGCCTCAGCTCTGGCTGCCCCTGTTCTCCATCACCATGCCCTGGCTTCGGGCCTTCCAGAGAACTCTAAGCAACAATCAAAGGAGCAAAGCCTTCCTCTTGGCCCTGCCTTCCCAGTCCACCGCCAGGGCTCACTTCTCTGTCCCAGCACCTTTCTTTCTCACAGCTCTCTCAGCACTGGTGAACCTGTGTGGCACTGCTGGTCTGTGTGGCTCACTCCCTTTTGTACACACTATCCAATACCTAAAGGGCCTGCGTAACACAGTTGTTGTTTGACGTATCTTTGACCAACACTAGCAGGAATGAAAATACCTCTGACTAATAAACCTCAGGTTGTAGAGAAATGTGTAGCCTCATACACTGCTGGGCAATCTGGCAGTCACTATTACAAGTGAAAACAACTCTATGCCCTCTGACTGACATGGGTTTCTGCACCCGAGGCACAGGGAGTGTGGTATGAATGCATGGAATAAAATGCTGGCTTCATTTGCTGTATTTCTAGGAAACTGAAACATAGAAAACCTGCTCCTGGAATATTTTTATACTTTTTTTTTAAAAAAGGAAGATTGAAAACAAAAATCCCAATAAAACAAAATGGAGGATTGCATGGTTCTTTTTACTATGAGAATGTAAATTTGTGCCACATTTTACAAAGGCTATTTGAAGTCATATCCTACCCCACCAGCACACACTCTCTCTCAAAGACCAATAGTAAATTAGCTAATTAAACTTGTCCAACCACAATAAAAGGCTACGCAACCATGAAAACATCATATAGAAAGAGATTTACTAATAGAAAAAGGTCCCTTGAAAATGCTGGCCACAAACTTTTATTTTTGTTCGTTTAAAAAAATAAAAACTAGCCAGGCATGGTGGTACATGCCTGTGGTCCCAGCAGCTTGGGAGGCTGAGGGCAGAGAATCATGAGTTCAAAGCCAGCCTCAGCAACAGCGTGGCACTAAGCAACTCAGTGAGACCCTGTCTCTAAATAAAATACAAAATAGGGCTGGGGATGTGGCTCCCTGATCGAGTGACCCCGAGTTCAATCCTTGGTACCAGCAAATAGATAGATAGATAGATGGATGGATGCTACATGTCAATATATGCACAGAAAAATTTTGCACTAGACTTTTTAACAACAAAAAGTAACTATTTAATTAGATGAACATAAAAAAGTACATTTTAAAACCCAAAATAGAAAAACTATATAGAAATATGACTGATACAATTTTCAAGACTAGATATGTATATTACTTATATAATTCAAAATTATAGTATTTTAACAATTCTGAGGCATATATTCTTTTATCTATGGAATTGGGATATTTATAAAGTGCCACAATAGATGGCACCTTATAAATTTTCTTCTTTCTTATCACAAAAAACCCAGAGCACCCTGATCTTCCACTATAAAACATATCTGAGAGCCACTGAAAGGGTCATTTTGTTAAAAGGAATATGATCACTAAAATATTTATGTATGAGTTGTGCTGGGGTTGTAGCTCAGTGGTACAACACTTGCTTAGCACATGTGAGACACTGGGTTCGATCCTCTACACCATTAAAAAAAATAAGTGAATGTACTGTGTACATGAACAACTAAAAAATATGTATTAAAAAAAAGATTTGTGTATGGGGCTTAAATGCTGATTTCCTGCATTATTTCTTAGCCTATGACTGAATGCTTAAGCCCCCTCCCCAAAATTCATACATTTAAATCCTAATGTGATGCCACCAGAAAAAGGGGTCTTTGGGAGGTAATGTGGTCATGAAGGTAGAGTCTCTTGGAAATTGAGTGCCCTGGGTAGAGATGAGGAAGTGATCTCACTCTCCACCACAAGAAGACAGCAAGAGGGGGTCCCTCTGCCAACCAAGAATGGGCCCTTCACTAAGAACCAAGGTAGCCATCACCTTAATCTTAAGACTTCTCAGACTTCAGAACTAAAAACAATAAACTCCTGCTGCTTAAGCCACCCAGCCTATGGTGTGTTTGTTATAGCAGTCCAAAGCAGCAAAGACAACTCACAGGGGACACCTCTGCACAGTGTGGTCAGGGCTCTCATCATTTTCTTTCTTTTTACATGTTTGCAATAGTCTAAATTTACAACAACCATATAGATTCTTTTAAAAGAAAAAAATTAACACTTAAATAGAACAGCACAAAATGTTCTCACAGAAGAGGAAAAACATGGTAGAGAACATTAAAATCAGACATAAATGTGAGTGAAGTTTAAGAATAAAAAAGACTATTTCTTTCTCTTTTTTTTAAATATTTTTTAGTTGTAGTTGTAGTTGACACAATACTTTTATTTATTTATTTGTTTATTTATTTTATGTGGTACTGAGGACCCAGGGTGCTGCATGTGCAAGTCAAGCGCTCAACCGCTGAGCCACAACCCCAGACCCCCCACCCCCCAAAAACGACTATTTCTTTTCTTGACAGTCCCAGCTTTCTTCTCTGGTATTTCTGAAACCATGGTACATACACAAGGAGTATGAGAAGCATGAGAAAGGAAAAAAAAATTTTAAAGTATAAAGGATCCAAGGAAAGCAGAAATCTTTCTTCATCTGCATATTCTGGCCAGAAGAGTTATTAGGAGGAATTCATCTCTCAAACATAGATGGTATTCCTCCTCAGTCTTAAGGCTCTAAGAACAGAGTCTTATCGGAAACTACGCTTCTGCTAGATCACCACTTGAGAGGGTCGGGTATACTGCTACAATATCTCTACCACCCTCATTTTACTGGAAAAATAAGGAACAGGAAAAAATTCTCTCTAATACCTGCTCTTTTAGAATAAATGAACTAGGGAGACACTGAATGGAAATACCCCACCCCATAATGTGAACAAAGTATGTGTGAAACACCAGTAGCAGAGATTTTGCTTAAGGATCTGTTAAACGAAGAAATAAGCAAGCAAGTTAGCTCTGAATCCCCCTTGTCTCTTTTCTCTTTTCCATCTTCCCTTAAACTTCAGTCATTCTGAACTGCACCAGAATTCCAGAATCTTTAACTAAGGCAAATAAGAAATAACTGGGAAGAGAGTGATATATTAACAAACTTATTAAAAAGTAAGACTTGAGTCCAAAATCCTATTTTTCTTGTTACAACTCTCCCTTGACCCACAGTAAACCCAGTAAGCCTATCTTCTGTTATGCCCTGCCTGAAGCAGTCAGCAACCCCTGCCTCCTTTTAAAATGGAAGAAAAGCATTATAGTTTGGATCTGTAATGTTCCCCAAGGTCTCATGTGTTCAGAGGTGGGCTTTTTCCAAAGTGATTCACTCAGGAGGGCTCTGACCTCATCAGTGAATTAATCCATGCATGGCTGAATGCACTACTGGGTGGGACCTAGACAATGGAAGTTGGGGGCGGGGGCGCTAGAAGGGGTATTTCTTATCCTTTGGTGCAATAATTATGTGTAACAGTGGGATTTGTTGTCACATATTCATACATGCATAAGACACAACAATATAATTTGGTCAAAATCATTCCCCAGTTATTTCACGTTTCCCCTCCTCTCCTCCTCTCACTGATCCCTTTCCCTCCTACTCTACTGATCTCCCTTCAATTTTCATGAGATGCCCACCACCACCACCACCACCACTGTTTTTCCTCTTTTTTGTAACTTCCACATATAAGAGAAAACATATAACCCTTTGCTTTCTGAGACTGGATTATTTCACTTAAAATTCTCAAGTTCCATCCATTTTCCTGCAAGTGACATAATTTCATTCTTCTTTATAGCTGAATGGATCTCTCTCTCTCTCTCTCTCTCTCTCTCTCTCTCTCTCTCTCTCTCTCACACACACACACACACACACACACATATAAATACCACCTTTATCCTTCTATCCACTGACAGATACCTAGGCTGCTTCCATAATTTAGCTGGGTGAATTAATTATGCTGCTACAAACACAGGTATGCATGTATTGTTAGAATATGTTGACTTTAATTCTTTAGGATAAATACTAAGCAGTGGTATGACTATATGGTGGTTTCATTCCTAGTTTTTTTTTTTAATATTTTATAGTTGCAGATGGACACAACACTTTTATTTTTATGTGGCGCTGAGAATCAAACCCAGGGCCTTACATGTGCTAAGCAAGCACTCTACCACTGCGTCACAATCCCAGGACCATCATTCCTTCCTAGTCTTCTGAGGAACCTTTCCTACTGATTTCCATGTGGCTATACTATTTTACAATCTTACCAACAGTTTTAAAGTGCTCCTTTTTTCTTCATATTCTCTTCAGCATTTACTGTTGTTTGTATTCTTGAAGGCTGCCATTCTAACCTAAGTGATATAAAAATTCAGTGTAGTCTTGATTAGCATTTCCCTAATTGCTAAAAATGTTGAACACTTTTTCGTGTATTTGTTAGATATTTGTATTTCTTCATTGGAGAAGTTTCCTTTTAATTCATTTGTCCGTTTATTGAGTTATTAGGTTTTTGGTGGTGTTTGTTTTGAGTTCTTTATATATTCTGGATATTAATCCTGTCAGAAAAGCAGCTAGCAAAGACTTTCTTCACATTCTTAGTTGCTTTCTTTAATGTACAGAAGCTTTTAAATTTGATGTCATCCCATTTATTAACTCTTTCCTGAGTTTTAGAAGTCCCATTAAGGAAGAGGCAGCCAATTTAAAAAAAAAAAAAAAAAACACCAATTAACATGAAAAAATATTCAACATCTTTAGCAGTTAGAGAAATGCAAATCAAAACTACTCTAAGATTTCATCTCACCCCAGTCAGAATGGCAGCTATCAAGAATACAAACAACAATAAATGGTAGTAAGGATGTGGGGAAAAAGGCACACTCATAACACTGCTGATAGGACTGCAAACTGCAAAAAATGGAACCAATTTTTCCATATTGGTTCACTGGTTCCAAATGAACCAGTATGGAAAGCAGTATGGAGAATCCTTGGAAAACTGGGAATGGAACTACCATTTGATCCAGCTATCCCACTCCTCAGGCTATACCCAAAGGACTATAAACAGTCACATGTTTATAGCAGCACAATTCACAAACGATTAACTGTAGAACCAACCCAGAGGCCTTTCAGTAGATGAATGGATAAAAATAATGTGGTGTATATATACACAATGGAATATTATTAATCATTGAAAGAAAATAAAATCACCGAATTTGCAGGTAAATGGATGAAGCTGGAGAATATAATGCTAAGTGAAATTAGCCAATCTATGTCCAATGTCCCTAAAAACCAAATGCCAAATGATTTCTCTGATTTAAGGATGCTGATCCATAATATTTTGTGTGGGATGGGGGATGGGAGGAATAAATGAACTCTAGATGGGGCAAAGGGGAAAAGGGGAGGGAGGAAAAGGAAGGGGACGTAGGGGGGTTCAATGATGGTGGAATGCGATGATCATCATTACCCTAAGTACATGTAAGCCACTCCTGTGACTCTACTCTGTATACAACCAGAGATGAAAAATTGTGTTCTGTATGTGTAATACGAATTGTAATGCATTCTGTTGTCATATATAACAAATCAAAATTTTTTTAAAAATCAGAATACTCTTAGAATCCAGGAGGTCGTCAAGCTGATGCAAATGAGGAGACGATGACTGACACTGCAGGAAGGATGACTAGATTCCCAGTTTCCTGAATTTTCACAAAATGGCTAATTTCACTTATATAAAATATAACAACCAATGTTCCAAAGTCAAAGGCCTTTCTTTATGCTGTCAGATCTGGAACATTTCATTAACGGGTAATGAAAATTGACCTCAAGATGAGATTTTTCAATAACATACTAATATCATACTCAGCTAGTTGCTACATTCTGAACAATTTTCAGTTACTTGTTAGTGATTTTTAAAAAGTACTTAATTAGTAATTAGTTCTCTAACACACTCTTTGGTAATTTCACAATAGAACTATTAACCTTTAATATTAAATGCAAATTGTGAAGCTCTAAACAGGCAATTTTACTCTCCTGGCCTCCATGTCAGGGATATTATTTTATAAAAGTAGACTCTATCTCATGAAATGGGACAAAATCTTTCTGTACAGAAAATTATAATTTACTCAAAGTGAGATATAACAACCAGATAACAAAATCAAAACACTCGAAGTCATCATTCTTTTTTTTTTTTTTAATTTTTAGTTGTAGATGGACACAATATCTTTATTTATGTGGCGCTGAGGATCAAACCCAGTGCCCCATGCATGCGAGGCTAGCACTCTACTACTGAGCCACAACCTCAGCCCTGCAGTCATCATTTCTGATATAAATTGATAACAAAAATTCTCAGGACTACAAAATACAAAAAAGGTAGAAAGAAACTACCAATAGCCACTGCAGTGCTGCTAGTGACCCTGCAGAAGGAGGCAGGACCAGATGTCTGATGGCTTCTGAACAGCCTCAGGTACTCACTGGAAAGCACAGTGGACCATTTTCTGCATAGCAGCTGCCACTGGGAAGGAGTCTACCCACTTCTCAGATCTTGGAAATGCAGGCCAGAGGGTGTGGACCACAGACTTTAGAAACTAACTTCTAGGGCTCCCTCTCCAGACTAGGGCCCCACAGTGAGGAGAAAAGAGCTGTAAGGGGAATCAAACTGGAGTAAAACAGTTAACAATAAAGACAAAACAGAAAAGGCAAAGAGAAATGGGAGAGGGGAAACAGGAAATCTCAGATGGCAAGCTGCCTAAGTAAAACCACCAAAGAAGAGAGAGAGCTCTAGAAGAGTCAAACAAAAACTATACAACCTAGCCTCCTCCTGAGAGTTGATGAAAACTAACTTCACATAAAAATGAGCAACAGAAAAGTAGTGAGATCAGGAGCCAAGCGACAGCTCAGTGGTGGAGTGCCTGCCTAGCACACACGTGGCCCTGGGTTTGAATGCCAGCAGAGAAAAGTGCTGAGATCATACCTCATTCAAAGTTGTTAGATGAATGGCAAATATTCCCAAAGTAAATGCTTACCAAAAATACATAATTTCAAAGTAAGTCAAAACACCTTGGCATGATAAAAGGCATGAAAGAGGTCAGATTTTTTTAATTCAAGAAAAACTTACAAGGAAAAAAATTATTTCAGAAATTAAGATTATATAGAAAATCAGGATATAAATAAAAAGGACACATAACAAAAAGAAACTATAGTATTCTAGACAGTCTGTAATTTTCTTTCTTATTGATCTTGAAACTTCCAGCTTCCAGAACTGTGAGAAAGTAAGTCTGTTTTTAAAACTCAGTCAGTGGCATTTTTTTTTTAACCATGACATACTAATACCTTGGCTTAGTGAATTAGGTAATCATATAAAGTGCCCTTGTAGCCAGCAGCCAGACCACACCAGGCAATCAGAAACTCGTCCAGTGTTCCATCCCTATCACTGACCTTTTCCTCCCTCCAAAAATAATCATTATTCTGATTTTTCTAGTAGTTACTTCTTTCCATTTCTTTATAGTTTCATTACTCCTGTATAGGGAAATTCTAAACGCTATAATTTAGTTTTACCCAAAATTTTTTTGACTTCTTTTTTTAAAGGCTCTTGCTCTGGAGGTGTTTTCTCAGTCTGTACAGTTGCTATAATTCAGCACCTTCCTCTGTCCTCTTGGATTTTTTGCAGATGGGTAGATGAATCCAAATATTTGATCAGATTTCTATTTTATCCCTTCTACAAAGTTATATATTGTAGTGTTTCTTTTTTAACCAAAAAGACATATTAAGGTCCAGTTTTCAACTTCTTAAAATGTTAGATATTGATGCTCAAAGCCTAGACTGATGATTCATTACAGGTTGCAAGATCATGATATTTTAAGTCTGTCATTTTGTTCTCATTTGTTAAATAGGATAATTGTATATGAAAAGGTGGCTGTTCAGTATACTTAGGAAAGTCAGGATAAATGTTTGATTCTTTATTTATACAGTTTTCAAGATAATTAATTCCCTGAACTGAGAAACTGAAGAGCTGAGAAAACACAAACTCTGTGTTTTCTGGACTCTTGATCTTGATGCTGGTTACCAGGGAATGATTACTTTGTCCCTGAACTGAGAAACTGAAGAGCTGAGAAAACACAAACTCTGTGGTTCTGGACTCTTGATCTTGATGCTGGTTACCAGGGAATGATTACTTTGTCCAAACACACCAGGCTAGGGCTGGGGTGTGTCTTAAACAGCACTTGCCTAGCATGAATGAGGCCCTGGGTTTAATCCCCAGAGTCACAAAAATAAAAATAAAAAATAAATTTAAAAATTTACCAGGTTAAAGAGACGTATTTACATATATATGTTCTACTTTACTACATCTATGTTCTACTCAATACAAAATTTTTCTTTTAAACATTTTAATGAAAAGAAGCTGGCCTAAGAACAATCAGACAGGAAAAACAGAACAGAGTAAGAGTTCAGAAACAAGTACAAATAAAGTGAAGTACTTAAGTGTATATCTTATATGTATGGTATTTTAGATAGCTTTTTCCATCACTGTGAGTAGAAGACCTCATTAGAAGAATTTTGGAGGAGGAAAATTTATATGGGAACTCACAATTTTAGAAGTCTCAGTACATAGCCAATTCCACCGCTCTCGACCTGGGGGTAAGGCAGAACATCATGGTGGGAGGGTGTGCATAAGAAAAGCACCTCAAGATATGACAATCAGGAGGCAGAGAGAGACTCCACTTACCAGGAACAAAATACATACCCCAAAGGTACACCCACAATAGCCCATTCTTCCTACACTCACACCTTACCTGCCTACAGTTACCACCCAGTTAATCCCTACCAGGGGATTAATGCACTGATTAGGTTAATACTTTCATAATCCAATCGCTTCACCTCTGCCTTGTCTCACACATGAGCACCTAGGGGACACCTATATCTAAACCATAGCACAGGCATTCGAATCATGGTAATAAACAGTGCTAAGCTATTTCTGTAGCCCTGTAAGTGAATTTCTGCATTTTACTTCTTAAAAAACGAAAACAAAGTCCAGATATGGGCCAAAGAAATTAATACAGAAAATGAAGCAAAGTATCAGAAGAAAGAACACGGGTGAAATTTCTTTTGTCAACCTGTGAAGGAAACCTTTGAAACATGACACCAAACCCAGAAAATAATAAAAGTAAACAACAATAACTTAAATTTCATTTAAGGGCTAAAGACACATCAACCACTACTCAGCCACTCAAAAGGTCATAAGACAAAGTTAGGGAGAAAAAAAAAAAACATACCATATGAACTAAAAGTTTTCTTCTGTGATATGGAATATGGGCAAAAGACATGAATAAAACATATACAAAAAAATCAAAATAAGTGGCCATAAAAAGAAAAGACATTCAAATTCAATTAAGTACTACAAATTAATATACACATTTTAGATATCAGATTAAAAGACCATGTTTCCTTGAAGGAAACAGATTTGCACCTATTTTAGATTATTTCTTATCTCATGTATTCTGAGTCCAGAACTATTTATTCTACTAAATACTAGTACAAGTATTTGAGGAAACAAAGACATGCAAGATGTTGAGTCACAAATCAAATTTCAAAGTAATACATATATTGCAGAATCCCATTACTATAAAGGTACCTACAAAAAATATAAGGGAATAATCAATAAACTTTTAGTAGTGGTTACTTCTGTGCAGGTAAAATTATGGGGAATTTTTGCTTCATGTTAAGAATGCATCTACATTTGAAATCATACTGCATCACAATTTCTGTAAGGTGAAAAAAAAAATAACGAGACGACAACCAGAAGAATGAGAAGTTAAACTCCATTTATGTGTGATGTCTCAAAATGTATTCTACTGTCATGTATAACTAATTAGAACAAATTTTTAAAATTAATGAGATGAAAATATTTTAAGAATGTCCATATTTTTTAATTTTTTTTAAAATGTGTATAAACCATCTGTAGAAAACAAGGAGAAAGTAAATGTGATTACACAAGAGCCCACTCCACCTGGGGTTTTGACTTACAGTGACTCTGAAAAAAAGGAGCCAGGCAGAATGATCTCTTAAAATTCCTTCCAACCTTGAAATCTTCGTTTTGTTCCCTTCCCTTTTCTTTCTTCCTCCTTCAATCATAATATATATATATTTCAACTTTACACTGTACTCAATGGACAAAGTATCATGTTAGCTTTCCTTAACTTATAACACAATGTTAGAATTCCTCCTGGAACTCAAGCTCGACTGCTTTCTATATGACTCTTCTGTGAGCATCCCATAAAATATGCCCCTGCCACCAACCTCTTCAGGATATTCTTCCAGTTGCTCTTTTTTCCCTCTAATGATATAAACACTCATTGGATATTTGGAAATTAATAATTTTGTTCCACAGTACTCAAAAGCTAAAATCTCTACTGGTAAAAGTAAGCAACCTTGTAACTGCCTAATTTTTCTCGCTCCCCTCCTATTTTTCTTTTCAGGGCTGGGGATGGAAGCCTTACACATACTAGGCAAGAACTCCACCACTAAGTTACACCCAAGCCCATTCTTTCCCAACTTTAAATGTTTACTAAACTTTAACCCAAGTTGATGAATACTAATAAAAATATAATCACAAGACTGCCACATTTTCACAGGCAGATGTATATTTTTTAAAAAAAAGTCATTACATTTCAAAATATTTACACATTTATTTTGGAAAAGTAGCTAAAAGACTGCAAATAATTGTATAAGAGCAATGAACTTGAATATAACTTACTATAGTTTTTTTTTTTAGATGTTGATGGACCTTTATTTTATTCATTTATTTATATGTGGTGCTGAGGATCACACCCAGTGCCTCACACATGCTAGGCAAGCGCTCCACCACTGAGCCATAACCCCAGACAACTATAGTTTTTACTATTTCATCCGTTGAGAATGGGAGATTTTAACCTTGGTGCATGCTCAGTGAGAATCTAATATAATTCTACCCAGGTAAATACAATGTGACATTTCCCTAAAAAGCTCATGCAAACTAGAAAGCACTGTTAGAATCAACAAGAGAGCAGTGTGAAAGTGAAGTCAGGTAAGACAACCTAGGTTTTCCTGTCACAAAATTAAGCCCTAAGATCCATTTGCTGTGATTCTCCATCATGTACAACCAGAAGAATGAGAAATTATATACTCCATTATATATAATCTACAAAAGTACATTTTACTGTCATGTATAACTAATTAAAACCTCAAAAAATTTAAAAGATCCTTTTGATAATCTCTCAGCCAATAAGTATTTATTTCTGTTTTTCTCAAGCTTTCTCAACACATCCATTCACATTTTTTCACTTTAAAAACGCCAAGTCAGTCTTTAAAAGTTCCTAGTGTTTCCTATCAGACAAGGAAATTATGATCGATAAGTCTGAATTAATATTGCAATCTGGGCTATAAAGAAGCAAACAGGATCCTTTTATGAGAAGGAATGAATATGCTCTGTTCAAAAGGAGACACTAAACTGAAGGTTGGATGTGACTTGAATCAAGATCATTGGAAAAAGGGGAGAAAATGGTAATCAAACTTATTAACAAATTACTATAAAAACAAAGAAGTCACTTTTCTCAATTTACATTGGCATATATAATGTTTTGCTTAAGTATACTGAATTCATATAAGACCTTTGTTTGTTTGTTTGTTTGTTTGTTTGGTACTGAGGATTAAACTCAAGGGTACTCTACCACTGAGCTAAAGCCCCAGTCCTTTTTATTTTTTTTATTTTGAGACAGGGTCTCGCTAAGTTGCCCAGCTAGCCTTGAACTTGCAATCCTCCTGCCTCCCAAACTGCTGGTATTACAGGCATGCACCACCATACCTAGCTAGAATTCACATAAGATCTTCAGAAATGTTTTCTGGCCATTAGGATAATCTACATCATTCAAAGTTGAACACATTTTTAAAGCTAATATTATGTTTAGTGGGTTTTTGTTTAAGACTTGAATCTAGATCACATTATAAATCCTGGGAAGGACAGAGGCGAGAGAGCAAGGGAGAAGCAAATGCACCCCACACTTGAGGCTGTAGTTCAGTGGTAGAGCGCTTGCTTCACATGCGTGAGGCCCTGGAGTCAATCCTCAGCACCACATAAAAATAAATAAATAGTGACACCCCCCCCAAAAAAAAAAAGAGTTTTCTTAAAAAAAGAATACTGTGTCATTGGGGCTGGGGTTAGGGCTCAGTGGCAGAGTGCTTGCCTAACATGTAATGCACTGAGTTTGATCCTCAGCACCACATAAAAATAAGAAAGAAGGTATTGTGTCCATCTACACCTAAAAAAAAGAATACTGTGTCCCTACCAGGATGAAATTTCCTGCAACTAAAGAAATTCTACTAGATTTTTTTCGTAATATATATTCTGAACAAAGATACTCATTCCCCTTTTACCTTCAATAACATCTAACTGCTTTATCTCACTAATCTGTTTGCTTTTGTTTAGCAAAAGAACAGAATTAAGTTAGTAACACAAAGCCAAAAATGACAATTTGCCCTTCAACTAGCTTTTGAACAGAATGTCTTTTCCAGTTACTCCTTTCAAACCCCTTTATAAACACACATAATCATTCAGTCAAAATTCCCAACAACTTTTCTAAATAAACCATTTTTACTGCCTATAACTAAGCAAAAATATTACTGGGTCACTGGGGCTTGAAAATGACTGAATTCAGGCTGACAGATCTCTCACAGATGACAAGATGTGCACTGACGTGGATGGATATGCAATGGATTGGTATTCTTCTGACAATGATAATAGAATCAACAGAGTAATATTAACAAAATTTTGCTATTTGAAAGATTTTAATTACTAATTTTTTAAAGACAACCAGAATACAGTTAGATTATTCTATATTATCCAGAGAATTATAACTAACTGCCAACATTCAGTTTGATCAATAAGAAACTGAGTCAGTATAAAAATAACCAAAGTACAATAGAGAACAGCTCCATGAACAACTGAGTGCAAGGTTTACAGTCCTTTAGATAACTATTCTCAACCAACCCAAATAAATCAATTTTCTGGGTCAATAAAGATCTCAAACAAAGGCCCCCATTAGAAATGAAGAAATGCAATAACACATGCATGCAGCACATATAACAGCAAGAAGTGCTGAAATATGTGACCAGTCCAGAGAGGAATCCTTAATATTTAGTATTTTGTTCATTTGGAGCCCTGACATGGAAGCTATAAAGTACAATAAATTTTTTTCAAGTACCTAAAACACAAGGAAAGACTTCCTTTTAATGAGAAGCAATATCTGATCACAGCACAGGACTGGTTTTTATGGTTTCTCCTCCATTGGTAATAGAGGCAGTACCATCTAATTCTTACTATGGACGACTGGATTTCTAATATCTCAGTAATGGGATCTCCATCCTTCCAGGTAATCAAGCCAAAGCCTCAAGAAGTATCTTGGACTCTTCCTCCTTCTCTCACACATCAACAAATCCTGCTCCCCTTTCCTTCAAAATAGCACTTCTTATTACTCCTTCAACTATACCACAGGGGTGAGGCCAACATTCCCTCAGGACTGCTACAAAACAGTCTTCCCAACTGCTCTCCTGCTTTATCCTCGAGTTTCAAGATTAGTGCCAATATGAAATTCACAGCCATTCTTCCAGTAAAGAAGCTGGCCTTTGCCCTTCACTTCTGGGAGATAATCTGTGCTGCATCTAATAAAAGTATACTTGTTTAGAATGGAGGCTGGCCACACTAAATCTCTGGGGAGGGCTGGTCACATCAATCTTAAGGTGGAGGGTAGCCATGCCATAAGACCATCCCATGATTGGGGTGGTGGCCTAGGGTCACTGTCATCAGTATAACTGGAGACTGAGTTCAACTCTGTGGGCAATCAGTCAAGACTATGTAACAAAGCCCCAATGAAAACTGGATGCTGAAACTCAGGAGAGATTTCCTGGTTGGCAATATTCCTTGTGTAGGGTCACATATCAATACCAGGAGGGCAACATGGCTTCACTCCATGGAACAGAAAAGATGATTCACATTGGAAC
The DNA here is from genome assembly GCF_052094955.1 of Ictidomys tridecemlineatus. Classification (NCBI taxonomy): domain Eukaryota; kingdom Metazoa; phylum Chordata; class Mammalia; order Rodentia; family Sciuridae; genus Ictidomys; species Ictidomys tridecemlineatus. The sequence continues at coordinate 6,283,646 of NC_135490.1, read as the reverse complement.
TTCCCTAGTCTCTGCCCCATGAATCTTCCTGTGGCTGACTAATCTGTATCAAATCTTTCCACTTTTTATGATATAAGAGATGGAATCTAGGGCCTCAGTCTTGCTAGACAAGCACTCTACCACCAAGCTACATCCTTAGCAACAAAATTTCTTTTAATAAACCATAACCATGAGTATAACAACTTTCAGTAAGTTCTGAGTCCTTTCAGCAAATTATCAGACCCAAAGAAGATTTAGAGATGTGACCTTCCCCGCAACCCCCACCACCTGGCAAACTGCAGTTGCTGTGGAAGTGAGGGGAATCCTGGGGACCACACCCTCAAAAATCACAGCTTGGCTAACTCTGGGAAGATACTGACAAGTGTGTTTCTATTTTTCTTTCAAATTAATTAACAAGTTTTCCAGAGCACATGTAATCTCTCTGCCTTACATCAGGTCTGCCCTCCCATTCCTTAAAAGAAGACAAAGGTACCCTCCCTGTCCTTGCTTTCCGTTTGCAGTCCCCATCCTTCTCTCCAAATCTTCTCAGCAGTCTAAAGACCTATTTGAATTCTAAATTCTATCATACTCTTCTAAATCTCTTATATCAAGTTTCTACTGCTCCTGGAAACGAAAGAACCACCAAGGAATACAAAAGGTTTTCTAGCAATCCCATCTTGTGTTTAGCTGAGCTGCATCAGGGTTGAATACAAGCAGCAATCACATGGCCAGGACCAACATTTCATCCTGAAGCCCCAGCCACTAGCACCTGCTTTGACCAGTCTTGACACTATTTACTCCCTGGAACTGTGCTCATTTTACAGCTTATTTTATTACTCAAAAAGATTCCACTTGGCTTGGTTACAGTCACCATAGCCTTACTGTCTTGCTTCAGGCTTCCAATTTTTAAATGGCACTATTTAACATTTGGGAAGATTGAATTCTCTGCCTTACTAGTTAATTAAGTCGTGTATTCAAGTGATAATCTGATATGTTTAAAACCAAAAGGAAAAATCTGTTCTTGATTCAGTATGACCAAAGACTTTATAATCTGAATACTTAAAAATCTAATTTTATAAAATAAAGGACACCCTCCAAAGAGAAAATAATTTAATGAAGCTTTCGTGATAGTTGTGCATTATCTTTAAGATAAGGAACCTTAATGGAATATCCTAAATGGGAGTCAAGAACTAGATGCACACAAATAAAGTTCTACACCTCTTTAAAAGAGCACAGACTACTGCATATAGACACGGTTTCCCCTGGGCCACTGCAGCCGTCTCTTGGGATGGACTTTAACAGCATCCTCACTAAGCAGGGACTACTGCAGAAACTCACCAACCGTCCTGCTGTTGCTCAAACTGGAGGCCCACCTACCTATTTTCCACCCCACACCGCTACAGTCAGAGTGATCTTACTCAAAATTCAATTCTGATCTTTTATTAAGAAGGGCTTCTGTCAAACCTCTGAGACTCCCTGCCCTGCCTCTCCTTGGCCTCTCTATTATCCAGATTGTACTCATCCCTCAGACTACAGACCTCACTTTACCAGAGAGTTTCTTGCTGATGGTTCCCACAAAGGAGGACATCCCCACACCCCTTCACTTCTGACACCAACCTTTCAGCACTGACCACTCTTGCCTAGCACCTTCTCCACTAGGCTAGATACTTGAACAGGAGAGTGTCTTTCTCTCTGTGTGTGTTTTTTGTTTGTTTGTTTGTTTGTTTTGTTTTTTGGTACTGGGGATTGAACTCTGGGGCACTCAACCACTGAGCCACATCCTCAGCCCTATTTTGCATTTTACTTAGAGACAGGGTCTGAGTTGCTTAGCGCCTCGCTTTTGCTGATGCTAGCTTTGAACTCGTGATCCTCCTGCCTCAGCCTCCCAAGCCTCTGGGATTACAGGCTTGTGCCACTGCACTTTTCAGTCTCTTCCAACAGTTCAGCTGTGCTTCTTACTGCTGTATTACAGTGCTCTGCACAGATGTGTTGAATGAATGAATCAAGAAAAATAACATGTACTCATTCTGAAGGTTTCAAAGTCTATTATTACTACCAATTATGTAATTCTGTTAATACCGCTTTACAAAAAAAAAAAAACCACAAAAGGAAATATTTCTTTAAAGTGAGAGCTGTTTGTTTATAATTCGAATACTAGACAGTTTTTCAACAATACAACTTTAGTGTATAGGGGTTTTTGTTGTTTTGTTAAAGTATTTTGAGTAAGAGAATATGTCTTCACTAAGGATTTAGCAAAGAAAGAATCTAAGTGCAGAAATAATGGCTGCCCAATGAAGTTTCATTTCAAATTAATTTTCAAAGTCAATTAATATCATGCCCAAAGGGCTTTACAACCAAGACAAAAGCTTTCTTTTGTTAAGCAAGGGGTCAAACCTATGTTTGAATGTGCTAAATTTTAAAGTAGGAAAAACTTTCCTCATAGAGGTTCAATTCCTTTATAAATAGTACCTATCAGGTTACAAATTAATGGTAAACACTATGGTCTAAGTTGAAAGAAAAGAGGTCAATGTAAAAATTAGTCCTTTTAATAGGACACAGTCAAAATTAAGAAAACTGTCAAGTAAGGGGGCACGAAGTACAGAAAGTTGAGTTGATTTCTAAATAAGAAAACTATTTAGGATAAGATGGCTTGCACAGAGCGCAGCAAAGTCCCCAGCATTCTGAGGGAAGCATGTAGACGGAAGTGACTGCTCTGGCCAAGGCCTGCTGCTCGAAGCATGGGAAAGAACTGCAGGGTTTTTCATTACAAACATCTTTCATCCTTTTGTTTATTTGTTCTATATCCTTCACTACCTTCATCAAGATCATGGACTTTCTACTACTTCTACCACCAGAACTTAGCAAAGTGCCTAATATATATCAATAGAAAGAATTAAGTGAGTATAGTGAAAAAGGGAGTTTCTGCCACAGTAGAACTTCCTATATGGTAACCTCCAGGGCTTATGTAAGTATGAGGGATCATCACAAACCACACACAGCGGGGCTGGGGATGTGGCTCAAGCAGTAGCGCGCTCGCCTGGAATGCATGCGGCCCGGGTTCAATCCTCAGCACCACATACAAACAAAGATGTTGTGCCCGCCGATAACTAAAAAATAAATATTAAAATTCTCTCTCTCTACCTCTCTCTACCTCTCTCTCTAACACCATACACACCAACAATCAGGTGCAAACTGCATTCCTTCCTCACTCTCCCTTGATGCACAGAGGAAGACCTACCTGCTCTGGTAGATCAACCCTTCTACCTTCCCCTAATCACCCAGCTTTCCTTCTCCATGGCAGCCTTATTTTCATTAAGAGACACCCAAGTCTCTTCCAACAGTTCAGGATCTCCATGGCTTTCAGCTCCCTTACTCCCCAAACCTCTTCATACTCAAATTTCTTCACAATGGAAGACTACATTTCTTTACCACCTACTCAACTCATGCAAATAGGAATTTATCAAACCATAAAACTAAAGATGGAAACGATTTATGTACAAAATTATTAGTCATTTATTTAAACATCTAAAAATTTATGAAATGACAAACTTGTCCAAGTCTTCCATTCCAAGCATTCTCCCTCCTCTCCAATTTTCTATCTAGCCCATCCCCCACCTCACTTTTTACTGTGAGGAGCTCAGAATCTCCACCAATTACAAACTACACTGTGTATTTCTGCATAGGTTTTTGTTAGTTTTGTTCCCTCTACTTAGAATGTTCTCCAATCTTCTGTTGATTTAATAACCTTTCATTCAAGGCCAAACTCCAGTGACATCTCCCCTCTGCTGCTGTCCCTATCCTCACAACTGAAATAAAATTAACTATTCTCTTCACTGGGCTCCCCTGGAACTTTACGCAGTTCCCTGAGGGGATCCGACCCATCACATTCTATTTCCTTACCTGCCTGTCTCTTTGAGCTGAATTTATGAAGGACAGACACTGTTTTAATTTAAGTTATAAAAATGTAAAAAATCTGAAAGCCCCTGAAACTGGGTGCAAAATTGTGTATGTCTCAATACTGCTGGAGGAAAAAAGTCTACAGCAGTTAGTTCCCCAAAGAAGGAAATGGCCCAGAACAAGTTACAAATCACTGCCCCACAATCAAACACACTATAGGGCACACAGTAGACACCCATTAAGTGTCTATTAAACTGTCATCAACATACTACAAAGTGACTGCACAGTAGTAAATCAAAATACTTAATTTGGGAGCAAGAAGAGACAAAGTCTTGAGATTAATGGTAATGCAGCAATGCTGGTTTCTTAGACTGAACAAACATATCACGATAACATAAGATGTTAAGAGGAAACTGGGCAAAGTGTACACAGAAACTCTGTGCCCTCTTTACGACTTTTCTGTAGACCTAAAATTGTTCAAAAATAAAGGATTTAAGAGTCTCTCTTTATTTAGTTACAAAAACTCTTCGATTTTCAGTTTCTAAACTTCAAAGAATTATTAGCAAACAGACCAGTAGTACTAAGTCACATGAATATGTTATAAAGGGTATTATACTCAAACCAAAACAAAACTCCCATTATGTAACAAAAATTATAATTAAACTTAGAAGTTAATGATTAGCATTTATTTCATGATAACAAAGACTTCAATTGGAAATTTTTGACTTTTCAAATCGAAACCATCCAAGCTCATATGCGCAAAGCACCAGGAAACAAAAGAGGGGAAGAACAGACAACACATGTTGACCAACTGCTGGTACCACGACAGAACAGGGTGCAATGGAGGCAGAGAGCAAGAGCCTCTAATGTCACCATGGAGAGACTGGTAAAACTGTAAAAGTAAAGTTTAGAATGAGGCCTGTAAGATGAGAAGCATTAGCCAAGGAAATAGGAGGACTAAATGTGCAGACGGGATCAGCACCACAAGACTCTGAGTAAGAGAACATAGCAAGGCACTCATGACAGCTACTGCTAGAAGTATGAAGCAGAGAAATGCAAGAAATGGGCAGCCCAACTTTACAATCTAGTTGGGTGCCATGTCTAAAAGCCTGACCTTAAGTTGTTTTTGATGTCCCCCAAATTTTGGAGCAACCAAAAACTTCTATATTTAACTTGCTACTTCCATTAAGACCCTGACCAACACAACCTCTCCTGAAGAAAATTCACCTCCACACCATAAACTTCAACAACAAAAAGAATTAATGTTTAAGCATAGATCTCTGTGCTGAATTCTATTTATACAATTTTATTTGTCCCTGGCATGTGTACAAAGACAGGGAAAACAGGCTTATAAAAATGCAGAGATGACAAAAACCCAACATAGACACAGCTAACAGTAAGTTCTACACTTAGGTTCATATATACCAACTGCACAAACATAGGTACGGATGAATTAGGGAGGGAGGATATACGTTCCAGAACACTAATCCCACCCTACAGCACACCAGCCAAAAGAATAAAGCAAACCTTTTTAGGCTTCCCCCTTCCAGCAGGGCACTTGATTTAAAAAAGTATGGGTCATGAGGCCAAACTACACAACTGTGAAACCCACATACACAACTTATTAGCTGCATAGTGCCAAGCAGATTAGTTAGCTTCTTTGGGCCTTGGTTTCCCTCTTCATGAAGTGTGGATATTAACAGTACCAGACTCGTCGATCTGACACTTAAATGAGTTAATATATGCCCAGTTATTACTAATGTGCACTATGTAAAACCACACATGTACTCAATTCTCTGGGCCCTCAGAGACTAACCACGGTTTTTTTCTCCCCCTCAAGAAAGCATGTCATTGGAATAGTAAACATTATCTTCAATCTACTTCATTTACTACATAGGATTTAAGTAAGTCATTCTCAAAACTTAGTTTACTGCTAATAACACATCCTATACAACCCTGGGTAATAACCACACTTCAATGTGTAAAATATCTAGGAGGAACATTGATCTAAAGACTGCAATAAAATAGACAATGGCCCACCACACCCTAATTTTGCTTGCCTATCAGTTGACCATGTGCTCTAAGGGACCCAGGGCCCATCTCCATACTTTGAAGCCAGCACATTAGTATCCTCCAAGAACTTATGCAAAATGCATACCCTCAACCCCCAGTGCATAAATACGGGGTGAAGCCCAAGCTTTAACAACTTCTCCAGGTCAGTCTGGTACACACAAGTTAGAAAACCACTGAACTGGGGTTCAGGATGTGGCTCAAGTGGTAGCGTGCTCACCTGGCATGCATGAGGCACTGGGTTCGATCCTCAGCACCACATAAAAATAAAATAAAGATATTATGTCCACCTAAAACTAAAATAAACATTTTTTTAAATAAACATTTTTTAAAAAATAAACATTTTAAAAAAAGAAAGAAAATAACTGAACTAGCAATGACGACTCCACAGCTTATCAACAACTGGTTTAGAAGTCACTAAGCAGGGAGGTGCAACCTTTGGACGTTCTGTTTACTCTTACACGTGAATACAAAGAGGGAATCTTAATCCTGGCTTTCCAATGATGAGGACTGGCGATTTGATGCAGCAACCATCTCATATTCCCACAAGGACAAGGCAAATGCACATCTGCCATTCTGGGTCCTCACCTAACCAAGCTAGTAAAATAAGTAATCATGGACCTCCGTCACCTAAGAGTCTCATGAGACTTGAGATAATACCACACTTCATCAAATATAAGATTCATCAATGTAAAATGCATCATTATTCTATGAATCATCAAGGGGAGAGATGCTGCCAATCTAAGTGATGTGCCATTCACTTAAACATACCACATGTCTCAATTTCAGGAATGTTCAAATATTAAAAAAAAAAAGTAAATACCTTATTGTTTAAGCTAGCTGAATAGGGTTTCTCTGGTTTTCCTGCTAAAAACATCACACATGATATTTTTTTAAAAAATTTTTTTTTCCTTTAGTTGCAGATGGACATGTGCCTGTATTTATTTGAATGTGGTGGAGAGGATCGAACCCAGTGTCTCACACATGCTAGGCAAGCGCTCTACAACCTCAGCCCCACAAATGAAATTTTAACAGGATATTCTATTTAATTTGGACATTCATTAATGTCCACATTCATATTCATGCAGAGTACATGAAACATGGGAGAGAATAACATGGGGAAGCCTGAAATGTGTGTAGACTGAGAAAATAAGGCTTAGAAGAAGTCATCCTAACTGTCCTCAAATAATTAAAGGCTGGACAACTGCAAAAGGATTAGATTCTGGTTGCTCCAGATAAAGCTAGGAAAAGAAGATTTAAGGTAGGAATTAATACCAATGTAAGGAGCTGTCTTCAAAATGGTCTATACATTCAAGCAGAAATAACACACGCCAGAAACTTGCTTCCTGCACTGGATGAAAAAGAAGATCAGATGGTTTAGGAAGGAGGAAAAGTTGCTTCACCTATGTAGGCTGTTGTGGGGAGCCATCCTGACACGTGACTGGGCGACTCCCGGTTAGGGCCTGAGGCGCTCTGGCTGTGTCGGAGCTTTCCCGACCCTCTGCTGATGAGAGAGCCCATCCGTGTGGGGGTGTGCCTGACCACTGACCCCGGGGGCCCAATCACTGACCTTGACCTTGGAGTGCGGTTCCCCCTTCAACCTTCATTGGATGGAATTCTCCCCTGAATCTCTTGTTCCCCAATAAAAGGCTACTCCCTGGCTTGCCCTCTCTCTCTCTCTCTCTCTCTCTCTCTCTCTCTCTCTCTCTCTCTCTCTCCTGCTAGCCCTGAGTAATCCTTGCCGCCCGGCAGCGGTTAGAGGTGGGAACCAGAGAGGGGAGCCGTCTCGGACCTGGCAATAGAAATAAGGTAAATGAGTCTGTGTGTTATTATTTCGATGTCTTCTAGCTAACTTTTATGCCAAGAACCTCATTAATGAAACCACTGCGCTGGCTGCATGGTGGAAGGCTGTATGACATTAATGAAAAGAGAAGAGGCATCTTAAGAGTGTACCCACAGAGTGGCCTTACTTTTCCAAATGGCTTAGGTCCACCAATATCACAATCTAAAGTACAATGAATGTCACGATCAACTATGGAAGGGGGAAAATCCTGATTTTTCTATTATTGGGTAGTTCAGGGGTTTTGTTTGTTTGTTTTTTATATTTCACTTAGAGGCAGCTAAACTGGAATTTGTACTAAATCTCTGTAGCCCTTGCCCCAGCATTTGCTGAAAGTGCAGGCAAGACAAAAATGTACATAAAGAGACATCAAGCCAGACATGGTGGCACACACCTATAATCTCAGAAGCTTGGGAGGCAGCCTCAACAACTTAGTGACGTTGTAAACAACTTAACAAGACCCTGTATCAAAACAGAAAATAAAAAGGGCTGAGTGTGCCTTAGTAGTGAAGCACCCCTGGGTTGAATCCCTGGTACCAAAAAAAAAAACAGACATCAAATGACAACCAATTCTCAGCCCCATTATCTTGGTAAATTACACGCATGGGATTCAGAATAACAATGTGAAAATAAGTTGATGTCATGGCTACAGTCCCCCTGTCTGCAGTAAAGAAGGACAAACAAGGCCAGGTCAGCACTGCTTCCTTTGTATCTGCTTCCCTACTGGGTCTATCTATTCAGGAGCAGAAGTCAAATCATCCCACAAGCGTCAGCTTCAATTCTGGTGCAGCAGTGAGGTTTGAAAGTGCCTCAAGCAGAGCCCACAGCTCTCTGATCCTTTGCAGTATCAAACTCTGCAACTGAGTGTCACAGCAGCCATGCTAGGAATGAGGTCAATTACTCTGGGTACTCGCTAGACCTTCTCTTTTTCTCCACCCCTGGGGTCCAGGCTCTTTCCCAGCACTCACTCCATGCTGTCGTTAGCCCTTTCCCCTCCATGTAACTGCCTCTACATTCACACTATTCTCAGTCTTCTCCTTGATGGATTCCTGTGGGGAAAATGAAAGATATGAAGGGAAAAAATGAAATGACCATTTAAGAGGTTCTTGTTTTAAGTAACTGTTTTAAAAGGCATATGGCCAAAATATAGTAAATACATAGGAACATACACTTACAGACCTGGACACACACACACAAACATCGATGTCATAACGATGAGGTGCCTTGATTCTTAGAATCCCACTTTTCTTTTTCCATCCGCAAATTTCTCACTACACTGTTCTTATGTAAATAAACACATAACTGTTCTTCAGTATTCACTTGTCAAGACGTGAAACACCAGCCTTGGACACCTGCGCCCTGTTCCCTAGACCAACACCACCATCTGCTTAAGTAACAAGGCACTGAAGCTTTGTTTACTAATAGGAGAAGCCACCTACCTTCCCACTTCACCTCCCTAATAGGAAGCTCAAGGCAGATAACGTATGCATGAGTGCACCAAAGAACAGGAGGTACCAACAAGGTTCAGATACTCCTTGAATCCAAGAAAATCCTCTGGAGCCACACGTCAATACTGAGTAATCCAACCTTTCCCTTGTCTATAACTACTTTAAGCAAGAGTGCAGGTCCACTAACTTCCAAGGTTCTATGAGAATTTTGACCAAAGTTAGGTTTCTGGTTTACAGGTTTACACAGAGACAAACAAACTGGGGGCAATGAGGTTGCTTGAAAGGCAGCAATGCACTCTTGAGCAACAGCATCCTGAGCTTCAATCAGTAGAAATCATAGTTTACTATCAAGTATTTTGGGTTTTTTGCCAACTCAGATTTCAGAATAAACAGAATACACTAACTCTTAGGTTATACTCCTGAAAATTAGCAGCCAATCTCAATCCTGTCTGATCCATCAAGGACAAAGTAGCCAAGAAACAACAAAAGGCACGTAGAACTAAGGCCCTCAAACTCTTTTATTCAGATAGTCTCTCTTCCTCCAGTTTTTGTTGCTATAACAAAATACTTGATACTAAGAGTGTTAAAAAAAATCAAAGTTTATTTGCTCACAGTTCTGAAGGATGGAAGTCCAAGAGCATGGCACCAGTATATGAAAAGGGCGTTCTTGCGGCAACACGACATGGTGGAAGGCAGAAGCAAGAAAACACACATGCAAGACAGAAACCACAAGAATAACAGGAAGTCATATTTATAATGAGCCCACCTCAATGACATTAATCCATTCAGGAAGTAAAACCCCATGATCTAGTTACCTCTTAAAGGTCTTACCTCCCAATACCATCACAGTGGCAATTAAATTCCAATTTGAGTTTTGGAGAGGACATTGAAATCATAGCATGGTCATTTCTAGCTCATGCAGAGCTAGAATTTGTCTTCTCCTGAATATACTGTCTTATACTATCTTACGGTATGAGGGCAATAGTTCTGAAAAAGTTATGTGCAGTTGTCACTGTTCAAGGTTCTGCCAAATGACTCTAACTTTCCATATTTGCAAACAAATTAAAACAGGTACTATCCACTAATTTTTAGCTGTACTTCTCTTTTGCCAGTAAATAACTAGCTATAAAGTTGTATATAAACCAAGCCAGATTTATTACTGTAATGGGTCAGTTCAGAAATGTATTTTTACAAGGAAGAAAACTTCAAAACCACAAAGATGTTATCAAGCAATGCACAATGGCACACACCTGTAATCCCAGCAACTTCTTCGGTTGGCTGAATTAGAAGGACCACAAGTTCAAGGTCAGCCTGAGCAACTTAGTAAGACCCTGTCTTAAAATAAAACTGGACTGGGGATATAGCTCAGCAATACAATGCTTACAATGTACAAGGCCCTGGGTTCAATCCCTAGCATCGCAAAAAAAAATTAAAATTAAAATAAATAAATAAAGATCATGTGTCAACCACACAAGCAATCTGCACAGAAGATACCGTGCAACAAAAACTGCCATGAAGAGTTTTGCTGGTGCTTTAATCAGGTGCATGTGCTCCACACCCGACATTTTTTCTTTTTTCAAACACCTGAGAAAGCTTCTACATAAACCAATTTTAAATTCCAAAGTTTTTCTTCTCCTTTTGCTCCATGGTTTATCTCCATATGTGTTTGCCCACTTAACAGGAACAAACACCAGAAAGTATAATGGCCCCCAAGAAAGACAGCAAGAATACAACACCACAGAAGATTCAAAGGAAAACATTTACTTTAATAAAGCAAAACTCAAAGGGGGACAAATCCTGCGAGCAGTATGACAACACTGGAGCCATTTCAAGTGGTTTGTACTTAATTAGTCATTTAAAGTCTCTTACCTTTTATTTAAGTCATTAACATATCAATAATTTCTATTTATCTGACTTGGGGACCAAAAGGTAAAATGTACATTTCTGAGAACAGAGTTGTGTTGGCAAATAAAGTATGAACACAATTCTATAGCCCAACTAGCATTTCTTACTAAGCTGCACAATGTTGGGCAAGATGTTAACTTCTGTGCTTCGATCTCCAATCTGTGAAGTGGGGGCAATAATACCCTCCCAGTTGCATAAATTCAACAAGTCACATCCATATACCGGAAATCCTCAAGTTGGCTGCTGTTATTCCAATCAGCTTTCCTGGACAGCCGTCTCCTGAAAGTAGAATGTGCTTCTACTCAACCTACCTCCACTAGTTCTTTAACACCACTGCTGCCTCCGGAGAATGTTATGTACACAACCAACAGTCACCAGAACAAAGGATTTCACTCCAACATCAACAGCAAGTAAGCTATCGGATGTGATACAAGACAAAAAAAAAAAAAAGAGAGAGAGAGAATGAACCTGGCCCTATATTGCTGATGTCAGTCACCCTCAGGTGCTCTGTGCAAGTAAGAGGGCACTTTCACATTTTATTCTACACATATCAGTATTTTCATTTGACTTGTTGACTACACCATATATTTCCTTTGTCTAAGAAATACTAAGTTTCAATAAAAACTATGAAAAATGCTGACTTTAAAAATAAAAACTACCACTGACTGGGAGTAGTTCAAAGCAGATTTCTATATTCTATGTTCCGTATAGCATACTAACTAACGCTGTGACAAAGCAAAATGTCTACAGCTGTTGATTATGCCCTTCCGTGAATGAAGAATGAAGAGGGGACCTCAACTGCATGAGGAATACACATGGAGACTGCAACACTTCCTCTCTAGGAGCAAGCACTCACTACGGTCTCCTCCAGATGGCAAGCGGCACTCCAACAAAACCCACATATTCAAAACAAGTATAAAAATGTTTATCATACATCCCTTTCCAAAGCAGCTGCTCCAGAGAGTAGACTTGCACAGCAATAAGGAAATCAAAGTGTATGTCCAACTAATGAAATCTTCTACGAGAGAAGCACTACCCAGGCTCAGCATTGGGAGCTGCCAGCTGCTGCCTAAATACTATTTTCCAACATCTTTTGAAGGCTAGTAGTTACTCAAATAGATTTTTAAAAGAAAATGAATGCAAAATATTGTAATTATTAGAGGATTATTATAATTAAGCATTCTGTTCTTTCCTTTGAGGCAAGGAACAAAGTGGCTGTGACTGTTGCAAAGAACACAAAGTGCCTTCCTCTGGTTGCCTGTTAATCTGCTCAGAGGTCACATACTCTATAGGGCAGAGACCCTGACCTGAGGGCTGGCTCTTCCACTGCCAGCTCTCACCTGAAGTCTCAAGCAAGTACAGTGAGAGTCTCCTCATGATCTCATTCCACATTATCCAGTGAAACAAAGGAGAAAGGACAGCAAAATGACACGCTCACCTTCCCTCAGGTCCCAGGTTCACCGGCTAAATAACAATATTTAACTCAAGTTCCAAAGTGATTTAGAACTTCCTCTTACCTCTACAACAGGAAAAAAGATAACAAAGATTTGTTCACAACATCCAGTCCTCCAATGGTAACCACTTAAAGTTTTTTAAACTTCTCATTATCTACACACTTGGTTCTCTCTCTCATCTCATTTTTCATTCCCATGTACTACTCTTCCTTCTCCTAACAGACCAGTAATCATCAAACCTTCCTGAACACATGGTCCAGCTGTCTGCCAAAAGCAGACAGCACTTCCCAAGAACTATCTTTTTTTAATAATACCGTGTAAATGTACAAGGGCAAGAATATAGGTTTGATACCTTGTCCTTCTCAAAAAAGAAAAAAAAAAAGAAAAAGAAAGAAAGAAAGGTTTGATACCTTGTCCTTCTCAAAAAAGAAAAAAAAAAAAGAAAAAGAAAGAAAGAAAGGAGGGGGAAATTGATTTGCATTTAAAGCCTGACAAATTAATATCAATCTCTGACTCCTAAAAAGGAGATTCTGTTTGACATTCTACGAATGTCAACAAAAGACCTTGTAAAATTTATTTTACAAGGTTCTCAATTTCTGTACTGAATGTTCCAAAACTGTTACCATTATCATTGCCCTCCACTTGGCATCTTTAAAGCACATTTATAAAATTATCCAATTTCAAAAATATTGAAGTATCTCCCAATTGAAATAAACCTAGAACATTATCTAACCCAAATGATTAATGTATGTCTAAACACTTCGTTTTGATCCTTAAAGTCATTTTAAGATTAGGAAAATGCGTATTATCATTTCTAAGTTGCAGAATCAGTGGCCTGTCTCATGAAATATATGATAAAGATCTGTTGTGTTAAACTAAGTCAAGAATAAAAGTTCCCAAGAGAAAACTTAACCATGACACTTGGAAGGAGAAAGAATAGTTTCAAATATACTGGTAAACTTTTTTTTTTAATTAAACTATCCCTTTATTTTCGAAATTTATATGCTTTATAAAAATTATATTAAGTCAGATTTTATATCAAATTACTTTCCTAAACATTAAGATACTGCCCCCCAGCCTCTCCACTACTACATCTAAGGACTTCTCAACACCGTGGGCAGGAAGGCAAAACGCTGGCTGCCAGCCACACCCCTGCCCTGAGCCCAGCACTACACCACAGGGCTGGCAAGACCCAGTGATGAGGACATCCTCGCAAAGCTGGAGGACCTTTCTGAAAGAAAGCCCCATGCAGCCTGCAGATCCCAGCAAGAGACCTCCTCTGGCCTTCTGCCTGGTGACTATTTTTAAGTAGTTGAGTGCTGGGCAGAGTCTGGCACCCCTGGCAGCAAGATGTTCCTGCTGGAAGAGCAGTGGAGTCCAGCTGCTCTGCTGACAGCCACTTCCAGTGTGACCAATGCTGAGGAGACAGGGGAGGCAGGCAACTCCCACAGAGCCAACACACACAGATGCCATGCACACATGAAGCCTGTTGTTTTGTCCAAACTGCAACAATCCTGCCAAGGAGGCAGAAGTCCCATTCTAAAGATAGGAAAACCTGTTCCAAAACTATTGCACTAAGGAAACAGAAGGCACATGATCTGCAGAGTTAAAGCAATGCATAATGAAGCCCCACATGTTCCAATCCTTACAATACACAGCCAGGCGTGGCAGTTGTGTAACCATACACACCACCATCAGGCCACAGATTCTCCTCCCCGCTTATCCCACAAGAAGCAGTTGATGTGCCTCTTTCATAACCAGGGATACACTACACGTCGATAAACATTTTCCTTATTTAAAGGTTCATTTACACCAAAGTTTCAAGAAAACAAGCTGCCTTGGTATTTTAGTTGGACTGACCCTCAGTCAACTATATAAGTTTCACAAACTGGGATGCTAAAGAAAAGAACATGGGTATTACAGGCTGAACTGTGTCTCCCGAAAAGACATGTGGAAATACTAACCACCCCAACCCAATCCCTCAGAACAGGACCTTAGGGACACATTTGGATTGCAGACATAGTAAATTAAGATGAAGTCATAATGAAACAGACTGGGCCCTTAATCCAATATGACTAGTTTCCTTATAAGAAAAAGGAAATTTGGGCACAAACACAGAGGAAGTGACAAGGACAACAAAGTTCAATACTGAGGTCCTGCAGGTGTAAGCACCTCCCTCAAGAAAATCCACTCTGAGATGGATAGATGGTGTTCACACTGACAAATATCCCTTTATAAAATGGAAATAACTGATTAACTTACTATTTTCTATTGAGTAATACTGGACTTCAACAACATTCATAGAAAACAGATTAAAATGAACTTCTACATACATTCAGTTCACTTAAATTTCAATGGCAAGAGATTAAAACCACCATCTGAGCCAAACAGACCCGAGAAAAGGGTCACAAGTAAACCCCCCAGACTGGCTGTGTTACTTCAGAGTACTTGGTATAAGTTATAAGTTAAGCCCATTCTCAAGGTACCATCAGATCCAGAGCTTTCCCTGTGTGTGTGTGCGTGTGTGTGTGTGTGTGTGTGTGCATGTGCACGTGCACATACATGTGTACTTATACTTTCATTTGCGGGACATGGCTGTTTTCTCCTTCCACAAAACCCTGGGGGTTTTCAATTCCCACCTTCCACTCTAAGTCAACCCAGGTTTCCTCTGCCAGGGCCTCCCCTTCACTCCTCACATTCATCATCTATCCATTCCCTGGCTTGGCTGCCCTCTGCCAAAACTATGTGATGCTAAAATGCCACATATGTTCATTCATTCATTCCAACAGATAATGAACCCTGCTATATACAAATAACTTGGCAGGAAATAAAGATGTATCAGAAATAGAGCCTAACCTTAAGGGAGTTCAGCAAGAGAAAAAACATTATGAATAAGATGAAAATAAATAAAATACCAAGTATCAAAAGTATTTTGCTTGGGGAAGTTCTAAGTCAAAAGTGATTATCTGGCTGGGCATGGTGGGACACGTCTATAATCCCAGCAGCTCAAGAGGCTAAGGCAAGAAGATTTCAAGTTCAAAGTCACCCTCAGCAACTTAGCAAGACCCTGTCTCATTTGGCTCAGTGGCTAAGCACCCCTGGGTACAATCCCTGGTATAAAAAAAAAAAAAAAGTGATTATCTGGAAAAAGCTAGGACCAGATTTTATAGAAAAAAAATAGTTAAAAGAGGAGATAAAGAATGATTAGAGGGCTGGGGATGTGGCTCAAGTGGTAGCGTGCTCGCCTGGCATGCATGTGGCCCAGATTGGATCCTCAGCACCACATACAAACAAAGAGGTTGTAACCACCAAAAACTAAAAAATAAATATTAAAAACATTCTCTCTCTCTCTCTCGCTTAAAAAAAAAAAAAAAAAAGAATGATTGGAATTTAAACAAAGAGCAATGAAAAGTGCTGTCTAGGTCAGGATTTCCTAACCTTGGCACTAGAGGTGTTTGGAGCAGGTAATTCTTGGTGGTTCAGGGCTGTCCTGGGTACTGCAGATGTTTAGTAGCATCCTAAGACTGGATGCTAATTGCACCCCTCCAGCTGTGGCAACCACAAAGTCTCTCAATACTGCCATATATGCTGGGGGTGAGGGAGAGGCAAAATCATTGCTGGTTGAGAACTAGGTGATGAAATCAGATTTGCAAAAGTATAGAAAAAGATAGTGCAGGGCTTTTGTTGAGGGAACACTGTAATACCAAAGTATCATGAATGCCAGAGCTAAAATGAAATAGTGAAATACAGGGTTAGAAGTCTGGGTCCAATTTTCAATACTATGGGCCAAATGGAGAAGACAGTTGAGATCTAGCAAATTAGTGAGCACTTACTAGATGCATCAAGCCTACTCTGAGGCTTTACATGTTTTAACTTAGTTCTCAAAACAGCCCATAGGGCAGTAGCATGTTCTTCTATATAAAGCTATCCCTAATCATATGTAAAGTAAATGTCATCTTACACAGGAGCACAATGAGGAACGAGGAGCAGCCAGGTTAGATAACTCACCCACATGGGCTGGCCTGAGATAGGGATTGGGGTCCAGGAGGGAAAACCATGTTCCCTGGGACCTAAGCCTTAGTTACTTGGTGGGAAGTAAAGGGGGAATTTGGAAGAGCATTCTTCTGACTAAAATACCACACGTTCTTCACTGGGGTGTTTGCAGAGTTAGTAAAACTGGTCTTGTTTTTTTTGTAAACTTGCCTTTATGGGCATCACTGGGGGCATTATCACTAGAACTAATTTTACCTGACAACGGTCACACTGTTGTGGAAGTGATCAACCTTTAAATATTTTTAGGTAACACAATGGTTACCAGGGAAGTCTAGACTAAGACACAGAAGAACCATGCCTTCAGCTAAATCGGTTGGCCATAGGAATGTGTTCATAACCAATTTTGTTTGTGGTCTAGCTACCACAGGTGGAATGATATGAGGGAAAGACTAAGCCAGCATCACATAAGCTGGTATAGAGGAAAGTATTAAAACTATATTAATAAAGGTGAACTAGACCTCAAATTACCTCACACATAGCATATATTTGACCTGTACTACCATGCAGAGTCTGTTCTAAAGGTTTCAGCATATAGTTTTTATTCTTATTATAATCTTCAGTTAAATCTCTCAAGTACCATGGTATAAGAAGGTCTAATTTATTAGCCACATAGGACAAAGATTTTTGACTTCTTTTTTTAAATATTTATTTTTTTTAGTTGTAATTGGACACAATATCTTTGTTTTATTTATTTATTTTTATGTGGTGCTGAGGATCGAACCCAGGGCCTCGCACATGCTAAGCGAGCGCTCTACCACTGAGCCACAACCCAGCCCCCAGATTTCGACTTCTTAAGAAACAAAATCCTCACCTAGACCCCAGCACATTCTCAACTGGTAGGACTATGTAATCAGCTAATTATTAAATAGCCTCTAAATACATATACTTACTATTTTCATGAACCTAATTTTTAAAAGCCAAGAATGCCAGAAAATGTAATCTAACTAATACTTGGAATTAATATAACAGTTATTTCAGAGCAGCTGTTAAAATCATCCATATTAGGGGCTGGGAATATAGCTCAGTGGTGAGCGCTTGCCTAACATGGGGGGAAAGGGGGCCTGCATTTGATGCTAGCACCACAAAACACATGAAGTCCACACAAGAATGGTAGGTCTGCATTTTTAAGTATTTCTGGATTTCTATAAGAACTTATAAAACATATTAACATGTTTTGATGAAGACACTTTAAATTGTTTTATGCTTGACAATATTTAACCATTTAACACCTTTATGAAGATTTTTTAAATATTTTATTTGGAGTTGGACACAATGCCTTTATTTTATTTATTTATTTGTTTGTTTATTTATTTATTTATTTATTTATATGTGCTGCTGAGGATCGAACCCAGGTCCCCGCACATGCCAGGTGAGTGCTATACCGCTGAGCCACAACCCCAGCCCTATGAATTTTTAGATGGTTTTAATCCATCCTCAAGGGCTACTAGCACAACAATGTAAAAAAATCCAGCATGTTTCAGTTATAAAGTTTTAGTGAAAATTTCCAAATTTAGGTAAATTTTGCACATTTTTGTGATCTATACAATTAAGAGATGAGAAACAGTCACTTTTGGAAGTGAAAAACACTTGGGGGAACTTGAGGGAAAATACCCAACACCATCACTATATATGTGACACAGTTTTATCAAATGACATTAGCTACAGTCACAAATCACAACCCAACACTGCCTACACCAAATGGATTACACTTTAAGACTGGAAACACTGATGAGTCTTGGGGACAGAGCCATGATACTTTTTATTTAGTCTAGAAGGCCATTCCCACCCTCAATAAAATTTCATCTAAAAAAAAATTATTTAGAGGGGCTGGGGTTGTGGCTCAGCGGTAAAGCACTCGCCTCTCACGTGTGAGACTTTGGATTCGATCCTCAGCACCACATAACAATAAACAAAGATATTGTGCCCATGTATAACTAAAAAAAATATTTTAGAAAAATTATTTAGAACTCTACTTGCAGGGCTATAAGTGTAGCTCAGACCGCTTGCCTGGCCTGCACAAGGTCAGGAGTTCCACAGCAGCACCACTAAAAAAATAAAACAAAATTTAAAAAATACTCTAGAAGAGTTGTATCACTGTATCTTAATTTAATGGCTCACACTTCAAATAACTAAACTTAGCTATTATGTTTTAAAGCTTATCTGAATAATGATCTTTTGCCAGGCCCATGAAAACAGGGGCACTTTGTTGTCCTCATATGATCCTCAAATTAAAAATTATTTTTACATTTTTTTAAATCTTTTTTTTAATACTTATTTTTAGGTGTAGATGGACACAACACAATGCCTTTATTTTTATGTGGTGCTGAGAATCGAACCAGGGTCCCACCCATGCTAGGCGAGCGCTCTACCACTGAGCCACAATCCCAGCCCCCATTTTTACATTTTTAAAGGAAATATGAAACAGAAGTCTCATGTTACCCCAAATCCTAAAATATTTCTTTATCAAGAATATTTACTGACCACTGAATGAAATCAGAACACAAAACTGTTAAAAGGCAACTGCCTCTAATACTCTTTAACCAGTAGCATTTTTACATACACAATACATAAAGCATATGACATGTGTTACATGATACACAGTATATCATGTATCATACATGTTATTTACTATATATGATACATATAACAAAATTTTACATTATATATACATGGATGTATAAATATATTTGCCCCCCATAGCCTGGAGAGTACTTGGTACCAAGCACAGAGTTCTTTCTTTCTTGGTCTCTGCCCACCAAATGCATGTTCCCACTTACATGGGTAAAGCTATTGCCCAGGCAGGAACTGCACCGGCCAGCCACTCTTGAACTTTGGCTAGCTGCTGACCATGGCATGTGAGTGGAAACAGTGTATCATCAAGCTAGAAGGTTGAAGAAGTAGTTACCCTTCTCTCTATGGTCTCTCTCCGGCTGGATGCTGAGGGCACTGTTCCAGAGGGATGTCACAGCCACCAGGTGCCAGGACCATCCACGGTAGACCAGACATTTCTACAGGTTAAGCCACTGACATTTTGTTATAACAGTTATTAAGGAAACAAACTGTAATAATCACTAACAAACATGTAGATCTGCTGTCTTTCCCTTTTCACTTCTACTTGATTTGGAAGTTCTCCCAATCATCTTTCAAAGAAAAAGAAAAAATTATAAAAACAGATTGTTTATATTACAGAAAGTCGTCTGTTTATTCTACCCATCAGTCTTTTCCTTGACAACTGGCTACTGTTGCTCTTTTTTGTTTACTGTATGCTCAAATTAATTTTAATTTAAAACCTCAATATAACCACCATTTCAAATGAACCAAAATTTAAAATCACTTCTGCTACATGCATGCGTGTTCAAGTGCTGATGAGGCACTAAGATGTTATCACATTCCATCCAATGACTAGTTACAGAAGTAGAAATTTTAAAGTGAATTAAAATAGCCTCTGTTCACTTCTTAATTGTATCTAAAGACCAACAAAGCTTGAGAAGAGTAACAAATTTCATTTAACCTGAAACACTAGAATATATCTCAAACTAGAATTTCCCAAAGTAACAGAACCTATATTTTCATGAGCTGCTCCTTGACACCATCATTGATTCAAAAGCACATCAGTTAAGCTACAATGCATGCTCTGTTACATGGTTCCTTCACATGACCAACAAAATGGGTATGGCAACAGCAAAATTTAGGGGACATAGCCTTGGTTCACAGGTAATTCCACCCAGCCATCAAGGGCAAGATTTTTCACAGGTGTGTGCCACTGTGCTTAGCTAGACTTAGCAAAAAAAAAAAAAAAAGATAATGATAACAACAACAACAAAAAACACCCATTAAGCAGAGCGCTTGCCTAGCATGCGTGAGGCACTAGGTTCAATCCTTAGCACCACATAAAAATAAACAAATAAAATAAAGGCATGCTGTCCATCTACAACTACAAATGATGATGATGATGATGATGATGATGATGATGATGATGATGATAATAATAATAATGCTGGTAATCTCATGGGAGGCCCTTTCTTCTGTATAAGAAGTGGGTGGCTGGCTGAGGAGCATATTACCTGCTGTGCTCCCACTACCCAGTGTTGCTGCCAGTGCTCGTGGGGGTGATACCCATGAGCAGAGCTCTAAATCTAGTGAAGCTAGTATATAGAAGCAGCTACTGCCCACAAGAAACTACCTATCCCACGATAAAACAAGGCCTAGAATCATCTGGGTATGATGCTGAATCAAATGGCAGTGAAAAGTTAACCCTGCTAGTATTTTTATGTGGATTGTCATTGTTTTTGCTGGTGCTCGAATTACATGGTTTATTAAGTAATCTGGCCTTAATCCTACTTTTTCTGCACAGCACTGTTATATGTAGTGCATGATTTTGCAGAATGGGAGGTTTCTCAGGAACACAAGTATCACTTTACAGCAGATATGAGTGCATCAAAAGTCAGGACAGTAAAGTCAGGCATGGTGGTGTACACCTGTAATCCCAGCAACTCAGGAGGCTGAGGCAGGAGGATCCCAAATTTGAGGCCAGCCTCAGCAACGTGGCAAGGCCCTAAGCAACTGAGTAAGACCTTGTCTCAAAATAAAATATAAAAAGGGCTGGGGATGTGACTCAGTGATTAAGAACCCCTGAGTTCAGTTCCCAGTCCAAAAAAAAAAAAAAAAACCATTCAGACAGTAAGGGCCAGAGATGTAGTTTAATGTTAGAGTGCTTGCTTAGCAAGAGGACAGGCTCAATCCCCAGACTGTCAAAATGAAAAATAAAATTGAGACAGTGAGCTACAAATGTCAAGCAATAAACTAAATGACACACTCTGATCTGCCGGGCCCCTTCAAAATCATTTAACATGCCTGACAGTATCATCTCACTTAGTCATAAAGGCCTCATGAGTTACACATCAACTCATTAGATCTTGAAACCTACCTAAGATTATGGGTCTCTAGCACTGAAAACCCCATATAGTCCACAAATGCTACAGACATAATCTAATTCTCAAGTTTTCCAAATTTCATCATGTAATTGCTTTTAACTCCCCTTCCTTTCCCCATACTGGGGACTGAACCCAGGGGCACTCGACCACTGAGCTGCACCCCCAGTCCTTTTTATTTATTGTGAGGCAGGGTCTTGCTAGGTTGCTGAGGCTGGCCTTGCCTCCTCTTGCCTCAGCCTCCAGAGCTGCTGGGATTACAGGTGTGTGCCACTGTGCCTAGCTCAAATTATGCTTCATTTTGACAATTTTTGTTTAATCTGAAAGCTAGGTATGAATCCTCCTTGTAGTTTTCTCTTCTACTCCAAAGGCACACCAGGACCCACTAGGTCTAACCAAAACCACTGAGATGATTAAATTTTGAGTATATAAATTTTTAAGTGGAAGGCATGGTCTTTTCTTTCAGGGTAAGCCTTGAGGAAAACTGCTTTATAGAAGGCAAATGGCAACATCTTAAATACACCAGGCTATTCACAACTATTTAGATGACCATCCAGAAAGTATACTCCTTATGACCAAACAAAATGCCAACTTTGGAGTTTTACATATTTCAATCCAGAATCACAAACTGGCAGAGCATACAACCCACTCTGCTTGTGCTTGCCCATTAACCCGAGCCCCCACCTCTGCCAGCCACTGACTCAAAGATTTCTGGTTATAAGGTTCATGGGTTTTCTCAGCACTGCCACATCTAGTACATTTCTGGATGAAGCTCAGAGGATGCTATTTTGGTGTGTGTAGATTCTAGGTGTGCTTGGTGACCCACAGTACTAAGAGCTTACCATCAGTCAAGCATGTATAACTCTCCCTCACCCTCCTCTAGCCATCCTCCCTGTGAATCTACCAAGCAGATTCTTCTCTGCACCTGCATTCCCAGCTCTGATGAAACTCACTTAATATCTATTAGGTCACTTCTCCCACTGCATTCATAGTTTCTTGTTCAGAAATCCTATTCTTGGCACAGATTTTTAAAAATATAACAATTCTGAAAATATGAGACATGAAATTTACTCTGAATTAATCATCAATTCTCCCAGCACAATAAAATATCTCTAACCAGGCACTTCTAAGCACCAAAGGTGATCATTCATGTTCATAATAATGACTTAAAGTACTTCAAACTTTCAACAAAGTTCAGAAACAAAGGAATATTCAATTCAATGATTAAAAGTCATAAATGCCTTTACATGATTCTAAATTTTAGGCAAAGCAAAAGGCAATAGCAATTATTTGATTAATGCATACTTTCCACCAATCCATTCCAGTTAAATTAAGATCTAATTATAGAATATTTAAATACATAATTTCTATTAAATTCATCTGCAGAGCCTCTTTTTATACAATGCATCCCTCCAAACCTAATCTGCCTGTAGTTTGTTTACAAAAATAATATCAAGTGATTCTAATTCTCCTTCTCCTTGAAAACTATTTCTGTAAACATTAGTAGAAATCAAACTTTGAGAATTGTGGTTCTCATCCCTGTTTATGCACTACTTGAGAAACTTCCTAAAAACCCATCCCAGAACTCCTGGACTCTACCTCTTATAGTGTTCCCAAACCTGATTCCCTTGGTGTTTCCAATGCACAGCCACAGTTTGGAAATGAGTGTCTTGTAACCTTGAGGACAGAACTGCTGCTCTCAGTGTTTCCAACAGGTCAACACAGAACCAGCATGGGTGCCACGTGTAGATAAGGCTGCAGGGCGCGCGGGGGGGGGGGGGGGGGGGGTGGCATGAGGGTAACATCAACCCTACATACCCACTTCTGTAACATGGAAAAAACATGTTGGAAAGTGTGTCTACCATGAGCAAAAAACATGGGCTGAGTGCTAAAAATATGTGCTGAAGACACAGCCCCTATGAAACTACTCAACTGAGTGGGTCACATTAGCAGTTATCATCAACTACAAACAGTTACCATCAACTACCCAGATCTCTGTGGGCCTTAATACATTAGACTAAAAGTCAGAGGTCTCCAAGAACCTCAACTGAACACCAAAAGGCCTCAGGGCCTTAGGATACCATCTCTCTACTTTCAACAAGCCAGAACATCAAAGTCCCAAAAACAAAGGAAAGTAACTGGGTTTGGCCGCAGCTCAGCTGTCCAGGACTTTCATGGGGCACCTCCTGGTATGAAAAATTGGACTTATTTTGCCATCAGTACAATATGGCTTCAAAATTTGCTTCCACCTGTTACCAATGACATGAATTGCTTAAGTATTCAGAGCCCAGTTCCTCATCTGTAAAAGGCACACAAAAAAACATGTGAAAAGTATTTGAGGTAGTATGTGTAAAAACAGAATTTTCTATCTATTTTCTGTCCTCCTTAGTAACTCTTCTATTCCTCCCTCCAGCCTCTCTTAAATCCCATCACACATTCTTAACACATTCCATCTTCTCCTATGTTTAATGTCCTCAGTTTAATGAAGGTATCACATACAGGTCCTCTCCAATTCTAACTAGGAGCTGGGATACTATGAGCCATGCAACATTTATTTACCTGTTCCTCTAAGACTAACATGAAAGCTTAAACTCATTAACCGCTTACTGACAACCCATCCCAAACCCACTACTGCCTACATTCAGACTCACTTCTTGAGAACAGATTTTTTTTTTTTTAACTCTCAGAGCCTTGTTCCAGTACAGCAAGTGGCTATCAAGCATTCAAGAAGATTAGAATTACTGGGGAGTTTGCTTAAAACACAAATCTCCCTCCCTACCAACAATTTAATAACTGAGTCGAGTAAGAATTCTCAATGGATGTTAAAGCACAAAGTAAAATCATTTTTTAGGAAATGGGAGACTGACCCCATGAGTTTCAGTAGTTCCTCCACCCACAATTCCACGCCTCCAGTGAGTACCTCAAATCTTCACCAGTACCAAATCCTAGGTATATACACTGTTTATATGTGTGTGTGTGTGTGTGTGTGTGTGTATACATATACAAACAAGTTTAATTTATAAATTAGGCACAACAAAGAGATTAATAATTAAAAAACTATAATAAAATAGTATGAGGGGCTGGAGTAGTGGCTCAGCGGTAGCGCGCTCACTTAGCATGCGAGAGGCACTGGGTTTGATCCTCAGCACCACATACAAATAAATAAAAAATAAATAAATAAAAGTCCATCAACAACTAAAAAATATTTTTAAAAAATAAAATAGTATTAAAAATTACTTAATACTTAAAACTTATTAAAAGTTACTAAAATTCATAATATCTGGAATACACCATTTAATATTTTTGAATTATAGACATCCACAAAACTGAATCCAAGGAAAGTAAAACCCTCAGGTGCGGTGGGGGTACAAATGTACTTCCTGATTGCAAAGAGGAAAGTATATTTTTATAAGGAGTAATCTAGCAGTCATGACTTTTAGTAAGATAAAAGTTAGCAGTAAAATATATATAAATACACACACACACACACACATACACACACACACACACACACACACACACACACATATGTGTAGCCTGTGCTCTGTAAAAGTCAATGTGATGAGGGAAAAAAAAAAAAACAACAAGATAACCACTCCAGAGTTAAAAGACACATAAATTTTGATCAAATCCTGTTTGGTGGGGAGGGGGGAAATATAAAAGACACTGTTGGGCACAACTGAAAATTTGAATATGAGCTGTTAGATGACGTTACAGAATTCAAGAATAATTATGAAATTACTGTTAATTGCCTTAGGTGAGATAATGATATTCTAACTATGAGGATTTATTCTAAACATTTCCAATATGAGGTGCAGAATTCAGAAGTGCATAAGTGTGATATATGCTATATATAGGCTTTTCTGTATGTAGCATATATCATCCCAGCGCTGGGGAGGCCGAGGCAGGAGAATCACGAGTTCAAAACCAGCCTTAGCAGTGGCGAGGCGCCAAACAACTCAGTGAGACCCTGTCTTCAAATAAAACACAAAATAGTACTGGGGATGTGGCTCAGTGATTGAGTACCCCGAGTTCAATCCCTGGTACCAAAAAAACCAAAAAATTGTAGAAAAGCTACTTCTTCAACAATTACTGAATTGCGGAATGAAGGTGTTCCCCACACTCCCTCCTACCCCCACCTCAGGCTTAGATGTTTGCTTAATAAAGAACGACGGAAATATCCATTTCCTAACTTTCCTTAGACCAACTCCCCCGGGCTCTAATTCTTTCAGTCTATGGTAAGGCTGGGAATCTGCATGACAGCGCGCCCTTTGGGGTTTCCAAACACAGAAGCTTCTGGGCCCCATTTGAAGAAAAAGCTTAACAGACAAAGTCTGGCCTGCCTGCCTGTGTTCTGCACTTCCCAGAAGACTATTACTGGCAGGCTTCCCATGCTATAGTCTTGGGGTCATCTTCATCTTTCCTATCCTCTTTCTTGTTCGATGTGTTTAAAACAAAATGGGGGTGGAGGGACCAAAATGATGACAGAAAAAAGCATCCAAGCTCCAGTACCTATGACTTAGGATTCTTAAGAGCAGGTGGTCATAGCAACAAGAATACCAACTTCACGCCCTTCCAGAAGTGCAGTGAGGAAAACTCAGGTTTTCTTGTCCACTATCCCATGAGCTGAATCCCCCACTTTCGTGCTAGAAAGGAGTGATAAGCAGTCTATGCTCTGTAAATCCAGGACCAAGATAACGAGGAAAAAGCAAAAAGAAAACAATGTTGCACTTAAGACAAAAAGTTATTTGATGTTTCAAGATAAAGTAGTATATACTAATTCTCATTATTAAGATTTGGATCTGAAGTGTGGCTAAAAAAGCTCATGTGTCAAAGGCTTGATCTCCAGTGCAGATGTGTGTGGAGGGGTACTTTGGAAGGTGACCATACCATGAGGGCTCTGACCTCATGAATGGATTAACCCATTTTGGAAATGGCCTCATTGAAGGAAGCAGGCCATTGTGGGCATGCCCTTGAAAAGTATATTGTGTCCCCAGCCCCTTTCTCCCTCTCTACTTCCTGGCCACAGGAGGTGAGCAGCTTCACTCCACCACACACTCTTCATGGTGTTCTGAAGCCTCACTGCAGCCCAGAAACAAAGAAGTCAAGTGCCCATAAACCAAAACCTCTGAAACTGAGGCAGGAAATAAAAACGGGGACCTGAGAGAATGAGGATTCCACCACCTCGGGTTAAAACCCTAGGCTAAAGTTTTAGTTGCTGCTTCTGACTGCCTGAACAGAAGGCCCCGCCCACACCTGGACACCTGCTGCTGCTGCCCGGCTTCCCTGACTGCCCACCCAACACTAGTCAACTCCAAACTGTCGTCTTGAACCCAAGCAATTCTTTTAAGAACAAGTACAGCACAACTCAGGTTAACAAACACATTAAACCACCCCATAATGGAAATAAGAAATAACCAATGAAAAGTTAATTCTTCATCAAAACAGTATAAAAACCCTTAAACAGCCATGGGAAGCACCCTCTTTGGGAATCCCTCCCACACCGTAGGAGCTTTCCTTGCTTTCTTCTAATAAATCTGCTACTGAATTTTCCCCTCTGTCATCTTCCAGTGCATGAGACAAGAACCCTTCAGCACTCTCAGGACCTTGTGTTACAAAACCATAAGCTAAAATAAACACTTCCTCCCTTGAGTTCTTTACCTCAGGTATGTTGTCACAACCATAGAAAGCTGAATCCTCCAAGCAAATCCTATCTTTCCCAAAAATTCAACTCAAGCCAATAAAGAAAATACACCTTAATCTTAGGAAAAAAAAAGAAAACTCACTTAACAGAATTATTTACCAAAGCACTTAACATAGCAGCTATCATTCTAAAAAAAAAATTTTTTAAACACTAACTTTTCAAAGTTAAAAACACATAGAATACATTACAATAGCTGACTGTGAGGTTCTATCCAAAAAAAGAAACTAATCTTGGTAAAGAAAAAAAACCTCTAAAATATACAGCTTTAAAAAATAAATTCATTGTTTTAGTTTAAGAATAAAAATTTATAATGACTGCAAAAAAAAGACCACTTTAATATATAATTTTAGCTGCATTAAACTCAAAATTAGTTGATAAACCAACTTAACAAATTTCTCAGCAAGTTTACTATGGTGTAAATTTGAATATTAACTAATAATCTATGTAACCAACTAGTAGGGGGGGAATGTAGCTCAGGAATAGAGTGCCTGCTTAGCCCTGGGCTAAGGCCCTGGGCTCAATCCCCAGCACTGCAAAAAAAAAAAAAAATTAACTAAAGGGAAATAAAATGTCAATCAATTTCACTCCTTATTTGATAAAGATAATATTAGGAAACTGATACTACCTGTTGTTTTATAACTTGCAGAGTGATAAACCTGTTTTTCTTTTCTGCAATACTGGAAATCCAACCAAGGGCCTCACATATACCAAGTGCTCTACCACTGAGTTACACTCCAGGCCTAAAATGAATGCCAGTGACTGTTCTCTGTATACCATGCTGTCATATGTGTACATGTGTACACGTGTATGTGTGTGTGTGTGTGTGTGTTTAATTATCTCTCATAGTAATAAAAAGTGAAGTATCTTTAGGCAACTAGTCAAATGTCACTGAACTTTTTAAATTTTTATGATTTTTTCCATAAACCTCAATTTTTTCAAAGTCAAACCGAAAAGCCAGTATTTTTCACTAGAAGAAATCAGATAAATGGAACATCATTTGCTGAGAGCACATGTAAAGCCAACCATTGGAAAATGACAAGGCTAAGGGGCACTTTCTTTCTTTCCTCCCAACATTCCAGAATTTACCAGGTGCATAGGGCTAACTAATTAACATATGAATAAAGTAGGCAAAAATCAAACAAAGCAAATACTGTTGAAGGCAGAAATAAACTACTTCTGATTTCTGACACATGTCAGAAGATGGACTCCTATAATATAGTTTTGATGTTTTGGTTCTGGATCACTCTGAAAATACTACGCACATTACTAGTTGCACCTTTACTCAAAAGCAGGTCATTTTTTCCACTATGTTCCCTTGAAATTCACCAGTTTTTACTGTTAGTGTTCACTCAAAAACAAGTAATCTTCAGATTCTCTTTTTAATATACATTCTTTAGAAAGAAGTACCTTTGTCTAAATTTAACTCTCGGATCCTCGAAGCTAAGCATGTATTTCTAGATTTTTCAAGTGAGGAGAAAAATGAAATAAATCAGATGAGGACTTTACGTGGTTAAATCTGTTTCTTTTGTCCTTGATGGTATCAAAAGGGTCTTATTCATGAAAAGATTAAGTATCATCCTAAATTTTCTTCTAGTGTTTTTACAGCTTAACATTTTATATTTCATCTTTAATTATTTTCAAATATTTGTTTGTTTGTTTTTTGCAGTGCTGGGGATGGAACCCAGGAACTCACATACGCTGGGCAAGCACTCTCTTGCCCACATTGATAAATAATTCTTTTTCCCTACACCGATTGCAAATGTCACCTTTACTATGTACTGAATTCTCACAAATGCTACCAATTTATTCCTGGACTCTTTTATTCTCTGTCACTACCTATTTAATTTCCCTGCCAGCAGCACATTGGTCTAATTGTTGATAGAACATATCTTCTTTCTGATAGGGTAAGACAATTTCCTCTTTTTTTGTTTTTGTTTTTGGACTACTTGTTTATTTACAGTTCTCAGATCAATTTTCTCAAGTTTATCAAACAAATCTCCCTGAGGGGGCAGAAGTGTAGATTAGAAGTAGAGCACATGCCTAGCATGTACAAGGCCCTGGGTTCACTCCCCAGCACCACAAAAAAAAAGCTCAATATCTTCTTAACCCTACATCCCATTAAGTTTATAGATAAAATTTTAAAAATACTATTTTACAATACTGAGATTTCTACCCAGTAATAAGCAGTTATATAAAGCTTCCTACACCCACCCCCCCACCCACACAAAAAACCTTCTAATGTAACTATGACTGGTACCCTGGCTCCAGACAAATGAAATGTCCTTATCTGTAATATAGTATTTCCATTCTTTAATCACAAAATCTTAAGAACTACAAGAACATTACTAATCACTTATCCCAACACTGCTTGTAATCCCAGTTATGTTTTCCTCAAACCTATTAAAGGAATCATTTCAAAATTCAACAGAATTATTATACCTTTTACATACAATAGCATCATAAAAGTACTATTTGTATTACACAAAGGCAAAGAAATGACCTACAATTTGTTTGCAGACCATTTCAAATTTAGGAATCTTTTTAGGATGAGATTCATATTTGGACTTAAACAGAAACTCTGAAATACCTAAGTGCAAACCCTTAAGACAGCCCCAAGAAACTTCCAGACACTCAGTTTTCAAGGTAAAGGTATTTAGCTATGGCACTGTCTGGGGACCAAACTCCATAGTACCAAGTCACTCCTTTCCCAGTTGTTCCACCATATTTTATTAAGAACACAAATCGAATACCCATCCCCAAATGGAATAAGCTTGAAACCCAATTCAATATGCTTCTCAAGCCTGGCTGCCTGTCTGATCAGCTGTGGAATTTTGGAAGCTATGACATTTGCATTTTGTGGTGGGAATCTTCTCTGGAAGGTCTAGTGCCCAGGCACTTCTATTTCTAAAAGCTGCAGTAGGTTCCAGTCTCAGCCAGAAATGAGAACCACTATTCTAAAACATCCAATATGAACAAAGACCCAAAATATACTAGATGCTCCCTACTTACAGGGATGAGATAGGGAGAGAATAATTAAGGGGAAAAAAATCTACAGCAGCCCAGTCACATCCAGCACTGACTATAGAGCTGTGTTCTGATTATACCTAGTCTCAACACAGAAAAATACTCTAAAACAAAGATTTAGAGTGTTCAGGTGCCATAATAAAATGTAAAATGCCTTTTTCTTTTTTCTTCCTTAAAAGCCACCCTATAGCCCACCCCATCTCCCAAGATAAAGAACAGCTAACCCTCACTTTAAAAATAGGCACCACTATAAAGAATTAAGTACATTTTATTCTACTCTATCAAGGAGAAGAATGCAAGCACACACATAAAAATAAATAAACTCTAAGTAAGATTAATGATTTGGTGAAGAACGGTTGCTCCCTGACAGAGAGAACAACCACTACATTAAGCACAAAGGTGACACAAAGGCACAGAAAGGATAACAACCAAGAGTAACTTACATATGACAAGCAAGATGCAAACTCAATCAATGTTCCCAGCCTCAAACCCTCCACGAATACAATCTCACTTTCTAATAATGACAACACACTGTACTGAAGTACAGCCTGGAGTGACTCAGATTTCTGTTCAGAGTGACTCACATGCCCATTATCCCTAGGAAAATCACCTGAAAAGTAGAGCACACAAAGCCACACAGTAAGTTACATGTTTAGTAACCAGTGCTAGTGAAGCACGCATTATATAGACCTTGTCCACACACCAGTGCTCACAGAAACAGGCTCACGATATCAAATCATTACACACAACTATTCTTCCATGCTCCAATTCTCACCCCATCAAAATACTTTCTTACATTCTGTAAAATCACTTGGCAAAAGAAATGTCAAGTATATACCATCATTATAAGAAAGACAACAGGCAAAGAAGTGTATGCTTCAATACCAGGAGTGACTAAATGTTCTTAAATAGGCAATGTGCTCTGTCCAAACAAAACTCAAATAATTTTAGAGCTTAAAAAGGGAAAGAAAAATTATGTGAAAAGACAGTTTATTCATGGTTTAATAGAATCAGTTTTGACAATGTACAACTTCACTGACATATTTTCTTAGCAACGTAGCCCAAATCAAATGATAGAATTCCTGGACCTTTATCTTTATGTCATGTGACCTTATGAAATAGCAATTTAAATCACAAATATGATTAAGGAACCTACAACCCCAGAAGATCTGCTGTAAAAACTGAGGTGATGTGTGTTTACACACAAAGACAAGCAACTGTTTGCCAAGAGATGAAAACAAGAAAAGAATAAAAACCTTTCTCCCAACCTCTTACCTATGAATGATTTCGGTGCAAGCAACATGCCTAGCAGGTATTAAGGAGCAGACCTTGTTCCTGGAGCATTTCCAACAAAATCAGCCTACTGAAAAAATAAAATTCTTTTGAAATACAGCTATGCAGGATGAAACAGCATGGCTGAACTAGCATATCCTTAAACACCTTAACCCTATGGATATTTAGAGCTATATTTGAATCTTTAAAAAATTAGACATACTAAAATCACAGGCACCACACACTCAAATTTCATTGCAGACCTTCAAAGTTACACGAAGATCAGAAAAATAAGAAAATAAACCACGCCATTTAAACAAATTCAAAAGCTAAATTTACACCTAAAATATACTTTTCTATTTGTCCCAAAAATCTAGACTTCTATTTTGCCAAAATACAATTAAGATTCAGCTGAATAGGGGAGGGGAACTATCACTTCATTATGTTCCAAAAGCTTACTGCTAATAAACGCAATGGATTACATTAGAAATGATTCTCTCCGGAATTTTAACCTAACATCAGCATTCATATTGTCCATTCATATTCATAAGAAGTCTAAGCCATGGAGATAGGTGACCTGAGTAGAAGCCTAGTTACTAATATATGTTGTTCAACTCAACTAGTACTTGAAAGTCTCTCCTTTTCCTATACTTTTTTTCTCTCTCCCCATTCACTATTTGAATCTTGCCAGCCTCCAAGAAACTCCAAAACAGGGGCTGGGACTGCGGGAGAAGGGAGCGTGGAATGGAGTTCTAAAAGGAAAAGCAGCAAGGGTATCAAAGGTATCAAAGCATACACAATCTTTGATTCAAAATAAAGTGGCGGGGGGGGGGTGTAAATGTCAAATTCAAAACATTGCAAATTTTCATTTAACTTCAAGCTATGCTCACAGCAGCTAAAAGTTAATCATCATGTTTTTCTATTTTATTCCCCTATTCTTATAAACTTCACAGGAAACAAATTATCTGCAGACAAATGCAGTTAGAAAAAATGGATCTTGGTTCAACCAAGAACACCAGTAAACAACTGTGGGAAGACCAAGAATATCAAGAACCACCCTCATTTCCCCAATCCTGAATTTGCATATAAAATGTGTAAGACAAAGTTCTTGCATTCATTCTCATGTTTTGACTTAATTCAATCCCATGCTTTCTGAAACATTTTTATTTAAGATTCAGAACTGATATCTGAACAAACTAGCCAAAAGACAATGAACCTTCTCAGTGTTAAACTGAGTATACCTCAGGTACCTGAAATGCTGAGGCCTACAATCTACTGGGCATATAGGAGCTGGGGCAGTCTAGGCCTTCTCACAGAAGCACATACATGAAGGGCCTTTCCCTATGTAATTTGTCTTCTGTAAGATTTTTTTCCTCTTGCAAACACTCTCAACTAAAATTCGTTTCCTGAATGTACACACAAGCTCATGTGAAGTTGGAGGGCACAGACTAAGGTTTCAGTGGGATTCTTTACTCGGTGTAGCCACTAAGGTAATCAGATAAGGCTCCAGGGAGAAAGAGCACCTGCAAGTGGGTTTTGAGGGATTCACCTGGCACATGGAGAATTCAGATTAAGAGTCAAGGGCCGCAAAGCCGAGCTTGAGTCTTGTGTAAACAGTAATCACACACTGGCTTCGCCACCCAAAACAGAAGATGTGTCTAGGGTAGCTGAATTTCTAGAGGTGAGTTAATAGCAAACGCTTGCTGCCATCACACACATCCAATTTTTACCTGTCACTAAGAAAAGGGCACGTCTAAACCAGAAAAAAAAGTCATTTTTCCTTCAAGGAGGGCAGCGGTTTGGAGTCATTCACAGGGGCTGGGACTGCGGGAGAAGGGAGCGTGGAATGGAGTTCTAAAAGGAAAAGCAGCAAGGGTTTTCCACAGGGCCCCACACTGGCCACTGCAGAGAGAAAACGGGGTAAGAGGAGACATGTCTCATCAAGGGGCAAACCGAGTGCAAATCGGCTGGGGAAAACCAGGTCCCCCCGCCCCCCGACCCCACCACCAGGACGCGAGTTGGGGTGCAGACAGAGAGCGCCAGTGGCTGATTACCTTGGGATATAGTGCAAAGGGACAACCAGGAGACAGAGGTCTGCAGAGGAGGAGGGGAGGGAGGACTGAGGCAGGGTCTCCGCCAAGTGCGAACCAGGGATGAAGACAGGCAGACAGAGGGACCTGGGCATCCCTGGGCCAAAAGGCGTGGCCAGGATCCGGATGGAACCACGGTCCCGAGGCGCCCGGGGAGTGCGCGGCCACCCATCCTCCCGCCCCGGCCCGTCCGAGCGCCCGCCGCCGGCCCCCGCCCCCACGCCCGCAGAGCTTACCTCCACACCTGCCCCATCTGCAGCAGGTGGATGACCGACTGCCAGATCCACACGGAGAGGCGGCACAGGCGCTGCGCCCCCGGCGTGGCCGAGCCCCCCGCGCCCGGGCCGCCGCGGGCCGCGCCGTGGCCGTAGCCGGCCCCCATCATGGGGGGGCCCCGGCTGCTGAGCCCCTCCACGGCGCCCAGCCCGCCGCCCGTGTAGTCCTGCACGAACCAGCGGAAGCTCAGGCTCTGCACCAGCAGCGACGGCACCAGCACGAAGAAGAGGGTCAGCCCGAAGTAACCGTAGTCCCCCTTGCGGTAGTAGTCGAGGGCCAGCCACAGGTCGGTGCCCACGTCCCCGAAGAAGACCAGCAGCGCCAGCACGATCCACAGGCAGTCGAGCCACGGCCGCTCCACCTGCGGCGGCTGCGGACGCGCGGCCGAGGGCGTCGGGGGGTGGCGGTCGGCGCCGGCGGCCGCGGGCGGCTGCAGCGGCTGGTCCCCCCCGTCGGCGGCGGCGGCGCTGCGGCGCGGCTTCTTGCCCAGGAGGGAGCGCAGGCAGGCGGAGCGGCAGCCCCAGTAGCACGAGGAGGTGTTGCAGCAGTGGCAGATGTGCAGCGAGCTGCTCTCGCCGGGCTCGCTGCCGTCGCCGCCGCCGCCGCAGCCGCCTCCCCCGGGCTCCCCGTCCTCCTCGCCGCCGCTGCCCACCGCCTCGTCCAGGTTGTGCAGCTGGGCGAAGCCCACCCCCACGCCACCGCCATCGGATTTCGCCGCCATCTTGACTCTCTTCCCAGCTCCGGAGGTTGGGGGGGGAGGGACGGGTGGGGGGAGAAGGCTGGGACCGGGGAGGGGGGGAAACGAATGGAGAGGAAGGGGGGCGGGGAGGAAGCGGGGGAGCAAACGAACGAGGGGGGAGTGGGCCAGGGAACCCCCTCCGCTTCCGGGTGGTTGGCGTCACTTCCGGGCGAGCCCCCCAATCGCACGGCGCCCGCAGCTCCCCGGCCCTACCCTCCCGGCCAAGATGGCCGCCCTTCAGTGCCTCAGCTGCTGGGCGGGGGGCCGGGGGGTTCTCCCCGCCAGGGCTCCCCTTCCCCTCTTCCGTTGACCCCGAAACCCATCAGGTTGACCCCTCGGCGTTTCAGAATCCCGCTGGGCCGAGTGAGGCGGTCCAAAGTGCTCCCTGGAGGGGGCAGTGCCAGACGTTTTGGGGTCCCCTTCCTCAGCGTCGCAGCTCACAGCTTTCCTCCTGGAGAAACGCCCCCTAACACCCTCCCAGCTGCTGGCGAAGGGGCGGGGCCTCTGAGGGAAGGGGCGGAGCCAGTGCAAAGCAGGTGATTACGTGTCACTTCCGGGAGATAGGATGACCTCATTGTGTAGTTAGACACCCCCCACACCAAAATGGCCGTGTCTCACCTCTCTGGCTGTTTTCCTTTTTCTTTTACGTTGCACATTTACTCCTTTCTTATTTTGAGGGGCTCTAAAAGGTACATAACTCAGTTTAACTGACTCCCACAAAAACTTACTCAATCTCACTTCTATTTAGACATCTCTCCTCCCCTTTTACCTCTGTTGACCCCCTGATTGTCTTGTCACTGACAACTTCACCATCTTTTGTAATAAAGTTTCCACCATTCCCTTAAGAAAGCTCCAGGCAAAATCCAGGTAGAAATCAGCCTGGTTGTGTCTTGCATGTTGGAGTAAGGACATAATGGGCATATTGTGACCTTGAGTATATTTTCTGCAATACCAAAATATATTTCTCTATCAACTTTTTTTTTTTAAGTGTGTGGCTTGAAAATTCTCTGACCTTAATTTGGAAAATTCAAAACTAGCCAGAACTTAACCTGTATGCATCAATTACTTGTTCAGACTACTTGAATGTGTGAATATTGTCATTTGGATTTTTTTTTTTTTTGGTGCTAAGGCTATGTTGGTAAACATGGCTTTAAATGAGTGAAAATGTTATTAATGTGCTATATCATTAAGATAGGTGCAGGTACACTACTTGAACTTAGCTAACAAATTACATAAGTGAAGCAGCACTGAATGGATTTGAATTACAATGATCTTCCAGTGAAACTATATTTTCAGCTAGACAGGCAAGCTACACATTTGTGGTTGTTACTAAGTAGGTGAAATGAGCATTTGAAGTTAAATTGAAAAATAAAAAAGAAAGAAAATGCCTGGATTTTTTTTATCCATCTTCCAAGATTCTTTAACACATTTTTCTGATTCTATTTCTCCTTTCAGTAAAATCTAATAGTATTAATAACTTTCTTTAGACTGTTAAGAGGACCAAGTATATCATATTTGTATGGCATTGAGATTTGGAGAAGGAAAGTTGCCTTTGATAACTTTAATAGTTACTTTGATGTACATGATATTTAAGATGAGCGTATCTACTTAAGTTTTGAGAGTGTCAAGGCATTTTAGACTCAACTTTTCATGAGTATATATGCCAAGATAAAACCTATAAAGACTTTGAGAAAATGCTTAGAGATTTTTTACCCCCTGGTTTTGAGGGTTGGGGGGAGTGATTCCAAAAGCTACTTTGAGAATCACATCACATAACTGTATCCTTATTTCATGCTATGGTTTAATTTCCTTATTTCTATGGTTGTAAAACCAAGAACTGACAGGTCAAGAGAATTTCTGCATACAGATGGGATTCTATTTCTTTTCTGAGTTTGGAAGAATAACACCTTAAATGGCATAAGTGTGGTAGTGTACAAATTATCAAGTTTGGATTCCAGTTCCACTAAAATGATAACAATGAATGCTGTGAGCAAGATAACCTCATTAAAACTTGGTTTTCTCCTTTTTATCATGGGAACAACAGTACTTTCTTTAAATATTTGCTGGGTAAGGGCTTGGGATGTGGTTCAGTGGAAAAGTACCCCTGATCAATCCCTGGTTCAAAAAAAAATTTTTTTTGCTGGGTGGCAATCCATTCATTCATAGCTCTCGATATGATACCTGATAGGTAGTAGGCACTAAATAAACTAATTGCTCTTGTTATTATTATTATGCTTGCATAATGCCAACATATATCTACTTAAATTTCTTAGTAGATTTGGTATCTCTAATAAAAGAAAGCATTTTGAAATACTTCTAGGAAATAGGTGAAGCTAATTGTGCTTTTAAATATATTTTCCTCTCTTTAAGCTGTGAGGCTATGAAATGAGAAACAAAAGCAGCCAGTAATGGCATATTTATGATCCCTATTTCTCTGTGCTCTGAAAGAACATAATCTAGTGAAATTAGCTAAGTAAATTACACTCACTATATAAAGCTGACACATGAGATTATGAGTCAAAAGTGTTAATCACAATTGAAGTTTTGAGTAGATATATAAGATTCACAGACCACCAAGTGATTTCAACATTATATTTACGTGTTTAACAATTTTATCTTCCTTGGAAAGAGGACATATTGTGAAACCCAGAAAGTTCTAGAATTAACATCAGTTACATTGATAATAAAGCCATCATGAAGACTCATGGAAAGGTTAACATAAATTTGGACTGCTATGAATCACATTTTTTCCCCTAGAGTTTTGGGGCAATTAAGTGTTCCAAGTAAGCCTAGCACTTAGCACAGTGTTGAACACATAGTGGACACTCAATAAAAATTGGATAACTGATTAATTTTTTGAATAACTGAGATTTAACCTTTCAAATGCCAAAAAATGTATTTTATATTTTATGATATGAATCTTAATAAACCCATTAATGTATTACATAGATACTTCAAAACATTAGCTAAAGGGGTGGGGAGTAATATAAGGAAATTCATCACCCCGCCTGCTTTCTGCACAAAGGTAGATAGTCAACATTTTATTTATTTAGGTTCTGGGAATTGAACCCAGAATCTTGGGTACATGCGCTCTGCCACTGAGCCACACCCCTATCCCCAGTTAACCTTTTCTTGACCACTTGATCTTGAGGCACCCTATGCTAAGAGTTCTGACTATCTAGAAGCCCACCACTTTTGTGGGTGGTGGTAGGTTTTTTCTTAACCATTTTTTTAAATCTCTGCCTGCTATAGTTGAGTCAGTTAACAACTTTGGCCATTGTACTTCTACTCCTATATAGGCTAAGAAGCCAAATAACAAAGCCTGTTACAATTACATATAAAACAATACTAAATACATTTTTGAGCTTCTGTTAGTATAGTAAGATAGCTTTCACATATGGAAAT
Source organism: Ictidomys tridecemlineatus (assembly GCF_052094955.1). Taxonomy (NCBI): domain Eukaryota; kingdom Metazoa; phylum Chordata; class Mammalia; order Rodentia; family Sciuridae; genus Ictidomys; species Ictidomys tridecemlineatus. The sequence goes on along the minus strand of NC_135490.1, from coordinate 6,245,559 downwards.
TGTGACAAATTTTAGCTGTTTAGGAGCCTTTAGGGTTTTTCTTTCCAAATCTTTGCTCTTTTCAGAAAGGCAAAAGGGAAAAGTCTTGAAAGCTATTATGTATTAAATGCTCCCTCAAACATTATTCCTTTTAATCTTACAATAGTCCAAAAAGGCATGGGAGTTAGTTCCCAATTTTAAAGGTCTCAGTTCTGCTGAATGACATACCCTGAGTCACACCCTAGGGAGGCAGGGTATTTGTGGATTGAATCAAGGCAGGTGTCATTTCAAAGCCCATGCCACTTACCTACCTTGCCCTGTCCCAAGCAGGTCGGGCCATCTCTGAATGAAGCCAGCATTACTGTGTTAGTCACAGAGGGCCCCTATCAGTGCTGATACATATCTAGTAGACAGAAGGTTTAAATTCCAATATAAGGGTGGGCTTCAACAAAAGCATGTCGAAGGGGCTTCCTCATACATCCTTCTGAAGTTGTGATCCTTGGTAAAGCTTCTGAACAGTAGGCAGATGTCATCCTCATCAATTCCATGCCCTGTACTTACTGACTACTATAGAAATAGGACTACCTTGAGTGCTGCAGAGTAAGCTCATAGAAGCCATTATCCCTAGAAGGTACATGTCTGTGTTTGATGATAAGAATCGAAGTAATAGCAAGCACTCTCATGCATTGTTGCTGGTGGTGCAAAGCAGTACCGTCTCTACAGAGGGGAGCCAGGCACTGTCTAATAAAATTATAATGCAATTACCCTCTGAAACAACAGTCCTTCTTATGGGAAGTTATCCTACAAATAAATATGTGCACGTCAGGAAATACACGGCTGTTCATGTGACAATATTATTTGTGTAGCCTTTGTTATAATACTAAGAAAAAATTGAAGGAAAAAAAGACCTCAATGACAACCCCCACCGGAACTAGTTAAATAAATTATGGTGTATCCACACAGCAGAATATGATGTAGTGATACTGAAAAAAAGATAGTTTTCTTTTTTAATAATATGTAATGGCTTTCAGGATGCTTTGTTGTAAAAAAAGAGCAAGGTGAATATAATAGAGCATGCTATGCCTATAAGAAAGGAGAAAAGAAAGTCTATTCCTGTTTGCTTGTATTTGCATAAAGAGACTTAGAAAAATTACCCAAAGGAGGAAAAAAGTGATTACCTATAGGGTGGTGGTAATGGTGTGGAGAAATTGGGACCAAAATGGGAGAAAGATAATTTGGGGGGGTGGGTATCAAAGAGGGACAGGTAATATGAATGTGCCTGCAGAGACGGAGAGAGAGGTAGGAATTAAGGGGCTATTCCTTTGTGTTCTCTAGCAGTAACACCATTGAGGAGTATTTTGTAAAGGTGTTTGTCTCTTAAGAACTATTTTTAAGACTGGAGTTGGTAGAGTGCTTGTCTAGCTTGCATGAGGCCCTGTGGTTGATCCTCAGCACTGAAAAATAAACAAGCAAAATAAAATTGGTTCTGAATCTGACATCTGTGAATTGACTTAAACCTTTCTGGAGCTTCCTTATGTTTTTATCCACTATGTCTCCTAAGTAAGAATAATGAGGGGCTGGGGATGTGGTTCAAGCGGTAGCGCGCTCGCCTGGCATGCGTGCGGCCCGGGTTCGATCCTCAGCACCACATACCAACAAAGATGTTGTGTCTGCCAAGAACTAAAAAAAAAAATAAATATTAAAAATTCTCTCTCTCTCACTCTCTCTCCTCTCTCACTATCTCTTTAAAAAAAAAAAAGTAAGAATAATGAGCTTTACGAGTTCACTCCCCCAAAAGTACATTGTAACTTCATCATATGTACACTTATGTGAAATCACCTGTTCAACATCAACCAAAAGAAAAGGAGGAGCACATAACAACAGATCAAATCATACAGGCCATTTCAGAAAATGAGCATGGAGCATTTGCCCCCAGGTTGAACGTGAGTTAGGAAATGGAAATCAGCCATTTCCACAGTAAACCTCTGTTCCTTAGTTTCTCATATGATTGTTCTACCAGGAAAAGTATGATTCCAGAATTAAAGCTTTGTGTTCATCCTACAACATGACATGCCAATTCAAGCCACATGCTTTCTCTGGTCCTCAATTTAGGATACAAGATTTGATCTGATGTTGGCTGAGTTGGTCTTTTGGCAAAATGATAGAGTCTTCAATGCAAAGAAAATGTGAAGCATACATATTCTTAATGCTGCCTTAAATCCTGACCATCACCACGAGCACACCAAGTAAAGTGAACCCCCACAGTGGTATCTTCTTCAGCTTTTAGACACATCTCCTGGTTATAGTATTTCGGCACGTGACAGACACTAAGTCTAACTAAATTCAGCAAGTGTTTGTTGAAAACCCATTCTACACTCGACTTTCACTGGGACAAAGAAATGTGGAATAATTATTGTAAATCACAGTTCCAATTGAAGACAGGAAATAGACACCTACAGCTAGCATTATCAACAAGTCATGAAGAGAAGGTAAACTTACAGAACAATTAATGATTAAAGAGTGCAATCTGGGATCTTTGTTTATCAGCAGGTAGTAAGTGCCTAATACATGTCAGACACCAATTTTGGAGCCGGTACAAATTGGGGGACCTGGGAGAACCTACCTTTTTAGGTGATGATTAAGTTATGCCTTCCTCTAGTTCTTCCCCTTTTTCTTTAAAGAAGTGTTTGGTCTGGTTTTTTAATCACAGGAGGCATTTTTTGAACTTAAATCGCCAACTCTGCCATTAACTTTCTATAGTATCTTGGGCAAAGTACTTTCTTATTTAAATCTCTGTTCCTCAATAATAAATACGGGAAGAACAAAATTCGCCTCACATGATTTATAATTTTGAATTTCAGGCTTATTTTTCCTTGCCTTCACAAGCTATTTGTGAGATCAATGCCTAGTACACAGCAGGTGTTAACTAGGTACTGGTCCTCCCTCCCTAGTCACTCCCTGTGTTCATCCACTGTGGCTGCTATCACAAATTATCACAAACTTAGCTGCTTAAAACAACACAAGTTTATTATTTTACCCTTCTGGAGGCGCTGGTGGAGTGGGAGTGGGAATCAATTTCCCTGTCTTTGATGGATTCCCGATTATTCCCACAGTCCCCCACCAAGTCCCCTTCCATCTTCAAGGCCAGCAGTTACTTCACTCAGCTTCTGTCATATGTCTCCCTTTTCAACTCTGAGCTCCCCTTCCCTCTTTCTTTTACAAGCACTCACCTGGATCATCCTGAATAAACAAACTCCCCAACTCAAAATCCTTAACTCAGTCACATCTGTGGCATTTCTTTTACCACATAAGGTGACACAGATTTCAGGGACTAGGATGTGACCAGTTTCTAACTACCACTCCCTTTAACCTTTTCCGGATATATAAATGTGAACTCATCACCCTTGGCCCTAAAATCAACTCTGTTCTCCCATGCTTTTTTACCACCACAAGGCCCATCTCACAGGGTCATCTAATGACACAGAAATTCCAAGAACAGCATACAAAAATGAACTTAACATTTTACATACAATGCCCTTGTTACAAATGAAGAAGAAGGAGCTAACCATAGAAGACAATTATCTATTTAAGGTCACACTAGTTGCCTTAGCCCCAAGGACTTTAAATTTCCTGATATTCAGGATAGGACTCTTTCCATACCATTGTAATTCACATGCCTTACAAAGTTGCATGAATTATTCCTTTTCAGTGTTTGAAATCTCATCCTTTGTTTCTTAATGGCAAGAACACTGAGCTCAGAAATTGTCCTAGTCAGAATTCTCCAGAGAGGCAGAACCCGTAAGATATATCTGAGGAGCTTTATGATAGGTATTGACTCAGACAATTATGGTCACCAAGAAGTTCCACAATCTGTTCTCTAAAAACCAGAGAGCCAGGAAAGCTGATGGTTTAGTTGAAGCTGAGTTATGAGAACTGGGGGCTAATGGTATGTAAATCCTCCTCTGAGTCCGAAGGCAGAAGAGCCAAGGGCACCAATGTCCAAGGGCAGGGAAGATGGACATCCCAGCTCCAAGACAGCAAATTTTGCCCTTCTGTCCTTGTGTTCTGTTTGCGCCCTCAAGAGATTGGATGGTAGCTGCCTGCTTTGGTGAGGGCAGATCTTCTTTGCTTAGTCGACCCATTGATATGGTAATCTCTTCTAGAAACACCAGAAATAATGTTTTGACATCTTTCTGGGCATCTTGAGTCCAGTCAAGTTCATATGTAAAATTAACCATCATAGAAACCAAGAAAAAAATAGGTTTATGTTCCAGTGCCAACATTTGCCAGCTCTATAACGTAGATTAATTCGTATTCTCAGTTCTCGTATAAAGTTAGAATGTTCATCTGACTTTCCTACAAGGTTTGTGGTGAGAACCTCTCTCATAGGTTTATCAGGTGCTTTCTGCAGGAAAAAAAAAAAAGGTGTAAAAATATCAGGAACTATTTTTATCCAAGTTGAGGCCTCTCTCTAATCTCTTCAACTTGTGTTCTCTTCTTTTCCCATCCAAGAAGTGTACCTTTATCAGAATAATAAACCTAAAATACCATCATCCTCTTGTGAGAATATGTAATGGCTCACTATCATCTATCATACCAAACCCAGCTTCCATAATCTCATTCCATTCTGTGTGGCAATATTAGTTTCCACTCTTGATCAGAAAAATGCCCTCCTTGCCCACATGTACTCGGCACCTTCCTGCACTGGAGCTTATGAACTTATTTTTAATTCATTATGAATTATTTCTTCACCTCTCTACCATTTCAATTCAAATCAATAACTTTTAATGAAGGCCTACTAAGAAGAAGATGTCATGCCAGCAAGGGTTTAAACTTCCTCTCATCTTTCAACACCTATCCTGCTTCCTTCATCAAAAATCCCCTTGACCACTCCAGCACAGAATGACGCCTTCTCCCTCTGAAAGGACTGAAGCACATGAAATCTCTACCACTCATTTTAATTGGTTCATATTCTCTTAATTCATGTAATGGTTTTATATAAGTCAGAGTCATAAGGAACCATCATTTCATCCAATTTCTTAAATAAGACGACTCTTAAGACTTGTATTGAAGCAATATTTATTGATGACTTACAATGTGTCAGGTTTGTGCCCAAGAAATCTAATGGCCAACCAAGTGTATTCACCATTCTTCTCAAGGCCTATATGCAAAGTGTCTGGGACCTCCAAAGAGGATGGGTGGCCATACCAAGTCCAGGGCACCCCACGTGCAGAGGCAGAGACAAGAAACAGCAGTGGGGCTGGTAGCATGGCATTGTGTCTGCAGCACTGAACACATAAAAGGAGAGGGAGACAGTTCTAGTTTTCGAATATTCAGGTTAAAAACTTTAAAGTTGATCCTATAGATGACTTTTATCAGAGGAGTGATGAAATCGACATTGTGCTTTAGGCAGAGAGCTTTGATGATAGTAAAGAAGTTGGAGTGATAGTCGACAACCTGTGTGAGACTTGGACCAACTAATTAGTTGTGACTCTAAAATCAGTATTTGGGGGTTCAACGTTAATAAATGTAGAGGCAGCGAGGAACTTATTTTCTTTTCATAAAAATTCTATTCACGAATGGATTAATTTTCCCTAGTCCAAACAGAATCATCATTTCAAAAATTAGCAAAATAACCAGGTATGGTGGCACGTACCTATAATAACCCCAACAACTTGGGAAGCTGAGACAGGAGAATCACAAGTTCCAGTCTATCCTAGGAAACTTAGCAAGATCCTGCCTCAGAATAAAAAAAGGGACTGGGCATGTAACTCTGTGATAGAGTGCTCCTGGGTTCAGTCCCCAGAACTGTAAATAAATATTAGCAAAATTGTTTCTTTTTTAATAGTCTTTTTTCTCTTGTAATTTCTATTGCATAATTTTATAAACTAATACACATTAGAGGAGCATATTTTAGGGTTTAAAATTTTAGATAATAAGTCACTCCTAGCTGAGCATGGTGGTACGTGCCTGCAATCCCAGCAGCTCAGGACACTGAGGCAGGAAGATCGTGAGTTCAAAGCCAGCCTTAGCAATTTAGTAAGGCCCTAAGCAACTCAGTGAGACCCTATCTCTAACTAATATATATATATATATATATAAAACATATGTATTATATATTTACATATATAAAGGGCTGGGGATGTGGCTCAGTGGTTAAATACCTCTGGGTTCAATTCCTGAACCTAATTAAATAAATAAGTCATCCTTCCAAATAGCACTACACATCATTTGGTTTTATAATGTCGGCAGAAAGCCAACTTTTCATTAATATAGCCACACACAATCTGGGAAGAAGCCCCAACAAAATTTATCCACCTAAGGCATAGGTAAGAGCCCGACTACTAAGATGAACCCCTGACTCACTTGCTGGGGTTCACAGCTCTGTGAACATCCCTCCCCTTGAGTGTGGATGGAACCTGTGCCCCAAATGTGGCAGGAGTGATGGGTTGTCACTCTCGTGGTTTGTGTTGCATTCAATAAGATGTCATCTTACCAGACTGAGCTGGAGGCTTTCCTTGTGGGCTTGACGTAGCAAGCAGCGGTGTTGGAGAAGCCCAGGCAGGAAGGAAAACTGCTAGTAACCCCAGGGCCAGGGAGCAGCTCCAGCCAATAGCCAGCAGAAAGCAGGAATCGCAGCCACATGACCCACATGGACATGAATTCTGCCAACATGATGAGTTCAGAAGTGGCTTCTTCCCCAGCGGAGCCTTCGGTGTGACTGCTGGACCTCCTGTGCAGAGGCCACACAGGCTGTGCCTCCACTCCTGCCCCACAGACACTCTGGGATAGTAAATGCGTTTTGTTTTAGGTTGCTTAATTTGTAGTATTTTGTTGTTGCAGAGCAACTGAACATGAATATAGGTTCAGCATCCCTACTATAAAAATCCAAAAGCTGAAATGCTCCAAAAATCTGAAAATTTCTTTGTCTTGCTCAAATATTTTTGGATTTTGGAGCATTTCAGATTTTTAATTTTCATATTAGGGACATTCAACAGGTAAAGTCTTTGAAATTATTTCAAAATCCAAAAAACTTCCAAATCCCAAACATTTCCAGTCCCAACCATTTCAGATAAGGATACTAAACCTGGGTACTATGTAAATAGAACTGATTCACAATCTTGCTGGGTATTTGGGGATATTTGAAAACCAAACTAACTGGCACCGCATCTCTAATTGATTCAGTGTTTTCTTGTCTCTACGAGCTGAAACCCTGCCTCCTTCCCAGAGCTGCCCTGTGACCAGCCCCTTCATCCAGCTCCTGTTCAACTGTGGGTAAAATTGGAGTCAGAAACAAGTGAGGGGGCCACTGTCGTGGCTGTGAGGAGCTCCTCAGGCCTGTACCATGAGGGTAGCATCTGGGAAGAGGAGGAGTGACAGATGCACAAAACGACTCAGAGGCTTATTTCATGTTCTGGCAAAACCTGGTGCATGGTGGAGCTATGCATTCCTGATTATGCTCTTCACAGTACTCCTGAGACAGGGGTGGCCTCCAAGGAGCACTGAGTCGCAGGTGTCACAGCAGCGCATTTAGTGTTCTAGTTCCTAAGAGGAAGTTGGGTTCACATGTTGTGCTTTATATTTGCATATACAAATGTTTTGCGGATCCTTTTGCATAGATCTAATAGCACAGAATTTAATATGTGAACATTAAGTTCAGCCTAAAGTACTTCTTAGTTATTCATCTACTCTAGGACTATCAGGATACCAAAAACAGGTTTTGCCATGGAAGGAGCAGAACGCCAGTCACACACAAGCTCTGCCACCCGCACATCCCACTCCCTGAGGCTGTTGCTCACTGAAGCGGCTGTTGCCTTTCTTTCTTTCTTTTTTTTGAATTTTTTTTTTTTTTGATGTTGATGGACCTTTATTTTGTTCATTTATTTGTACGTGGTGCTGAGAATCGAACACAGTGCCTCACACATGCTAGGCAAGTGCTCGGCCACTGAGTGTCAACCCCAGCCTTGTTGCCTTTCTTTCTTAGCACAGGTGTGATGGGACGCCGAGAGCATAGAGGGACACAAACCAGGATGAGAGGACAGGGCAGAACAGGAAAATCCCACGGAGAACCTCCTTTCCAGAATGCTAAACAAAAGGGAGAAAGACCTGAGAGGGAGAAAGGAAGGGTGGTGGGAGGAGCAGATAAAAACTACAGTAGTGCACACAACAGAGACAGAATAATTCACACCCCACGTGCAAAGTGGGGACAGGAAGGCTGAGTCAAGCATGGACTAGCATTTGGGGCCCACGCATGGGCTCTTTTAGACACGGTGGCCACCGAGCAGCAAGCCTAGCCCTCATCAGTCACATGTTTTGCTGTGTGGAACGCAGAGCTCCTTCTTCGTTTCACCATCGTGAACCAAAATTGATTGGGCAAGGTCACCTGCTAGAAGCAGTGCAGGAGGGACACAAGACTGAGTAAGAGAGGCACCAACCAACACTGTCTAAGCTGTGGACTACGCTGCTGACCAGAGAGCTGGATTGAGCAGGTGGATGTGACGAGGTGTGTGTGTGTGTGTGTGTGTGTGTGTGTGTGTGTGTGTGTGTGAGAGAGAGAGAGAGAGAGAGAGAGAGAGAGAGAGAGAGAGAGAACCTTTAGGCATCTCTGTTCTGAACAGTTCCCACCATACCCCCAAGTCTTACCAGGACACTCATGCATTCACCCCGCTGCTTGCCCATTGAAGACACTGGTGTTTGCATCTCCTGGTATAAATAGGTAAATGTGATTCTCAGGTTTTATCTTCTAACAGTATTTTCATAACAGTTGCCAACATGACAATATTTCTGACCAGATCAAACAAGTTCTTTTCACAATAGCAGGTGTACCTCTAGCTTTCAGTGCTTTCTCTTTGCTAATACGGTGTTTGCCTTTGTTCCCAGAACAACGTACTAGACTGATAGTTTTAATGCTTTTTCAAGAATAATCCCTAAATCCTTTTCTTGATCTGTGTGCTAGAGGATTATTCTCTGCCTAGACACATCACTGGACTGGCCTCCTTGCTCCCCAATTAATTATTAGTTTGTCTACATTAAATTACACTTGCCATCTGCTGATAAAATCACAAAAGTCTCAAATCCCTTTCCGTTGCTTTCACTGTTTGCTGGTGGTTTGTTCTGCCTCCTGTCAGCTAAATCAGCTACAAACTAGGTGGTCTGGTTTCCAATTCCTTCTCCAAGTCTCCTCTCTGTTGTGGAACTTCTTTGTGAAGAATTCCTACAGAAATTTATTAGTTAATTTTGAACCATCCCAGGATGGGTCCTAAAATAATGAGTCCCAAGAGACACAAGAGAAGAAAAAGGCAAATAGTAGAAATGAAAATGTATCCTTAAAAGTATAATACAGCACAATGAACATGAAACAAAGTAGCATAGGAACAAGTTTGAATCCTCAAGTTCAAGTTTAGGTGTGGAAGACATAAAGCACTGTCTTATTTCCCATTAAACAATTGAATTTCGAATCCAAGCCCTAATGCTGCAAGACTGGTGAGCCTTCAGCCCCTTCAGTGGTAAAGCTCTGGGGTTTCAAGCAGGGCCAATGTACGTGCATCAGTTTGTGAGAACTACCAGAGCAACAGCACAGGCGGGTGGTTCAAATCACAGAGATTTATTTTCCAACACTTCTAGGGCAGGAAGTCCAAGATCCAGGTGGCAGCAGGGTTGATTTCTCATGAGGTCTCTCTTCTTGGTTATAGAGAGCTGTCTTCTCCCTGTTTCTTCTCATGCTCTTCTTCTATAGGTATCTATTATGTAATCTCCTTTTTGGGGGGAGGGGTTGGTACTGCTGCTAGACTTTACCAGGGGCACTCTACCACTGACATACATCTCCAGCCCCTTTTATTTAAATATTATTTTTTAGTTTTAAGTGGACACAATATGTTTATTTTATTTTTTATGGTGTTGAGATCAAACCCAGCGCGCTGCGCATGCCAGGCAAGTTGGCTACCACTTGAGCCACATCCCCAGCCCTCTCCAGCCCTTTTTATTTTTTATTTTGAGGTAGGGTTCCAATAAGTTGCTTAGGTCCTCCCTAAGTTGCCGAGGTTGGCCTTGAACTTGTGATACTCCAACTTCAGCCTCCCAAGTCACTGGGATTAAAAGTGCATGCCACTGTACCTGTTCTAATCTCTTCTTACAAGGACATTAGTGGTATTGGATTGGGGTCCACCCTGCTGAACTTACTTAACCCTAATCCCTCTTTAAAGGCTCTGTCTCCAAATATAATCCGCTCCTGAGGCACTGGGGTCTTGGACTTCAATAACTGAATTTGGTGGGACACGAGACAGCCCACAGCAGCCTGGCTGAGGATGACTCCTCTAACCATCAGGCTGTTGTCAACAGAGATGAAAGTCTCATCTCTGGCATTGGGTTGCCCAGCTCCTTCAGGCCCTCTGCTCTCTGCTGCTCTCTAGAAGTGTCAGGGTATCGGGCTGCATCCACAAGGCTGGGACCCTCTAGCTCATGGTCCCACGTCCCAGGTACCTAAAGCTGCAAGATTGGATTCACCAATCACACCACCACCCTGTACCGCAGGGTAGCGACAGAGGCCTCTGCTCTTCTGACAGCCCCAATCTTTGCATTTGTCATCCAAGTGGGACATTTGTCTTCAGGGTTTTGAGAAGACCCTCACTACCTCAGTCCTAATGAATCAGCCCCTTCAAAAGAAAGGCCCAGAGGCCAAACAGACTCTTCCTGATTCCAGACTGCAACAAACCTCCCTGGGGTGAAGAAGCACCCATTTGAATTAAATTAAAAGAAACAAAAAAATGCAGAAAAACTTAAAAGAGTTCAGACTACTCTTCAGCTACAGGTGATTAAAACTTATACCATGAATTCTTGCTCCTTTTCTAATTCCAATGTTCTAAGAGTCCCATTTAGTATCTGGTAATGGTATGGTTGTGTTTTTTTCCAACCAAGAATGATAGGTCTTATAAACATGTAATTTATTATTAATAAATGTCATAACAGCAAGTATTCATAGCATAGCTACATTAATCTTTACACCAAAGACATACAAAGTAAAAAAAAAATCTTTATCTTGGGATATAAAATAAAAGTGAAACAAAACCAACACAAAATCTTTATTGCATTGAATGTCCTTGGTTTAAAAAAATTGTTTTTCTGGTTTAAGAAAAGAGATGCTTGTTTTTGGTTAAATACTTGAAACACATAACATGAAAATTATCAATATCCTTACTACCAGATATGGCCCATTAAGTTTTAGATCCCATTTATGCATTTATATAGTCTTTATAACCATTTGCTGCTCATTTGTTTATTCATCAATTATGTATTATATGTTGATTATATGTAAGGAAATTCTCCTAGATTCTGCAGAATGTCTTCAATGGAGTTGGCTAATGCCCCAGCCTAAGTTGTTCCATTGAGTCCCAGTTAACGATGCTTATTAGTTTTTTGTTGTTGTTGTTGTTTTTTGCCACTGTGACAGAATGCCTGAGAATAACAACTTAAGAAGAAAGATTTATTTTGACTCCTGGTTTCAGAGATTTCAGTCCATGGTCAGCTAGTTCCACTGCTCTAGGCCTGAGATGAAGTAGAACATCATGGTGGAAAAGTGTGATGGAGGAACTCTGCTCAGCTCAAAGCAGCCTGGAAGCAGAGAGAGAGTGCACAGGGGGGAAGGGGCCAGGGGTAAGATAGACCCTTTGAGGACATGCTTCATGACCTACTTCCTCCAGTGAGGCCCCACCTCCGACAGTTTCTACCACCTCCCAATATGCCGTCAGATTCTAAATCCATCAGTGGATCAGCCCATTGATGAGGTCAGAACCCTTATGACCCAATCACTTTAAAATCCCCACCCCCGAACACTAGGAACCGAGCCTTTCACGCAGGAATCCTTGGAGGACACTTCAGATCCAAACTGTAATATGCCGATCCCACAAATCCTAGTTTCTGAGCCACCAGGGCAGACATGGATGCAGACCTAAAACTACCTTCTTTCCCCACAGGGAGGCCATGGAATGGGGCTCAGAAGCATTGTCATGTTCTGTATCTGGCCATAAAAAACAGCGGAACAAACAACCAACCCTGTTCTGTGGGCAGTAAGAACAAGGATTCTGGAGCCAGGCTGCCTGCATTTGAATCCTGATTCTACTCCCACACTACCTGCGTGACCTTGGACAAGCTATTGAACCTCTCTGTGCTATAGTTTCTTCAAGCATGAAATGAGGTCGATGACAACTCTCAAAATGTAGGTTATGAGAATTAAATGCATATCCAGAGTCTTTGCACAATGCAAAGACAGTGCACATGAGAAGTATTAGCTATTTGTCTCACCTTGATTTTGAAACTCTGTGCAATGTAAATCTTCTGAAACTCTCTCCTTGTCTCTGTTCTGATCCTTGCCCAACCATCAGTGGCATGGGCCAATTAGTTGAAGAGCAGGAGCCATGGATTATCATTAAGACAGACCCAGGGCATAGGTGATTGCGAGTTGTAGTGTGCAAACTTTTAGATACTTACCTGTGGTGTTGCTAGATTCTGTTATGGGTAGATCAAGTGACTTCGAAACAGCTACCTCCAGAGAGGATTCTCCTAAGGAGAGAGGGGAAGTTTCTCTCCTTTTTCCCTCTCCTACTTCCACAATCAAAATACTTTCTCTTAGGAAAAAAGGAAAGCAGATCCTAGAAGGGAGGGTGTGGCAACTGGTACCTGGTACTTCCAAGATTCCCTCTCCATCATTAATTTCTACTGCTTTTGCCAGGTGTGGGAAATATCCCCACTCTTGGTGTCAGCCTTCACATCTTACTGTTTGTGCTGCCAGAGAAATGCTAATTGATCTATTTTGCTATGAGGTCAAAAATTCTAGAGGAAAAAACTCATTAGTCTGGCTTCTAGGTGTCCCCTTTTGGGCCAGTCAATGATGGTTGAGAGAAGGGTGAGTGAAGTCAGAATATTTTGGGGTAAGTCCCTGGAAGTTTGGGTTCCCAAGACAAGGGGGATGATGGCCAGAAAATCCCATAATAGTCTAGAGTGAACAAATTTATCATTTATCCCCATAGGATGATAAGAGCATCTTTCATTAACTGTAATAAAAAATATAATAAAATACACTTTTAACTCACTAAATATACTTAAAATTGCAGCTAAACTGACTTGAGAAATGTTTATTTCAAATTCCCAAGACTTAGATGGTATTTTCCAAAGGAGAGAGGAGTTAAAATGGTTGCACTCTTTCTAGAGAATGGAGATATGAGCCAGCTCCCAGAGCAAGTACATTTCAAAGTATCTGATTTGGTTTGAAGAGACTTTGAATGTGATTTGTGCCCCAGCTAAGATTTTTGTTTGTCTATTTATTTGCTTACATCCTGCAGAGAAAGGAGCAATCTCCTTGTAAAGAACTCACTCTGTGCTAGGCATTGGGCTAAGAATCCAGCACTCACTATTTTTCAGTTTTGACCAATCTCCTGACCATAAGAAACTATTCTTATTCTGCCCATGAAGAAGCTGGGATGCAGAGAAGTTCATTTGCCCAAGTCACACAGCCAAAGAGTGGTGAAAATGGGATTTTAATTCAGGCTCACCCTAATATAAGGTGTTGCTATACCCCCCAGTCGAGGTAGAACAATAAAGAGAATTGGTCACTGTTGGCGTAGGAAATAGCATGGAATCCTTAGTGCCACTGTGATTAACATTTCAACTTCGAAAACATAAAATAGTACGTTAAGAAATTGCACTTTAGTAACTTTGATTAAGGAAGTTATGGAAATTGCTCCTATTTGTTGGAAGAGGAATATTTAGTTCATAGATGTAGAAATAAATAACATGAGTTATTTATTTAAAAATAAAAAGGGAACACATACCTACTCACTGTCCATTCAATAGCTCAGAAGTTTTGTTATTTTTTTCTTCTATGCACTTTGAGAGTGAGTCTGCGGGTTATGATGAGCACATTTTAAGGTGTAAAAATATCAATTTGGCCTTCATCAGAAGGAATCCTTAGAGTCGAAGATTTTAGTGCTTTCCTATTTGGTATTTTTGAGGTACTTCAAAGTTTAGGATAGTTATGAAAACATAGAATCATCATCACTTTTATCAGTACTCACACTTAAAAATCATAACTAGAAGTCCAAATCATGTGGAATTGAATAAATCCCAGTCAATGAATACTTTTTAAACATCTGTAATTATAAGAGAATTTTAAAAGAAAATGTTTTACTGAAACATTTTTAAAACATTGATGAGAATATTTTAGTAAATATTTAGCAGGACGCAGCCCGGGCTGCAATCCTGGATTCCCTGCATTAAATAATCGCTTCACCAGGTTTTATCACCTTTTTTCAGTCCATGCTTTCAAAGCTCAAAACAATAGCACATAATGGAAATGTCAATTTTTTTTTTGTCATAACAGTGTAAATTATCATGACCATGGCCTCCTTGGTGACCCAGGTGTTATTGAAACATGTCCTGTAGGGATTTGAATTTGAGCATTGCTCCAAGGACAGAAGGATCTTTTTGGATCCACTCCTGTTGATCCTTTAACCCTTACAGGACGGCCCCAGTCTCATTATAATAAAAATAGAAAAAATAACCTGGTTCCCTACTCTTCTTACCAGGCAAGTAGGTGTGGCTCAGAAACTGTCTTAATCATCTCTGCGCCCCAGGCCTGGTCTACAGTGGGTACTCAGTGAAGCCCCAAGGGGCACATTGAGGAAGGAAATCCACCCATGGAGTCTAAAAATAAAGCCAAGCATCTGTAAACCTCAGGTCCTCAGGGTTCCTACCGCCATTACTGTTACCACCAACTGGAAGGGGCATTTAGGTTGGTGTTCACAGGTACCTGTGAATATCTTGAATTCACAGAGAAGAAGAAACCACACGGACATAAAGGTTTTAGAAAGAGCTAAAGGTGAACTTTGATTCATCCACTTTTTTGTTTCAAAGCAGAAATAACATCCATTATCTAGTGAACACCCTAAACAATGAAAATAAACTTCAATTTAATATTCAGGCCACTTAAGGAAGTCAAGAACTAGACAAAGGAAAGGAAGGAAAGAGCCTACTTCACCTCAGCCCAAGGGGAAAAGTTCTACCTGGTACTAAACCTGCTGTTCCAATGCCTGCCTTGGCACTTAAAGTAGTTACATAGCTTGAAACTTTTACAAAGAGACCAGGTGGGATGGGTTTTGTTTTCGATTGGGATAGATACTCTTCTTAAATTATTTTTTTTCAAAATAGGGTCTTGCTATATTGCCCAAGTCTTGCACAGGGGCTCGAGCGATCCTCCCACCTCAGCATCTGGGTGCACTGGGATTATAGGCGGGTGCCACCCAGCGGGCTGGCTTAGATATTCTTGAAATCACTTCTTTTCCTAATCTTCAACAGGGGGAGGTAGCATGATCCCATACCTTGGTGGGGCCGGACAAATTTCCATTTTATTTAAAACAAACAACTCCTGGGGAAGTATCATCCCTTTTCCTATCAATCGTATCACGGATACCTATGGCGACAGTTGATTAACAACCGGGACATGTTGGTAGTGTAGCCTGCTGCACACCTGGGCTGTGTGGTGTACCTGGCTACAGACCTGTAGGGGGCGCTTGCTCTTTTGAGTGAGGTAGGCAGTTGGTAACAGAATGGTAAGTGCTCTGCTAAACATAGCCAAACAGCAAAGGTGCAGGGAAAGTGAGAGGAACTTTTCAGTTTCACGTTGCTCTTGAGGGACCACCATCCGTTGCTGACTGAAGTGTTACTCAGCGGTGCGTGCCTGTGTGATGGGCACAAGGGGCTGCAGCCCAGAGATGTTCAGCCAAAGGTTACAGATCTTTGGGCTTCTTTTCATGCCTCCTCCCTCCCTCTCCACAGCTATGCCCTGGCTCTTCTGAGTCAATGCTTTCAGGCTGATCTGCACTCCCTCCTTCTGTTACCATCACTGTGGCCATCACTGTTGCTGCTCTTTGTGGTGTCTCCCCGCTGTGGCTAAAGGCTGTCCCCACCCTGGGCTCTTCCTTCCCCAAACCTGCAACGTCTCTGCCCTTTGTTCAGTTCTATTACTCTTTTTGCCTAGAAAATGTCTACTTCTTCTTCAGAGGCCAGGGTACCTGTCACCTTCCATCTCTGACAGCTGTTCTCAGCCCCAGTTATATTAGAGTTGCTTGAGGAGCTTCTTATAAGTATCACTCCCCAGCCGCCACCCCACCTGGGTGCTGGATTTAATTGGGTGTTGGGACCTCGCGGCCAGGATCGAGAATGACTCATCTGTACATCTTTAAGAGTCTACTCTTGTCTGTGCAGGATGAAGCAGTCCTTTCCCCTGAGCTTCTAGAGCTTTCTCTTCATTCCTCCACCTTATCCCACAGCACCGCGCATTCCAGCCGGGTTCAGACCCAAGCTCTCCTGGCTCAGGGTCTTAGTGTTCATCCTCCATGGATTCCCGTGTCAGAACCCACCCTTTAACCTACCACAGCAGCTCTAAAGGCAAGTGTGCTGCCCTGTCTTCCCGGAGACCCTCCTGTCACCGAGTCCCATCGCTTCTTCCTCTGCAGGGTTCCCCAATTGCCACACATTTCCCCCTCTGCAAGGCTTGAGGTGCACCCACATCAGCTTTCAAGTGGTTTGCCCCTGCCACACCCCTTCTCAGAAACTTCCAATTGCTTCCTGAGTCAAATTAAAACTGATCACAGGCTTTGAAGTTTTCCACTGGTTTAAAAGGCCTCTCTTCCTCCCAGGGTCCATAGTGTCTTTGGCTCAGCCAAACACTAAATCTCTGCCTATCTCTAGAACCCCTGTGTTCCATGCTTCCACAGTAAAAAAAGAAAAACAACAAAAACAAAACAGAATACCCACCTCCCTCAACTCTCAAATCATACTCTGCTGTCCTCAAGCAAAACACTGAACCTGTCTTTAGAAACCACTGCTCAGCCCTCCTAAAGCACAGTCTCCACACACCCAAGTCATTTTTTTAAAATCATTGAGTTATATATGTCTTGGCTATTGTTCTTGGCATGTTTTGTTCTTTGTTCTAGCATGTTTCTAGTTTTTGTCTGGTGCAGTAAAAAGTGGATTCGAAAGTGGAAGCTGGGTCCCTTCACTGCAGCGAGCCTCATGTTCCCCATGAAGTGGAGTCAGGCAGGGTGTTCACGTGCCCACCTGCGTTCGGCAGCCGGGTCACAGGAGAAGAAGCTCATGGAAGGGACTTTGTGGGTCTGAAACTGCTTTGCAAATTTGAGCTCTTCTTATTCTTACGAGATTCTTTTCTACCCTCCAGCTTCATTCCAGCAGTTCTCTGCCGAGCTCCACACCATGAAGAGGCTTGCCTGGGAACATTTTGAGCTGTTTTGCAAGGAAGATGATGCAACACTTTTATGCTCTTCCTCAGTATATTATTATTCCAATGGTATTTACTAAGTTTTATTTTCCCAACAGGTTTTACGTTATTTGCAAGTCCTTTCTGTGCCCTCCCTCAAAGAGGCTTACAAGTCAGCAACTGAGACCCTCGAAGCCACAACAAGGCGCCATATCTAGACTCTCAGGAGAGGGAATCCAGAACAGGGCTCCGATCTCCTTGGGTCTTTCTCCCAGTAGCTCTGCTTCTGAGGCAGCTTGGGAAACCCAAAAGAAAAACACCACAGGCAGCAGCCAGCCTTCCACCCCCATTGTTCCTTCAGCTCTGCCTAACAAGTCGCAGTAATCTTTGGGACTGGCAAAGCAACCCCTCTCCAGGGAGCTCACAGCGCCAAGGCATTCCTTCATTAATGCAAATAGCGCTCCTGTGGAGGAGGTGGGTGGTAGGCAATTTCCAGTCCTTTTCTTCTCTCCTTACCAGAGAGCCTCGGTTCTCAACAGCTCAGAAGAATGAGTGAACCATTTTGGTTATAAGATTATGATTCGCCCATCACCCCCCATTAACACTATTAAAACAACTTTTGTCCTTCTTAAAATCTGTGCAGCCAAGTGTGCACAGAGTTAAAAAAGGAACATAAAGACTGCCCCGGACAGTCTGTGTGAGACCCGGCGTTAGATACGATTTCCTTTGTCTGGTTTTGGAAACTCACAGAGGACAAATGGGATTAAATGTGACACTTTCCTTTTTCCCAGCCTCCTGAACCTCACCCCTTTTTACAAACTTTTGACCTTGCACACAGCCCCTGAGACCTCTGCCTTGGTGTCATGGCAGACATCCAGAAATTCCTCTCCCCGTCTCTCCCAGCCTTGGCCCCACCAAGGCGGGGATTGATTGCTACCACTATGTGAGAGAGGGCAAGCAAGCTGGAGGTGAGGTTATCAAACTAGGGGCAGCCCTAGGCTCCCCATTTCTGCAACCGCATGAGTCCTCCTAGAGTGTCCACCACAACAGCCCATCTGGGCCCCACTTAGAGCTACACCCCGTGTGTGTGGTGGGCCTTTTCTGGACTTTCCTTCACAACTGCCCCTGGCTGCACACCTGGATTTGCTATGAGAGAACAGAAAGGAAGACAGGAAGTAGCGTTTCTCAAGTACCTGCCACATACCCCGCACCCTGTAAGGCAGTGCCATATACACTGGACCACCTGGATTGTCGCAGCAGCAGATGAAGGGTATTAATATCCCTGTCCCCTGTGTCACTCACCAGAACCCCAGTGCCTTAACACAGGAGGGTTTGGTTCTCCCTTTGACTGTGTGTCCGTCATGCCTCTGCTGCATGCGGTCATTCAAACACTCCATCGACGGAGATGCAGCCCTCTGTGGACACGCTACCTGGACCCCTTGGTCAGCCCAGTCATCACAGCAAAAGAAGAAAGTGTAGCTTTGTGAGGGCCCTTTCGTTGTCTCAGCAGAATGGCTGGTGCTTAGGTTCCCTGGCCACAGCACTCACGTGGCCCCCGTCACTCATTGCACAGGGACAGGGAAATTCGTGAAAGCAGATGGAATGTGCAGCAAGCAGCAGTGGCCTTGCCAGGGGAGTGGAAATGTAAAGGGGAGCAGCCCCAAAGCTCGTGAGACCCCACTGCAGGACTGTACCAGACCTGCTTCATCGGAGCTTGATTTGGGACGTTTCAACGGGTTTCCAATAATTAGCATCCTCTGAACACTTACTCAGTGTTCAGAGTGATGAAGCTGAGGGACCCAGAGGGTGTTTGGGATGCAGAGGGGAAGTCAGACACATTCACAAATAAATGTCATTTTAATAAAAGGCAGTTTTTGGTGAATGGAAGAAGAAAACTACCTAGGGCTTTGGGACTGCAGGGGAAACAATCATCTCCTGCCCAGGAGCTGGGAAGGGACTTAGAGGGGATTTACACGTTTCAATTGGGCTTTGAGGATTGATTAGTATTTCCCAGCAGGTTAAGAAGGGGCGGGGGAGGCCTCGGGCAGCCAGGCCCAGGGGGAGCTGAGCACAGGCAGGCAGGCTGCTGGGTGAGGGAAGGCAGGATTGAAGAGGCCAGAAAATTCCAGCAGAGCAGGAGTGCACTGGGTGCCATGGCTGGCTGGCTGGATATCCCAGGGGGTTCTGGAGTCCCCCATGAGGGTCTCGGCACAGGATGCCCCGGTGGGACCACGTGGGACTCTCCTAGGGACAGCAACCACCAGGGTATTAACGGATGATTTTTTTTCTCCTCCTCCCTTTGGGAATCCCTAGTCTGCATGAACATATTTATTTTCCTTTTATCCTGGGGTTTGTAATCAAACATGAATTTAATCTGCCTAAACACACATATCACAGAAGCAAAGCTCCTATTTTATCCAATGAAGCCTGGAGTCAGACATTCACACTCCCTCAGCTTTTGGGGTGTTTCTTTTTCCTCTTTAAAGCAAATGTTCTGGCAAATTATTGCAACTTGAGGACAAAGATCAGAGGATGGAGCCCAGCCCCACACTGTCATCAGTTCCATCAGGTTGACTTGGGTGGGCTGCATTTAGACTTCCCGGCCTTCCTATCGGGAAAGCCAGCCTCCCACTCACCTGCTCTGTACTTCAGCCAAGTTATTGAGCCTCTCTGTGCTCAAGGAAATAGCGTTTTTTTTTGTTGTTGTTGTTCCTTCCCTGAGCAGATATTAATCAAATCTCGCCTATAAGCCAGGAAATATACCAATCACAAATGATTTTATTAGAAATAATTGAAAAGCAAAGCAAAGAGACAGGGAAGGCCACGGGTATGAATTCTAGACCTACTGTGTTGGAGACACCGCTGAGGAGGCTTCAGGGGTGCTCACCAGCGCTAACACAACTCCCATGAGACAGGGATTCCCACATTCTGCAACAAAGAGCCAAGGGACACCCACGGTAACTTGCACAATGGCACTTAGCTGTTGAGTGGCAGAGCCAAGCTGCAAGCTGTGCAAACTGTCGGATCCCAGGCCCACGCCAGTTCCACTCCACCATGGTACCCGGCGTTGACAGCAGAAGGTCCTGCCTGCTGCACAGTGGCGGTCTCCTGAGACCCTCGAACCCTCCACTGGCAGCCAGCTGAGGCAGGAAAGAGAAACTTCTTGGGTCTCTCGACTCATCCAGCCATGATGGATCAACGCTGCTGGTTTGGGGCTCTCCAGCCTTCAGGGGCCCCTCGCCCACGCAACAGATTGGCTGCTTCTGCTGGTGTCTCTGGAGGCGTCCTCAGTCCCTGTTGGGTCACTCCCTCTTAATTGTTCACAATTACCCAAGTTCCCAGTCCTACAATAAGCGGGGAAAAGGGTAGCATTTTCTAAGACACAAGTGTTTAGTATTGCTGGCAGATTTGTAAACTTATTAGTGCCTCTGCACACCATATAATTAAGATCAAATTATCCAAGAGTTTAAAATAGTGCCTGCTGCTATTGTGCTGCTTAAAATGCTCAGGAAAAAGTGTTGGCTTTCTTTACATACATGGTGCTCACTTTCTTTGCACATATGCACGCATGTACGTGCGCGCACACGCACACTTATCCTGCCCCTTTGGCTGAGATTTTCATTCTCAAAGGACAAGAGGGATAACAGGTTCACCTGGACTGATGAAAAGGGCTCACTAGGCTGAGACACCTGCTCTTGGGAATGTTGCCACCTGTCTAAGAAGCTGAGGGACACACTCTGGGACCTCTGCTGTGGCATCCCCTGGGATGGACAGGAGTGAACACTGAGGCAGGTGCGCAGAGGTGACTGTCTTGGTGAGACTGGGACAAGAATGGCTGGAGGCTGCTTCTTCAGAAGTGTGGTTAGGGCCATGTGAGTCATCAACGCCTGGAGCCACGAAGCAACCTCCAAACCCAAGCATGCATTTTCCGGGGCGCCCAGGGAGAGTCATGAGGCAGAAAGGGGAGCATCCAGGCGCATGTATGAATCACCACTGCAAGATTGTTCTGGACTCTAACAAGCCCATCCCTGTCCTTGGGGAGCTCAAAGTCTACTGAGGGAGCAATGGCAAAAAGGATATGGCAGGTCAATGGTGATGGGTGCCTGCAGGAGTGCAGTGGGTGCTGGCTGAGCAGGGAGAGGGATGTTTTCTCTGCTGGGTGTGCCGCAGTCTGGCTGGGCACAAAATCACGAGCCACTCAAGCAGGAACAAACTTTATTTTTGAAGCTGCTGCCCATGCCCCGTACGCTCCCGGGAATATGCCAACCGACACACGCGGCGTTCTCCCGGACCCTCCAACAGGAAGTCCCTCCTCCGGAATTCCCTCCTACCGCATTTCCCCAACCAATGGGAACTCTTCAGGAGTCCTGTAGCAGGCCAAGGTGGACAGCAGGGGTCTAATATCCATATGAATGCAGATCTTAACATAATCATATCATCTCAATGGCTTGCTGGCGTCACCTTTCAACCAAAAATGCCATGCATCATACTACTTGGCTATGGCTCTTAGCAGGGTGAGTGGAGAGCAGAGGAGAATAGGAATGGATGTCAGGGTGGGAGCCCAAGGTGGGCATGGAGACCAGCAGAGGTAATCCTGGCGGGAGGGAGAAGGGCCTCTGGGAGGAGGGCAGCTGGAGCGAACCTCCGTGGCCGACTGAGCACTCGCCGAGCAGGTGTGCCAGGCTCTCAGGAGCACAGCCAGAGTTCCTTCCAGGAGGGCGGCAAGTCCTGATGTGGCCCTGAACACACAGAATGGGTCCCCCTCCCTTCCCACATCCTCTGCCCCATCCTACAGAGCCCCATCTCCACAGTGTTTTAGGGAGACATGATGTCATTGAGCATGGGCTCAAAGTTCTGAGCTCACGTCCTGGCTCTGCCGCTTCCTGGCACCTAGAATAGTGCCCAGCAGATGGGGTGCATAAAGGCAGGAGTGAGTCAACCACAGGCTGGGTGCTGGTTGGGAAGGCTGGAGAAGCCAGTCGTCCTGAGCCAGTGTCCTCCCCCGTGAGCCCGAGATAATGACGGCACCCGTTTCCCGGGGCTCCTGGGAAAACGAACCACCACATCAGGTCAGGTGTGTAACAGGGCCAGGTGACTCGGGGGCTGGAAATGGGCATGCTGCACTGGAGGTGGAGATTAGAACAGCGTTCCCACCACCCACTCCAGCACTGCCTCAGCCTGGTGTGACAACCACCTTCTTCAAACCATCTGCAACCGGGGCTGAGCATTTAAAGGTGTCAAAAGGGAGAGAGCTCAGCCTCACTCCAGAGCCAGCAGAAAGGACTCTTAGGAGGGAAGCGTAGGACCCAACTAGCTCCCCAAGGGATGGTCCACCCATGCAAATGACTAAGAGCACCACATCAATGTTTTCAAAATAGAGTCAACCCATGAATACCGCAGACCACTGAGCCAAAGATGTCAAAGGGAGGCTCCGCAGGACCGTGGAGCCTCTGTAGCTGAACATGTGACATCAGGAAAGACCTTTGGATCTGTGATGGAGCGACAGATGTAAAGATATCACACCTGGCACCCGTGTTCCTCTTAGAGATTAACCGCCTTGGATGAATCTCTTGGTGCTAGAGAATGAAATCCTAAGGGTGTGGATTAACCTTGCCTAGCCCCATCCCCCCACCAAGAATCACAGAACAGTTGTGCACCAATAAGGGAGAAAGAAAATGAGAAGAAATGGAGGCTGCACAGCAGAGAACAGAGAGGCTGCAGCCATGGTTGGAAACAACTTGGAGAGCTTCAGGGAACAGTGCACCTGGATCTCAGGGGTTTGCATCTTTGTAACATGAAATCAGGGTCTTTCCAGTCCTCAGCCAGGGCTTCTGCACCCAGGATGCTATGTAAGTGTCCTGTCCCCAGCAAAGGACGGTGTGAGGAAACAGCTACAGCCTTTATTCAGGGCTTATCCATTTATTCTCCCTCCTCCGCTCTCAGCCATGCCCACCTGGTGGATGACCAAGTTCGCCATCTTGGTCAGTGATGTTGGTTGAGTCCATCTCTCTGCACTCCTGTTGCCATTGTTGTACTTCAGAAATCTGCCACCAGTTGCCTCCTGACTAGTCTCTCTGTCCACACTCTCCCTTCATAGCCTCAGACCAGCCCACACAATGGTGTCAAAGATAACTTCCTGGTGAGGGTTTTTTTTTGGCAGGGGGGTACTGGGGATTGAACCCTTTACCACCAAGCTACACCCCCCATCCTTTTAATATTTTTGTTTGGAGACAGGATCTTGCTAAGTTGCTGAGGGTCTTTCTAAGATACTGACACTGGACTCAAACTTGCAATCCTCATGCTTCAGTCTCCTGAGCTGCTGGGATTACAGGTGTACGCCACCCCACCTGGCTCTAACGAAGCTTTAATGCTGAGATGCAGTGTACCTTAGCAACAAAAAGCATTCATAGACTCTATAGTCATACTAGCTGAGGTCTCATTTTTATGTCTCCACTTCAAGGAGTTATCTTTGGGCTGGGCAAGTTACTTGACCTCCCTTTGCCTAAGATTCCCTGTCTGTGAAATAGGGGTAATAATAATACTGCTTCCTCCTGAACATGAGGATTATGAAAACATCGGCACCCATGTTGTCACCTTGCTTTAAACACTGTACGGGCCACCTGAAGAACTAGAAATAAAGCCCATACTGGAATTTGCATTTTCCATGACATTCAGAGCCTTGACCTTCGGCTGTCAATCTACATTTCTTACCTCCTCTCTCAAGCCACCACCCTCACTCAACCTAAGCTCCAGCTACTTCAAGTTACTCAGTTCCTGGAGAACCCCTGCACATTCTACCTCCCGATGTGGTGCCGAGTCTTTCCTTCTTACAGAATGCTCTCGCAAGGCAGCTCTTTTGTGTTATTTTTTTTCTTCTTTTGTGGGGAGGGATGTGCTCTCATTTTTTTCACCCACTGTTTGGAGAGCTTTATGTGTTCCGATGCATGCACACATGCACGTACACACAGACGCGCACACCCACACACACACTTTGTTGGGATTCAGATTGAACTACAAGTAATGTTACATCTCTCTTTTCTTTCTTTTTTTCTCTTTTTATGCAGTGCTGGGATGGAACCCAGGGCCTCATGCATGCTAGGCAAGTGGTCTACCACTGAGCTACACCCAAGCCCGTAAAAGTTATATCTTTCTATCCAAGAACATAGAATCTCTCCCCATTAATGTGGGTGATTTTCCATTTTTAGGTGTCTTCTATAATTTCTTGAAAAAATTTTGTAAGTGTTCCAGGTCGAAGCTTGCATGTTGAGGGTTTTAAATGTAAATGGTAGCATTTAGAAATTTTTGTTTTCTGCTATTGTTGGTATGTAGTAATGCAATGGACGTTTATATATTGACTCGGCCTGGCAGCCTTGCTAAACATATTTATCATGCAATCGCACTGTGAACACTGGTTGTTTTCTTTCTCTCCACTCCTCATGCATTTCCTTCTTCCCTTCTAGGTGGCCTGGGGCCACCAGGACAATATGAGTGGAAGCGATGGTCATGAGTGGCCTCACCTTGTTCCTGATTTGGGGGGGGGGAGTTTCAAGACAAGTTGGAGGATTTACGTTGCCAGTATTAAGACTTGTTGAAATCTGTAACAGTGAGGTCAGTGTGGAACTGGTGCACGGACAAGCAGACCAATGGGACCAACAGATTCCAGAAGCAGGCTCACACATACATGGTCAACAAATACAATACAGTAAAGGGGGTGCTGAAATGCTGTGGGGAAGGGGGGTCTTGCAGTGGATGGTGTTGGAGCAATTGATCTCCATATGGGGAAAAATCCATGATCCTACTTCACACCAAGCTAAACCACCACTTCAGACAGATTGTGTATCTAAACACGGAGAGCCAAATAATACAGATCAGAGAGGGAGAAAATGACAGGACATTTTCACTACCTGGAAGCAGACAAAGAGGTTTTAAAAGATGTGTATAAAAGGCAGTAGACTTAAAGGGGAAAATGATCAATTTTAGAAATACTAAATATAAGTATTTTAGATACAATACGTTAAAATTAAGGATTAAAAGAATCAGCTGGGTGTGGTGGCGAAGGTCTGTAATACCAGCAACTCAGGCAGCTGAGACAGGTGGATTGGAAGTGGAGACCAGCCTCAGCAACTCAGTGAGGCCCCTAAGCAACTTAAATAGACTCTGTCTCAAAATAAAAAAAAAATAAAAAGGGGAGGGGATGTGGCTCAGTGGTTAAGTGCCTCTAGGTTAAATCTTCAGTACCAACCAACCAACCAACAAAAAAAGAACTAAAGGAATCAGAGATGACCCACAGAATGGGAGAAGCAAGTAGAAGTACGGGAGCCGGGACTGCCCACCACCTCCTGTGAAAACACGGAGAGGAGGGCGGTGAGCAAGAGATGGATGATGCAGGCCATGTTTCCTTTTTACAGTTTCCTCCTGAGGACCAGAAAAAGAGGCAAAAGTGAAAAAGTGAGCGGGGTGGGGGTGAGGAGCACCAGAAGCAGGAGGAAACACAGCACAGGTGCAGATGTCACTCAGGAGCCGTCAGCAGCTCACCTTTCCACCTGTTATCTCAGGTGAAGGTACATTTCCAAGTGAAAAGAAAGATTTAAAAACATGTGAATAAGTGAGCCCACGTAACCGTGTTGTCCAAAAGGGCCCAGCAGACTGTTTCCCTTAGGAAGGAGCTTTCAGGGTGACCAAGCCAGGAGACTGCAGGCCCAGGAACCATCTGAGCTAGTGTCACTCAGTGATTTGCAATGAGAGAGAGAGAGAGAGAGAGAGAGAAAATCTACTTATCTAAGAAGCACATCTAAAGCTTTCTGTCTGGCAGGTGCTTAAGAGCATTGAACAGATGTCCCTTTGAGGCACCAACAGTCCCGCCTGTAGGTGGGAAAGCATGCATGCACCAGTTGCCCTCTACCGTCACAGAGAAAAGATCCCAGGTTTGCAGCAAGAGCTTTATGCATTTGCTTTGCTGACATCTTTTCTCAGGGTGTGGGGACTTTGTCACCTCTGAACAGGAAGGATCCCACTCACCAGGGATTCTGGTGGGGCTTCTTGCACTCTCTGTTTCACAAGCCCTGTGGTCCCTTGTGGTAATCCCGCATCCTGGATTCCCTTCTTTCCAGGCTCCCTCTCGTAGGTGTTGGTCAGTTACCTGGTGTCGCTCAGGCTCCATCTCTACCTAGCCCTGCAGTCCTGCTGACAAGGTCCTGGGGGACTTTTGCAGAATGAGACGCAGGGCCCCATGATGGAGAGACAGGGTGCTGGAGTCAGTGGGACTCAATTAGACCCCCATGCTCTCTCCAGCTGGGTGTCTAGCAGGTTCTGCAACCTCTCTAAACCTCAGTTTCCATGTCTGCAGTAGCAGAATGACTTTATGGAGATATGATGAGAGTGACCAGGTTAGATTCTTAGCCCACCTTGGCACATAACAAACACTAAATCATGCTACCCCAAAGTAAACATCGGGTGCTACAGAACCAAAGAGAAGCACGATCTATTCCAACTAATGAGGTTGTGAATCCTGGGATTTGTTCCTTACTCGAATAATTAAGTGCCTTGAAAACCATCAGGTCTGGCTTGTTAGGAAGCAGAGACCCCTAGAAAGAGGATGTCCCTGAGCATGCCAGGGACAGATTCTCTCTTTTCAATTTACCAGAGTTTCAAGTTTAGAAAAGTTGGGGCTCCAGGTAAGTCTTGGTGGTGTTAGCCAAGTGAGGGGGCAGAGGGTTTTGCAGGAGAGAACAGGGGCAGGGAATGGCAGGAGTTGGGGGGTGGGTCAAGTGGGCAAGACCTGGCCAGAAAGCCCAGAAGAAACAGAGGATGTCCTTGGAGCCAGCTCAGGAGCTGTGGCCCAGTGCTACCTCAGATGTGAGGGATCAGCTCAGGGGGCTCTGAGTCTTCTCCCAGATTGGCTGAAAGGAAAGATTTAAAGACGTGAAATAAATGAGCACAGGTCTGTGTCTCCACACCATGATGCAGGTGGAGCTTGTGTACCCAGTTCTTTCCCACCCTCTCTCCAAGGCACGGTAAGCAGCAGCTATGTGTAGGAAGACACTGTGACATGAGATGGCGACTTCACAAGCCAAAAAAACAAAAACAAAAACAACACAGAGAAAATCATAGGAAACCCACTGAAGTCAAAGGGCTTCTACATTTTCCAGTGTTTCTCTCCATTTGTCTTCCTGGGTCCTGACTCTCGCTTTACTCCCCTAGGTGGATGGTAGAAGGTATTGGATCATGTTTGTAAGACGAGTGTGAACGTAGCTGAATCACCTCATGGTGTCCTGGGGGCTGCCAGGGATGTATTATGTCCCTCCCCAAATTCATGTGTTGAGACCCTAGCCCCCACGTGACTGTCTTTGGACACAGGCTCTTTAGGGAGGTAGTTAGGGTTGAGCCAGGGAGACGCTCTAATCTGATAGGGCTGGCGTTCTTATGGGAGGCAGAAGGGACCCAAGAGCTTGACCATGCACAAGGAAGGGAGAGGCCACATGAGGACCAGGAGAGGACGTGGCTATCTGCAAGCCAGGGAGACAGCCCTCACAAGGAACGGAATCTGCTGCCACCTTGATCTTGGAATTCCACCTCCAGGAGTGTGGGAGAGTAACTTCTGTGGTTTAAGCCCATCCACGGCATTTTGTAAGGGTGGCCTGAGCAGACCGATGCCGGGGCTTTCCCAAAGGAAGTTCCCTTTCTCCCCTGGCTGTGCTAACCATGGGCCCCTGTGGCTCCTCTGTCAACAGCTTTTCCTCTCCACAGCGGCTGGGCTCTGACTCCTCCTGATGCCTGTCCCTCCAGAGGTGCACACACAGCAGTACCTCAGGGAGTCTATCCTCACTGACCAGAGGCAGAGGAGGAGCAAGCCAGGAGCTGGCCCCTTTCCCTGCAGACCCAGAGACTGGGGTGGTTTAGGAATGTCAAGGGTTGGAGAGGGGACGGAATTTTACCCTACTGGCAAGCTAACATGTTAGCCTGACACACTTTCATGGATGCTGGCTGAAGATACAAGACTCCGGGGTAAGAGACAAACGGCTCCATTACTTACAACTATACAAATAGCCAAGTATCAGAATTTGAGCTTTCTCCCTAGTCTCAGGTCTTGCAGGGCAATGAGACAAGGCCAGGTACTGCCAGACACAGTGGGTAGATTTCCTGGTGAGGAAGCTTGAATTTGGAGGGCCAAGTCTTTTATAATAAGAAGTAAATTTGTCTGAACTTTGCTCCTGAAGAAAATGTCACCTGACCATATCAAACAGCAGACACACTGGCCCTTTGCTGTGAAGGGAAACACCGTCGCTCTGTTCGGGGGCTGTTTGCCATGCAGACGCCCAGGCAGTACATCTAGTGGGGCTGGGTGAGCAGCTGTGGGCTTGGCTGGTTGTGTAACTCCAGTGGCTCTCGGGTGTAAGGATGCTCCTAGTTGTTAGTACCTGACCCTAGGTACCAGGGTTCAGTGCAGGTGGCGATGGCCCAGGGGTGGGAGCACCATGGAGGCAGTGGGTGGTGGGAGTATAGGCTCTGAGTTAGTCTGCATTTGGAAAGCATGCTTGCCTGGGAAGAAAGTGGTTTGCTAGATGGAGGAATTGGCCAGCCCTGGGCGGGGCAGGATGGCCCGAGATGTTAAAGCATTGGAATAAAAAGTCATACTTAATACAATGTGAAATAAAGACAGTATCAAGGGGCTGGAGGTGTGGCTCAGTGGTACAGCATGTGCTGAGCAGGCACCCAAAGCCCTGGGCTGAATCCCCAGCACAAAACCAGACAAAACAAGCCTTCACTTCACTCCAGAAGGCTGTGGAAAACTAACCACGTGCCACGTTCGCCTTCCCACTCCCTTCTCAGTTAACCTGGAGGTACTCGCAGTGCACCAGCCAAGGAAACTACAGAATTTAAAAACAAAGTACTACCTGGCCGGTTGACACGTGTTCACTGTGGTCGGATTAACCCATCCAGGATTCCCCCTGCCACATGGAGATGATCCTCACTGAAAAGGAACAAATTGTTCCTAAACCAGAAGAGAAGTTTGCACAGAAGAAAAAGGTA
Organism: Ictidomys tridecemlineatus; assembly: GCF_052094955.1. Taxonomy (NCBI): domain Eukaryota; kingdom Metazoa; phylum Chordata; class Mammalia; order Rodentia; family Sciuridae; genus Ictidomys; species Ictidomys tridecemlineatus. The sequence goes on along the minus strand of NC_135490.1, from coordinate 6,216,284 downwards.
TCCCAGAAGAAACTAAAGAAACAAAAACTTAGGTCACAGGAATAATTTCAGCATAAAATAATGCAAATAAAGGTAAAAACAAAAAGACTCCTCTGACGCCCTATCTACAGCTTAAATGGGAAATTGGAGTAAAAACAGATGATAATAAAATAACATGCAATTCAATACGTAAATACTTAGGAAGTCCATTATCTACGCTTTGTCTTTTCTGAATTCTGAGGCTTTGACCTCTGGGCCTCCTGACCCTGCAGGGGCTCCCCTTTGCAGGGTCAGTCAGTTCAGGAAATAGCACACACGCTTGGCCAGGAGCCCAGCATGCTTTTCAAATGCAAACCAGCCACACCCCAAGCCCTTGGTGATGGGGCTCTTCCACTGCTGTCACTAGACACTTGCCTTAGTCACCCCAGGGCCAGGGACCAGACAACTGGGGAGAACTCCTATGCCCCAGAGCTGATCCTGAGCTTGCCCACCTGACGTTCCCATTTCTTCCTATAGACTACAGCCCCCCTCTCCTGATGCTCCACACCAACTCCATTGCCTCCTTGTGTGACCCCCATATCATGGTGTGCCCCTTCCTCTGAGAACTGTGAGAATGAAATATCTTTTAATGGCATCCACCTCCTGATCTGCTGACCTCACTGCAACCTCAAATTTTCTAGTAATAAACTATGTTTTAAAACACAACTTCACTGCAGGCTGTAAGGAAATGGTTTCTTGGAACTACTTCTAATGAATAGTCTTGGATTTTAAAAAAAAACAACAGAAAATCAGGAGCTATTCTCTAGCTGGACAGAGATTAAGAAAGCAGAGGATCAGCTGGACTGGGAGTAATAGTATTTATTTAGTGTTTATTAACAGAGCTGACTGATTTGCATAAGGTAGGAGAGGGAGGAAAATCCCTGAATTTGAGGCTGGATAAGATACCAACATACATTATCAACTGCGGAGAAAAATAAGGCAGTAAGATATTCTTGTAAATAATGCAGGCCTTATTTATCAGTATATTCAAAATAAGTCCCCGTCATGACATGGGACCTGGAGGCAATGACATACCACAGAAACTACCTCTCTGGTCTTGAAATCCCACCCAAGTTATAGCATGTGTTTGTGTTATAGGGACTTGCAGGATGCCAGAAAGTTTCTTGGGTCCTAGGTCAGTTGCCTCTTGTGTGACCTGTCCTGGGCACTGCAGAACATCAGTACTCATTGCATTAACCATCATGGGTGCCTTCTTATCACCATGACAACCCAAACTCCCTCCTAAGAGTTTCAGGATGCCCACATTGATGGGCCACTACACTGGATGATCCTCAGAATACCAGAAAAAGTTAAAGTGCAAAAGAAACATAAGCACAAGAAGAAAATATGACCAACCAGGCCACATTGGTAATTCTTTTGAGAGCAAATCACAATTTTTAAGTGAACATAAAAGAACCCCTGTTTTTAGACCTTACTGTCATCATTGTGCAAACCATTACAGTGCTGGAAGGTAGTTTGAGGCGGTTAAGTCCCCAGGCTCTCAAGCCCCCAGGCTCTGATGGGTTGATAGAGTGCCCTGGGGCTCTCCAAGAGTTTGGGCTCTGGAGCTTGGAGCTTGGGCAAAACTTAATTTGAATCCTGGCTCTGACACTTGCTAGCTGAGTAGCTGTGGTTAATTCACTTGAGCTATCTGAAACAATTTTAGTAATGAGTAAATCTGTACTCATATGCTTAATTTATAGGCAGTTGTAAAGATGAGGTCACGTACACAAAGGGCTTAGATCAATTCATACTTAGGCAACTGTGTAAGCTATTGCTGACTTATCCACTGATTTGTATATTTTCAAACTTTCCACCAGAGGGCGCCAAACACCAGTCTGGAACTTGGCTGCAGTATTTTCCTTTCTCCCTGTATTGCTGGCTTCATACGCTGGGACATTGACACTAGGACCCCTCCCCCTGCCCCAAACACTCTTTATGAAACATGCTCTCAAAATCGTAAGCATTGATATCTAATAAAAAGAAAGTAACCGACTTTCCAATTTTGGGCCTTTCATTACCTGAGAAGTCCTGTAGCTAAAATTAAAATGCTCAACTTCAAGACTGTTCATTTAAATTAAAACAATTCTTACAAGTGCTTAGAGAGCCATCTTTGTGGAATTGCCCATTGCTTCAAATGTACAGTCATGGAGAGGATGGAACTGCCTGCCGGCCTTCCTTGGAGCAGGCAGCCAGATGCATCATTTGTGGAGAATTTAAACACAATCATACAAATGGCTACAGTCAGTTGGATATCACCAGTGTGAGCCATTCTGAATAATGTCAGTGGTGAAACACTGCTCCTTAAAAAGTGCCATGTTGTTCACAGTTCTGAGTAATTTCTGCATTTTACAATTGCATTTTCTTTTTTTTTTTTTAGTTCCCAGCGGACACAACATCTTTATTTTATTTTTTTATGGTGTTGAGCATTGAACCCAGCGCCCCACGCATGCCAGGCGAGTGCGCTATCGCTTGAGCCACATCCCCAGCCCCAACAATTGCATTTTAAGATATATGTATGCTTCAGTTGGTTACATAAGAAATTGTATTCTACCTGAAAGTTAATTCAGGAAACTTGTTGTACAAAAATTACTATCACGTGGAGTGTCATGTACATTTTCATTCCAGTGTAAACTCAGAGCTTGGAGTTGGCACCTGGAGCAAACTGACTCCACCTGTTGTGTTTGAGTGGTGGATTCAAAATAAACCCGGAGAACCCAGTGAGCGTGAATCCAAAGCCTTATTTTGCTTTTGTCATTCTATGTGATAAAAACTAAGCTTTTGTGCTTAAAATTTTAAACAGTAAAATATGATATTATAAAACTGTGATATTATACTTTTATAGGCAAAGTGCAAAGTTAATTCACAGGTGACACTACTAAATTTAGGTAGTATTAATATTGAAACATCTTCCTTTAAATTGTCTATTTTGAAATGTTTTCAAAAAGATACTTTTAATTGTGGTAAAAGACACAAAGATCACACAAGACCTACCATCTTAACCATTTTAAATGAACAATTCTGTGGGGTTAAGTATCCTCACATTGTCCTGTGACCATCACACCCATCTCCAGAACTCTTTTTACCCTCATAAAACCAGAACTCCATACCCACCACTTACTACTTCCCCTTCTCTCCAAGTCTTCCTTCCTCCCCCGACCCCCGCCCTTGCATGCCAGGCAAGCACTCCACCACTGAGCTGCACCCCCAGCCCCTAGTCTTTAAAAAATTAATTAATTAATTTTAATTAGGTATATATGATAGCAGAATGCATTTTGATTCATTGTGCACAATTGCAGCACAATTTTACATTTCTGTGTTGGTACACGATGTAGCGTCACACCGTATGTGCCATCATACATGTACCTAAGGTAATGGTGTCCATCTCATTCCATCACCTTTCCTGCCCTCCTCCCCTAGTCTTATGTGGAAGGCAGATTCTGTTATTGTCACCACCCCCTTCTGCAGATGAGGACAGTGAGGCTTGGTTGCAGCTGGTGGCAGGCAGGGCTGTGGTTCAGAGCCAGGTGGTCTGGCTCCAGGAGTCACGCATTTGACCACTCCTGTGCTGGGGACCGCAGTGGTACTGTGAGGTGTCTGCAGGCCTGAAGGACCGAGGCCTGGGAAGATGAAGCACTCTGCAGCTACATCTTTGTAAAGGCAGAGGGGGTTCCACATTCAGACCCCTCTCACCCCTGAACAAGCCTCTTAGACTAGAGCAATAACCCCATCCCCCAGGTCCCATCCTCTGCTCTCCTCCAGGTGCTCCCCCTCAGCCCTGGGTGCATCCCTGGGTTCTAGCTCACCTGCAACGAGGGACGTGGTCTCTGCCCTTGGGCTGGGAGGCAGCAGGCTGGGCCCCCTGGAGATGTAGCCTGGGGCTCTCTGTAGCCTGGGGCTACCGTGTGCACCTGGCAGCAGCAGCCCCCCTGAGGGACTGAACGAGAGGCCTTTTCCCAGTCAATCCCTGCAGGTTGCCAACCGTCGGGCACAGACAGAACTGGGAAATGCGTTGACTCCTCTGCATTCCTGGGAGTTTTACCCAGATAAATCCCACCACTGTCCTGGTCACGACCAGTACCTTCCTCCAAACCCCATTATCCCTCACCTGGGCGAGCATGGCACCCCCTGCCCTGTCCCCTCAGGGCTCTTCTCCACAACCCCAACCCATACACCCCAGCCCCTTTCTTTCTTATTTTGAGACAGGGTCTTGGAAATTGCTGAGACTGGCTTCGAACTTGTGATCCTCCTGTCTCAGCCTCCCAAGTTGCTGGAATTACAGGCATGTGCCATGGTACCTGACCAGATTGTGTGATCTTAAATGTAGAAAATCCTAAAGATTCAACAATAACAAAAAGAAACCTGTTGGAACTAATAAATGCAGCAAAGTTAAATTGCAGGATACAAAATCAACACCCACAATTGATTGCATTTCTGTTCACGAACAATGAGCCATCAAATGAGGAAATTTAAGAGGCCCATTTATAACAGTATTGGGAAGAATAACATAGGAGTAAACTTAGCAAGGAGGTCAGGATGTGTGCACTGAAGATTATAAAACCACACTGAAGGAAATTCAGGAAGATACAAACAAGTAGAAAGACACCCTCTTTTCAACAACTAGAAGACTTAGGGCTGCTAAGGTATGACTGCTACCCAGGGCAATTGGAAGATTCAATGGAATCTCTATGAAAATCTCAACAAAGTTTCCTTCTTCTTCTTCTTCTCCTCCTTTTTTAGAAATAGAAAAATCCATCCTGAACTTTATAGGGAATCTCAAGAGGCCCCCAAATAGTCAAAACAATCTTGAAAAAGAAGACAAAGTTGGAGACTTTATGTTTCCTAATTTCAAAACTTATCTACAAAGCCACAGCATCGAAAAACAGTGTGGATCTGGCACAAAGACAGACAAGGAGACTGATGGAATAGATGACAGATCCCGGGAACGAACACTGGGGTGTGTGGTCAGGTGACATTGACAGGCATGTCAGGACCACTCCGTGGGGAAGGGCAGTCTTTCAGCAAATGGTGGTGGGAAAACGTGATGTCCACTAGTGGAAGAATGAGGTTGGACTCTTATAACTCTACAAAAGTCGACTCTGGATGGATCCAAGCCCTCACCATAAGACCTAAGCTTATAAAACTCTTTGAAACCCACAGGGGAAAATGATGTCTTCATAACATTGGTTGGCAACCGTTTCTTGATTATCCCACCAAAAGCCAGTCAACAAAGGAAACAAATAGAACTGGACCAAATGAAGACTGCACAACTTCCGTGTATCAAAGTACACACTCAACAGAATAAAAAGGCAATCAACACGCTGGGCTCAGCGGTGCACACCTGTAATCCCAGCCGATAGACAGGCTGAGGCAGGAGGATCACAAGTTCAAAGCCACCCTCAGCAACTGCAAGGCACTAAGCAACTCAGTGAGACCCTGTCTCTAAATGAAATACAAAATAGGGATGGGGATGTGGCTCAGTGGCTGAGTGCCCCTGAATTCAATCCCTGGTCCCACCATCCCCCCAAAAAAAGGCAACCAACAGAATGGGAGAAAATATTTGTAAATTATATCCAGGATACAGAAATAACTACAACTCAACAATAATGGGACAGATATATATTTATCTTTTTATTATTATTTATTTTTAGTTGTAGTTGAACACAATACCTTTATTTTTATTTTATTTATTTTTATGTGGTGCTGAGGATCAAACCCAGGGCCTCACATGTGCTAGGTAAATGTTCTACCCCTGAGCCACAACCCCAGCCACATATTGTTACCTTTTTAACCCAAATTAAGAATTCATTAGGAGTATTACATGAACTTAAAATGTGGATTTTTTAATATAATTCTCATGTACTTATTTTTACTATAAAGCCCTTTATATTTTACTTAAACATTTGATACAGAAATGTTTTGGCAAAACCATCATGTGACTAATTGTTGATCCACTGATAATTCTTTGGAATTCTTTGGTGCTTCTAATTCAACAGAAATTTCTGTAATTAAAGTTGCATTTTCTTTTCTCGGATCGAAAAACTTTTTAGAGAGAAATAATTTCATATTAGAAAAAAAGCAGTATTTGTTACTCTTCTATGAATAACTTGGCTGTTTATATGTGGTTTGGATTCTTCTTGATGTTCTGCTTTGCTAAGGTATTATGTACCTTTTTACTTACTACCATCTTAATCAGTTTTAGATGGTTACAGTCATAGATGTTAAGTACGTTCACATTTTTTTTGAAAAGTATAAGGTTTTTGATGAGCTTTGATAACTAAATAAAACTTTTGAAAGTCTTCTAACTTGAAAATCTTCTTCACCAGGAAGGAAGTTTTTGGAAGTCTCAATCATCAGAAGACTGATTTCCTTGCTATTTTAAATTATCAATCAGGTTCAATCCCCAATACTACAAAATAGCAAAGTAAAATTTGCATTCAGGTGGTCACAGTATATAATTTGCAGCTTGGTGCATTCAAACAAACTTCACATTTTATTTCTCTTGACCAGAAAGTTTTCTTCCTAAAGGGACACACACTGAAAACATTGTGTTTTGAGAATCTTTGAGGTTCTTTGTGTTATTCATTAACGTTCTTTGAACTTCTAAATGCCATCAGAATAGGAGCTGTGTTGAACTTGAGAGACCTTGAGCTCTGTTCCCCAGTTCCCTCTGGACACGGGATGCCTGTCTGCTCTTGCTGGCATCCCTGCACTGTGCCTGTAGCTGAACCAGTGATATCATCGTCCGCTCATCTGGTGTCGTGTGGGTTGGCTGGTGGTGGTAGAGGTCTCTCAAATTAATACAAACTTTTTTTTTTTAAGTTGAAAGATTCTCAATTAGTTTAGAAACAGCACTCTACTCTGCTCTGAACCAGTGTTTTGTAGCAGGTGTTCTTTCACCAAAGGTGGACTTGACATGGGGAAGGAGGTTTCCAGAGACCCATCTGCTCAAGAGCCGTGGGAGAAGGTTCATGGGCCAGAGTATGATGGCCTGCAGTGACTGACCCGGGCTGGGGGAGTTCCATCTGGCAGCATAGTAGGGGGTATGGTGTGGCTGTAGTGGACCAGAAGCTCCCTGTGTGGCTTGGGGCCACCATTGGACTTGGACATTTTCACATTTTTAGATTCAAGAGCCTCTTAAAAATGCATCACCCAATGGGTTGGGGGCTGTAGCTCAGGGGCAGAGCACTTGCCTCACATGTGTGAGGCACTGGGTTTGATCCTCAGCACTGCATTAAAAAAATAAATAGACAAAATAAAGGCATGTGTCCATTTACAACTATACAAAAATAAATGTATCACTCAGAGCTTCAAGTTATCCCTGTGAAGGCCACGGCAAGTTTGGGTTAACTATTTCCATTTTTCTAGCTAGTTTCAAGAATCTTTCCCATAATGCACAGATATATAAAAATCAGGAGTTTCTTTGGTGAAAATTTTGTTTCTTGGAACCAGAACAACCTATAACGTGACCAGATTTGAAAGTTCAGTTCCTCATCCTCTCTGGACACAGTAGAGGTGTCCAGTACCCACTGTGGCTGATGGAGGTTTCATTGGCATCCCTGAAATCCTAACTGATGGCAAAGCTGGTTTAGGTCACATTCTCTTAAATGTGGCTTCCCACAGGTTACGTGTTGCCTTGTGTTACTCTGTTTGCTCTTAGTAGCTGCTGTTGCTGCTGCTTCCTCCTCCTCCTCCTCCTCTTCCTTTTGGTGATAGCTTTGTTGAGCTGTTGTTCATATACCATACAACTCATTGACTTGAGGTGCATAGCTCAGTATTTTAAAGTACATTCAAAGAGTGGTGCAACCACCATCACAGTCAACTTTAGCTATCCTCCCCTGACCCCAAGACACCCAGCTGTAAGCAACCACAAATGCCTCTGTCCCATAGGTTTGCCTGTTCTCAACTTTTCACATAAATGGATCACATGATATATGGTATTTTGTCACTGGCTTCTTTGGCTTAACATGATGTTTCCAAACTTCATCCATGTTGGAGCACATATCAGTACATCTTTCCAAATTAAACGTGTGGCCAAATTAAATTTCTGTGAATGGATATACCACATTTTTTTGTCCATTCATCAGTTGGTGGACCTTGGGGTTTCCATCTTTTGTCTATTGTAAATAAAGCTGCTATAAATATTTATGTGCAAGTTTCTGTGCAGACACATTTTCATTTCTCTTGGGTTTATGCCTAGAAGTGGGTGTACCTGCCAAATGGTGCTTCTGTGTGTGAGGAATGGACAACCTGTTTCCCAAAGTGAACGCACCATTTTGTATTCCCATCAGAATTGTATGAAGGTTCTGATTTCTCCACATTTTCACCAAGTTTTGTTATCTGACTTTTTGATTATAGCAATTCTAGTAATTATGGGTTTTGTCTACATTTTCTTAGTGACAAACAATGTCTTCATGTACTTATTGACTGTATCAGTATCTTCTTTGGAGAAACATTTATTCAGATTCTTTGTACATTTTAAAAATTGAGTTATTTGTCTTTTTATTTTAGAGTAGACATTCTTTATATATTGTAGATACAAGTCCCTCATCAGATACATAATTTGCAAATATTTTCTCCCAAATATTTCTGTAGATTGTCTTTTCACTTTCTTGACACTGTTCCTTGAAACTCAAAAGTTTTAAATTTTAGTTTAAATTATTATTGTGTTTATTGCTCTTGCTTTGGGTGTCACATCAAAGAATCAACAGTAAATTCAAGATCATGGAGATTTGTCTCTAGGTTTTCTTTATCTCTGGCCTTAGATTGATTTGGAGTTAATTTTTGTAAATTAACTCCAAATGAAGTTGGAGAAAGGGGTCCAACTTCATTAGTTCACTCTGGCTGTCTAATTGGCCTGGTACCGTTTGTTGAAAGACTGTTCCTCTCCACTGAATGGTCTTGGCACTCGGGCTGAAAATCAATTGTCCACTAATGCAAGAGTTTGCTTCTGGGATCTCAATTCTCAGCTGATCCATTTTTCTGCCTTCGCTGTCTGGATCACTATTGTTTTGTCGTAAGTTTTCAAATTGGGAAATTGTGAGTTGTCCAACTCGCTTCTTTTTTGACATTGTTTTTGTTATTTTGCGTCCCTTGAAATTCTGTATAAATTTTATAACATTTTGAGCTTGTTTATTAAGTCAAGTTTTAGTGAGTTCCTTAGGACTTTTTCGTTTGTTTTTGTGGTGCTGAGGATTGAACCCAGGGCCTTGTACATGCAAGGCAAGCACTCTACCAACTGAGCTAAATCCCCAGCCCTCCTTAGGACTTTTTATACACAATGATGTGTTTTGTGTGAATAGAGATGATTTCACACTTTCTAATCTGACTGCATTTTATTTTATCATCTAATTGTTCTACTGGAACCAGTCCAACGTTGAATAGAAGTGATACGAGTGGACATGTGATTCTTTTGTTTTTGTTGTCGTGTTCTTTGATTTGTGTTTATGTTTGTGTGTGTTTTGGGGGGGGGTTGTTGTTGGACAAGTGGTTCTTACCTCATTTCTGCTCTTAGGAAACTGTCCAGTCCCTCATCATTAAGCACGTGAGCTTTGAGTTTTTCACAGATGCCTTCTATCAGGTTGAGGAAGTTCCCTTCTATGGTTTGTTTAGTTTTTGTCACGTGCTTTATCTGAATCTACTAAAATCATCATGCTGCTCTGATTTTTGTTGATATGATTATTACAATAACTGATTTCCAGGCGTTAAGCCAACTTGCACTCCTGGGATAAATCCTAACACTTTGTTATAGCATGTGATTTGTTTCATATGTTGCTAGATCTGTCTTACTACTATTTTGTGCAGGATGTGTGTGTGTTGGTGGGGGGTGCTGGGGATTAAACTCAGGGCCTCTCTGCTAGGCAAGTGCTCTGCCACTGAGCTACAGCCCCAGCCCTTTTTGAGACAGGGTCTTGCTAAGTAGCTGAGGCTGGCCTTGAACTTGCAAATCTCCTGCCTCCACCTCCCAGGTAACTAGGATTACAAACTCATGCTCCCATGCCCAGTCTGTTTGAGGATTTTTGTGTCTGTGGTCACAAGAGATATCACTCTGTGGTTTTCTTTTCCTGCAATATCTTTGACCGTCTTTGGTCTTAGAGTAATATTGGTATAGAATGAGTTGGGAAACATTCTCTCCTGTTTTTTTAATATTTTTTTTTGTTTTAGGTGGATTCAATATCTTTATTTTATTTTTATGTGGTGCTAAGGATTGAACCCAGTGCCTCACAGGTGCCAAGTGAGCACTCTACCACTTGAGCCACAACCCCAGCCCCAAATCTTTTTTTTTTTTTTTTTGAGGTGCTGGAGGTTGAACCCAGGGCCTTGTGCATGCCAGGCAAGCACTGTACCAACTGAGCTATATCCCCAGCCCTCCTTCTCTCCTAATTTTTGTAAGAGTTGTGAAGAATTAGCATTGATTTCTTTTGTAAATGTTTGGTAGAATTGAAGAGAATCTTATCTGGACCTGAATTTTTCTTCTGTGGGAAGTTTTTTTTTTATTACCAATTTAATATCTTGTTGTAATTCTATCATATTACATATTTGGTCTTGAGTCATTTTCAGTAGTTTATGTCTTCTAGGAATCTGTCCTTTTCATCTATTTATTGGTATAATTGTTCAGAATACTCTTTTATAGTTCTTTTTATTTCTGTAAAGTCAGTAGTGATGATCCCTCTTATTTCTGATTTCAATATTTTGAGTCTTCTCTGTTACATCTGAGTTGGATTTTTAGTCAAATTTTTATTCAATTATTTACTTTTATCCATCTTTTCTTTGGTTTCATTGCAGAGAATAAATGAATCTCATTTTAGGCTAGGAGTTTGTAATATGTTGTTACAACAGCCGTAGGAAAACTCTACAGTGTGGCAGGAGCCTGGGCCCGCAGTAAAGTCTGCAGCACTGTTAGCACAGGCCACCCCAGGCGCTATCTGTCAGGCACTCACCGTGTTAAGGTCTGATGGCACCTGCAGCTTCGGAGTCAATTGGGGAACCTATGGAACAAGCTTAGTTCCTGGAGGTCTTGACTTAGCAGGTTGGGGACAGGGCCTGGGAATCTGAATGTCCCCATGCTTTCTCAAGAAATTCTGATGAGGGGTTGGGGATGTGGCTCAAGCGGTAGCGCGCTCGCCTGGCATGCATGCGGCCCGGGTTCGAAGCTCAGCACCACATACCAACAAAGATGTTGTGTCCATAGAAAGCTAAAAAAATAAATAAATATTAAAATTCTCTCTCTCTCTCTTAAAAAAAAATTTAAAAAAAGAAATTCTAATGCAAATGTTTCACACCTTACAGTTCAGGAACTATTGCCTACAGACGGTAATCTGCTGTCACTGCCATAGTAACCCCAAGGGAATTAGACAGTTAGGAAGAAAAAGCAGTTCATGAGCAGGCATTGAAAGCCATCTGTAGGGCCAGCCCCCTGCCTTTCAGACACACTCACATTAGGAGATTTGAGAGACACTAACATAGTTGAAGGCTGCTAAATAAACTCACTGTCTGTCTGTTCTAGCCAATGCCTGACATGGGCCCCTGGTCTCCTTTTCTTAGTGTATTTATTAAATGGACTTGCTACAGTGAATTCTTCCTCTGCCGCCATGGGATGTATATGTAGTCCTATAACTCAGAGTGTCTTTCTCCATGACTTGAGAGCCATTCCTTAGAAATATGACCATGAGGAAGGACAGGGCCTGTGTCTGTTGTAACTTGACATCTATGAGATGGAGAGCACTCTTCCCATAATTACGAGAGACACAAGAAAGAGATTTCATTCCTTATAGGCCCCTGGCTCAGGGTGTAAGGCATACCAAGAGGACACAACACACACACACACACACACACACACACACACACACAGGTTTGCAAGCATGTGACCATGAAGGTCAGGGAACAAGTGGAGAAAGAGAAAGAGGGACTCAGGGGCCAACACCTGTATTGGTCTAGGAAGTTGTCCAACAGGGCTCCTGTGGGGAATTGTAGCTGGTGGGTTCCAAGTAAGCAGGCAGGAGTTCTAGGAGGCTGTGATGTGACCTAGAGGGGTACTGAGGCAGACCGCGCAGTCTATGCAGGTGTGCGTGGAGTAGGCTGGGTGCAGCGTCCCCCAGGGAGGTGGTCACCAGGAGGAAGCTGTCTGTGGCAGACACTGGGACCCACCGCACTGAGGCCCTGGCAGGAGATGGGTACAGAACTGGAAACTGCGTCACAGGTGACTGAGCTGCTTCTGCAGGGGAAGTCCAATTTACATTCAAACGGGAGGCAAAGGCAACATGAGATCCTAGGATTCGCCTATGATTTCCCAACCTCTGTGGAAGAGTTGAGCCCAGCTTTGACAATTCCCTGCTGTTCGACAGAGAGGACTGATCGTGTGGCACTACCAGGCCCTTGTCATGTCCACTTCCCTACTCTTCTGAGCCCCCCAGCCGCTCTCCTATGGCTGTCACCTCTGTACAGATTCAAGTTTATCTTGGTCGCCGATGAAGACAGAGTGTCTGCTTAAGTCTTAGGCTAGGAGGTACTCCTTGCAGAGGGGATAAGAGATGGGTTTATCCAAATGTAGCACAGGCAGGAAGAATTTACAGCCAAGGAGGACAGGGGATGTCAGTTGATGAGAAATTACTAAGAGGAAACTTTAGGTGCAGTAAGGATTCTGCCTGAACCCACCTGGCAAGACTCTTGATTGACAGGCCAGGGTTGTCAGACATCACCTGGCAGATGATGGAGGATGAGTATTTAAAGTGATCAGGATAGATAGCAGGTGAGGGATGCTGGATGAGCTGACTTAGGAGGGCTCTTTACCACAGTGGAGTTTTACAAGGGAGTGCACTGATGGGCCTCCTAGGGGGTTCGGGAGCCTGACTAGTTCAAGACTGACTACAATTTGTGGCTCAGCGGTAGAGCACTTGCCAAACACTGCAGGGCCCTGGGTTCAGTCCCCAGCACCATTAAAAAAAAAATGAAATAGCAAAGCTGGGTGTTGTGCTGCACCCCTGTAATCCCAGCAGCTTGGGAGGCTGAAGCAGGAGGATCACAAGACCAAAGCTAGGCTCAGCAACTTAGTGAGGCCCTAAGCAACTTGGGGAGACCCTGTCTGTAAATAATCATAATCATCATCATGAAAAAACAGGGCTGGGGATGTGGCTTAGTGGTTAAGGACCCCTGGGTTCAATCCAAGGTACCAAAAACAAAACAAACAAACAAACAAAAAACACTAAAATTTGGCTAAGCAAAGAATCTATGTCATCGATCCCAAAACAAACAACAAAAAACCCAGATTGAATAACAGGGGAAAGAAGAATTAAAGGTAGAAAAAGCAATGATGTGAAAGAAAAAACAACAACGGATTTTATTTCCTGACCAGCCACTAACTAGTCATGTGATTTTAGCTAAGTAATTTCCCATCTTTGAAACTTAGATTGGAAAATTCAATTGCACACAGATGTATTTATAAGATGCTTATTAAGTGCCAGTCAACGAGCTCAAGTTGACTTGACAGCCCTGTCCTCATCCTTGTACAGGTGAGGAGAGCGCTAGAGAGAGTGCAATGGGATGACTGGCCAGTGGATTGGACCTGGGCAGGGGAGGGGGGCGCAGAATAAGGAGGGTGGAGACTTGATGCTTCCCTGAGCAGGACAGAGGCAGCGAGGACGAGGGTGAGGAGAGGGAACTTGTGGTCAGAATTATTAGGATCTAAACACTTTAGATGCAGAAGAGCTCAGGTTACAAGGTAACATCACCGAGATTTTAAATTATGAGTGTATGATTGACCAATTTGTAGTTGAACTTCTGCAGGTAACCCCTTAAGAACAAAATTCAAAGTTGATAGCAGGAGTTATCGTTGCCAAGTCTTTTGGTGATTTCTCGGAATCTGACCATCCTCAAAAGGGTAGGTGGTTTCCCTGTCAGGACCCTATAAAATGGAATTGCGGGTCCAGATCACTCCAGACCATGTGAGATGCTAACCCACAACTCCATGGGAAGAGCTTTCACTAACGTTCATTACATTGCAGTGTGTCAAAATTTAGTATGAGGTTTTTTTGATTTTCGATTTCTAGATTTTTAACTTAAAAATAGTTGTACTAAGTTGAAAGAATAGTACAACAAACATTTTAAACCCTTTATGTGGATCATCAATTGTCAATAATCGGTTATTTTGTTCTTTCACCGTGTATATAGTGCATGTGTGTGTACACATACGTACATACCTCACACACATACATAGTAAATACAGGTACACATATTTTTTCAGAAACAATTAGAAGTAAGCTGCAGATGTGGTGACAGTTCCTCTTCAAATATCTCAACAGGTAACTCAGGAGAAAAAGGACATTTTCCTACATAATCATGTTATCATTACCCTATGTGAGGAAATCAGCACTGACCCAAGGAAATCGCCTGGTATGCAGTCCCTGTTCATACTCCTCCCAAATGTCTCCTGTAGCATTCCTTTCAGATCAAAAGTGTTGTCAGATTTCATGCCTTGTTTTTGCCATTTTTGGGGGGGGGGTTGTTTTTTGAAATATCGTCCCCTTAGGTTGCCTGAGCTGGCCTCGAACTCCTGGGCTCCAGGGATTCTCTCACCTTCCCAGTGCTAGGACTCCAGGTGTACCCCACATGCCCAGCGCTCCCTGCCTTTTTAAATGTTGTTTTTGTTGTCCACAACATTGAACACTTAGTGGAGTCCAAGGCCACTGCTTGAGAATACCCCGCTCTATGGGTATGTTTGATGCCCTCGTGCTCAGATCTCAGTTCAGGGTCTGGGCTTGAGCCCCGCCCAGGGGACGTGCCCCCCTCATTGTGTCACTTCAGGAGCTCAGAAGGCCTGGGCTTCTCTGCGCTGGACTGCAGTGAGGGCCACCAGGTGCCTCCACTGGGATAACTTAGTCTTGTCTCCTGTGATAACTTAGTCACCTGTGGGTGGTGCTTGTAGATCCGTCCTCTCAAAGTGGTCATGTCAGGAAAAGGGGTGGGGGGCGTCAAGGACAGTGGAAAAAAGCCAAAGGGGAAGTAAGGGAGGGTTAGTTGCAAGGGGTATGGCAGTCTTAAGGGGAGAGGGAAAACTCACTTGTCACCTTCAGAATTATATCAGAGCTTCACTTAAATGGTGTGGGAAAGAAGACGTGTGAAGCTAGGGAGGCGTGACTGAGAGCTGAGAGCAGACTGGGGTCGCTCTACCACTTCATTGGACGCTGATCCTGATTTAGGTTCAATGGCAGAACAATAAACCCCCACAGTAATCACTGAATTAGCATTGTTGACATTCCCACCTAGTTAATTTTCCTACTTCTTAATTAGGCCTTTATTTTAGACGTGTCTCTTTATTTTAATTATATCCAATTATATGTAATTGCATGTTCTTACTTCATTATGGCCATGAGCAGAAAACACTTTGCTGAAACAGTGTGCTGACTTCCCGGCATTCTGCCTGCTCCTCTTCCCAGGGTGTGCAGGGAAGCTGTATTCTCACCTGCTTGTTTCCCCTCTGGATGGGCCTGCAGTACAGCTTCTTAGACACTGCTCCTCTGAGAGATGTCCTCTTGAAATTGAGTGAGGTTTTAAGACTGTTTATATCAATGGAAGACAATGGAAGGGACATCATGTGACATCCCAGTCTAGGTCATGAAAGGTAATACAGCTTCCACTTTGCTCTGGGGAATACTCTTTCGTCACCTTCTTCTGTCATGAACGCATCCTAACTGTCCTGAGGCTGCCACATCAGCAGGAATGTCAAACAGCTTCCAATGAGACCACAGGGAGAGGCCCACAGGAGCGAGAGGGACTGGAGAAACAGAGATGTCTGACCGGTTCCCATCCTCTCCCATTCCAGTTCTCTCCGCCAGTTTAGGATGTTGTATTAAGCAACTGCATTTGGGGTGTTTTAATGTAGTGACGCCAACCGTTCCTCTTCCTTCCACTTTGCCACTTCCTTCTGAGGTGTCAGGACGCAATTCTTTTGCTTAGTGTCACAAAATGAAGTGATTCAGTGGTTGAAATGCAAGAGTCAGACACTGGAGTGCAGCTGTGAAAGTGCAGTATCTGAACACAGACCCACGGATCCTATCTTTGTCCCTACAACTTTCCTCTTTTTGCTGAGGGTATTGAGACTTTAGCCCTGCGTTGCTTAGTTAAGAAAGGCTATCTTCTCCCAATACCTACAGTTCAGGATCTTAACAGGCAGAATCCGTGCAGATTAAGTCTAATTTAAA
Source organism: Ictidomys tridecemlineatus (assembly GCF_052094955.1). Lineage (NCBI taxonomy): Eukaryota > Metazoa > Chordata > Mammalia > Rodentia > Sciuridae > Ictidomys > Ictidomys tridecemlineatus. The sequence goes on along the minus strand of NC_135490.1, from coordinate 6,200,070 downwards.
CGGGTGGGTCAGCAAGGGCCTGGGCCTTGGACTAGACAAGCAGTGCCCTTGTGTTCTGTCTCATTGCTTGGTTTTGGAGGTGAGAAATGGTGGTGGCCTGAACTAAGCTAGTGGCCTTGGACTTGGAGAGAACGGGAAGAATTCAAGACATATTAAAAGACAGAATCAACCATTTGGTGACCAAATTGCTTGTGAGGTGTAGGAGTGGGTACAAGAAAGACCTGGCCTGAGTTTGTCAGGTGTGTTACAGCTGCCCCCATCAATACACGGCAAAGCAGGCGGAAGACGGCTGCTCATCAACGGAACGCCCAGGCAGTGTCTTCCCCACCTCAGACTTCTGTGACTCTTGGGAATTGTCAAGCTTTCTTTAAACTACCTTCAAATGGCCTCAGTTTCTACAAACTATGCAAGACCTGGCAGGAAAACACAAAGCCAGGAGAGTAAACCGGCACTTCAAGTGCTTGCACTTCTTTTGTTCCCTATCTCTTGGGAGTTTAGTCTTTCCAAATTACCTATAACTCCTCAAACACAAGGTTCGTGTCACATTTGTTTCCATTCCCTGCAGTAACCCTAACGGGCACTTAATAAATGTTAGTTGATTATTTGATAAAATTACTTTTGATGATTATGTATGGATACCATTATATCTCATAGAATGGTGATGATTATAAGGCATTCTTTTTTTTTTTTTTATTGTTGGTCGTTCAAAACCTTACACAGTTCTTAATACATCATATTTCACAGTTTGATTCAAGCGGGTTATGAACTCCCAACTTTACCCCGTATACAGATTGCTGTATCACATCAGTTACCCTTCCATTGATTCACATATTGCCTTTCTAGTGTCTGATGTATTCTGCTGTCAGTCCTATTTTCTACTATCCCCCCTCCCCTCCCCTCCCCTCCCCTTTTCTCTCTACCCCTTCTACTGTAAATCATTTCTTCCATTTGTATGGCATTAAGTTCTTTATGTGAAATATAAGTGACATATTATTTTTTGGGTTATCAGAATCTTCCAAGACCCTCGTGCCCAAGCAGCTTGGATAAGTATCTGACCACAGTTTGGTTGTGTTATTTTGATAGAATGCGACCTATTCCATTACAGTTGAGTCCACTGCCATCTGCTGTTGACATGGTAAAGTGCCCTCCATTCTCTGCTCATCCTCTATTAACCTCAGCACTCAAAGGCTTTCCGTGCTTTGAGCTTCAACTGACCGTAGGTGTGATTTTCTAATAGCTTCTGGTGTTTTAATGTAACAGCTCGGCAGATATTGACAATTCTCTCTCATGGACAAAAGAGTTACGGCTTTATAGAATATTGAAACATTTTTTTTTAACTTAAAGGCATCATGCTATTTTCATAAGCTATGTTCAGGAAAACTAAAAGCCCATATTCAAAAGAGTCAATTTTACTCATCCTTCAAGTTCTTATTTCCAAATGAAACTCTTTCTGTAAAACTTTCCCAGATTTTTATTATTTATTTATTTATTATATCGGTGATTGAACCCAGGGGCACCTAACCTCTGAGCCACATTCCCAGCCCTTCTTTATTTTGAGACAGGGTCTCACTAAGTTGCTGAGAATGGCCTCAAACTTGCAATCTTCCTGATTCAGTCTCTCTAGCTGCTCGCATCACCAATCCTGGCTCCCTGATTCTTTATTCTGACAGAAATTCTCCCTTTCACAACTGGTAATTGTTATGAAGGACCAAATAAGACGATAAAAATTTCAAGTTTTTAAAAGATAGCTTCCTAAATAATTTCCCTCACCACCCCTTCTCTGTTGGTTCTTCTCTTTCTTAGAGAAATAATTTAAATTGGACACGCACGAATAACTGTGTTATACAGTGCTTAGCTTTGAGAACATTTTAGGAAGGACTAAAGCAGGGACAAGTGTTGGGTAAGCAGATGAGGTCATGTTATCTTTGAATACTCTTTGAGACTTTGGCCAACTCACTGTTCCTAGGACTACATGGTGAGGCTTCAAAGGCTATAGAGTGAAAGCAGACCAGGACTCAAAGACCAGACTTTCCATTTTAGAATAACAATGTCGGTTTAAAGGGGGGAGGAACAAGCGAGGATAAATTATATAATTTAATTCGCTGGCATGATTTAGGTGTCCAGCTGCAGTTCAGCTCGATTGCACCTAGCGAAGAGGCCATGGGTGGCGACCAATGCCTTGCATTTCGTAGCTCTAGAAGGGGGTCGGGGCTCCGCGCAGAATGACCAGGTGGCCTCAGGCAAGTGGCCCGAGCTTCCTCCTAGGGTGCGAGGCAGTGTCTGCACCCACACCTAGGTCCCTCTCACAGCTATCTCCGTGCCTCTTCTTGTTCGCGGTCACCACCGTGCGCGGAGCTCGGGGGCTGCGGCTGCTTCTCCGCGGCCCCTGCGGTGCCGGACCGTCCACTAGACACCCTCACGGCGAATGCACGGGCTTCATCACAGTCTTCGGCAGCCCAACGCTCCGAGGAGCCCTTGAGGGGGTACTATGCACGTGGAGGGAAGCGGGACAGAACCTCTAGTCGTAGGCCCATCTTCCCAGGCCTCTTCTCATAAGGAACGCACAGAGGACGAGGAACGTGACGGGAAGGCAGGAAGGCAAAGAAAGTCTTTCCCCGCACAGGAACGCAAATCTTCAGGTCTGGCTGTGTTTCCGGAGGCGTTTCTACCGGACCTAGGTGGGGACCACTTTTCCGGTTCTCACCCCTAAATCTTCCGAGTTCTGACTTCCGCTACTTCCGCCCGGAGTTGCCGTAGGCTCCCGCTACGAGTAGCTGCTTCCGCCAGGAGTCCCTAGCGGCACTCGCTAGGAAGCTGGTCCCAAAGCGGCCTTCTCCTTCTGTCCTCAGCCCCGGCGGCGGCTAAGTTGGGTGGCTGGGTGGCGGCAGCGCTCCCTGTGGCCGTGCCCCGGGCCTGGCCTGGCTGCGGCCCGGGCTTTCCGCGGCCAGCGCGGAGCCCGCAGGCCTCGCCGCGCCCACCGCTCCTGGGGCGGGGCGCGGCCTCCCCGCCTCCTCCTCCCGGACCCCGCCCCGCCGGCCAGCCCTGCGCGGGTCCTTCTCTCCAGCCCTGCGGCGGGGCAGCCGCCTCCAGGCCCTGGGCTCGGCGGGCGCCCGGCTCCGGCCGCTGGGGCAACATGGAGTTTGCGGAGCTGATTAAGACCCCGCGGGTGGACAACGTGGTGCTGCACCGGCCCTTCTATCCGGCGGTCGAGGGGACCCTGTGTCTGACGGGCCACCACCTCATCCTGTCCTCGCGGCAGGACAACACGGAGGAGCTGTGGCTCCTCCATTCAAACATCGACGCCATCGACAAGCGGTGAGTGGCCTCGCGCCCCGTCCCCGCGGAGCCGGGGTCCTGCGGCGGGCGCCCGAGGAGACGCGGCGGGGCTTTCCTGGCACCGGCCGGCCCGCCTGCCCAGCGAGCCCTCGGTGGCCTAGGTTCCGAAAGCCCCATCCAGCGAGACCTGGTGGAGGTCTCCGGAGATCACGTGGTTGCTGTCATCCTGATGATCATTTTTGGTACATAACATCATTTGGATGGATTTTCAGTGTTTTAAATTTCTTTCTCCTTGCCCCATCACATTCCTTGGATCGTTGTCGACTGTCAGTTCATGAAATTATGATTGGATAGGATTTAGATTAAAGTCTTCACTTTTTTAAAAAATATTTTTTAGTTGTCAATGGACCCTTATTTTATTTATTTATATGTGGTGCTGAGAATCGAACCCAGTGCCTCACACATGCTAGGCAGGTGCTCTACCACGGTGCCACCACCCCAGCCCCAGTCTTCACCACTCTTGAGGAAAATTTAAAGAACTGAATATGAAGTATTGAGTAACTACATGCCACAAACTCTTTTATTTCCCCCTTAAAATGTTCACTTTATATTTTATTTCTTCTGGGTCATCATTTTAATAATGGGAGACTATAATGTCTCCTATGCATTTACTCGGTGGTTCAGTCTTTGTAAAGAGCAAGGTTGGCTATTAAGGAAAAGTATGAACTAATTAATCTCTCTCTCTCTCTTTTTTGCACTATTTTTTATCTTTGCAAAGCATTGTTGAAAATCAAAGTTATACTTCCATCTACACTTAAATTTCCCATCTTCCTGATGTTCCTGTGTATTCTGCGAGGAGAAGGCACACAATTTACACTGACTACATGAATGACAACAACTTTTTCTGTAGTTCATGTTCTAGGCCTACCCCACTTTCCTTACACTTTTTTTTTGTTTGTTTTGTCTATTCTTTTTCATGAACCTTGTTTGCATTTTCTTTCATGACCCCTTTTTGTAGCCAGTCCTCAGGACTTTTTGTGGCTCATATAAATCCTGCAGTCTCTTGTCTCTGTATTTTATTACCTTTTCCTTTGGAAGAATACTTTGCCCCTCCCCAAGTTTGTTAGACATTTATCAAATGCCATTAGGTTCCAAATGTTTTGTGAGGTATTAAAGACACCAGGATGAATAGAATTGTAGTTCTTGTCTTTCAGAAGTTCATAGGCTTTCATCTGTTTCAGTTTAACCAGTTTGACTGCCATCTCCTTCACAGGTTGTGTTAATTCCATAATTGAAAGCAGTTCCCCTCACCTTGAAATCCAATATCTCTTAATTATCTCTTTTTTCATAGGCATATATTCATATTTGCATTTTGATAGTTAGATACATATTAGCTTTTTGAAGCCAGGGCTCACATCTGATTATTTCCTTCAAAACTTGTAACCATGGCTTGGCCTGTAGGCACATAAGAAATCAGATTGACCACTGAATGGTCATATTAGTAGTGTCTCCATGATCATCAACTCTTTTCTGATTGACTTCTATTTATGGTTACTTTTCACTCATTTATTTTCCCATAGTAGCATTTATTGAGCTTTATCAGGTGATAAAGAAGAAGTATGTAAAGCTGGACTTTTTAATCTGTTATGGGAAAATGACAAACTGTAGACATATTGATCCTTTCCCTGTAGTAGATAGAGCATGATCATGGCCAGGTCAGAGTTTAATTGTTATTCTCAAGAAATATTTACTTTTGTGTATCTTTTACATGCTGAGCATTATCTGGGTTCTGCAGGTGCCATGGTGACTGATACTGACAGGAACTTATGTTCTAGTGGAGGAGATGGACTATTACATAAATCAACAGATATTATATAAATCAATAGCTGGCATGGTGGCATGTGCCTGTAATAGCTTGTCATCTCAGCAATGTGGGATCTGAGGCAGGAGGATTGCAAGTTCAAGGCCAATCTTGGCAAATTAGTGAGGCCCTGACTCAGAAAATGCATTATTGAGGAGCAAAGGTGGAAGCAGCAGATCCAGTTAGGAGATGACTGAGTAGTTGAGATAAAAGATGATGGTGACTTAGAATAGGTAGTTAGATTTGGGGTGTGTTTTGAAGGTTGCACTGCATGCCCTGCTGATGAACTGTAAATGGAGTGAGAAAGAGAAAGTCATTAAGAATGATTCCTTTGGTTTTACCTCATATTAGGTAGGTGTCCTTGGGCAAGATACTTCACTTCTCTGAACCTCAGTTTTGTCACTTAAAAAGGAGATAAGCCCTCTGATATCAGGGAGCAACTTACATTTGAATAATGCTTTGTAAATCTCTAGAATACTTTGATGTACATTGCTGGCCTTTTCCTTTTATGGACCTCTGATGCAGAAAGTTGAGATAATCCTATTGGATTGATGACTCATCATATTCATGATTGACTCACTAAAGGTTTTGTTTTTTATTTTATTCTCCCTCCCTATTTTCACCCCCATTTCTCCCATCCTGCACAATTCCTGTAGGCAGCCATATTAGGTGTTCTGTAAGGTAGCTAGCACTGTTGTGCATGGGTGTGTAGTTTACTTGATCCACATTATACCAGAGATCTTGTTCTGTTTCTTAATGTTTTAACTCAGTATCCTTTTTAAGGATCTCTTCATACTGCTATATGTATATCCACTTCACCGTTTCTGATGTTAACACTGAATTCCAAAGTATCTGAGACATTTTACTTTTCAGACCTTTTCCATAACTTCCAGCTCCTTGATGTCATAACCCTGATGATTATGATGTCCCATCCTTTTCTCGCGCAAGAGTTTTTCTGAGATTGTGCTTAGTATGGAATTGATCATAAAGTGGGTACATATCTCATTGCTACTTTGCTCTCAAAATGACAGTTTGTAGGGGTTCCTTGTATGCTCTGTGGGTATTGATTCTCCAGTTAGTCATTGCAGACAGCTGTTCCTAGTTTGTCACTCAACTGTTAACTTTTCTGGTCTGTCCTTTGTTGAACCAAAGTTCTTAATTTTAATGCAAATTCATAATTTTTTTTATTTCATGGTGTGTGTTTCATGAGTCTTAAGAACTCCTTCACTGTCTCAAAGTTACCACAGTGTTCTTCACATTTTTTTTTTTAATAATGGCTCTTAGTTTTACCCATCACTTGTAGGTCTGTATTTCATTTGAATTCTGCCTTTATTTCAAATGTGTAGGAACTCAACGCTTTTTCTCCATTAAGCAAGCCAGTGTTCTTAACATTGCCTTCTAACACCAGTCATATATGAAGTTCTTATATTGTGTGTCTGTTTCTGAGCTCGCTCTCCCCTAATCTGTTGGCTTGTTAATCTTTTCATTACCATACTCTTTTTACTTCTATGGATTTATGATGACTTAAAATCCAGTAGTGCTAGTTGCTCCTCTTCTTTTTCCTTCCCCCTTTCTCTTCCTCCTCCTCCTCCTCCTCCTCCTCCTCCTCCTCCTCCTCCTCCTCCTCCTCCTCCTCCTCCTCCTATTCCTTCCTCCTTTTCTTCTTCTGAGTTGTGGTCTTGTTGTATTGCTCAGATTGATCTGGAATTCCTGCACTAGGGTCATCCTTCTGCCTCTGTCTCCCAAGTAGCTGGAATTACAGATGTAAGACACTGTGCTTGGCTTCCTCTTCTTTCTAAAAAGGTTGGCAACTGTGTGAACCTATCTAATAGACCATGTACTTTTTGAGATTTTGCCATTTTCATAGGATTTTACTTTAGGCTGGTGACATAACTGTGGTAGAGCATTTGCTTAGCATGCATAAGGTTCTAGATTTGATCCCCAGCACCAAAACAAAAGACAGACTTTATTTATTTAAATTAAGTGCAGGCTCACAGGGAAGTTGCAAAAATAGTGTACACAGGTCTGTTAGTTCTTGGCCCAGCTTCCCCCAATGGGGCCGTCTTATATAAATGTAGTATAATATCAAAACTAGGATATTGACCCTGGTGTTTTATTGTTAACTAGACCACAAACTTTTTCGTACTTTTTACCAGTGGCTTTATCTAATGTTACAAAGTATAATGGATGGCTACAGGAGTTAAAAATAATTGTTACTTTTGTAAACAAAAATGCTATGGGGCAGAGGCTATAGAAAAATTATTCAAACATGACTTTTACCTTAAAGAATTATTTTATATGTTTAATTCTTATAAGGTAAGACTAAACTAGTAAGTGTAATGAAGTATTTAAAGTGCTATGGTAGGCATTTATACAGGGCATGAATAGGACAATAGGAGAAAATAATAAAATAGGATAGAATTTGACAATTGATGTGAATTGAGGGAATTTTGGGGAACTCTTATACTTTAAAAAAAAATTTCTTGACGCAGTAGTCTTCAGCAGTAACTGGTAGAAACATTAGATGAATGACTAAAGAATATTTGTTCATAGCTTTTTTTATTTTATTTTTTTTTTTGGTCCTGGGGATTTAACCCAGGGGTGTTTGCAATTGAGCTACATCTGTAGCCCTTTCTATTTCTTATTTTGAGAAAGGTTCTTGCTAAGTTGCTTAGGGCCTCCCTAAATTTCTGAAACTGGCCTTGAACTTGTGATCTTCCCATTTCAGCCTCCAGTGGGGCTCTGCTCCATAGCATTTTTGTTTACAAAAGTAACAATTATTTTTAACTCCTACAGCCATCCATTGTACTTTGTAACATTAGATAAAGACAATCAGACTAACAGTAATTTTTAAAAAGGAGTTGGTCAGATAAAAATAGATGATGTGGAAATTTACAAAAGGATGGTCATGTATGTCTCTCTTTTAAGTGCTATTTTTTAAACAGAATTTGATTATTGTGTGTATTTTATTTCCAGTTCAAGCAGAATGAGAGGGATTTTGAAAACAGCTTTATTGAGGTATTGTTGATATACAATAAAGTGTACATAATTAAATTGTAAAATTTGTTGTTTTTCTGTGTGTCCATGTTTTAGAAACCATCACCAAATGGTGTCATTTTGTAATCTCTTTTTTCCTCCCTTTCTCAGGTATCCACAGGTTAATTTCCTTTTTATAGAAGTTTGTATTAGTCATAAATCATACAGTACTCTTTACTAACAGTAGTTGCTAACTAGTATTCTATTGTGTTGTAGTTCACAATTTGTTAACCTACTGATGGAGATGAATTGTTTCTATTTTGGGACTATTGAGTAAAGGGACAGTGAACATTTTTATGCAAGTCTTTGTATGAACATAAAGTTGATTATGGAGGGGGATTTACTTCATAGTGGAATGGTTGGATCAGAGGTGTATGTTTAACTTTAAAAAACTGCCAAGTGCTTCCAGCCCAGTATGGGAGTTCTGGTCCTTCACATCCTCACCACCACTTGATATGGTTTGTCTTTTAAATTTTAGCTCTTCTGATAAGTGTGAATCTGAGTGTGATTTAAGTTTGCATCTTTCTTATGATTAATGTCTTGGAACTGATTTTCATGTATTTATTGCTATCCAGGGCCTTTTTCACTAAGGGTCTGCTCAGATGTTGTATCCATTTGTAATTCGCTTGTTTGCTTTCTTATTAAGTCAAAGGGGGGGGGGAGGGAGGGAGGGAGAGAGGAACACTATGTAAATGTGTAACATGTCTTTCAAAGAATAGTCATTTCAGGTTTTGAAGAAGTCTAGTTTATGGGTTTATTCTTGCATAGATTGAGATTTTTGTGTCTTGCTAAACCCAAGGTCACTAAGGTTTTTCTTCCATGTTTTCTTCTAGCACTTTTATAGTTTTAGGTAGTACATTTAGGTGTAAGATTCCATTTTGTGTTACTTTTTGTGTATAGTTCATGGTATGGAATCCATTTTTGTTATAGTGGACATTTTATCATTCCAGCATAATTTGTTGAAACTCTGCTCTTTCTTCAGTAAATTGTCTTTGCATCTTTGTCCATTTAAAACTGGGTTTATTTCTGGACTCGCTTTTCTGTTTCATTGATCCATTTGTTTCTCTTCATGCCATTATCACACTATAAGCTACTGTAGGTTTCTATTAAGTCTTAAAACTATGTAGTATTAACCAACCAGCTCAAAGTTTTACACATTTGTTCTTATTCAAAGTTGGTTGGCTGTGTGATGTTATTTGCATTTTCATTTAGTTTTTAGAATCAGCTTTTAAATTTCTACATAAAGGCTTGCAATGATTTGCATTAGAATATGTTGAATCAGTAGATTAATTTGGGTAGAATTGACTTCTTAAAATCTTGAGTCTGGCAACCTATAAACAAAATATATTTTTCCATTTACTTTTTTAAATCTTTTAATATTTTTTCAGCCAAGTTTGTGGTTTTCACTGAGGTTTTTAAATTCTTTGGTCAGCTTTTCTTCTGTATATTTTATATTTTAATATTACTTCTAGTGCTGTTATTTTTTTTAATTGATTAACTTTTATGTATTTTTTTAGTTGTAGGTGGACACAATACTTTTATTTTTTTATGTGGTGCTGAGGATCGAACCAGTGCCTCACATGTGCCAGGCAAGCACTCTACTACTGAGCCATAGCCCCAGACCCTAGTGCTGTTATTTTTTAATTTCAATTTCCATTTATTCATTTGCATTAGTCATGCTTCTTATTTTGTATATTTCAAGATACTTCAACATCTTAGGGGCTTGTAAATGTGGGAATTGACTGTCCCTCCCAGGATTAGCTTATTCCTAGAGATAGCAAACAACTTGCCTGTGTGATGCCTTTGATGGGCAAACCAACCACATCCGGGTATATTCATTCCCCTGTGAGTCAGGACCACTATCCCCCTGGTGTCAATAATGACAGGGCCACATACCACACGAGGAAGGCCCATCCCTATATCCTAGAGCCCACCAAAATTAGTCATACTGTCCTATCCTAAATTTGCTAAGCTTGTCCACTGCCTTACACATTCCTTCCTGTGGAAACCACTTTGAAGACCCTGGCCCCATGCTTTCTCCTTGTTCCTTCTTTCTGACCCACCTAGAGCACACTGTGTGGCCTTATGTGGTGTGGCATGTTGTGCCCCCTCCTCTTGGGAACTGTGAGTAGTGAACCATTTTTTTGTACTTTCATTGAACATGTTTTTCAATGAGAGGATTTCTGTGAAATTCATTTTATGGTGATGGGAATTAAACTTGTGCATGCTCTACCACTAAGCTCCACCTTCAATCCATTGGATTTTCTTTTCTTTTTTAATACTAATGTTTTGCAAGAAATGTGGATTTGTTTTAAAATATATATATATTTTTAGTTGTCAATGGACTTTATTTTATTTATTTATATGTCGTGCTGAGAATTGAACCCAGTGCCTCATACATGGTAGCCAAGCACTCTACCTCTGAGCCACAATCTCAGCCCCCATTTGATTTTCTAAATACACAGTCGTATCATCTGTGAATAAAATTGTCTTCTTTTTTAACATGGGTATCTTTTATTTGTTCTTCTGGCCTTCCTGCACTGGCTATAATTTTCAATACAATGTTGGATAGATGAAGTTGGAATGAATCTTTCAGTGTTATTCCTGATCTTACTGCAGGAAGAAGTCGTTGTTTCACCATTAAGTGGGCTATTAGGCTTAGATTTTTTTTTTTTAATGTAATTGCTCTTAACAAGCTGAGAAAGTTGTTTCTACCTTCTGTTTCTATTTTGAAAGTTTTTGTTGAAAGTTTTTGTTGTTGTTGTTGTTTGTTTTGATTTTAAGCAAGAACAGATGTGAGATTTTGTCACGCCTTTCTCTGTATCTGTTGAGATAGAAGATATGAGGTTTATCCGTGTGATGGATAACTTGATTTCAACAACTAACATTGCATTTCTGGGATAAACCCCAATTAGTTGTGATTTTTTGTCCTTTTTGTATGTTGTAGGATTTGATTTACCAGTGTTTTGGTTAGAAATTTTGCATTTCTGTTCATGATGGATATTGGTTTGTAGCTTTCTTTTCTTGTAATGTCTGTCTGTTTTTTGTATTAGGATAATACTGGTCTTGTGGAATAACTTAAGAAGTAATTCCCTTCTCTTCAATTTGCTGGAAGAGTTTGTCTTGACTTGGTAGTGTTTTCCCATTAAATGTCTTGTTGAATTCATCAGTGAAGCCATCTGGGGCTGGAGTTTTCTTTGTGGGGAGGATTTTAAGGAAATTTCAATTTCTTTAATAGATTCAGAACTAGTCAGACTATTTCCTCTTGAATGTTCCTTGGTAGTTTGTGTCTTTTGAGGAATTGCATTTTTATTTTTTACTTTTTAGAATTTATTTCTATAAATAATACAAATACAGCTTTTCAATATGATGACATCCTACTTATTGATTTACAGTTTTATATCTTGGGCTTTAGGGGTCTTGTTGAGGAAGCTGGTGCCTGCATCTGTATGATGAAGTGTTGACTCTGTGTTTTCTTCTAGCAGTTGCAAATTTCTTGATCTAATTCCTCAGTTTTTGATCTTTTGATTTGAGTTTTGTGCTGGTGAGAGATGGGGTCTAATTTCATTTTTCCACATATAACTATCCAGTTTTCCCAAACCATTTGTTAAAAAGGCTCTTCAGTGTGTATTTTTGGTTCCTTTGTTAAGTATCAGATGGCTGCCATGTATGTGGGTTTGTCTCTGTCTTCCATTCCATTGGTTTTCATGTCTATTTGGGTGCCAATACCAGGCTGTTTTTGTTACCATAGCTCTGTAGTATAACTTGAGATCAGGTGTCTTCGTGTCTCCTGCCTTACTCTTATCTCTTAGAATTGCTTTGGCTATTCTTGAGTCTCTTATCCTTTTAAATGAATTTAAGGACTTTTTTTTTTTCCTAGTTCTGTGAAGAATGTCAGAGGTGTTTCATGAGGATTGCATTGAATCCATATATTGCTTTTGGTAGTATGGGCCATTTTGACAATATTAATTCTGTCTATCCAAGAGCATGGGAGTTCTTTTTATCTTCTAAGTTCTTCTTAAATTTCTTTCTTTAGTGTCTATTATTCTCATTGTATAGATCTTTTACCTCCTTGATTAGATTAATTCCTAAGTATTTTATTTTGTTATTTTTTTTAGGTTTAAAGGGAGGGTTTTCCTGATTTCTTTCTTTGCATAATTATTGTTGGAGTATAGGAAGCCTGTTTATTTATGAGTGTTGATCTTATATCCTGCTACTTTGCTGAATTCATTTATCAGCTCTAGATGTCTTATAGTGGAGTTTTTTTTGAGTCTTTTTCCATAAAGGATCATGTCATTTGTAACCTTTTAATCTCTTTCTCTTGTCTGATTGCTCTGGTTAGAGTTTTGAGAATTATGTTGAATAGTAGTTGTCTTGGTCCTGATTTTCAAGGCAGTTCTTTCAGTTTTTCTCCATTCAGTATGATTTTGACTTTGGATTTGTCATACATAGCTTTTATAATGTTGAAGTAAGTTCTATTTCACCCTAGTGTGTCTAGCATTTTTAACATGAATGAGTGCTGGATTTTAGCAAAGGCCTTTTCTGTATCTGTTGAGGTGATCATATGATTATTGTCCTCAATTCTATTTAGGTGGTGAATTACATTTATTGATCTGTGTGTGTTGAACCAACCTTGCATCCCTGGGATGAAACCCACTTGTTCATGGTGTATTATCTTCTTGGTGTGTTTCTGAATACTGTTGGCTAATATTTTGCTAAGGATTTCTGTATTTGAGTTCATCAGGAATATAGACTTCATCTGGGTTTTCTTTCCTTGATATGTCTTTTACTGGTTTTGACATCAGAGTTATATTGGCTTCATAGAACATATTTGGAAGTGTTCTCTCCCTTTCAATTTCATGGAGTAATTTGAGAAAGTATGGTGTTCTTCTTTAAAGACCTGGTAGAACTCAGCTGAGAATCCATGTTTCTAGACTTTTCTTTGTTGGAAGACTTTTAATTGCTGTTTCAATTTCATTACTTGATATTGGCCTGTTTAGGTTTTCTATATCTCCCTGATTCAATATATGTGCAGGTCATATATATCTAATTGTTTGTCAGTATCTTCTAGAGTTTCCAGTTTATTGGAGTATAGATTTTCGAAATTGTTCTTTTTAAAAATATTTATATTTTAGTTGTAGTTGGACGCAATACCTTTATTTTATTTATTTTTATGTGGTGCTGAGGATTGAACCTAGGGCCTTGCTTGTGCTAGGCGTGTACTCTACCGCTGAGCCACAACCCTAGCCCCCCAAAACATTTTTAAAAAATGTTTTTGTAGTTGTAGATGGACAGAATGCTTTTATTTATTTGTTTATTTTTATGTGGTGCTAAGGATCCACTAGTGCCTCACAACATGCTAGGCAAGCACTCCGCCACTGGGCTACATACAACCCCTGTCCTCAAAATAGTTCTTAATGATCCTCTGGATTACAGAAGTGTCTGTAGTGATATCTTCTTTTTCATCTTTAATTTTGTTTATTTGGGTCTTCTCTCTTACAAGTGCTAGTTTTAAATATTGAAAAGAAATATTTAATGAGCTTCTCTAATCTTAGAAGTAGATACAATCTGAAATAACAATTTTCCTATGCTGCAGAACATTTCTCTACAGATGCTTAACATGTTAATTACAGATCTTTTTTCCTATGCTTTGGAGTGAGATTCCAAGTAATCTTCATTAAATGACTTAACCTAATGTGAATTATTTTACAAATTTGAAAAAATGTTAGGTACATATGTTTTAAATACTTTATGGCTAACATTTTAGTGATGCAAACTTGATTCTTAATTAGACTAACTAAGTGGGGAGGGAAGTTAGATAAAGTTGTTGATTGCAACTGCATTTTTTCCAAAGAAATAATCATATATTTATAATTAGGAATGTATGTATTCCTAAGTATGATTTGTAATTTCTTACAGATTTGTGGGATCTCTGGGTACTATCATCATAAAATGTAAAGATTTTCGAATTATTCAGTTGGATATTCCTGGAATGGAGGAATGTTTAAATATAGCCAGTTCCATTGAGGTAAGTATTTTGGAGTCAAAATCTGGTAGAAAGAAAAAAGTTACATTCTGACTGAATTCAGCTGTTTTATCATGTTTTGTGATTCAGATACTGAAAACTGACAGGAAAAGCCTTATCCTGACTCATTGTTTACTTGAGTGTCATGGGACTGTTTTGACATACAGCAGTTTTTAGTGTTAATCATTTTATATGAGTAACCCTTATTCCATGAACTGCTTAGATTTCTGTGGAATTGCATTCCAGGGACTTTATAGAATTTCCATGGGTTCATAGTGGTCAAATAATAGATATTGTTTTACTTGAGTATATATGAGTATGTAGTTAATGGGGAAAATTTAGAGAATTTAGTAAAGGGGTTCTTGGGAGAAACTTTACAGTCTTGTTTGACATTTCATGTTTATTATTTAAATCTTAATATTTTTCTCTGAATCAAAGACAGTTGATCAACTTTTTTTTTGATGCTCCAAAGGTTTTTTTTTTTTTTCCAAATAGCATCATATGTGGAATTTTAAGCCAATAAAATAAATAACAGCTAGAATTGATTTGGGTCACATTACAGTGAGTATGTATTGGGGGATGTAGACGCCCCCATTGACTCACCATTCCCCCGCCTTCTGAGGGCTTCCTCAAACATTGAGAACCATTAATGAGAGTGTTTCCTTTTTTCTCTTCCAGGAAAGTAACTACACACAGATTTTTTTTTTCTTAATATATTAGTATATCTTTTGTAATAGATGCAACCCTGTACCTTTGGATAGAAATATTAATAATGTAATATGATTCTTGTTATAATACAGTTTGATTCTTGACTTTATTGCTTGGTAGCTTATGACCATGGGCAAAGTTTTTAATCTCTCTGACAACTAGTTTTTTACTTTTTTGTAAAAGGAGAATAATATTTCCTACCTTTTAAGGTTGTAAGAATGTTATTAGTTGATTTTTGTGGAGTGCTTAGTATAATATGTGTGAATATAGCTACCATTTGAGTGCCTTCTGTCATTTACTGAGTGAAGTTTAATGGTAAGAATTTGTGGGAAAAATATCCATATAATATTTACTATCTTAAACATGTCTACAGGTACCATTCAGTTGTGTATAATAAGTCCACATCACTGCAACAGATCCTCACGACTAAAGCAAGTCACTATCACCTGTGGTTGTAGTCTTGTTTTTTAGTAAATGAATTTCCATTTACTTTTCCGTTTACATTCATTTTCATCAGTTTGCTTACAACAGGATGTTTTTGCTTTGTATTTACTTAAACAATATTGAACATTGGTTCAGATCACAAGTAATAGAAATTTTACTTGAATAATTTAAATTTCAGTTGAAGAGCTTATATTATTTTCACCTCATCCTAACCAAATTGGGTATGCACTCAAGTTTTAAGTTACTTTAGGCTAAATCATTGCCACTAAATTTTATTAATTAGCTCTGGGTTTATATTGTTTTCTTGATAATTATAGAGGAAGAAAAGGGAGAAATTCTTAAAAATCTATAAGTAGTAGGATACATTGCTTGTTTTTGATATAAGATTAGAGAAATAGAGAAGCAACCATTCTGAGTGAATGGCATGTAACCTTTTTTGTGCATTTGCTAAACTTTAAATATTTAAGGAAATGAGAAGATGAAGTGAACTGTTTTACACAGTTGTCATTTGAAAGTAACATGACACTGGTTTGGCCAGATTCTTCAACATGAGTGAGAAAGCATTGTAACTTCCAGAGCATTAAGTTGAAATAATGTTCCACTATTTGGACAGAGGAATGCTACCTGCTCTCTTCAGTTGAGAGAGAGGGAGAGAGAAGGTGGGGAAAGGAGGTGGGTGGGGGGTGGGGGTGGGGAGAGAATATGAATGTGTGTGTGGGGGGTGGGGGTGTGTGTTTGAAAATGTGAGGTTGGATTTTTACTGACCTATCCACATTTTTGTTCTTCTCTCTCTGACTAGTGAGCTGTGAGATGGCCGGCTGGTGGGTGTTAGAGATACTGCCAGTGGTGAAGAAAGGGGCAGAGCTTGTTGCCCACTTATTGATTGCATTCATTTAGCTTTGATAGCAGCTGACACCAATCAGTTGCCTAAATGGTTGTATATATTACCCAGAACTCTTTAGAAATTGACTCATTGTGTAGAAACTCTTAGGGTTGAAAAGTCATAAATAATAAGCTATCTTTCTAATTTGACCTCTGAAAATGAGTGCTCTATTGAATGTTTTCATAGCATAGCAAATACATGTAGTAGACCTGGCCACCAGCCTTTGCCTGGCATCCAACCCCGATCCTCCATGCTGCATACATCTTAATTTAGGGGTAATAAGTGACTCCCTCAATAGCATAGGCTTCCTCTACCTGTTCTTTACAATCAAGAAGAGTCTGCTTACCCCAAAATATTCTGCTGCCACAGATAGACTTCCATTGGAAGAATAACTGGCAAGTACTCAGTTTTCTAAATTGTAGAAAGAAGCATGATGAAGCTTTTTTCCTGCTGAGTTTCAGCTGCCTTTTAGAATTGAAATGTTTTCAGTTCTTTTAGCATTAATTTGTTTAAAGGAGAAGACTTATCTCTAGTGACATAAAACCTAATCACAAGTAGAAATGTGAATGCTTATTGCCTACAGAGTGGTTGTTGATTTACATTTAAAATAGCAGCTGCCATGTGCAAGGCCCAGGATTTTTTCCTCAGCACTGAAAAGAAAAAAACCAGTTGAACTGACTAAAGCAGCTCTGACCTAGGACAGATGTGGGCATGTGCTTTTGTGCTTCTATTGGTGCAGTTAGCATCCAAAGACAAATAACTTTGGACAAAGTTTATAAATAACTTTGGACAGGGATGGTTTTTGTTAAACTGCTGAACTACATATCCAGTGTAGTATTGGAAATCATGGGCATATCCTTTTGTGAGCCAGACCCTACTGTGACCTAGAGGGAGGTAACTTCTTTCTGAGAGCTGTGGGGTTCTGAGACTTGTCATAACCTCCCCCAAGTGAGTTTACTGCCCTTTGAACTATGCTAATTGATTAGGTGCCCTTCTTTCCCAGCCATAGTATTGCTTTTTTCTGTAACCCCCTGTCAAAAAGATGTTATCTGCCAGGCGAGGAATGATGTTCCATCTGTCTGTCCCTCCATCTGTTCAGGTTTTCCTGGTTTATTACCCAAAATTCAAGTACTCAGATGAATGTAGTCTCATTTGGGGACCATAGAGTTATTACCCCAACTTGAGACCAGGTCACTGTAGCATAAAGATATGAAAATACCTCACCAATTGGCATATTGGTTCTAAGATGGAGGAAATGAATATTGATTGAATTTCCTCACACAAGGCACATATGACAGCTAAAATTACATTTTGTTTCCTTATGTGCCAGGAGCATTGCATGTATGCTTGTTGCATATGTGATCTCTCTTATTGCTGCTGGTAACCTTACAGGGCCCCTGGGTATTGTTATTTCTCCCTTGTTACAGTTGAGCATTTGAGGTGTAGAGATAATGGACTTGCCCACTTCTTACCTGCTACTGCACAGCTAGATTTGGAACCTGAGTCCAGTGGTCTGTTTCTTGACCGAGTTTTGCCCACTGAGCTTTATCATTTTTGTTTGCACGTACTATAAGGCACTCATTATAAATAATTTATACACAAAACAAACAAATAATTTACATATGTTTAAATAGTTAGTAACTGGATTTTAGCCAAGACCTCACTGAATAACTCAAAACTCTTTGTTCTCTGATTCCTAGAAGTTCTTGGGCCTTTTTATTAAACTTTATTAAATTGTATGAAGAGTAGTTTCATTTTCTCCTAGAAAATTGTGCCATTGTGTGCAAAGTTTTTCTTTTTTTCTTTTTTCATTCAACAATACGTATTGGATGATTGTTGTACATCAGGTGCTTTATTAGATGCTGGAAACATGGAAATTGGCTCAGTAAGACTATCACTATGTCTATAAATAAAAAGTTAGAGAGCTGTAATGGGTGTGTATTATAATTAGGCGAGGCATGTGCTTGCTCCCATTTCTTCAGTTAGAATGTGCTGAAGTTATGGTATGTTTCTTTTTTCTTTCTGTCACTAGGCATTGTCTACCTTGGACTCTGTCACTCTGATGTATCCTTTCTTCTACCGGCCCATGTTTGAGGTGATAGAAGATGGCTGGCATTCCTTCCTTCCTGAGCAAGAGTTTGAACTCTACTCTTCAGCTGTGAGTTAATGTTTGGTAATTATGGTAATTAGAAACAACGCAGCATTTTGTCTCATTTGTGAGAATGATCACTTTCCTTTGAAGAGAGATCAAGTGAAGTTGTCTTACCTGTGCCTAAAAGATGTTTCTATTAGTTGTTCATATCGAAGTCTCTGACATTCAGAGATTTGTATGATTTGTTCACTGCTGCAGCTGAAAAGCCTTTTCTTCCAGAAGATTAATGTATTCTAAATATTACTTTTTAAATTTTGAAAATGACATTGATAAAACATTAATATGTGCATAAAAGTAGTCCTGGCATATTGTGAGTTAATTGTTGGACGTGTCTCCTTAGAAACAACTTCATGTCTAGTAATAAGGTTCTGAGCCATCGTCACAATTGTATTGAGCCCATTGAATCCACTGGGTGCTTCAGATAGTACCAGAGAACCATCTAGCACATTTGTTTCTATGGGTTAACTTTTATTAATATGGGTTAGTCAGACCAGGTAGCTAAAATTAGGTTCTTTTCCCCCCTGTTCTGGCTAGTTTACTTCTTTCTTCTTCCTCATACTTTTATGATACCCTCTATAAGTGAGCATTGAGGGGCCCAAGACAAAGGGATAAGGAACCATGGAATTTAAAGAGCAAAGGTATCTATAGCAGCCAAGTGAGAAAGGAAAGGGATTTTATATTCTCATGCAGGGATTTTTTTTTTAAGTTCCATTAGTCCCAAAGATGTGGTATTGAAAAGAAAGAATAAAAACATAGCTGTAAAGATACTTTGTGTTGTATCCCAGACACATTATTGATGGCTTAACTTGCTAGGAGCTTATTTCCTTGTTGGCAGAATGAAAAAGTGTTGAGCAAAATGATCTCAAGAATTCTTCCACTTCTAGCTTGCTGTTATTCAAGAATTATCCAGAAAGATTATTTCAGATTCTTTGCTGAAATACACATATAGCTTATCTGTATTCCTTCTGCTAGCACTTTAGAAATTTTGTATGCAAAAGGCGATGATTAGGTTTTGCTTCTGGTTCTGGTTGAGTAGCTCCTATCTCACAAGCCCTTCTGCAGATATCAATGACAGTGGAATCATCTACTCAAAACTACCTGGTTAGTAAACAAAACCCAGCATATTTTAAAGGGAGTCAATATTTAGAGGAAGTGAATGGCACAATGAGTTTCCTGTGTTTGCATGTGTGGGCGGGCTTTGTCTTGAGGGTAGCATGGTTGTGGCATTATTGATGTGAAGCAGCTAACATTCTAGTAGAAAGCCCTCTTTCTCTCTGGTGGGAAAAGCCAGGGGAGGGAGCCTAGGGCAGCCAGAGATGCAGGAGAGGAGTGCCGAATTCTGGACAGGAATTGGCCATAGAAGGGGATCCTTGATCCTGCATACTGCCTCCAGTCTCTGGCTGACTTGGGGGCAGTTTGGCCACAGAGCTGAGCTGCCTTGCATCACAGTGCTAGAGTTTGCAGATAAGTCTTACCAAATTATTTGCCTGCTAAAACAAAACTTCAACATTCTCCAAAGGCATAGCATATGATGCCTATGTGGAGCATGTATGTTTCCTCAGTGTATCTCAGATGTCTAGGATACAATCCAAAGTTGAACCAGGATAATGTCGCCCACTCCCCCTGTGAAAAAATGACCAACAATTACTGACCCCAGGATGACTCAGAAGTTCAAATTATCACACAAGGATTTTAAAACAGCTGTAGGAACTACTAAGGTAAGAAAAAGTAAGCTTAAAATAAAAAGAAGACAAAAGCAAAAATTAAAACACTGCCTTTGTACTGTTCATGTGTGTAGATAGACTACACCTGGAAGCTATAGCGTCAGAATTTAGTCTGGAATGGCTGAGTGGATACATACACCTAAAGAGTTGGCAAGTGTTTTACATTTTATATAATATAGGCTAATATGTAAGTAAATGTAATTTTATTTATAATTATAAATATATAAGGTAAATATAAATAAATAGAAGTGTTATCATATTTAAGTTAAAGATGTAAATTATAATATTTAATTAAAGATAAATGTTAAAGATATTTAAGATATCTTTAAGATGTATAATGTCATCCTGAGAACAGGATTAGTCAACCTTGGCAGTGTTGACGTTTGGGCTCTTAAATTCTTGTTGCAGGCACCTCCCTGTGCCTCAGAGTATGTTTAGCAGCATCCCAGGCACAGGTACTACCATTTGCCAGTAGCATTCTCCCTCCCACTCCCTAGTTGATTCCAGTCATGGACAAATGTTCCCTTGGGGCAAAAATCACCCCTGTTTGAAAACCAGTAACCTGGAGCTATTGCTTTAATAAAATGCAAAGAAATATATTTAAAAAGTTAAACTGGAATTCTAAAAAATATTTAATCCAGAAGAAGGCAAGAAAGAAGAAATAGCAATAAAAACAGGGAACAAACAAAATAATTAAATGCTTGACTAAAGTCCAGCTATAACAATACATATTTTAATATTGGTGAGTCAGGCACTCCAATTAAAAGGCAGAAATTGTCAGAATGAATTAAAGAAAAATAGAAGATCCAGATGTGTTCTGTGTGTAAGAGATGTGTTTTGAATAGAAACAGATAGTTTGAAAATGGATGAAAAAGATGTACTGAACAAATAATAAGCATAAAAAGGCACGAGTAACTGCTAATTCCAGATTAAAAAATAAAAAGACTTTAAGACAGGCACATTTATAATAATAAAAAAGGTAATTTTATATTTAACATATGGTATGTATGTATTAGCACACGTTGACAGAAATGAAGAAATATGCAATTCTACAGTCAGGATAAGATATTATTAAAATGGTCCTCTTGTCAATTAATAGAACTAGGCTAAAATAACAACAGCAAGACAAGTAGAGACATAAAAGATCTGGTCTGAAGAACATTGCTTAATATTTATAGAATGCTGCTTTAACTTCTCCAGAATATGCACTCTTCAAGAGGCACATGTTGTGTTCCCAGGAGAGACCATAAACTGGGGTGTTAACTAAATCTAAATAAATTTACTAGGATTGAAATCACATAGACTATAATCTTTGACCTCAAATATATTATAAATCAATAACACTAAGATATCTAGGAATATCTATCTCCTAATATTTCTAAATTACACAGAATATTTATAAATGTTATGTGGTTCAAATACGAAACCACTTAGAAAATATTGTGAACAAAAAATAATGAGAATGCAATTTCTCAAAATCTGTGGAGTATAGGTAAGGCAGAGTTTGGAGATAAGTGTACAACTTATAATTCTCACATGAGAAAAGAAAATGAGTCTAAAAGCATGGACCTAAACACCAACTTAGGAAGCTAGGGAGGACAAAAAAAGAAAGAGGGAGAGAGTAAAAATAAAGGCAGAAAGCAATAAGATAATTAGAATTAATAAGCAAGTTTAGCAAAATTGCTTGATATAAGATCATTATACAAAGTTGGGTGTGCACTTATGATCACAGCACTGGGAGGCTGAGGTGGAAGGATCACTTGAGTCCAGAAGTTGGAGAAGTTCAAGACAGTGTCATAAAGAAAAAGAAGAACGTGCACCCCATAATCCCAGTGGTTTGGGAGGCTGAGGCCTGGAGGATCTCGAGTTCAAAGCCAGCCTCAGCAACAGCGAGGTGCTTAGCAATTCAGTGAGACCCTGTCTCTAAAATACAAAATAGGGCTGGAGATGTGGCTCAGTGGTTGGGTGCCCCTGAGTTCAATCCCTGGTACCCAAAAAAGAAGGAAATAAAAAGATCAGTTGCATTAGCATCAGTCACTCTTAACATGAATAAAATACTTAGGAATAAATTTAACCTGGTTCAGGATCTGTATACTGAAAGATACAAAACATTGCTGACAGAAGTTATAGGAAATTTAAATAAAAGCAGATATACTGTGTTCATTAATTGCAAAACAACATGGTTAAGATCAGTAGTTGACTTGGGGAAGGACAAGATAGTGAATATTTTAGGTTTCACTGATCACGTGCTCTGTTGTAACTACTCAACTCTGTTGTTTTAGCATGAAAACAGCAATAAACAATACACTAATGAATAGGTGTACCAGATTCCAATAAAACTTTATTTACGGAAACAGGCACAGGCTGGATTGGGCTCACTATGGTGGCAGTTCTGTCCAAATTGATCTATAAATTCAATGCAACCCTTATCAGTATTCCAACAGGTGATTTTGTAGAAATGAAAGAGAGTCTAAAATTTATATTGAAATGCAAATTGTCTAGAATAGCCAAAACACCTTTGAAAAAAATAAAGTATATAAAATGGCAGTAATCAAGAAAGAATGATATTGGCATAAGGACAAACAGATGAGCAGAATATAGGGTCCAGAAAGAAACCTTTCCCTTTATGGGCAGTTGATTTTTGGCAAAAGGTAGCAAGGTGATTCCATAGGGAAAAGACAACTTTTTCAGCCAATACCTTTGGAATAATTTGATCTCCATATGAGAAAATCTAGATGGGTACCTCAGACCATCCACAAACAACTCAAAATGTGTGGTAGACCTAAATATATTGTAGATCTAAAACAGCCAGAACATCTGGAAGAAGGCACAGGAAAAAAATCTTTATGACCTTGGGTTGTAAAAGGTTTGTGTGAGTGTTGTATGTGCGCTAGGGCTTGAACCCAGGGCCTTGCATGCACTCTACCACTGAGCTGCACTCCCAGACAGATTTAGGTGTTACTTCAAAAACAATGGAGAATAGATTAGTGATTTATTAGCATTGGATATTTACCAGGTGTGCCAGCTGTCAAGACCCATGAAATTATGCAGTCAAGATGTATAACTTACTTTTCACCTTTTGTCTTAAAGGTGATTAAAAAGTAGAGTAAATAATTTAATGTAAAGATTAAATAGCTGGTTAGAAAGAGCTAAAGAGAAATCTGGAACAGGTTTGAAGTAATTACTCAGAATACAGAATAGAGAAACAAGGAAGCTGAGGGAAAAAAGAAGTTAGAGCATTCATAGTAAAGGAAGAAGATCCAATATTTATTTATCACATAAGAGTTCCAGAAGCAGATAATACAGAAAGTGAAAGAAAGATAGTATTTAAATAGACAATAATTGAGAATTCTTTAGATTCAGTAAAAGTAATTGAACCTATAGAGGTTAAGGTATCCCAGCAAACACCACATAGGGTGATCAAAAAGAAATCTGAGACATGTTGTTGTCCAGTCCCTGAACAGTAAAGCAAAGCAAATATTACACAATTAGCAAGAAGGAAAAGACAAGCTACCTACATGGTATTAGATAGAAGAGAAAAAAGTTTGATAGCTATGTATTCATGATAAAACCTCTTAACAGTTCTGGGGGTTTAATTCATTGGTGGAGTGTGTGCTTAGCATGTGCAAGGTCCTTGGTTTAATCTGAGACAGCCCCGCCACACACACACAGATGGGGGTAGGTGTCTGGTAGGTGTCAGTGGGAAAGCACTTGCCTAGCATGTGTGAGGCTCTGAGTTTGATCCCCAGCATTACAAAAACAAACAGAAACCCAAAGCTTCTTACCAAAATGATTAATGGTGACTCCCAAAAGCATACAAAAAGCACTTTTTGTCATTCTCTGAGTTCAAGAGTGAGGCAAATGTGCCACCATTACTGTTCCTACTCAGATCAATAAGATAAGGGGGGAAATACAAGGAAAAGGAATAAAATGAAAAAAGCAAAATTGCTATTATTTGCTGATTATGTTTGTCTGGGTAGGAAGATGAACGGATCAGGAGATTGTAAGCAAAGATGCAGTTAAAATGCAACATACTTTGTGATGTCTCTAGGAATGTATTTAAGTAAAGATATATAAGGCTTTATTTATTTTTTAGTTGTAGTTGAACACAATATCTTTATTTTATTTATCTATGTGGTGCTGAGGATCGAACCCAGGACCTCGCATGTGCGAGGTGAGTGTTCTACTGCTGAGCCAGAACCCCAGCTCTACATAAGGCTTTTATTGAGAAAATTGTACAGCTTTATGGAAAAAATTAAAGCTTAACTGAGCAGAATAGTATGCCCTAGATAGGGAGATTTCTCTTAACTGATGTATAAAATCAGTACACCTTTTTGAAACTCCAATTGATTTGTACATGGAATTGATAAAAGTTACATGGAAAAGCAAAGGACCAGGAGGAGCCATGTTACTATTAAAGACAAAAATGGAAGGAAGAGAGAATACAGCCTACTAGACATCAAGCTTATTTTAAAAGCTATGGAAATTATTAAGATAGACCAGTGGCATAGAATAGAGAGCTGCCATGTACTCTCAAAAACTTTTATTATCAGAGTGGCATTGCAAATCAAATGAAGGACCATATCATTCTTTAGAGTAGGAAGTCAGAAAATAATTATGTAATAGTAGAAACTCAAGAATAAAAGCCTCAGCATTCTATTTAGAAATTTGGAGGTAAACACTCACATAGAAAATAATCTTGAAAATAATTGACTTTGGAGAAATGGAATCGGGATGGGTGCCCAGGTGCCCAGGAAATGGGTAACTATTTTTTTTTTTTTTTGGTAATGAATCTTTTAGAAATTACTACTGCTACTACTACTGCAACTGCTACTACTTCTTCTCCTTCTCCTTCTTTGAAAAGTAGAAAAACAAAGTAATTAAAAATTGGTGTTGAATTTTGTGAAAGTTTTTAAAATACCAGTTTTTGCCTGAGACCCTGGGTTCAATTCCCTAGCAATACAAAAAACAAAACAAACAAACAAACAAATGAAAAAACCAGCTGCATGTTATAGTACATCAAACACACTTTTTAGCTTCATCTTCCTACCAGTGAAGTTTATGGTTAGTATATTAGGCCAACCTGGATTATGGGAAATTTGAATTTCTTTTTACTATAAAAAGCCTTTTATTGTCTTCAAGCAGTTTTCATTTCTGCTGTTTGAAATAAGGCATTTGATAGATTTATTATTATTATTTTTATTCTAATTTGTTACAAATGACAACAGAATGCATTACAATTCATATTATACATATAGAGCACAATTTTTTATATCTCTGGTTGTACACAGGTATTTGATAGTTTTATATGGTATGTTTTAAGTCCTTAGTCTACTGAGTCAGATTATTTCATTGACTTTTAAGTGTCTAGTCCAAGTAGCTAGTTTTTTTGTTTTAGTATTAGGGATTGAACCCAGAGGTACTTTACCACTGGGCTACATCTTCAGTCCTTTTTTTTTTTTTTTAAAGTTTTCTAATTTTTAAGGCAGGGTCTCACTAAATTGGTTAGGCCCTCACTAGATTGCCAAGGCTGTCCTTGAACTTGTGATCTTCCTGCTTCAGCCTCATGCGCTATTGCGCCTGGCTAGTAGTGAGTTTTATCATTCTTAAGGAAGATGTTACCAATCTTTGTTTTCTTCCTTTTCTAAATAGCAGAAAGGAACAAAGGTTTTGATGTAGGTGGTAGTTTTGTTCCATCAGTTCTGGCTAGGTAGTGTTCTGGAATTCTATAGTCTTAAGTGGTGCTGTGCTTTAAGAGGACCATTGGTAAACTGGATGGTCCCCAGAAAGGAGGAATGGGGTTCTACTGGCCTTTATGATCATTGTGTATTTAATACATTTAACTTGGAGAAGAGGCGACTAAGGGGGAAATGACTGTCTGTAAATATTTGAGAGGATATCATGTGCAATACAGAAACTTACGCTGTGTTGTCTGAAATCATGGTAAAAACGGTAGAGGAAGTTATAGAGCAACAGGTTTTGTTCAATGTAAGCAAGACCTTTCTAGGAACTAGTAATACATAGCAGTGCAGGAGGCTGGCCCTGATGAGTGGAGCACCTTTGCTCTGGAGGTATTTTAAGTGTAGGCTAGGTATCCTTCTAGTAAATTCCAAGAAACTGCTTCTTCATCAGTGAAAATTGATCTCTGAAGTCCTTTAAACTTTTTCATGTTCTCTTGTAATGTTGAGATATTTGCTTAGCTTTGCAATGTTTTGTGTTTTTCAGACCAGTGAATGGAGGCTAAGCTATGTCAATAAGGAATTTGCCGTCTGTCCTTCTTACCCACCAATTGTCATAGTGCCCAAATCCATTGATGATGAAGCTCTTCGGAAGGTAGCTACATTTCGACATGGAGGGCGCTTTCCAGTACTCAGCTATTATCATAAAAAAAATGGAATGGTAAGTGGTACAGAACTGCTGCTTGATCTGCAGAAAGCCTTGGCCTGGGGATCTTTTCCTAGGGAGGTTGATTTTTCTGTGTTCATGGAAGCAACTGGCCAGGTCGCTTTCACTAGGACTTCCTTCACATAAACTCTAGGAAACCAGGAGCAGTTTTTTTCTCTGACGAGGCTATGATTGAATTCTTTCCATCATGCTCACCCTTAGAAAAGTCAAAATAGACATGTCTTCAGGACAGAGTGTAAAGGAAACTAGTGTTTATATGATGCTTGCAGCAACATTCTCACCAAATTTCCATGTGGAAGGTGACTTGAACAGATGTTTTTGTTTTCAGAAGAGAGAGGAGTGATCCGTAATTATTCATACTTTGTAAAACATGGAAATCAGGTTAGGTGCTGTGGCACACTCTGTAATCCCAGCAACTCTAGAGGCTGAGGCAGGAGGATGGCAAGTTTGAGACCAGCCTCAACAACTTAGTGAGACCCACAGCAACTTAGCAAAATAAAAAGGGACTGGGGATGTAGCTTGTGGTAAAGTGCCTTTGGGCTTATTTCCCAGTACCAAATAAAAGAAACCGTGGAAATCAGGAATTTAATAGGCAAGGATTTGCTGGATATTTTCCAAATATTAGTTTATAAATTACTTTCTCTCTTCTTTTTTTCTCTCTGCTTCTCACTTTGAAACCAATAGTAAATTAGTACATGATTATAGCTATCTTCCACCCCCTTGCCGAATGTCTAAAAATGGATATTTAGTGTAAACAGAATTTTTAAGATTTGCTATTGTTTATTTATTTATATTGTGGTACTAGAAATTGAACCCAGATGTGCTTTACCTCTGAGCTACCTCCCCACTCCTCTTTATTATTTACTTTGAGACAGGATCTCACTAAGTTGCTGAGGCTGGCCTAGAACTTGCCATCCTCCTGCCTCAGCCTCCTGAGTCACTAGGATTACAGTAAAATGTTAGATAAGATACAGAGGTTGGAAGTAAGTGGCTATTAAGAGAGACTAAAGATAGTTCAAAATAATCCTGGCACTCTGTCTGCAGCATTTCACCTCTGCAGTCATGATGTTCTAGTCGGCCAGACACTGCAGGATTTTCAGTGTAGGTTTGTCTTCTTTAGAGAACTTCGGTTCACACTATGGACAGATGAAAGGAAAAAGAACATACAGGTTTTGTCACGTGCCTAAGCTTTTGAGTATGAGGCTCAAAGAGCAGTAAGGTGGCTGAACCTGGTAGAATGTAGCAGAGAGAGGGACTCAGCTTCTTAGGGAAGGTGAACACAGCAAGCCAGGCTGTGTACCAAGTCAGCCAGGGCTGACTTGTTGAGGAGATCAGTCTCCCAGGTGATAACTGCTGTGCTCATCTGTGTCTGCACCAGGTTTCAGACCCCCATCTCTTCTTCCAGGGGAAAGATCCCTTCTAGGCAGAAAGAGGCCTGGGGACATCAGAGAGAAAAGCTTCTGATTGTCACTGCTGTAGGCAGACGTCAACTTCATTTTACGGAAGGACAGCTTTTCAGAGCCATTTCTGTGTTAACAGAGGTCTGCAGTTAATTTGGAGTTGTGGTATTTTACTCCCCTCCAAACTCAAGGTTTATTGGCTTAAAGACCATTATTGTCTTTGTTACTGGGCCAGGTCTGTTAGTTGTTGAATTCATGGATTTAATGAATTGAAATATTTGATCTTGAGGAGATGATACAATTTAGTATGTGAAAATATTTTGAGATAATAGGAAAAATTTTGTTTTAAAGTATAAGTTTTGCCTTTGTTTTATGTCATTACTATTGTTTGTACATGGAAATATTTTTTTTTTGATCAAATCATCTCCAAAATGCTTTGTGATTGTTTTCCAGACAGTACTCTTAATCCAGCTATTTCCTTTCTGTTTTCAGAAACTTTAAAAGCTGTCCTATTGATTGTCAGCATATTGTGCTTCTAGGTAATTATGCGAAGTGGTCAGCCACTCACTGGCACTAATGGGAGAAGGTGCAAGGAAGACGAGAAGCTGATAAACGCTACCCTCAGAGCAGGAAAGCGCGGCTACATCATTGACACTCGGAGTCTAAATGTGGCTCAGCAAGCTAGAGCCAAAGGAGGTGGCTTTGAACAAGAAGCCCATTATCCCCAGTGGAGGCGAATCCATAAGTCCATTGAGAGGTAAAAGGTTCTGGAGATGGGGAGGACTCTGATTGGAACCTAACTGGAGCAAATGAGTCATTAGCTATTTAAAAATCACAAGGGCTCAAATGAAACCTGCATTAATTTTAAACCTGCATAATAATTTAGGTCAGCAATTGACTAAACAACTCATTGTGACCTTTTTTGTCAGTTTTATTAAAGTTTCACAAGTAAAATTGCATCTATTTGTGGTATACAGTATGTTTTATTTTTGTTTTTGTTTTTGTATAGGGGATTGAACCCAGGAGCTCTGAACCACTGGGCCATATCCCCAGCCCTTTTTAAATATTTTATTTAGAGACAGGGTCTCGTTAAGTTGCTTAGGGCCTTGCTAAGTTGCTGAGGCGGGCTTTGAACTCTCGATCCTCCTGCCTCGGTTTCTGGAGCTGCTGGGATTATAGACGTGTACCACCATGCCCAGCAACAATATGCTATTTTGATATACTTCTACATCATGAAGTGATTACATCAAACTTTACATATCCATCACCTCATGTATTTATTTTTCTGTGGTGAAACATTTAAGGTCTATTTTTTTAGTAATTTACAAGCATACAGTATATTATTATTAACCATCATCATCATGCTATACAGTCATGCTATACAGTTGTCTGACTGAAACTTTGTATCCTTTGACCAACATTTCCCCACCTCCTTGCTTTCCCCCCATACTCAGATCTACTATTCTACACTGCTTCTATGAGTTTGTCTTTTTTAGATTCTACCTGTGAGTGAGACCATGCAGTGTTTGTTTCTGTCTTATTTTGGTTAGCATGTTGTCTTCCAGCTTCATCCATATTGTTGTAAGTGACAGAATTTCCTCCTTCATTAAGGCTGAATAGTATTCCATTGCATATATAGTACCATAAATTCTTTATCCTCATTCATCTGTTGATAGATATTTGGTTGATTCCATATTTTTAACTGTTGCCAATAGTGTAGAGCCTATGGGGATATAGATCTCTTTGAGATACTGATTCTATTTCTTCTGGTTAATCCCAGAAATGGAACTGCTGGATCATACTGATGATTCTATTTTGAGTGTCCAGTGTGTAGTGCTATCAGTGGGAATAGGATTGTGATTGTAGGTTGCAAATGCAGTACTTTGGCCCTCTCTACTAATCTGGTAACCCAGCTGTGTGAGCTGAGTTCACTGTTCAGATGCAGGACGGTTTACCATGACAGACATTTGAAGCATCTTTGTGTTTAAATATTTATATTTTAACCTTTCATCCTCACATTAATGTATACCAACATAATAATTTGATTATTTTTGCCCTAGGATATATCAGAGGCAGAGTTTTTCGTTTAGCTTCTTCCTTTATCATTCTATTTCATGTTTTCTTTCTTATTCTTTTACTTTTAAAAGGTATCACATTCTTCAGGACAGCTTAATCAAACTTGTGGAAGCTTGTAATGACCAAACGCATAACATGGACCGATGGCTCAGTAAGTTGGAGGCCTCCAACTGGCTGACGCATGTCAAAGAGATTCTGACCACTGCCTGCCTGGCAGCTCAGTGTATTGACAGGTAAACTGCATTTTATTCTTCCTGAATGGGACACACACTGAGAACTAGACTTGTTTTTACCCAGACATGTGTTCATAGTGTCTGTGGAAGTTTGTGCCTATTCCATATCTTATATCTGGATGATTTTATAAATTGTTGTATAAGAGAGTCAGTACATTCAGTTATCAAGGAGGGATGTGCAGAGAATGTGGCTTTTAGTAGATAATTAATATTTGTTGAATGAATGAACCATGTACATACACATGTCTTCTGTGACATAGTTTTTTAACTACTAAACCTTTTTTTAAAATAAAATCCTTAAATTTTCAATTTCCCAATTTTATTTTTATTACACTATAAAAGAGAAATGGAAGTAATTTTCTTATTTCTTCTTATGGGGCCAAATTTACCTCTTTACTTTTGCAATATTGATGAAAGGAGAGTTATTCTGTGATACAGTGAGATGATTCTTTCTAATCTCTCAGATACCTTATTGTAAACCACTTGGCGTGTGGTTATATCTGGATCTCAAGTTGGGAAAGCCTGGTTAGAGTGAAGTGATTTTAGTCTATTCACTCAGTTGAAGGTTGCTAACCCTTGAGACTTGAGGCAGAAGATTGAACACAGGCAGAAGGATTGGTATAATTGTTGCAGAAGCTTAGAATGCCCTTTGTAAGAAGGGGATTCACACTGAAACCATGGGTAGGTATGTTTTGTCACCACACAGTTGGGTGGCACTTTTCTTTGAGACTTTAATTGTTTTATTAATGCTTCCAAATTAGGGAAATATGTATATAATTTTTCATTATTTAAAAAAATTGATAATGGAGTGGGTTGCTTAAGATCTTGTGGTAAGTTAGTGGCAGCACCTAAGAGTTGGGATTGCCAGGTTGTCATTGTTCTTTCTTTTGGGGTTAGGTGAAGCCCTTTTAGCCAGGAAAATACATAAATTGAAGATCAAGATTCTGTGGTAGAGAAATCAGTAATACAGAATGAGCCAGGTTAATATCAAAGGGTTTCTTTCTTTTCAACTTGAGTTTACCAGGTTTCTCCTCATAGTGTGAATACAGAAGCCTCTATTTTCTTGTGCAACACAAGTCTTTTTTCTTAAATATATATTTTAGTTGTTGACAGACCTTTATTTTTTATTTATTTATATGTGGTGCTGAGGTGAACCCAGTGCCTTACCATGCTTAGGCAAGCACTCTACCAGTGAGCTACAATCCCAGGCCCCTGAAACACAAATCTTTTTTTTTTTTTTTTTAATTTTAAATATTTATTTATTTTTTTCTTAGTTCTTGGCGGACACAACATCTTCGTTTGTATGTGGTGCTGAGGATCGAACCTGGGCCGCACACATGCTAGGCGAGCACGCTACCACTTGAGCCACATCCCCAGTCCCTGAAACACAAATCTTAATGAACATTTATTACCACATTGTCTGCCTCTTCAACCACAATAATGAGATGATGCTGACCAGGCAGCCTTAGGTCCAAGTGTGTTCAGTTTGGGCTGGCCACCTTCCATGAGCAGGGATCTCCAAACTCTCATGAGGGGTCAGGTTGATTTTTGCCATGTTTGTGTTCCCTTTTGTCAAATGTATTAAATTACTATTTATACCTCCATAAAGATTTGTTCTTATAATTAATTGCTCAAAATATAAAAATAAACCTTAAATTAATTGAATTGTTTAGAATAAACCACACATAATTACAATATATATTCAGTATATTTAGAAGCCTTAAAAGTGTTTGCTCATACTCTTTAGCCTTGTCATTAGATTTTATCCTAAGAATGGGATTCTTGACCTACCATGCGTGAACTTCAGGGAGTCTGTTATTTTCAAATTAACAACCTCCTTACTGTAGGATTAAGTAAGTTATACTTCATCACATAATAGAATGTTATACAGCCATTAATACAAAGGTCCTAAAGAGGCCAGAGAAACGTGGGGGAAGGACTTGTAATGAAAATAATAGGAAATTGCCTTTTGTTATTACTCTGTAAAGTATATATGTACGTGGAAAAAAATTGCCAGTTGTTACCAAACTTGAAATTTCCTTTCTCCAAAGTTTTCTTCATTATTGTGTCAATAAAAAGGGTGAAAAAAGGCAGGAGGGATGTAGTTAATTTGGTTTTGTTGTTTCCTTCCCTTCTCTTGAGAATGGTGGGATCCCAATCACCACGTAAGTCTCATGGGACAGTGGTACCGTTGCCACCGACTTTCTAGGTTGGCATTTTTAATGTTTTTGTTTTTTTTCCTATTTCCACGATTCTCAGAATGTGATTTCCCTGATCCATTATATTTTTTGAAGGTGCCCTTATAGTTAGCTGGTGGTGTGAAGCAGATGGAAATCATAGTCAGAAAGTAATTTTAATGTATGTTCATAGGTGTGATGAGAAAAGGCTTTACTCAACTATAAAATGCAGAAAGGTAAGAGCCTTCTAAAAGGACCACTTTTCAGTTTTGTAAAGGGACAGAAAATGTAGCTGAAAAGTGCTGTGAAATTTGTTATAATTTAATGGGAATCTGGCCATGTGAAATTTGGGACTCATCATAGTCCTTTTTCTCTCTAGAAACCCTTTATCTATCCAGTGCTTTATTTAGCATGAGGGAGCTGGATAATGTTTTTGTCTATCCAATAATAGAGA
This sequence comes from Ictidomys tridecemlineatus, assembly GCF_052094955.1. Classification (NCBI taxonomy): domain Eukaryota; kingdom Metazoa; phylum Chordata; class Mammalia; order Rodentia; family Sciuridae; genus Ictidomys; species Ictidomys tridecemlineatus. Next base: position 6,167,216 of record NC_135490.1, on the reverse strand, counting down.
GTAGGACAGAGAATAGTGCATAAGTTTAAAATACCGACTCAGTAAGTGTTTATTGTTAGCAGTTCATTGGCAGTGTCGGGAGTGTCCCATGTGTGTCTGGGTTTTCCACCAGGGAAGGAGCATCGGTTCTGATTCACGGAGCAGAAGGAACTGACTCCACCCTACAGGCTGCCTCCCTGGCTCAGATCATTTTGGAACCACGGAGCCGGACCGTCCGAGGTTTTGAGGCCCTTATAGAAAGAGAGTGGCTTCAGGTGAGAATAGCCATCTATGAGGTGTTGCCATCCTGAAATGGGGTAGCTGACATTGTGTGTGAAATTTTGATTGGTTAACATTTTTAAATTGTGTGTTTAATTTTCTGCTGTCTATTAATCTATCTTCCTCCTGGTAAATGTTTATGATCTTTACCCCTCTCAATTTCTAGATGTCTCTTTGACTATATTGCTCACTTATTACTTCATCCACTTAAAAGACTTGTTAGCTGTGCTGGTTGAGCATCACTAATCCAAAATCTGAAACTTTTGAGTGCTAACACTTATGTCAAAACATAGAGGTACTCAAAAAACCAAAGGCAGAATGTTCTTTCTAATACGTGGATGCTAACCCACAACAAAGGAGGAGAAGATTAGAAGTTCATTGGACAAGGGGAGGGGAATGAAGGGAAAGGAGGAGGGGTAGTTATAGGAAAGACAGTGGAATGAATTGGACATATCTTTCTATCCTCATATAAATACACGACCAATGTAATTCCACATCATGTACAATCACATGTATGTATAATATTTCAAAACACACTCTACTGTCATATAAAACAATAACTTAAAAAATGAGTACTAAATTACCTTCAGGTCATAGGTAAAAGGTGTACATGAGACATAAATGAATTTTGTATTTAGGCTTGGGTTCTATCCCAAGATATCTCCTTATATATATGCACATTTTCCAAAACATGAAAAAATTTGAAATCCCACACATTTTAATAAGGAATACTCAGCCCATACTTGGTTACATATGGGGGAATTACAAAGAATGTAAAACAGCCGAGTCTCCTAGAAGCTGAGTTTTGATAGTGATAAACAGGGAAGGCATTATTGTAGCACTTCCTGCCTTTGCCTTGTGGCTTCATACCCTCTTCCTTAACCAGGTGAAATCCTTTTCATCTTTTGAGATCCATCCTTTGAATGTCACTGCTTTCATGAAGTCTTTGAGACCTATCTCCTTATTTACAGATAAATTTGGTTCTTTGCCTTCATGTCCTGTTTTCTGAACTATCCCCCAAAAGTGACTTCTTTGAGGTCAGGAAACCATGACCTATTTATCTGTTTATCCCTAGGACATAGTACACTGCTGTCATATAATGTTGAGTGACTATTAAAATAAAGTTCTCATGGCATCAGCTGAAATCCTCCAAGTCAGAGATTAATATAAGAATCTATTTTAACTTTGTAATTTGATAAATAATTGTGATTGAAAATAATTGCTCAGATATATTTTGAAAGAGGACATATCTTAGATGCAAAGAATTTCTGGCTCTTCCAGTTACAGTGCAGATGCATTACATGTATATGTGTATATTTCTTTTCAGTTTTGAGCATGGAACCCAGGGCCTTATGCCTGCTTAGACAAGTGCTCTACCACTAAGCTACATGCCCAGCCTGCAAATGTACTGTGTGTTACTCTTGTGATGTATGCCCTGTTCTCTGTTTTAGGTCTGACCTTCCCTATATTGTATTTGCCTTCCCTGGTTGGTGAAATCAGTTCAGCCACCTCCCTCATGCTGCATAGTAGACAAACCAATAAATGTGCTTGGTTAATTCACATGCTTTCATTTTGATGGGTACCCAGATGGGTTAACCGTGGGAAGTTTCCATGGTATTCTCTCTGTCAGATACAGTAGTACACAGATCCAAAGACAAAGCAGGACTCTGAAATATCTAGTAGAGTGATTTGTAATGAAATCAATGCTTGTATTCTGGGCAGGAGGGCCGATTATTCTTCAGGGTACTTTGGGCAGGCTCTGGGAGTGTTTGGAGGAGAAGAGGGTTATTAAGGACAGCTTTGGGGGCTGGGGATGTGGCTCAAGCGGTAGCGCGCTTGCCTGGAATGCGTGCTGTCTGGGTTCGATACTCAGCACCACATACAAACAAAGATGTTGTATCTGCCGAAAAACTAAAAAATAAATATTAAAATTTCTCTCTCTCTTTCTCTCTCCTCTCTCTCTCTTAAAAAAAAAAAGACAGCTTTGTCTCTAATATCAATGTACAGTATTCATTAAGATTTCTTCAAGACATTAACTTTGCCCACATGTAACCGAAGACTTACTATCAGAGCCGATACAGACTTACATGGTTTGTCAGAGTCCTGGTGTTTGTCTCCATTTAGTGGTGAGGCTTCTGTAGCTTGCAGCACAATATACAGTGTTTTCAGATAGAGGGCGATTATTGTCCTTGCTTTGTACCTGAGAACTTATGTTCTTTGACTTTGCTCCACATTTTATAGACTTAGGTTTATTTTGTAAATTTATCGTTACTTAAATTCATTATTTTTTCATTTGATATTCCAAGGACAGCAGCAATTGCTGAGGTCATGTCTCGACTACACAGCCTTGTTAAGGATTTAGAATTCTACCTTTCCTTAGTTGCCAAAATTATTCATTTTGAACCAAGAAATCATTATCTAGCAGGACCTACCCTAGGTTTATGATGTTTTAATTAATATAAAATTCATTGGAATTATGTGCAGTAATGTTGATAGAATGTGTTGTAATGTGATCTCATCAGGTGTGACAGTTAAATTTCCACCTTTTCCCATAGGCTGGTCACCCGTTCCAACAGCGCTGTGCACAGTCAGCTTATTGCAATAGCAAGCAGAAGTGGGAGGCGCCTGTATTTCTTCTCTTCTTGGACTGTGTTTGGCAGATACTCCGTCAGTTCCCTTGCTCTTTTGAGTTTAATGAGCATTTCCTCATCATGCTCTTTGAGCATGCATATGCCTCACAGTTTGGAACATTTCTGGGCAACAATGAAAGTGAAAGGTGGGTACAGTGCACAAAGGACATTTCATTTTTAGTTGCTTGGTCACTTCCCAAGAGACAAGGTTTGGGGGTCTGTTAATGTTATACAGAAAAGGGTAGAGACTACAGTTAAGTTCGTGAAGTGTAGTCTAAGAGCTAATCACATGCTGGAGGAGAGGATATCCTAGATTTTGTTCTGTTAGGTTAAAGTAAGTTCATACATTAAGTAAAAACTTTGAGCCATTTTGGGCAACCATTTTAAATGTTAATTTCTTTATATAGGATTATGATATCTTACATTTGGTAGAAGCCTTAATATATGATCCTACTCTGTCCCTTGGCTTTCTTTATAAATTAAGAGAAGATTCAGAGAGGTTAGGGACACATAGCTGGCTAGTCACCGAAAGTCTGGCCTAGAAATAGGTCTTCCTGCTCCTGCTGATAGAGCTGGCCAGCTGTTATACCTAGAAATTGGCCTCAAGTCCCAACTGAGTCTCGCTTCACAGTCTGGGCACTTTAGGTTTACCGGTTTATTAGAAGACTTGTATCAAAACGTTCTTAGAGGTGCATAGCTGGTAATCTTTCCTTTGTTACAATCACCAGGCTGCCTCTGGCTAGGGGCAGGGTTTGCCTTGTTGCTGGATGCCAACACCATGTAGTTGAATAGTAAATGTAAACAAATGAATGAAATGTTCTGTCTTTCCTAATTTAAGTGTCACAGAGAGCCAGGTATGATGGCACATGCCTGAAATTCTAGTGATTTGGGAGGCTGAAACAGGAAAATCACAAGTTCAAGGCCAGCCTCAGCAACTCAACAACAAGTGAGGCCTTGTCTCAAAATAAAAATAAAAAGGGGCTTGGGATGTGGCTCAGTGGTTAAGTGCCCCTGGGTCAATCCCCAGCACCAAAGCAGAATAAAAGTCTGAGGAGGGGCAGGGGATGTGGCTCAAGCGGTAGCGCGCTCGCCTGGCATGCGTGCGGCCCGGTTCGATCCTCAGCACCACATACCAACAAAGATGTTGTGTCCGCCGAGAACTAAAAAATAAATATGAAAAATTCTCTCTCTCTCTCTCTCCCTCCTCTCTCACTCTCTCTTTAAAAAAAAAAAAAAGTCTGAGGAGAACAGAGCAATGCATGTTTTATTTAGAGCTGAATTGGCAAATGTTTCAACATTTGAGTTTCTTATAGATTTTTGACTTCAGAAGAAATAAAAATGAGGACTATATGAGTGCTGTAGAAAGTTCTCTGTCATCATGGTTTTCTCATCTTAACTTTTTCAATTAAAGGATACTGGAAAGTATGGAAAGGAGGCAAAGACACTATAGGCTGAATGTACTAATGTACTTTAAAGCAAAATTTAGAATTGTGCACTTAGGCAAGGCACAGGGCTTTTAGAATGACAGAGTAAAAGAAAGGTCTCTGAATATTGACTCCTCCAAATAACAATGAAAATACTTGCAAAAATATTTAAAAATCAACTATTTAGAATTCTGGAAATAAAGGCTTGCAACAATCTGAAAGCATTCATTCAAGAAAAACTGCTAACCCTTGATAAGAACAGCAGGGTTTGGGCACTTGTATTTTGCCTAGCACCAACTCCTTTGCTCCAATTTGCAGTATCACTGAAAACCAGGAGCATTACAGCCACCAGAGGGAGGAGGAGCAGATTTGGAGTTTCTCAAAGAGTAGGGTACCAGGGTTGAGGATGCAGTTCATTGGTATGCATCCTCATGCACAAGGCTCTGGGTTTGATCCCCAGGACTGCCAAAAAAAAAAAAAAAAAAAAAAAAAAAAAAAAGAAATTCAGAAGCCTCATGCCTTTAGAATTGTGCATACTTCTAAATTTTGCTTTGGAGTACATTGGGTAATGGAGTACATTTGTGCTGCAGTGTCTTCGCCTCCTTCACCTCCTTTTCATACTTTCCAGTATCCTTTAATTGAAAAAGTTCAAGATTTGAAATTAGATTTATGTTCAAATCTCCATTGTGCATCTTTCTAGCCATATGACTTCTTACAGAGTCATAAACAATCATTAAAGGCTTTAAAATACCCTTCGGAAAAGTGACATATATGACTAGTTCAGCATTTAAGGAAATATGTTTGGTGACTACGAATTTCTGTTGGGTGTTACACCTAATATCCCTCAGAACTAACCTCTGACAAAGGAATCCCAGGTAGATTCATGTTCTGCTCCCCAGTTGTAGAGTTCTGGTAGTGCTGAGTGAGGAGGATTCTGAAGCTCTGTTGGGCTCTGCTGAATAAAGTTCAGGGATTGGCTAGCCATGGGCAGGAAGCATGGGGCTGTGGCCCCTGGGTGCAGTGATGTCTTGTCCTTGCCATCCCTGGTTCCTGGGAACATAGTGTGGGACACACTGTACTAACAGTTAAAGTCCAGTGCCATACAGATTTTGTGATTAGGTGGAAAACAAGTTTTGCATACAAAAAACACACATAATTAACTTGTTTGCAGCTTTGTAAACAATCAAGTGGTTTCAGGGCAAACCTGACTTTATAATAAAACTTCAGCTTGAGTAGTGAATCCTGTGAAAATTGAATGTATTATCTTTTTGGTTAATACAAGTTTACCACAGGCTTTCAATCTTTGTTAAATTTACATTTTCCTAAAATGTGGCAGTCCATTTTCCTTCCAAATAGTTTATTCCATGATAGTGTCAAAGAATTTAATATGAGGATTATTACAAAGAGTGTTCATTGGGTATGGATGTAGATTAAGTCTGCTTTACATCAAGATTCATGTTCATTTTAAATCTTTTTTTTTTTTTTTTAAAGAGAGAGTGAGAGAGAGAGAGAATTTTTATTATTTATTTTCTACTTCTTGGCAGACACAACATCTTTGTTGGTATGTGGTGCTGAGGATCGAACCCGGGCCGCACGCATACCAGGCGAGCGTGCTACCGCTTGAGCCACATCCCCAGCCCCATTTTAAATCTTTGACAATTTATGTTTTATGTATGTGTTAGTTTTCCAAAAAGCTAAATAATTATCTAAAAAATTTTTACATTTTGAGATTTGATTCAACCTCCTTTTTAATATGTATAAATTTTTGTGTCTTTATATACTAGGCTTCTCAGAAACAAAGAAAGTAGGAAGTTGTTTTTTTTTTAATATTTAGCTATTTTAAATTTAAATATAGTCCCAGAGCCAGGCACAGTGGCACATGCTTGTAAATTCCAGAGACTCTGGAGACTAAGGGAGAAGGATCACAAGTTTTATGCCAGCTTCAGCAACTTAACAAGGCTCAGTCTCAAAATGAAAAATTAAAAAGGACTGGGGTTAGCTCAGTAGTAAAGTGTTCCTGGGCTCAATTCCTAGTACTTGAATATATACATACACATACAAGAAACATATATACAGTGAATCCCAGATATAATAAAGGATTTTGGATTAAGCTTTTTGGCAAACCCAACATAACCCGATTCTGGTTTTGTCTTTTGCCCATTTCTTGGAGGCCTGTAAAACAGACTTTGTTTTGTTGAGAGTTATAATGCTGATGGAATTTTATGACAAATATTTTTATTTTACAGTATTTTATTTCTCTACTAAAGGACTTGGTTCTGCCTTCTATTGTACAGAGCAGACAAATTGTCCTATTAAGAGGAACATTTCATAGTGATTGTTTGATGGTGATTTTCTTTCTTGATCAGATGTAAATTGAAGCTCCAGCAGAAAACGATGTCTCTGTGGTCCTGGGTCAATCGGCCCAGTGAGCTGAGTAAGTTTGCCAATCCTCTCTTCGAAGCCAACAACCTGGTCATCTGGCCTTCGGTTGCTCCACAGAGTCTCCAGCTGTGGGAAGGTAAACCATTCCCTTTGCTGACTAACCACTCCCAGATGCTCTCCTAGGTGCCCAAGAGCTTGTGCTGCTGTGCCTGGATGTGGTCTTCAGGCCTGTTTGTCATTGTTACTAAGTGGTCTCTGATTAGTCATCTTACCACATTTTTTCTAGTCCCCATTGAAGAAATTGAGAGTGATGATATACTGCGGTATTTATTTCTTGTTCTGTTTTCCCCAGATAGGAAAATGCATTGCTTTTGCATAACAGAGGTTAAGTAGGTAGTTGGATATGAATAAATTATAAGCTGTTTTCCTTTTTATGCTGTTATTATGGTAGGTTCCTGTGTAAATGCTATCAAATGGTTAAGTTTTCATTCATTCCAGTAATGTCCTATAAATAGATACAATACCATCATTGCAGAATTGCAGACATCTCATTGTTCATATAGAACAGTAATCCATGCTCAGTTTTTACATGTATTCTAAAGTAGGTTATTTACATATACTAATTTTTCTGACTACTGAAGCTCATCCCCTTAAATAGCAAAGCTTATTCTGAAAAAATTACCAAAAGCTATCTAAAATATATTAGCTGTTCATCAAACAAAGGCTGTAAAATACCATTTAATTTCTTTGTAATCATTTGAAGACAGTAAGCACATCTTTATTCATGTACATATTAAGAGTGATAAAGCTTAAGATACAAGAATAGCAGCTATTTGGTGAATCAGACTAAATTACATAAATGTCAGTGATTATACCATATTCTAATGTGTTGTATCTTGAGGGCACTTTGCATGTGGAGAGCTGTTTGCCCTTATACAGAAGGTCGTAAATGGTTTGCCTTCTTGGTCAGTTTCTACCTCTTCTGAATGTCAGCGTTGTGTCCTCTCCTTGTGGGGCAGCCATCTCAGCATGTGCCTCTAATCCCTCCTGTCCAGGCGTCCCTGGTTGGGAGTTGGGGAGATGGCTTCATATAGTCTCCTAGCTCTCTGAGGCTAGGATTCCAGGCGCTGATTTTGGGAAGGCCTTTTGGCTGCTAGGAAAAGAACTTCTTTGCCTATTTTTTTGTGGACAGTCACAGGAATAGAATAAGTGATCCCTTAAGTGAAAGATTACAGCTTTAGTTCCTGTTTAAAGACTTTAGGACAATTTATCTAAAAGCCACTGTCATGTTTGATCACCGAAGAAGCTAGCTTTTGGGGAGAAAAGCCAACTTTGTGAGTTGGATGTCCTGAAGTGTTCTTTAACTAGTTTTAACCAAGCCTCATTGGGATTTAGAGATTAGTGGTAGAAGGAAAATTTTGTTGTTACATGGATAAATTCCTGCTACTCCATTAAGAACAGTCCCAGTATGTGTTTAGTGCTTCCTCAACTCAGGGCTGGAAGAAATAAATGCTGTATTAGGTTAGATCTTATGATAGGTTTAGAATAATTGTGTGACAGAAGAAACAGTGTAGGTCAGTTAATCTTTAAGCGTTGGCTTTCTTTATCTATGGTTGCACATGCACAGAGGTAACCAATCATAGGTTGAAAATAGTTGGAAAAAAATTGCATCTGTACTGAACATGTAAAGTTTCTCCTTGTTGTTATTCCCTATAACAACTATTTACATAGCATTCACATTATATTAGGTATTATAGGTAATCTAGAGAAGATTTAAAACATATGAAGGGTGTGCACATATTATGTCATTTACATAAGGGATTTGAGCATCCGAGGATTTTAGTATCCAAGGGAAGAGGATGTCTAGCAGTTACCCTGCTGATACTGAGGACTATAAATCCTTTTAGTCTGTAGTAAAAGGGTAATTATTATTTGAGAAGGGAAGCAGTTATGCCTCTCAAATACTGGGGGAATGAGAGGAGAAGAGCACACAATGTGCTGAAGTTGAGGCAGCAACCCATGTGGGCTCTGCTTTTGCCATCACTGTCACTTTTCCAGTGAAAGAAATTTCACACATGTAGGAAATTGGGCCAGAGTAAACCCTGTGAGTGTAAAAATAAATGATTTGTATTGTGAAACTGGGAAGTTTGTGGCATTGTTATCAGCTTTTTTCCTTGAATATATCACAGAACACTATTTTGCTCTCTGAGAATTTTGTGGAATTTTTCGGAAGAATTAGCATGTATATAAAAATAGTGAATTATTAGCTATTATATTTAATTGTATTCTTTCAGTACCTCAAGATGCCTGTATGTTTTAGAATATAATAAACATGTGCTGGGGTTGTAGCTCAGAGCTTGCCTAGCACATGTGAGCCACTGGATTTAATCCTCAGCACCACATATAAATAAATAAAATAAAATAAAGGTATTCTGTTCATCTACTACCACCACCACCACCACAACAACAAAAACCAAATTAGATCTTGTTAAAAAATAAACAAAACAATATGTTTTGAAGAAAAAATGTGCAGTATAATACAGGGAATTATCTATTATCCACTAACATGGTGTTGATCCATTATTTTTTTCCCTTCCGTTTTTCCACTCGTGGAATTTTCAATAGGAATTTTCCTACGTTGGAACCGATCCTCCAAGTATGTGGATGAAGCATATGAGGAAATGGTGAACATCATTGAGTACAACAGGGAATTACAAGCAAAGGTCAACATCCTGAGGAGGCAGTTGGCAGAACTGGAAACAGAGGATGGACTGCGGGAGAGTCCCTGAAAGACACCCACCATCCTAAGGACCTTCAGGGCTGAGTCCTCCTCTTCCCCTCTTTCTGCAGTTCACTTGTACTTGATGGCCTTCAACTTAAGGCTTTGGACAGGGGACCCCTCTGATGTCATTCTCTCTCAGCACTGTAGAAACCACACCCACTATGATCACATTGCTTTGGAAATAGGAAGGAGGTCCCATTTTACATGGGATCGGTGACCTGTTTAATGGCATTTGTGTCACACATCATTTTACCAAAACTCTCCTCCTCGTCCTATTTCCAAACAGTACTCCAGACCAGTTGAGGGTATGATGAAATCTCTTTAGGGAATACTTGGTGGATTAATAAAAGAGTCAAGCTTTTTAGCACTCTTGGTATAGAAATGTTTTTAAAAACTGAAGTGGTTAATAAACAAAAAAATTTGTTTAATATGCCATTTCCATTATCTTTGCAACATAAAATGACCATTCTCTTACAATTTTAGACTAAAAAAATTTGAATTCATTCTCATTCTGGATTGTCAAGAAAGGAAAATTGGAATACTTGTTCAAAGTACCTTCTTTCTGTAAGGGCAACAGGTATGGTCATTTGATTTTTGCATTAAGAAGAATTAAATTTATTTGAAGAGCAGACACTAAAAGTATGTGCAATACAGAATTCAAGAAGGAATTTGTTATTAAGAGAGAACTGTTACTATTGAATTTGTTTTTCAGGTCTCTGACCATGCATATAAAATGTGTATCAAATACTGGATATAAAATTAAATCATCATTTAGAATAAGGTTAATTTGTTAAGATTAAGCTACAAATATGGTTTCCTTAAACCAGAGATGCACTGCCCTTGTCAGAAGTTCTAATTGCACTGTTTTATATGTGTATGTGTGCGTTTATTTTATTTTTAAGTATTTTAAGCATTTACTGGGACTATGGTTGTTAAAACTTTCTTGTTGGCTAGAGCCATTCACAAGTTTATCTTGACTCCACTCATTTGCCCAATATGTGTTAGGCAAACATAATTTAACTGAAGGAGGAGATTTTTTTTAATATGATGCAGCTCTGTTTAAACCTCAGAAGCAGTTCTGCAGTGTCTCAGTGTTACAGAACAGCAGTGGCTGTGCTCCTGCTCTGCATCTTGGTTATAACCGCAGCTCTGAATGTTTGTGGTTCAGTACTGTCCAGATGTGTTTCTATCTAATGGCACTGCTCATGGTAACAATACCATCTGTTCTAGTTTTCCTTTAAGAGAATATTTGGAGAGTAATACCGTTTCTACATCATCTGTGCATATGATTTCAGTAGTAACATGGCATTGGACCCTGCTGCAGAGTTAGGTATTGAGGTAAAAATACAACTTTCAAAAATATACTCTTGTAAAATTTATGGCCACATTCAGGAGCCTTAGAAAGTGGCAGATGCTTTCTGTCTTCAAATTCCCAAACTTCCTCTTTTTTGCCTTTCTCAGACTTGTAGAAAAGGCTGGATAACAATCAACAGTCAAATAGTCTAGGTAAGTTTGCCTGCCTTCTTCTCTACGTTCAATTTTATTCTTGGCCTATTTTCTTGACTGTAGTCATGATTCCTGGGGCATCGACACCTTCACAAAAGACTAAGGGAAGGAGCTTTGGAGGTGTTCTTGCTGCCCATATCTCCGTGTTCTATGAAATGTCTGAGTTTCGAAAAAGAAGAAACAGCCTCACTTTTTTATGGATCCTCAAAATGCCTTTTGTTGGTTTGTGCAGCTGATCTTTTTGACTTCTCTTATTTTTGTCTCAAGGCCACATATGAAAACAGAGCCCTTTTCTTTTCAACTAATGGACTGATAAGGAGAACCATCTGGAGATTTCCTTAGTGGTTTTTTTAGAAGCAACTTCCACTGCTTATGCTGATCAGCTGCAGGGCTTCCATGGGTAGCAACTTGGAAGGGAATTGTTGTTGGGCTTGGTCATGGGAAACTCTTAAGCCATCAGTTTACACCTGTCTTCCTGATGAACACTTGATGTGTGAGCCAGAGACAGTACTAGCCTAGTATTTCAGTTTCTTTTTCTTTCTCCTGTTGAGACAGGATAAGTTTGTATTTTAAAGTTAACTTATAAATAGGGATTAACCAAACCTCAGATCTGTTTGCAAGTTGTAAAAATACATTTTGCTATAAGTGCACTTTCAAAAAGGTCACTTAATAATGTAAATATTACAGTTTCCCCAAACTCAAGAACCCTGTCAAGAACAAGTGCATCATCACTATAATTTGAAGAGGGTTTCTAACAATACTATGAAGTTACCGTCCTTGGGTGAGAAGAATAAATTACAATGGATACGCTCATGAAAAAATACTTGTTAAGCATTAGGTCTGGAGAGTTGCCTTTGGTGAATATGGCTTTAAAAACTTGAATGAAAAGAATTGGTGACAGAATTAGTAAGCAAGCAGATGCCCTGTATGAGCCAGATATAATCAAGTGTGAGGTGATCAGTCCACGTGCGTTAGTCGTCACTCTTCTTCTGTAGAGAGGTTGGTTGACAGCGGGAAATGTTTCATAGAGTAGATCCCCAAAGATCATCTTCAGAAATACAAAGGACTACAGTCCTTCTTCAGTAACACCAAGGATCCTGAGATGTAAGCTAATGATTTTTTGAAAATCAGAAGAATATATTTACTTGATTATATAAGAAACCTGAAACTTTTTAGTAATTGGATTGATTAAAATTTTTGTTTTAACATTAAATGGAAAGAAAAGCAAAATAATAAAATCCATTAGCTTTTAAACAACTTATAAATATATTTTATTTCTTAAAAAATTAGGCTGTCAAAGTAGAATTTTAAATGATTTTTGAACAAACTTGCAAAGATAATGATAGATTCATTGAAAAAATCCCATATAGAGGATTTAAAAACTTTTCTTTGACCTCCGAGGCCTGATTAGAGGTAGGATCTCATTGCCTTTCATTTTAAAGATGAAGTTTAGTGGGATTTTATTTAGTCTTTGATTTAGTCAGTAATTGGCTTATGTTAAATAAAGTCAATATCATGGAAAAGATTTAACAGTTTCTTAAAGTGAAAACATTTTGCTGCCTTTGAAAGATCTGATTAAAGACAGAACTCTGGTAGTTTTCTGGCTTCAGGAATAGCTGTTGTACTTGTCAGTCTTCAGGTTCAGTTACCGTCAGACTTAATCTGAGGCAAAGGTTTTAACATTTGTCCACTTCCAATTTACCGAATGAGAACTACACAAGGATACTGTGGACATTCTTTGTTAGAAAAGTATTTCCTGGATAGGGAGTGGGTAATTTTTAGACTAGCTGCCCTCGTGTTCTGGAACTTTGACCGTCACCAGGGAAGGATGGCATTACCACATTGGTACAGGTTTGTGCCACACCTCAAGATGTAAGTCAGTTACTTCTCATTGTTTAACAAGAAGACAAACTGCCTCTCCAGAGCTGGTATTGTAAGTTATTACCAGATAGTATTTTTATGTTTTTCACCATCTTAACAAAAAACATTGAAAGATTGATTTCTCCATTTATATTTATTTTTAGATGATATAAAATGCTAAATTTATTATATTTGATTTATAATTTTTATTTTTTTTAATAAGACTACTTCCACCTAAACTCAGGCTTTATAATCCACTCTCCACAGCATCTTCTTCCATGATACTGATAGTCCCGGAGGAGATCCTCCGAAATTCTAGCCCTAGGTTTACCTAAATTCTCTTTTAAGAAACCTAATGCCCTTACTCATGAACCACACTGAGAACAGTAGTTTGAGCTTACTTTAGTGGAAGAGAACATAGCTCACTGTAGACACTACATTGTCTTGATGAGAGCTGACTGACTTTTAGAGCCATTCTGTTCAACCATTTGCAAATCTAAGGATTTTATGTGTTTGTGATTTGTAATAAGATTGAGTTTTGCAACACTTCCTGTGTCTGTCGGGCCAAGACATTTGCTTCACTCTGAAAAATGCACATCTTTTTAGAGAAGTAAATTCTGCACAGATACATCCCGATTCCCGTGGTTTAGAACCCATATAGATCTATTACCATCTACACTAAAAATATTGTACTTGCACAACTTAGTTTATTTAAAAAAATGTATTTCTAACAATAGCCGGGTATTTGGATTGTACTCTTGATATGTTTGAATGTGACTCTTGGATTTAAGTGCACTATTATTCATGTCTTACACAATAAAATTGCACTGTATGGCGAATGTGTTTATAAAGTTTGCTTTGATAAAACCTCAAAGTGCTGTAATGTACAGGTTTCCATGCTGTGAACCTGTCTGTATCTAGTCTGAGGGGAAAATTCTGAACTTCTGTAAGTCTGTGTAACACTTTGATATTATTTGTCATGTTCACCAAGTAGTAAGTTCATGTATGTCCTTGAACTGGAATCAGTCACCTTGAGTTGGTTGGTTTGTCAGGCTTGGTTTACTGAATCAAGAAACAGTCTTGTCAGTGTGCCACTGTTCTCAGTCTGTAATATTTGTCTGTGGTGTTCTCCCTCTGCCCAAGAGGAGTGTTTCGCAGATGTTGGTGTTAAATTTCTATAGACAATGGTAATAAAATCTGTATATGGTCAAAAGCTGATAAATTAAGTTGGTAGGCTGATTTTAATTTTTGGATATATTTGTGAGGGTCTTACAGTGTTTCAGTTAAAATAACTATTTTTGATCATGTTTTGAAATAATTGAAATCTGCAAAAAAAGGTATAAAATAGTACACAGTGATCTCCCATATACTGTTCACCTAGATTGAATGGTTGATATTGACATTTCTTCAACACTCTTTGTGTGTGTGTTTTACTACTATTTACCCTTCTAAATACTTCACAGGTATTTCCCAAGAATTAGTAGTATATATTGTACATAGTATTGACTTAGTGTGTATTAATATAAATAAATTAATTAGAGGAAATGGAAACCTTTCCTTAACATAAACTGCCAATTATTAAATGTAGAAATAGTGATGAAATTAGAAAGTCACTGTTTGGTAATCATCATGGTAATAATTGATTTAAGCAGTACCATCAATGAATGGAAAGTAGCAGTTGCAAGTTTGTAGAGAACAGAATAGGAGAGCACCTTATCTAAGCAAAAGCTAACATTACCAGTAGTGAGACACACCGACATTATCTGAATTCTGAACAACTGAGAACACAGCATAATTTTTGGAGGGAAAAAAACACGACCTATGAGAGGCAAATGTAAGTACAAAATGAGTGGTCTGCATTCTTGAGAAAGAAAAAAAAGTCAAGCTTATGGAAGAAAAGAAAACTGAAAAACTTTTTACAAGTTTGAAATTGTTTCTAATCAAAGCCCAAACTGATCCTACCAGCTGATATCATACAAAGTGTTTAAAATAAAGCAAAATGAGAGTCAAAACATTTCAGCTGCTAATAAATATCTCCCCAACAAGTGAAACATCAAGCAGAAGAAAACTCTCATATTCCAAATACCTTTAAACAAAACCATCAAATAAGAAAAAAATTCTCAAATGAAAATTGCAAAATTCAGAACAGAAATAAACCAAGAAGGAGGAGGAGGAGGGAAAACAAAGAGTTGACGGAAAAAGACAAAGTCATCTTAAAGATGAAGATGAAATTGAAAAGTGCCTAGTGGAGAACAGCTTCAACTGAAAATTATTAAATGGAACTGAAGAGCATGAAAGCCAGGAGAGTGAAAGATGAAGTAAACAGTAGAGCTAACTTAGGAAGAATTGGAGTACCCAATGAAGAATAACAATGGAACAGAATTCCCAGACATAAAAATTTGAGTGAAACTGGATCTACATTGGCCAGTTCTAAAACATATTCTGGTAAAACCATTAGATTTAAGTATGAGGAAGAAAAAAGTCTTTAGGGTCTTTGACCAAGAAAGACTTTAAATCAGATCACCATTAGAGTGCTCAGTAGCATGCAAAGTAAGATGATAAGGATATCACCATTTTTGAGAAATGCCTGCCCCTAGAGTATGAGCTAAAGGTTTTGTGCGGAAAGTGGTGACAGTGAATAGGAGAGCAGTGTCTGAAATTGGGGTCCCTGATGACGTCATGGCTGTGGCATGCTTGGTGCCACATAACAGTATCTTTAAACTGTGGATTTTCTTGAGAGCTAAACAAAACTCCTAACATTGCACATTGCAACTGTAGTATGTAATTGAGGAATAAACTGCATAATGTTGCTAACTCTCTAACTTTCATGAATATAAAGAATAATGCTTGCATAGTCTTTAATCTGATTAGAGAGATATATAACAAAGATTGCTGGCATAATTTAGACCTGCTTCTCCATCAGAGAGCAGCTTTCCACCGAATCCCAGCTGTTATCCTCAAAATCTGCATATGTGAGTCTTTATTTTTCTAATCTCTCATCATCTCTCACAGGAACCTGATAATTTGGCTGCATTGCTCACAGTAATTTCAGTAATAAAGTTTTAAAACCACAACAACCGTGCTTTTCTAACAGTACTACCTCCTTTCTTAAGCAGTCTATAAGGATAGACACACGATGATCCTTCTCTTTGGATCCTATAAATGCCATGTTTTACACCCAACTCTGAATGCCCACCCCACACCTCCTTGCTTTGAAGCTTTTTCTTGGCTAACAGGGGGCATGCCAAAAAGGAGGATCTCCTCATCTGAGATAGAAATAGTAACCCTGTGGATCTGTTCAGGCCACCAACTGTGGTGAACAGCTTGGCCAATCTAGCAGGTTCCAGTGAGGGAGGATGGGAGATTAGAAAAATACTCATGTACACAGATTTTTGAAGATAACGCCTGGGAGTGGGTGCAGTGTTGCTCTCTGATGAAGAAGAGGTCTAAAGAATTACTCCAGTAATCTTTATTATATATGTCTCTAATAAGGTTAAAGACTATGCAAGCATTATTGTTTGTATTCATGAAAGTTACAGAGTTAGCAATATTATGCAGTTTAAATGTGAATGGGTTTAATTCATCTATTTAAAGATTGTCAGGGCTGGGGAGGTAGCCCAATGGCAGAATACAAGGTTTAGTCCTCAGTATAGCAAAAAAGAAAAAGTCATCAGGTTGGCTTATCAATCCAAACCAAATTCTGTGTCATATGCAAGAGAGAAAGTGACAGAGATTTTTAGAACAAAGGGATGGTGTACCAATCAGTTTAATATACAACACAGTTACAGTAATCAAAACTGTGGTACTCTCATAAACAGATATGTGGGTTAATGGAACAGAATAGAGTGTTGAGAGATGTCAAAGATGATCTATGACAAGGATTTCAAGACCACATAATGGGAAAATATGATAGTCTCTTCAAATGTTGGGAAAACTGGCTATCCACATGCAAAAGAATGAAGTTGGAGCCTTACCTTATACCACATATGAAAATTGACTCAGAATGGAGTAAAGATCTAAATGAATGAGAAGCTAAGAAGAGGATATGGGAAAATCTAAATCCTAACCCTAAGCATAACCTGATTACAATTGGATTTGACCGTGTCTTGGATGTGACACCAAAGGACAAGAAGCAAAATCAAAAATATGACTATGTCAATCATTTGAAACTCCTGCACATCCGAAGAACCAGCAGTGAGAAGGCCATATATAAAATGTAGGAAAACGTTTACAAATTGTATCTGTTAAAGAGTTATAATCGAAATTATAAGAATGTTTCTTCTACAACTGAGCAACAGCAACAAAACCTGAAATGGGCAAGGGACTTGAGAAGACATGTTTCTAGAGATGAAGGGATGATGTATATGAATCAACAAGTGTGAAAGTATACCATCACTAATCATTGTAAGTCACTAATCAATGTAAGTCAGAATCAATGAAATGTCACCACAAACCTATTAAGATAACAAGTGTTGATGAAAATATAGAGAAATTGGAAATCTCATATCCTGTGGTAGGAATGTAAACTAGTACAACAGCTGTGGAAAATAGTATGGTAGTTCCTAAAAAATTTTTAAAAATAGCATAGGATTCAGCAATTCCGCTTCTAGGTTTATATCTGAAAAACTTGAAAACAGAGTCTTAAGGAAATATTTGCACACCATGTTTATTGTAGCACTGTTCATAATAGCCAGGAGATGAAAGACAACACAAATGCCATCAGTGGGTAAAGAAAATATGGCATGAACACACAATAGAATATTGCTCAGTCTTTAAAAGGAAGGAAATTCTATCATGTGCTCTCACATGGATAAAGCTGTAGAATATTATACTCAAACAGGCCAGTCACAAAAAGGAAATGCTGTATCATTCCACTTACATGAGGTATCTAAAGTAGTCCGACTCAGAGACATAACAAAATGGTGGTTGCCATGGGCTTTAGGGAGGGGGAATAATTTATTCAGTATGTGCAGCATCAGTTTTGCAAGATGTAACCATTCTAGAAATCTTTTGCACCATAATATGAATATTACTAACAATACTGAACAGTATACTTAAAAATTGTTAAGGTGGTATGTTTTGTGCTTTTTAACCATGATTTTAATTTTCAAAATTTAAAAATAGATGTTGCATATTTTAATATAACTTTACTTTTCAGCTTAAAAATATTTTTCATCTATTTTCCTGTTCTGAAAAAAAAAAGTAAAACATTTTAAGAATGTTAGACCCATTTAAAAAAGGGGTGAGTGACATCAGCAAAATGGAAGAGTAGCAGATCCAACCTCTCGTCTCAACAGAAAACAAAAACAAGCAGAAATGGTTAGAACCCAGTTTGTCAGAACTCTGGAAAATAGTCAAAAGTTTATAACAACAAGCAAATACTTAATCAAAAACACTACTTGAGAGGAAAGCTTCTTGGCATTTTCCTTGTACTTGCTCCCACTCCCTCTTTAACACAGTGATAGTCTTGAAGCAGCACCAGCCAGTGTTTCCATTGTGGCAGCCTGGTGTCTGGTTCCAAAGGGATCAGAGCACATTTTTTATTCACAAATTATTGCTAATGTCTGTTAATTTGTCTAAGGACTACCTGAAGGACTGATACAAATAGCTCATTTCTGAATCTCCTAACTCAAAACTCAGATTGGAAAGGTGCATTTTCAGTATTGCTCAAAAATATTGGAAGGAAAAAAACAAAAACCCTGCAAACACCTGTGGACCTGTGGCAAATATAGTCAAGACACATAATAGACTATCTTGGGCCTGAGAGAGAAAGCTAGGGGAAATTCCTTGGCAAATTAAGACATTCAAAACAACTCATATATTCAGGGAAGTTTAGAAGGCCATGTACATTACCCAGGGAAATACATGCTCACAAAAGCACTGAGAAGACCTTAGCTTTTGCTTAGGGGTGATCTTTAAGTATAGTGCAAGCCTGGTTAAGTGTTGAAGGAGGACCCTACTATAGAACTGCTACAAAGATTAGAAGAGGTGTGAGTGTGTGTTTTAAGATCCTAGAATGCAAAGAAATCTGAAACATGCACATAAACTGAAGGAACAGAGATTTGTGTGACCACATATAACATGGAATACAGTATTTGCAAAAAATAGTTTGGAAAAGTAAACATGGACTACTGCAGCCTTCAATAGTAATGATAATTATTATTTGAAAGTAAACATAATAAACCACAACCTTAAAAAAAAAAACTGACAAACACAGGAAAAGGTGAAAAATCTAATTTCCATAGTTACCATAGTAATAGTCAAATGTCCAATTTTCAACAAAAAATAAGGCATGCACACACAAAAAAATAGGAAAGTATGGCTCATTCAAAGGTACAAAAATAAAAAATAACTATCCTTCAGGAAGCCCAGACATTGGACTTACTTGACAAAAAGATTTCTTGCATATACTTGAATAGTTAAGGAAAGCATGGACAGAGAACTAAATAATGTTTCAACAAAATGAAAATAGCAACAAAAACAATTATAGAAAAGAACCAAATAAATCCTGCAGCTGAAAAGCAAATGAGATGAAAAATTCATTAGAAATGTTCAACAGAATATTTGATCAAGCAGAAGAAAGGACCAGTAAACTTGGAGAAAATTCAAATAATCTGAAGAATAGAAAGAAAAGGGATGATGAAAAGTGCATAGACCTAAGGACCTTTGGGACACCATCAGTGTACACTAATATATAGATAATGGGAATCCCAGAAAGAGGGCAGAAAGATTGTTTAAAGAAAGGACTGAAAGCTTTCCAAATTTGATGAAAGACATGAATCTAAAAATCCCAAGAGCTTCATGACCTCCAATAGCATAAACTCAAAATAGACTCCATGCCAAGACCCATTATACTGAAACTATTGAAAGTCACAAAGAAAGAATCCTGAAAGTGACAAGAATAAAATCAACTAATCACAAAGGGATCCTCAATAAGATTTTCAGCTGATTTCTCTTTGGAATTCATGGCGCCTAGAAGGCAATAGCATTATATATTTTAAATGTTAGAAGAAGGAAAAAAAAATCTGTCGACTGTGAATTACAAAACTGTTCTCTAAAAAATGAGGGAGAAATTTAAATATTCCTAGATTAAAAGACAAACAAACAAACTTAGGGAGCTTGTTACTAGTAGACATTCCCCTATAGAAATGCTAAAGGGAGTTCTGTAGGTATAAAGAAAGGATGCTTGAACCTGTATGAAGGTAATCTTTAATTAAGGTATATGCAAAGGCAAATATAAATATCAGAATTATTGTAATTTGGTTTGTAACTCCGTTTTTTATTATAAATATTAAGTGACAAAGGCATAAAATATATATTATTGGGCATCCAAATGTGCATTTGGGGATTTAATGGCAAAGGTGGAGGACAGAGTTTTTCTGTGCTACTGAAGTTAAGTATCAACTCAAATTAGATCCTTATAACTTTAGGTTACACATGTAAAGCTCATTGTAATCAGAAAATAAAAGGAATTGTGCAGGGAATGAAAAGTTGTCAGTATAAAAAATCAACTAAAAACAAGACAGTAGTAATAGAGAAAATGAAGGATGAGAAAGTTACCAAATGTATAGAAAACAACATGGCAGAAGGAAGTTCTTCACCATCAGCAATTACTTTAAATATAAATGGACTAAAATTTTGAATCAAAAGATAGGGAGTGGTGGAGTGGGAACAAATAGATACCTCAATATGCAATATACAAGTTTGATATTTGAAAATTAATAATGTAATCCATCATATCAACAGACTTAGGAAGGAAAATCATATGACTGTATCAATGAGTGAAGAAAACATTCTATAAAGTCCAACAACCCTTCACGATAAAAACTGTCAGTAAACTTAGAGTGGAACTTCTCAACATGATGAACAATATCATAAAACTATGCTACTTAATGGTAATTAGGAACTTGTCTACTAATCAGGAACAAGGCAAACTTGTCCTTTCTTGTCACTCCTTTCAGCATCAAGATCAGAAAGTAAAACGTATACAGATTGGAAGGAAGAAGTAAAGTTGTTTTTGTTCACAGATTTTCGGATTGCCTCTGTAGAAAGTCTGAGAATCAACAACAACTGGAACTACTAAGCAATTAGAGCAGGGTTACAAGGACACAAGGTTAATACACAAAAAAATGGTAATATACCAGCAATGAACAATTGAAATTTAAAGTTAACAGCAATATCATTTACATTAGAACTCCCCAAATAAAGTATTTTAGCATAAATCTAACAAAATATGTACAAAATATTCATGAAGGAAACTAAAAAAACCTGAAAGAAATCAAGGAACTACATAAATGAGGAGATAGTCTATGTTCTTGGATAGGAAGAGTGAATATTGGTAAGATATCAGATTTTCCCAACTTGATTCACACTCAACAGTAAAAAATAAAGAATCTCAAGTTATTTTGTGGATATTGATAAACATTCTAACATTTATAATAAGTTAAATCCATTATAGCCAATATAATAATGAAGAACTAAGTCAGGACTATACCTACTCAACTTCAAGATTTACAGTGAAGCCACAGTACTCAAGACAACGCTTCTTGTCCAGCTTCTGATGACTTGCTGGCTCTATCTTTGGTACTCCTCAGTTTGCAGAAGCATTGTTCTGAACTCTGCCCTATTTTCATGTGGGAAGAGCTGCTGGGTGTTTCCGTGTCCAAATGTTTCTATTCTTCAGTCTTACTCTATTAGGTCCTACCCTAATATAGTCATTCATTATAGTCATCCCTCAGTGTTCATGGGGGATTGGTTCTGGTACCCCTAGCAAAATCCTTCTGAATTCTCCATAACAGAGGTTTCCATGTCTGTGGATTCTACCAACCAGGGATTGAAAATATTTGAAAAAAAAAATTAATGTCTGTACTCAATGAATAGAGACATTTCCCCCCATCATTATTTCCTAAACAATGTGGTATGATGACTATTTGCATGACATTTACATTGCACTAGGTATCATAAGTAATCTAGAGAAGATTTAAAGGGCATATCTAGGTTGTATGCAAACACCACTGGTTTATGTAAGGCACTTGAGCATCCAGGGATTTTGGAACTCAAGCTGAGTTCCCATGGATGTCAAGCACATTTGTACTAGGCAGGCTTCTCTGGAGAATGAGAGATCATATTGAATTGGCTCACCCAGTTGTGGAGTTTAAGTCCCAAGGTGTGCAAGCTGGAGACTCGGGAGAGCCAGTGGCTCAGTTCATCGTGGGCCTGTGGCCTGAGGACCAAGAGAGTGAATGATTTCACTTCCAGTCTGAGTCTGCTATGGTTTGTCCCCCAGGGTTCTGGTGCTGGAGGCTTGGTCCTCAGTGTGGTTCTGCCGAGGAGATGGAAGGTTTTGCCACGGGGCCTAGTGAAAGCCCTTGGAAAGGATTAATGCTGGTATCGAGGAGTAAATTGGCTGTCTCAAGAGTGGATTACTATAGAGGCTGGGGCTGGTTCAGTGACAGAGCACTTGCCTAGCATGTGTGAGGCACTGGGTTTGATCCTTAGCACCACATATAAATAAACAAAATAAAGGCATGCTGTCCATCTAAAACTACATACACACACCAAAAAAAAAAAAAAATAAGAAGAAGAAAAAATGAGTGGGTTATAATAAAGTCAGGACACTCTGGGATCCTGGTCTCTTTTTGTGGAGGTGAGGGAGGAATACTAGGGATTGAACCAAGGGGCACTTTACCACAGAGCTTCGTCCCCAGCCCTTTTAATTTTTTAATTTGAGATAGGATCTCGCTAAGTTACTTAGGCCTTCCCTGAGATGCTGAGGCTAGCCTCAAATTTGTGATTCTCCTACCTCAGCCTTCACAATCTCTGAGATTACAGGTGTGCACCACCACACCTGGCTCTTGGTCTCTTTTGCATGCGACTGTTTCCCTTCCTGCTTCTTTAGTGTGTTGTAACCCAGCCAAGAGTGCCCTCAGCAGAGCTCAGCAGATGCTGGTGCTGTGCTCTTGAACTTCCAAAACTGAACTAAATAAACCAGCCTCCAGTATTTTGTTACAGTAACAGAAAATGGATTAATAGGATCCAAAGGCAGGAGAAGACCAATGGCCCCACTCCAAGTCCACCAGGCATAAAAAAGTGAATTCAGATGAGAACACTCTGGAATCCTGAAATGAAAACATGGAATTTGCATGTGCTGTTCATTGTTCCTTAAGGACACAAGCAGATGTCTTCCACCAAAGCACAATCTTTTGACATATGTTGTTTAGGAATTGATTTAATTAATTTCTGAAATAAGCCAAACAATTAATTTCCTAATTGTTTGGCTTATTTCAGAAATTGTATGAAATGAGTCAAACAATTGGGAAAAGAATCAAATCTTTGTTAGAAAATTTAATGGAAAGCAAATAGTTCCAAATAAATTTCAGTAAAGTAAAAAATGAAAGACGGGAAATGAAGTCCTTTCTAGAAAACAAATACAATTTTTCCCATTGTGAATCTCCTTTGGTGCTTGTTATTTCTCCAAAGTCTATTTTTCTCAAGTAACATTTACATATTTACATTTTGTTAGGAAGATTTTGTTATTTTTATTAACAAAATTTTACTGCATGCATTTTTCTTAGTAAGATATTTTTCAAGTTTTTATTTTAACATCATTTTTTTTAAAGAGAGAGTGAGAGAGGGGAGAGAGAGAGAGAGAGAGAGAGAGAGAGAGAGAGAGAGAGAGAGAGAATTTTTAATATTTATTTTTTAGTTCTCGGCGGACACAACATCTTTGTTGGTATGTGGTGCTGAGGATCGAACCCGGGCCGCACGCATGCCAGGCGAGCGCGCTACCGCTTGAGCCACATCCCCAGCCCTAACATCATTTTATTTTAAAATCAAGTTTTTGTTTTAGATTTATAAAGGGATTGCAAAAATAGGACTGAGAGAGGGGCTGGTGGAGGGGCTCAGTGTAGTGCACCTGCCTATCGTGTTCAAGGCCCTAGCTTTGTGTATCCCCAGCACAGCAAAGCAACAACAGAAGGACCGAGCATCCCCTTATGCCCCCACCCATTCCCCTGATAGGAACATCTAAATACCACAGCAGTACAGTGCTTTATTATTATTGTTTTTATTTATTTATTTTGTTTTTTTTTTAGGTGGATACAATATCTTTATTTTATTTTTAATGTGGTGCTGAGAATCGAACCCAGTGCCTCATGCATGCTAAGTGAGCACACTGCCACTTGAGCCACATCCCCAGCCCCACAGCAGTACAGTTCTTAAAACTTAGGTATCATTGAGACACTGCTATGAACTACAAACTTCATTCAGGTTTCACCACTTTTTCCACTAATGCTCTTGTTTCTGTCCTAGGATCCAACCTGGGATTCCACTCTACAGTTAAGTCATTATGCCTCAGTGTTCTTGAAGCTGTAAGTTTCTCATCTTTGAACCCAGGGCCTTGTACTTGCTAGGTAAGCAGCTCTACCACTGAGCTACAGACCCAGCCCCAGGACCTTGAGACTTTTGAAGAGTACTGATTAGTTACCTTGTAGAATGCTCCCTCGTTTGGACTGTGAGATGTTTTCCCTTAAATATCCTGCTTCTCCCTAAACTCTCACCTAAGATTGGGCTTATGTGTTGGGCAGAAGAAAACCACAGTGATGTCAGGACATCAGATCCTGGGATATTGAGACCTGGCAAAGGACAGGTAGCTGATTATCAAAGAAAAGGAAATGGGTAGATACCACTTCCCTATCTACCAGTGGCTAAAAGCCTCCAGGGGAGAGGGAAGGGGAATGTCCCACTTTCTGGCATAAGCAATCACCCCCTGGATGGCTCTGTTTCTGTTTTTTGGTCATGTAGGCTGAGAAAAAAGGAAACCTAAAATCTATAAAGGGGCAAGACACCCCCACTCCCATGGGCACTAGCTTTGGGCCCCCTCCTCTCCAGAGGTCTCTCTCCCTCTCTCTCTCTCTCTCTGTTCTCTCCCTTAAATAAAACTTGTTTTCTTGCCTCCCTGTTTCTTTGGTGTTTAATCTTCAACCCTAGGGGAACGAGGATCCAATCCTGATCAAAGCAGGATCAGTGTGCAATGTCATCATTGTTTATTTCCGAGATGTAAAGCTTGGTCACAGTGAAGGTGGTGAAAGTGGCACTTTCTGTTGCTGTAACAAAATGCTGGAGGCTGGTTTATTGGTGAAGAAAACTGCTAGAAACTAGTTTTCCCTTGTAATTGATAAACATATATCTTGGGAGAGATGCTTAAATATCCTACTTCTCCCTAAACTCTCACCCACAGTTAAAATGTCTCCGGATCATGCCTCCTGCATTTATTCACTGAAATTTTTCTGCAAAAAAGAGTTGTTCCTTTTCTTTTATTATTATTATTTTTTGGCATTACAATCCTTATTACACATATAGAGCACAATTTTCATATCTCTTTTTGTATATAAAGTATGTTGGCCCCCAAATTCAAATCTTCATACATGTTCATGCCAACTTATACCATTATACATGTGCTCTTTTTTTTTTGCATTACAATTAATACACATATATACCACAATTTTTCATCTCTGTTTGTATAAAAGGTATGTTGGCACAAATTCAAATCTTCACACATGTATTTTGTATAAGGATGACCATCCCATTCCACCATCCATGTTAATCCCGAGTTGTTCCTTTTCATTTATTCATCATTTAGTTCTTTACATCAACATGGACTACAGCATATTTATTTTATCTTTTATTATTTGGGTTAGTGATAAAGCCAAAACCTTGACCCAGGGGAATGAGGAGAAAATCTATACTTTGCTGACATAAGCCAAAGGATATGGGGTCAGACCTAGACTTGTAGGGAAGGCTGGAGAACCAGTCTATCACAGCAAAGTCCCTGGGCAGGACAGGCCCCCTCAGACCTGAGCCTGTGACCTCTTATGGACACCCAGTGAGGACTGAATTCCAGAGGAAGTGCCTCTCCTGGAGAGAGGACTGAGAATTTCATATCAGACTGTCATAGGAAGAGAGAAAATGAAACTATATAGGCCTTTCAGTCCCTGAGAAATCAATCTTTGTCACCTAGTCAGGAATATTGGAAGAGACCCTAAACTGTCCCCATATTCCAATGGCCGGCACGTCACTTGTAAATCTTGTTAAAATGCGGATTTCCCCCTTTAGTGGGTTGGGGGGTGGCTGCTTTGTCAGGGACCAGGTCTTGACTACAGCCCCTGATGGTTGGGAACCTTGACCATTCGTTGGACCACTTGAGGAACTTTTATACTTACACCTGGGCTCCTTCCCTTGAGTGAGTCCTCCGGTTTGGCAAGCAGCTCAGGCACCGGGAGGTTCAAAAACTCCTCAGGCGATTTCTAAACGGCGTGGAGTCTGAGAACCAGCGCCGGAGTGGTTTCTCACTACGGAGTCCCTCTGCACGGCCTGCGGGCGCCGGGTTCCAGCCCAAGGCGCTCTGACTCAGCAGGGCTGGGGTGGGGATGGCGAATTTGCATTAGCAGCACGCTCCCAAGTGACGCTGACTTGGCTAGTTTGTGGCCCTGGGGGCCACCCGGTGTTTTCAGCGGTCCCTCTGCGCCTGGCCTTCCTCCCCGCCTTCCTTCCCCTGCGGAGGAAGCCGCAAAACCGCGGCCGGAGCTCGGGCCCTCGGGCTCTGGGGGGCGTGTTTGTGTCGAGTGAAGCTCTCGCAGTTGCCCACACCAGACAGTGCCCACGCGCGGACGCGAGGGCCGGCAGGGTCTCCGCGGGAGGACGCGCGTGCACGCCGGTGGGGACCCTGCCGAGGCCCTGGCAGTCCCTAGACTCTCCCAGGTGTGAGCGGGAGCCCCGGGCCAGAGCGCCGGACGCGCGCCGCTGGGATCGCGGCTGGAGCGGTGGGCTGGAGGGTTTGCCCGGCGAGCGGCGCCCTCCTCCGGTGACTTGGCGCCGCGCCCGGGCTGGGGGCAGAGCCAGGATTGGCTCGCGGCGGGGCGGGCTGGGGCAGCCAGAGGATAAAGGCCCGCGCCGGGCGGGCGCTCGCGCTGCCGGTGGTGCTGGGATCGCGCACGTGCTGCTCGGTCGGGTTGCCGCGTTTGCAGCATCTTTGGTGGCTGCGTCGGCAGGTCAGTGCAAGAGGTGTCCCCTGCTGCGGCCGTCCCGGGGAGTGAGTCTTCTCGCAGACCGCGGAGCCCCCTGGCCCGGGCTGGCCGGGGTCCGTGGAACTGGCCGCCAGCTGCGCGCCGCCGTCTCTGCGCTCCCGCAAGCGCGCGCGGGGACCGGGCTGGGGGCTGAGAGGTGGGCGCCGGCGCGGGGCGGGGAGGCCGCTCCACCTGCTCCTTCCACTTTTTGGAATGGTTCATCCTCCAGGGGAAAGGAGCGGGCATGTCTGTTCCCACCAAACTGTTTTGTCCAGTCTTTCGGAAAGCCCTCTCCGGGAGGGTGGGTCCCCAGCCTTCCACAGGGGCCAGGCTGAGGTCCTCGCGTCCCCGGCAGCCGCTGCCCCCCGTGCTCTCTCTCCTTCCCCGGTGGGGGTGGACGCGAGGGTGGCGACCCGCGCTCTGCAGAGCCAACACCTCCCTCTGAAACCCTCCAGCTCCAATAGCTTCCGGAGGTTTTCCCCGGGCGTCCAGGCTTTCCTCCATCACCACGTGAAGCCCAGACTCAGACCAAGAAGGAAAAGCTAACTCGGGTGGAAACTGACGTTGACAAAGCCTTTTGCTTTTCACAAGTTGACTGCTCCTGTAGATACTCTCCACGTGGTGGTACTATTGTTGCCCGCTTTCTGAGGACAAGAGTTTGGGCAGGGGCATGGATCCAGGCCCATGCAGCAGGGCAGTGGTGGCCACTGGTCTTGAACCCAGGCTGGCCCCTGCTCTCCTGCGGAGGGGTGAAGACGACCTGCCCCCTCCCCCCAGGCGAACCGGGGAGTTTCCTTCTTTGTTCTCTTAAGTACCTCCTGGTATCTCTTCTCTTGAGGAGGAATGGAAAGAGGGTTTGGAGTCAGCTGACCTGCCATCTGCCCTTGGTAGTTAATACCTACCTGATCTTGAACCCGTCACTTGATCCTGAAAAATGGGAAAAGACCCCAGTTTCAGGGTTGGCTGTGAGGGTTAAAACCTCTCCACAGCTAGGAGGTGCCTGATTTTTCACTTGGGTCATTATGATTAAGAGGATACCTTGATTTAAGGGCTTAAAGACGACACTGGCTCGCAAATGTGCCGGATAATGGTTGCGGCTCCATAAAGCTGAATCCGAGGAACATACAGGTGGGAGGACTAGAGGACATGAAGGTGGGCGTGGTCACAGTCTGGGTTGGAGGTGAGCAAGACTGACCTTCCTAAGAGTGGTTTCAAGAGCGCAGAGCAGGGAGCCATCACTTTGGGGAGCAGATAATGGAGGCAGAGAGGAAGCAAACCCTCCTGGAGGAGCGAGAGAGACTGCAAGGAAAGATGAAAGCAGTGGAGAGCAGGTTTAGTATGCTTGCAGAGTGAGGGGAGAGAACCATGGGGACCGAATGGACTGGGGCAAGAGCCCTGGATTTGGAGAGGACAGGAGTCTGCTGTGTCTCCGGGGAGCCTTGATCTCTGGTGAGCCTATTTTTTTTTTAAAGCTCCTCAGTTTTCCAGTGTAAGACAGCCAGTGTCTCATTGGGGGGTTCTTCTGCCCAGAGGAATCCAAGCCACCCTAAATAGGCACCCTAAATCTCAATATCTCAAATAATTAACAAATAATAAAACGTAAACACTCAGAAATATATTTACAAAAGCAAATTCCCTGATAGATCTAGTCCATACAGGTTCTTAAACAATCAAAGACAAAATGACTCTGGTGGTTTATTTAACTCCGTACTTCAAAGGCAGGGATAAGGTTTCAAGGACAGAGTCTTGCTTTGTGACCTCTTGCAAGTTGATTGACAGGCAGGTCACACCCATCTCAGGTGCTGTGTGAGAGAGAAGTTCCCCTGCATCAGGGGTCCTGGGAGTGCCCAGTGCCAGACCTACCCTCTCAGGAGGCTACTATGTGCAACATAGTCCACACACAGCCCACAGATGGTTGGTGACACTCAGTATTATACGTATATCCAGACCTCTTCTTGAGGCTGGATTGTGGGGGTTTTTTTAATATTTATATTTCAGTTGTAGTTGGACACAATATCTTTATTTTGGTGCTAAGGACCGAACCCAGGGCCTTGCATGAGCTAGGCGATTGCTCTACCTGCTGAGTCACAACCCAGCCCTGAGGCTGGATTGTTTTTAAATTTGTTTTTAACTGTGGTTGCAATCCGGGGAGAGTCTTTGAGCACATGGACAGTAGTGTCAAGAGTGCTGACATTGTCCTGCAGCTCCTTCATCTGACAGTACTGAAATCTTGAACTCATAAAACACTGATTTCCTGTCCTTCCTCCCTTAGGCTCTGCAGACACCTTGATAGTGGTGTCTGTGATGTCTGACTTCTCTAACCCAGGCAAGTGGGCCTTGCCCTTTAGTGACAGCTCATCTCTTTCAGCATCATGGCCACAAGCCTTCTCCGGGCTGCACAGTCGGGTCGACTTCTTCTAAAGACTCCACGCTGTATGCGGACTACATCTTCATGCATTGGAGGGGGCACCTTTTATTGTCATACTTGAAGTGCTGCAGGCATCACTCATACTATTTGGTCTCCATGACTAAGAACGATTAGAGCTCGGAGTTTTGAGATTATTTCATATTAGTGAGAATATGGAGGAAAGCTGAAGATGCATCCTCAGGAGAAGGACCTATATCAAAGAGAACTTGAATATTCCTGGACCATAATTATCTATCTCCAAAACAATCATGGAATTCAGTCTCTGGTAGGGGGGGGGGTGGGAACCAAAATTTTTTTTTTTGCCAGAACAGGGACCTTTTGATTAATTGTAATATAGACCAAGTCTGATGTTTCCTGCTGCTTCTTAGACACGGTGTTTAGAACTAACACCTATCAGTTGCTGTTGGGGACCACAGCCGTGCTCACAGCTAAAGCCAACATGGCCTGTTTCTCTAGGAAGCTGGTCTATATTAAAGACCCTAGTGCCCAGGTGCAAATTATCCCCGGAGCCAGCTGAGCCCACGGCTGTATCCATCACTGCCTCTCTGATGGCAGGGCTGTCTCGGGGTCCTGCCCTGGTGCTTGCTGGAGATGGAGGGAGCGGAACAGTGGACCCCAGAGAGGCCTGGGAAGTTGTCCCATTATCTTGAGGGAGAATCTGTTGGCCTTCATCCTGTGCAGTCAAACAAGTTCTCAGGAGGGACAGGCTGCAGCCTGTCATCTGATCTTTCAGAGGGAGGGATTAAGAATCTTCTTTGATGGTTTCTCTCTCTAAATTTAATTACTAGCTGGAAAAACAAGTTTTACTTAATCATAGATGTTCTCAAAGTATAATCTGGGGAACACTGAAAATCCCCATGAACTTTTTTAGGGTTGATATGAGGTTAAAACTATTTTAGAACTATTTTTGAATTTTATTTAATATTAAGAACTTAGAAAGACTTGACGTTTTCATCCTTTCTCAGAAGTATATGGTGGAGTTTCCCAGAGGCTCCGTGACTTGAATTTTTGCTCAATGGATAACAACACGTATGCTTGTGTACTCTTGTGTTTCTAGACGCTTCTAAGGTGGCAGCTTTGGGGTTACCAATATGTGTTTTCAGAGATGAACATAGTTTGTGCTTAGGGTTTCTGGTGTGTTTATTAGCTGTCATCACCAATATCTACTCCTATCTCTGTGACTTTAAGACCCAGAGTTTTCCTGTATCTACATGGAAGAAAACAACAAAAAATACATACTTTGTAGTCTTGGTTTAAAGATTTTCTAAATTTTTAAATGGTATCAAATTATTTCTGAATTTAATGATAATTTATTCTGAAACAAGGATATGAATGTATACATGTTATACTTAAGAACAATAGATTATTGGTGTACAAGAGGAATTGAATGTTTTCAATTCACATCTGTACCATCTGTGTCCCTAAAAGTGCAAACAAATGAAACGGACAAATCGGTACCTTCCCTGACTCATGGAAGGGAGAAATTTACCCCAAGAAATGGGCAAAGCTAAATGAGACTCGATGGAAACACTCTTTGCTTTACCTCTAGTTTACCTTCCAAATGGGATTGCGGAGCTGGTAGCATCGTTTTGAGACCCATTTAGAGACCTCTAAAGAAAAAGGACTTGAATGGCTTAACTGTGGGTGGGTGAGCACTGTGAAGCCCCAAATTATCCATTCCGGCTTTTCAGACGAGAAAATAAGCTATTGAAGTATCAAACAGCATAGATTGTTAAGTTGTATTGGCTGGGAAAACTCACAAAAAGCCTGATTGGAGGAAAAGGCACTAAAAGAAATCACCATACCACCATTTCCCGGTGGTAAAGTACCAAGATCTAGCTGTAAACATGAAGGCTGATGGTGTTGGTGGTGTGACAGAGGGAGAGGTGTGTTTTTTGCCTTGCAAATGGAGGAATTTGCAGTCATGATAGGAAACACTTCTTTGGTGTAGCTCAGTGGCAAAGCATGTGCTTAGGATGCACAAGGTCCTCATTTGGTTCCCAGTACCCCAAAGTGTCACCTTCATTACCAGCTTTACCTTAATCCTGTGTATGGTTTCATCAAGAACACATAATTTCATTAAGTGTTGATTCTGACTGCGTGTCTGTTTGGTGTGCTGGGTGGTGAATGGAAGTGCCTATAAAGCTCTTCTGTTGCCATCCAAGTGTGACAGATGCCTAGTGTGATGTGTTCATGGGATTGATGTGCGAGCTGAACTGGCCACTTTTCTTCATAGATGCCATTTTTGCTTGAAAGGTGAATGGCAAACATTGTTCTCTAGACCTGAGTAATTGGCAGATAGATTCTAAGAAGGATCTAAGTGAGCCAGTCACTGCAAGGAGATGGCTAAAGTGTTTGCTGTTAACTCACCTTGTGAGCTTGACAGCTTCCCACTTCATAGGAATTTCCCATTGGGATCAGTGGCGACACCAGCCAGTGTGACTTTCTGGTATAGAGAAGCATGTTGACATTGGTTTGGAAGATATGCCTAACTCGGAGATCTAGGATTTTCCAGGAGACTAGTGCATGAAGTTACAAGGTTGTGCAGGACTAAGATATCCTCAAAGTGAGATAGGCTTCCATATATAACCAGGTACAAAAGGTTCATTGGGAGATAAGATTTCAGCTTCCACATTGCAGCTGACCTTCAGGAAAGGTTGAAAGTAAGTTAGCCTTTGAGTTTTGGAGACCTATCAATGATGAATGTCCAGAACTATCTGCAAAGGCCGAGAAAACATTAGGCCCTTGCCCACTACTTTGTGGTGTTCTGTTTTCTCTATGTGCTTCAATCAAAGCTCAGAGATGGGAAAGCAGCTGTCCTCAGTTAAGACAGATGTCAGTGAGAGGAATGGACCAATGACATAATGTGTATGTTAACATTTATTTTTAAGTAAATCAATAAAAAGTTCAGCTTTTTTGGGAGGGTGGGTACTGGGGATTGAATTCAGGGGAACTTGGCCACTGAGCCACATCCCCAGCCCAATTTTGTGTCTTATTTAGAGACAGGGTCTCACTGAGTGGCTTATCGCCTCACTGTTGCTGAGGGTGACTTTGAACTCACCATCCTCCTGCCTCAGCCTCCCAAGCTGCCAGGATTACAGGCGTGCAACCCTGCACCTGGCAGCATTTTTTGGTCTTGATTTCTGTCAAGGTAAATATTGATAGATTAACCCACACAAGTCTTTATTTATTTATTTATTTTGGAGTTTTTATTTTTTATATTTTTTATTATTAGTTGTTCAAAACATTACAAAGCTCTTGACATATCATATTTCATACATTTGATTCAAGCAGATTATGAACTCCCATTTTTACCCCGTATGCATATTGCAGATTCACATCGGTTCCACATCCACTTTTTTACATACTGCCATACTAGTGTCTGTTGTATTCTGCTGCCCTTCCAAGTCCTTAATTTTTGAGAGTGTGAAGGACTAAAGAACATGAGCTGCTGCCTGAAGAGCACGATGCACGCTGAGGAATGGGGACCCGTCGTGGGAAACGCGAAGTTAGGTGATTTTGATGCTGTGGGGACATGATATATCCAGTTCACTTCCATAAAGATGACTGCAATGTCACTCTTGGCTTCTGAACCATGGCGTGTGTATGACCCATTGTTGACTGGAACTTCTTTATGTGGCATGTGACTTAAATTCAGTGTGTCTATAGCAAGATAACAATCTGGACTTGGAAGAGCCATGCCGCGCACAGGTGGAGGTTGTTAAAGGAACCTTGCAATGAGCCATGTGCAGCTGTGGTGAGAACTGGGTGCTGGGGGGCAGGTGGGCTCTGAGGGTAAACCAGATAGTGCTAAGAGCTTCTGGGGTGGGAGGGGCCCACACTTCTCCCTGTGGGGGATGGAAGACTAACAGAGAGGTACCTATTTGGTATCTCACAGTTGCTTTTCCTTGACTCTAGTCTTTTGAACTGAAACAAAACAAAACAAACACAACGAGAAAACCTTTGGACGGTGGCCATTCATTATTTTGCTTTGGGGAGTTGGAAATTGTCCCTGAGTTTCAAATGTTCTGGGAAATCCAGTCATCTCTGGGCTTCCTCAATCTCCCTTTCAACTTGCTGAAATGGGTCCCTCTAGGGACAGAGTTCTTGCCTGGTCTCAGGTGCCAGCAATGGCTGCAGGGAAAAGCCCAGTTCCCCCTGGGGGTCAGGACCACAGCCCTGGACTGGAGTCCTCTGTGTTTCTCCTTTGTTAGCAAAGCAATGAAACTTTTTTCTTTTTTCTCAAAACTGTCCTCATTTATTGGATTGGCATGGGGGACGGAGGACGAGCTTTCAGTAAGACTGTGTGCTAAAGAACAACCCCCCCCCCCCAGGGGCTCACCTGGGGTGTGAAAGCGCTCCCTGGAAGCTGGTCTTCTTTTGTTTTCCCCTCCCTGGAACCTGGTCTGGGTTGGACTGCCAGAAATCCTCTGCCACTGAGACACTCAAGGATCACACTAGAAATAAGGTAGATGTGGTCTACTTTTTTCCCTCCATAATGCAAAATAGAAGATGGTTGGAATCTTAACCCAGTTACCACTTTGTGAGGGGTGGGACACCAGAGTTGGCTGCGAGGACTTCACCCTCCTGGCGAGGGGACAGCTGATGGCAGCTCAGAGGTGGAGGTTGCAGGTCCACATGCCAGCATGTCACCCGTTTGCCTTTAGGGAGTGTGGGGACTCGTGTCAGAACCTGCAGGCAAGCGGTGGCTGTGGCTGACCCTGGTGAGCCTCCTGGGTGTACCGGTCAGGATGGAAAAGAGGACCCATGTCTCAAGCCACACCTCTTGGCACCACCCGGACCTCTCAAGGCCAGGACTGATTTTGTGGTAGAGCTGGACTGAATCAGATACATGCTAGTGATTTTAGCAGCAATGAGAAATGACTTTTTGTAAGGGACCCTTTCTACAGAGATGGCAGTACAACAAAAACTACTCACAGGTCGCAGGGGGCCTTTTTCTCTTTCGCCATCTGCTTTTCTCATCTGGTTTATTTTAAAGATAATGTCCAAGTGTTAGTACCAGATTAGCAGGGCACCATTATTTAGTCTGGGGCCTGTTTTGTCACCTCAGATGGTGCGGGGACAGGCTGAAGATAAACTGTGGCTCTCTGCAGTAGGCCCTGTTGTCAGCACTGTGAGGAATCTGGCCTTTGTGTGAGCAACTTTTCATGCCTTTATCGCAGGGGCCTGACTCACAGCAGGCCCTGGACTGGCTTCCTGTGGCCAGCTCAGCAGTCTCTTCATGCAAATCCTGAATCCCAAACAGGGCTGTGCTCATTAGCTGAGGATCGTATTGTTAACTTCAGTTAAGGAGCTCTTTCCAGGGCTGGAAGAAGGAAAGGTTACCTAGTGGACTCTGCTCCCTTTTCCTGCAGCACATTTGAAAAGCAAATGCAGATCATCAGGATGCTGAGGCACGTGCAGAGGCCCCTCCGCAGCTGCTGGATGTCTGTCCTGCCAGTCCGGTGTCTGGGCAACTCGTCTTCGCAGATCCCAGAGAATGCCAGCTTCCACTCTGCCGCCTCCTCTGAAGCAGACCCTCCGCGGATCCTGATTACAGGTTGGATTTTCTCCCTCTTCCTCTTCTCCCTGTCTTGGCTTGAATCTCACCTTCTTGGTGCTGCTCTGCGTAGCTGCCTTTGGTTTTGGAACATGTGATGTGCTATCCTGTCACCAGGCCCGGGGCCTTGGGAAACAAGGCGCTGCAGCAGGTAAGTTAGCATGTGTCCTGGGACCTCACTGCCATTGACCTCACTGTCACCAGATGCCCTACCTTGAATATGCCAGCCCTGATCCTGCACCTTCTCACCGTAGACTTCTTCGTGCTGCCCCTGGCCCAAGCCCCGCTCTCATTTGATTGACAGGTTTTATTTCCTCCTCCTCTGCCAGGTTTCTTCCATTGGCTCTGCATCACTGTCCTCCCACTTTCCTCACAGGGTGTGTGTGTGTGTGTGTGTGTGTGTGTGTGTGTGTGTGTGTGTGGTTTTCTCACTCTCTGCCACCCCTCTCATGAAGCATGTCCAGGGTTTGGAGGCCATAGTAATAGGAGCTGGCAGGAAATCCCTCTGTTCTGTCTAGCTGCTGCTTGGGTGTCTCCAGATGTGCTCCCAGCTCCCTGGCTTTCCTGTTCCTAACTATGGCTTTTCCCCCCTTTACATTTTTCTATTGGTGCGTTATCATGATGCATTCTAGTGGGATTTGGATGCCTTTGTTAAGTCTGCAAATTAGGAAACTGATGCCATCCAGTTTTTACTTTCCTGGTGGCTCCCCATTGAGTGTTTTTTTTTTTTTTTTTGGTCTGTCCTCTTCTCAAAGGACTTCTTGCTGCCCCCCCTGCCCTTCCTAGCCCAGCTCAGTGAGAATGGAAGTGGGGTTCAGATCCCGCCAGAAGGTGTGCCAAGGCTGGTGGTGAATGTCCTTGGTACTTGAAGCACATGAGCTTTGGCTCTCCTCCCCCTCTCCTCTGCTGAGACACCCCCTTGGCTGGGGTATCTGTGTCTGTCTTGGCCTCTGTCCTGGCCGGGTGGCCGTCATTCCATGTTCTGAGTGCCGCGCCGCGTGGCACAGTCAGTAGCAGTGGCATCGGCTGGACCCAGGGCTTCGTGTCATCCTCCCGGGCTGAGGAAGAGTCGGTTTGTTCATGACATTCTGGGAATCCCTGAACTCACAGGTTTCTGAAGTTTCACTGTTGTTTTTCCTTTTTTGTCTAGGGGGTCTTGGCCAGTTGGGAGTGGGGCTTGCTAACCTTTTAAGGTAAGAGTCTTAAAGACTTGATATTTGAAACCTGAGTTCCTAAGTACAGTTTTTCTCTAGCACCATTTAACCGTCTCCTCCTGCCTCTTGTCCCTTCCCATTTTTAAGATATGGCACCTATGTTGCTTTTAAATCACATTTTGCTTTGCCTCCTGATGTCACAGACCAAGGCAGGCCCTTGACTCTAGCTCACACAGGCCCTTTGCCATCTTTCTCCTATCTTAGGCAAAGTGGGACTCGTCCCAGATGGATCATTTGGCTTTTAGTTGCTTGGGGTCAGAGGGAAGCATTTTTAGAAACTGGAAAGGAACCGTGTGGGATTTGGAGAGAGTGGGACAAAACTGTGACCCTCTAGAGATGTAGCAGGGCTTACAGGTGGCTTAGGTTAAAAACACTTCACTCATTGACTTGAGCCTGCAGATGATTTTTTACATCTTAGCATCTCGTTTCCATTTGGCATCTGTCTCCTTGGATTGTAGGAACAAGACTGATAAACATCTTGTGGTGAGTCAAAACCACCCTTTAGGGAACAGCAACTCTCTTACCACTAACCCTGACGAGCCCCTGTAACCAGTCCTGAGACGACCATCAGCCGGACCACAGTCTGACCAGCACTGCTTGACTGGGCTCGGTTCTGGTTCCTTTGTCTATAACCCGGGAAGGGGGCCTGGGCCGGTGCTCCTGAAGACGGGGCTGGTCCTCCTGCTGCAGCTGTGCCCACTCCAGTCCTCTCCTGCTCTTCACCAGCCAGAGTCCACATTTTGTTGGTTGGAACAAGTGTCCAGACCTATCGTTGGAACTTTCCCCGAATTGGGCTTCTGACTTAGAAGTCCAGTGACAGGGATGCTGGGGAGAACCCAGTGACAGACATAGCGTTGACAGTGGGGTGAGAAGAGAAACAGAAGATGAGGCTGGGTGGGAAGGGGCATGAGAGAAGCAAGGTATGTCCCAGGTGAGGAGGAAGGAGGCTGCTTCTGCTTTTAAAAGATTTTTTTTCTTTTTTTTTGCAGAAGCTGTTATATCCTCCAGGTTGCTGACTTGTGTTTTGATTTTCCCTTTAGGAAACGATTTGGGGAGGAAAATGTGATTTTGTCAGACATAAAGAAGCCCCCCAATTATGTCTTACATCGTGGTAAGTGATCGATAGGCCTTGCTGCTATATTTATTTGAATTTTCAAAGTGTGGTTAAAGATGTGGTTCATGGAATCAGTGTGCACGACAGCCCCTATCCAGGTATGTGCCACTTAAAAGTATTTGATATTTCTAATGCTGCTGGAATTTTTTTTTAACCACTTGAATAGCAGCAGCTATTAAATCATTTGATGTTTCAAAATAATATCTTTTGATATAATTTGGAGTAATATCTTTGGAATAAAAACTTGGATTCCTGTCTTTTGAATTTTTAGTTAATTTACTGGCTCAGAGTAGACAAACAGATCAAGTTCTATGATGAGGAAAAAGAACTTTAAAAACTTGGAGATATTAATTGGGATGTTATAAGGCAGAATCGCTCTTTTTTTTTTTTTTTTTTTTAAGAGAGAGTGAGAGAGGAGAGAGAGAGAGAGAGAGAGAGAGAGAGAGAGAGAGAAAATTTTTAATATTTATTTTTTAGTTCTCGGCGGACACAACATCTTTGTTGGTATGTGGTGCTGAGGATCGAACCCGGGCCGCACGCATGCCAGGCGAGCGCACTACCGCTTGAGCCACATCTCCAGCCCCAGAATTGCTCTTAAGCTATGGCACACACACACACAAATCACTCAAGCTCCTCTTGTGAAGTTGTCTACTGCCTCATAAGCATTCCATCCTGTCTGTCAGTCCTTCCTGGTTCAGAGTTGGCCTTTTTCTATGTGTCCTGGGCAGATTAGCAAGCTGCTGGGGGGTGTGGGTGGCCTTCCGTTGGTCTTGAGCAGAATCGTCTCTGCCTCCTGTGTAATTAGAACTGATGACTTAGGATTCTTCTGTACCAAGTGGATGGTTAAAAATCCACTTCTCTATTTCTTTTGAAATATGCAGCTTGAAAGCAGAATGAGGTGACCAGGGAGCTGGAGTTGGCATCAGCAGTGACGCCTAGGGAGGGGGTGGCAGATGCCCAGTGGTGACCCGACTTCTTCCACTTGTTTTCTGTTTGACCCCTGGCAGCTGCTGAACTTCTCTGTGCCTCAGGTTCCTCACAGGTTAAATGTGCCTACCTCCAAGGCTAAGAGAAGGTGAACTACACCTGGGGCTCAGTTCCTTGTAGGAGCACCAGCTATTATTACCTGCGGATCCCAGCGGGATTCACCAGGTGTGTGGACTGCTTGGCCCCTCAGATCCCCACCTGCTCGCCTGTGTCCTGTAGGCCCCTTCATTTATGCCGATGTCCTGGATTACAAGCGGCTCCGGGAGATCGTGGTCAACCACCGCATCACCTGGCTGTTCCATTACAGCGCTTTGCTCAGCGCCGCTGGAGAGGCCAACGTGCCCTTGGCCCGAGCCCTGAACATCACTGGTGAGTGTCCGGCCGCCTGTCCGCTCTCCCGCCCCTCACTCCTCGGTGAGAGAGGTTCTTGCGGTTCTGATGACCCTGCCCCTCAGGGCTGCACCACGTCCTGGACATCGCGACGGAGTACCACCTGCGCTTGTTTGTGCCCAGCACCATCGCGGCTTTTGGATCTACCTCTCCCCGAAATCCAGCCCTTGACCTCTGCACCCAGAGGCCCAGGACCATCTACGGGGTGTCCAAGGTGCACATGGAGCTCATGGGAGAGGTAAGCACCCCTGGGAGGCTGCTGTCCCGCGGCAGGTCTGTTCCCTTCAGTTTCCTTTCCCACTCTGCCTGGAGTGACCGAGGGAGCACCTGCGGATTTGGTCCTGGGGAGCTTGCCCCTCCCCCACCCCCACCTCCACCTCCCTGCTGTGTTTGCCAAGTGGCAGGCACCTAAGGACCCCCTGTGGCCTGGCACTTCCTGAACAGTAAGTGACACTGGGCACTTCCTGAAGGGTAAGTGGCTGCGAAGCCTTTGCTTGCTGTAGCCCTGTTCCTGAGCACCATTGTTTTAGGCGACCAGTGCCCGGAGTTCTGGAAAACCTCAAGCCTTTTTTTTTTTTCCTACTCTGTCTTTATATCTCTATAGTATCTTTTTCTTTTCTTTTTTCTTTTTTTGGTAGGGATTGAACCTAGGGGTGCTCATCCTCTGAGCCACATCCTCCAGCCCTTTTTGTATTTTATTTAGAGACATATTCTCACTGAGTTGCTTAGGGCCTCACTAAGTTGCTGAGGCTGGCTCTGCACTCTCGGTCCTCCTACCTCAGCCTCTGAGCTGCTGGGATCACAGGTGTGCACCAGGTGCCTGGCCTCTATAGTGAATCCGAGTCAACATCTGATCCTTCGGCTGCTGGGTCTGGCCATGCTCTGGCCTCTGCCCCCCCCCTCCGCTCTTTGCCAGGCTGCATGAGCAGATGAACCCTGAGGCTCAGGGCAGTGAAAGGCAGCAGACCCCTGCTGGAGGCTGGGTTGTTGTTGGCAGAGTTGCTGGGTCACCACGACGGTGATTCTCTGGGATAAAGACAGAAGAGTGTTCAAGATGAGTGAATGACTCTAGGAAGTTCTAAACTCTTCATTTTCTTTAGGAATATTTTAATATAGCTGTATGGAATGATATTCGGAAAAAGAACAAAACTTAAAAAAATGTTTGGCTTTGTTCTATCTGATTTAAAGATCCTTTTCTGAGTCAGCTGTCTCTTTTTCATAGTACTATTATTACCGGTACGGGTTAGATTTCCGCTGCCTGCGGTACCCTGGGATCATTTCTGCTGACTCGGAGCCTGGGGGAGGAACAACTGGTAAGAAGGGTTTCTGATTTCTTTTATGTGTAAGATAGGCTCACTTATTGCCGGGAAGTGTCTCCTTGGTGGTGAATGGCCCTGTCTCTAGTGTGTAAGGAACACCTGCAGCTCTTTGCCTTCTCCCAGGTGTGTGCTCTTGTGCACAGCAGACCCTATCGACTTGCCCTTGCTCAGGGCATGTGCAGGAGCTGGCAGTCAGCTTGGCATTGCCGCCACAGTGCTGGGGTGAAACAGACACTGCTCGAGGACAGATGTGTGACTCTCGATGTAGAAGACCCCCATCAGCTTCCTTGAATACAGCCCTTGTTTCTTAATAGAGAACAGCTGGCTGGAAGGGACCCTGCACGTTGCACATTTGAAAAGTGCCCTTAAGTAGTGCTATTTTGGACTCAGGCGTGCGTGACATTCAGCAACCGTCATGTTGGGGATCCTCCCCATTCAGTGGTCCTGAGGTGTAGTGTAAAAGCTACTTGACAAAACCTGAGGGACTTTAAAGGTGACTTTGGTTTTGGTCACTTTAGAAAAGCTCCTACCTTCATGTGGAGCCTCTTCAGGTGTGGCTCAGGGGCCTCTGAGCATCCTTGAGATTCTTTCAAGGAATCCAGGGGTCAACACTACCCATACCAGTACAGGGACATTATTAGCCACTTTCCTTCCCCCGCTCAAG
Organism: Ictidomys tridecemlineatus; assembly: GCF_052094955.1. Classification (NCBI taxonomy): domain Eukaryota; kingdom Metazoa; phylum Chordata; class Mammalia; order Rodentia; family Sciuridae; genus Ictidomys; species Ictidomys tridecemlineatus. The sequence continues at coordinate 6,126,635 of NC_135490.1, read as the reverse complement.
CCACCATGGAGCTTCCCAGAGGTGTGTGCTATAGCAGAACAGGCTGAATGTAGAAGCTGGTAGACGCTTCAGCTATCTCCTGCTAAACCCAAGAGTTTTGTTTCTTTCTTTCCTTCCTTGCTTCCTTCCTTCCTTGTCCCAGGGATTAAACTCAGGAGCACTTAACCACTGAGCCACAACCCCAGCCCTTTTTTGTATTTTATTTAGAGATAGAGTCTTGCTAGGTTGCTTAGGGCCTCGTTAATTTGCTGAGGCTGGTTTTGACCTCACAATCCTCCTGTCTGAGCCTCCTGAGCCAGTGGGATTTACAGGCGTGCGCCACTGCACCCAGCTCCAGAGTTTCTTAAAGTGTACAACAGATTGTTCTTCTCAGTAAACTTTCTTTGTTTGAAAATGATGTTCTTTTTCCCATAAAATATCACACATATCAATATGTAATAGGTTATTCATATCATTTTAGAGCTTTCTGGTTTGCATTCTAAAAATTTTCGTTTACCTGTGTCAGACAGTGAATCTTGATAGAGCCTGCATGGGTCAAATCTCTGGGAGTCCTACATTTTTAAGAGCCTGAAGAGGTTCTGGGACTAAACCATTACAGAGCTGCTGCCTTGGTCCAAGAGGCTCCTGCATGGTTTTGACATAAGAAAAACCCACAGATGGATTCTCTTTCAGACTACGCAGTCCATATTTTCCACGAGGCCACAAGGAGGGGCAAATTTGAGTGCAACCTGAAGGCCAACACCAGGCTTCCGATGATGGACGTCAGCGACTGCCTCAGGGCCACTCTGGAGGTCATGAATGCCCCCGCAGAGTCTCTCTCCATGAGGACCTACAACATCAGCGCCATGAGCTTCACCCCCGAGGAGCTGGCCCAGGAGGTCCGCAGGCACCTGCCGGAGTTCCAGATCACCTACCACGTGGACCCTATGCGGCAGGCCATAGGTGGGTCAACCACTGCCAACCAGCACAGTCAAAATTGAGCTTTGGCGTGCACCATGAGTCCTGAGGACATCAGCCGGGGAAGGCCGAGGAGCCTGCAGCTCTCACCCCAGGGCCGAGATGCGTGCTGCAGAATCAGCTGCTGTTGAGCTGGTTAGCAGATGCTTTGATTTTTGAGATATGATCTAAGTGGGTAAAATGATTCCATTCCAAGGGAATGGCTCAGCAGCATCCTACAGATTAAATGCAAAACGGGGGAAAAGGAAGCAACTGAGAAAGTATGGGAGCAGCCCTAAGTTTTCACATACTCTAACCGCCACTTTTTTATTTAACTTTCCTCGTTGGGTATAAGATTCCTCCCTTAAGAACTGTGAGGTTTTGCTGGGCACAGTGGGGCACGCCTGAGATCCCAGTGGCTCTGGAGGCTGAGACAGGAGGATCACAAGTTCAAAGCCTCAGCAACTTAGTGCGACACTAAGCGACTCAGCAAGACCCTGTCTCTAAACAAAATTAAAAAAAAAAAAAAAAAGAGGCTGGGGATGGGGCTCAGTGGTTGAGTGTCCCTGTTCAATTTTTGGTTTAAAAAAATTATATATATAATTTTATATATTGATTTAAGATATAGATATCTTATATATATGATATAATATATATTATATATGTGATATAATATGTATGTGATAAATATATGATATATATCATATTTATTTATTTATATATATATATATATAATATAATATATAAGAGAGAGAGGGGTTTTAACATGAAAATCAGTGTCAGACGGTAGTTGTCTAGTCTGACCTTCCAAGAGGGTGACTGTGTGTGTATAGTAGTAGTTCTGCTTTTTTTGTTCCTTGTACAATCAACCTTCACATAAAACGCTGTAGAACTTCGGCAAATCCAGAGTCTGAATAACCTCTCTCCCTAGCGGATAGCTGGCCCATGAACTTGGATGACAGCAATGCCCGGAAGGACTGGGGGTGGAGACACGACATTGATCTTCCAGAGTTGGTGACGAAGATGCTGAACTTCCACCGTTCTGACACCAGAGTTGCCCAGACCAACTGAGGCTTCAGAGGAGGGGCCCTTGTGTCCTGACTGCCTGGGAGGACAGACAGGACCCAGGGCACCTGCACTCTTTAGAGTTGAAGGGCTGATTGGACTACGTTCCGGCAGCTCATTTGAACTACTGGGTGGAGGGTGGAAGTAGTTTAAGCATTTCTAAGATGATGTAGGTTTGGAGGGAGGGCTTCTCGACCTTTGCTGGGTGCCTTAAACAGGTCCAAATGCTCACGCGGCAGAGTCCACGGAATGCGTGGTAACGACAAGGTGACCATTTCTGGGAAGGTGGAAGTTTGTAATGTTTGTATTGAATGAAAGCCAGTTTACATATCACCCTAAGACTCCATTATTCTCTTGACCATAGAACAAAGATCACATTTTAAAGACTTCCAAAGACACGCTCACTATTCTGCATCATCCCACCAGAACACAAAACGTGTTTTGTGTGAGCTTGATGTGTGAGCCGCGTGATCACTGCATTCCAACTCTTCAGAGGTTATCACTTCTAATTTATCCTGCTGCAAGAGGTACAGCTGCGGGAAATCAAGAGTATCTATGAAGATGCAGCAAGAGAAGAGTAGCCCTCTCATTCCTGACCCCCTCCTGCCAGTGAGCAAGGAGGGATCTACCAGACTGGAGCTCTTGAGCTGGCCCTGTCTCATCCGCAGGGAGTTTGTCTAAGGGTGCAGGTGTCTGGACTCTACCCAGCTGACTAAGCAGTGGGAGCAATCCTGCCTCAGCCCCCCGGTTTAGACCAGTTCCTGGCCAATGCTATTTTCTAAAGAACCTTCTCTTGTTATGTCCTTTCCCATGTCCTCAGACTGAGCCTGCAGAGGAGTGACTCTGAAGCCTCTAGACACAGGCAAGTTAGTCTCTGGCTGCCTCAAGAGGCCCCAGGAAGTGAAATGCCCCATTCCTCAGAAAATTATGGGTATTTTGATAACAGGAAGAATTGAAAGGTGTTATATAGATCATGTGTTGATGACAATAAAGTCAATTATTATGCATTTGGAATTTTGAATTGTTGATGTGAGTTTTTTGGAGGTATTCCTGGGTTTAAAGTCTATTTGACCTTTAACTGGAGAACTTTTTGAGTCATTAGTTATATCAATTGAGCTTTTTTTCCCACCTAGTGTAAGTTTACATGTGTAGACTATGAACTTCTTTAATAGCGTTATTGGATATAGTTCACATAAAATATATTCATTTAAGATTATGGTTCATCAGTTTTCAATGTTAGAGTTGTACATCCATCAATACAGTATAATTTTAGGACATTTCAACATCCCATAAAGAATCCACAGGTATGCCCTCCCCTGCACCCCAGGCAGCCACTCCCCTGCACCTGTGTCTGGATTTGCCACCTCTGGAATGCGGTCTTCTGTGAGTGGCTTCCTGGATGAAGCATGCTCTTCCTGAGGTTCATCCATGTGGCAGAACTTGGATTGTCCTTGTTAAAAATGTTCCACTGTATGGATAGACGGCATCTTGTTGAACCCTTCCATTGAGGGACTACATCAGGTCCTTGGCCGTTTTTAGCCTTGAAGGGGAGGTAAATGCCGTGAACATTGTGTAGATACTTGGGTTTGGAAGCCACTTTATTTCTTATTGTTTATAGGTTGAAAGTAGTTCTTTAGTTCATGTAGCTTATTCTCAATTATTAGAACAAGAAGTTAATTTTTTGCTCCTCTGAGGAGGGAAGAAGCAGCTGATGGGTGACTTGTGCTCTTAGGCTCTGGTTCCTGATTTCCACCCAGTTCCTCAGAGAACCTTGTCTTGGGGCCCTTTGTGGGATTTGTTCTGAATGGCTTCCTTTAATCTTTTTTGACAATTCATATTACACATATAGAGCACAACTTTTCATACGTCTGGTTGTATTCAAAGTATATTCACATTAATTCGTGTCTTCATACATGTACTTAGGATAATGATGACCACCACACTCCATCACCTCGTCTAACCCCCTGCCCCCTCCCTTCCCCTCCCACCTCTCTGCCCTATCTAGAGTTCATCTATTCCTCCCATGCTCCCCCTCCCTACCCCACCATGAATCAACAACCTTAGATCAGAGAAAACAATCTGCATTTGTTTTTTTGGAGTTGGCTAACTTCACTTAGCATTATCTCTTCTAACTCCATCCATTTACCTGCAAATGCAATGATTTTATTCCCTTTTATTGCTGAGTAATATTCCATTGTGTATATATACCACATTTTTTTTTACCCATTCATCTACTGAAGGGCATCTAGGTTGTTTCTACAATCTAGCTACTGTGAATTATGCTGCTATAAACCTTGATGTAGCTGTGTCCCTGTGGTATGCTGTTTTTAAGTCCTTTGGATGTAGATAGAGGAGTGGGATAGCTGGGTCAAATGGTCAAATGGGTCAAATGATCTCTATCATGTGGGATTAGGCCTCAACTTCCTTAATAAGACTCCTATAGCACAATAATTAAAATCAAGAATCAATAAATCAATGAAATCAAGAATCAATAAGAAGTTTCTTAGCAAAAAAAAAAATCTGTGAGGTGAATAGAGAGACTACATCTTAGGAGCAAATCTTTACCCCTCACACATCAGATAGAGCACTAATCTCTAGGGTATATCAAGAACTCCAAAAGTGAAACACCAAAAAACAAATAACCCAATCAACAAATGGGCCAAGGGCCTGAACAGACACTTCTCAGAAGATGATATACAATCAACAAATATATGAAAAATGTTCATCATCTCTAGCAATTAGAGAAATGCAAATCAAAACTGAGATATCATCTCACTCCAGTCAGAATGGCAGCTATTACGAACACAAACAACAATAAGTGTGGGTGAGGATGTGGGGAAAAGGCATACTCACACATGCTGGTCGGACTGCAAATTGGTGCAGCCAATATGGAAAGCAGTATGGAGACTCCTTGGAAATCTGGGAATGGAACCACCTTTTGACCCAGTTATTTCTTTAATCTTTCTAAATCTATAGAAGCACCTCAGGATGGCCAAGAAGAGTGGAAATTGAAGGCTGCAGTCTCCAGGGACCATTCTTACTGGCCCTTCACCCTCTAGACTAAAGCCAGAAGCTAAGACCCCTTTCTGTCCCAGGGTAGCAGGGGAGGATGCGGTGTTTTACTGGCAAAGGCTGCCTTTCTGTGGAAGTGATCTGAAGGGACACTTGGAAGGAAAGAGGGGGCTTAGTTTATCCCTCCATTTTCCTCTCTAGAGGTGACCATGACAAGATACATAGTTACATAAAACCAATCTTAAAATGAATGATTGAAGACTGTTTTATTATCCTATCAATATTGAATTTTGGCCATGTGAGGGTTCACATAACTGTAGGAAGCAGTTTTCAACATTTCCATTTAGTGAAGACAATTCCTATTTCCCTGTGTGTGTAATCCCTTACTTTCCTAAAGCACAAATGTTGTGTTCATGACTTTATTTAATAACAGGTCAGCAGCTTGAATAGACCCACCACATTTATTTTAAAAGCTGCAAAACTTTTCATATACTGACGTACCAAAATATACTTAACTGACTTACTAATTCCGGACTCTCTAGTCTTTACTATCACAAATGAAACTGTGAAGAACATTTCAGGTGTGGTCAACTTCTATTGGCTGAAAGAGCCTAACACTCTCTGGGAGAGAGCCTTTACATCCATGTAACTGTGAACTCTAAGGATCAAGTCTCCTCCCCCTTTTTATACTATAATAATTCATTGAATGTAAAGAACTCACCTAAAAACAATGGTATAAAGAGCATTTTCTCATGAAAAGACCTACATGGAATAAATATCTTGCATTTCTTAAATCATGTTTGCAGTAGACAGCAGCTGATTTGGGAGTGGACTGACTACTATTTGGGGGTCCTTTCATTATGACTGTGATGTACATGGTCAGTGTCCACATAAACAAGATGAAGGGCCCTGTCGAAGCTTCCCATTTGGATGCCTGATTGGGTGAGGGAGAAGCTGGACATCATCAGGATGACGGGACAGCAGAGTCACAATTCATCAGTGTCCATGAAGTCAGAGAACATGCTGTCAGGTTGACGAATGCTCCGAATGGGAATGGAAGATTGAGAAAGGAAGAAAGCCCAAGTCCCCAGCATATTTAAAAGTGTTTAATTACTGTTCACGAACACCCATCATATGCCCAGAGCTGTTCCCTTGGCGCCCCCTGGGTCGGGACCACCGAGCCTGTGGGCCGCCATCATCTTATTCCCGGCTCTCTTAAGAGGTCCAAGGAACCCCTGAGTAACCTAGTGGGTTTGAAGGTGCCAGGTGACACCAACGTCCTGTTCTTTCCCTGCTGACTCTTGCATCTGTGAACACAAGCTTACCTGGCAGGCTAGAGACCCACGAGTCTTGCAAACATGTACGAAACTCTGAGAATCTGATTCCAGAAGGTTTGATCTATGCACCTGGGAGAGGAATTAATCCTGGCTGTCATTTCGCCACAAATTGTGTAACCCTAACACAGTCATGTCCTGTCTTGATTCCGTTCCCTTCTGTGACGGGCCACGAGGTGCTGACTCTGCAGGGCTGCTTCTCCCCACCCCCAAAGCTGTGACTTCAATCAAGAAATTGTGCTTGATTTTTTTCCTAATTAAAAATTTTAAGTTGGACACATTTGAAAAATGTCTATAAACATGTAAATTATGAAGCATATTAACAAAAGAGCTGTGCTGGAGAATGGACCATTCCTAGGGCCACCTGTCCTCAACCGCCTGTATGGACTTCCACCCTGTGAAATAGGAAGAATATTCTAGTGGGAGAGTTTGAAAACTTAGTTTTCTTGTTAAGTCACATCATTGTTTTGGGAGGAAAAAGCCCAAACATTTGCTAAATATCTGCCATATGCTTTGAAACTAACTTTGCAATGTTTACTAACTTCTGGAAATGAACTGCTCAGCAGGCAGATGTATTCAGTCTTAAAATAGATGGGCATCTGAGGGGGAGAAATGACTGGCTTTGAGGATCTTTCTGTTTTATTAAGGATTCAAAGCTTTCCTATCAGTGTTAACTGTTGGCCGTGTGAGGGTTCACGTAACTGCATGGAGCAGTGTTCAACCTTTCCATTTAGTACAGATAATTCATATTTCCCTGGAGAGAGTCTTGGCTGCTGTTAATACTGTTCCTTATTTTATGTTTTAGTAAGTGCTCTGCTTTCCTATCCCTTTTCAAGCAAATATCAAGGAACCTACAATGACTAGAATTTAAAAGTATATCCCTTAGACCTCTCCCAGCCCCAAGAGGAAATCATAAACACTGGTTTTGTTATTTCCCTTCTTCGAGGAGAAAGTCTTCAGAACCTAAGCAATGGGTTCAACCTCTGAGAAGACAAATTGACAACGTGGGCTTCATCAAAATTAAGAACTTTCACTTCGCAAATGACCATTATAAAAAGATAAGCTGTAGATCAGGAGAAAACCTTTTCAAGCCACACACCTGGCAAAAATTAATATTCGTGATAGATTATGAACCTTCAAAATTCAACAGTGTAGATGGGTGTGGAGGTGCACACCTATAATCCCAGTGACTCGGGAGACTGAGGCAGGAGGATGGCAAGTTCAAGGCCAGCCTCAGTAACTTACTGAAATCCTGTCTCAAAATGAAAAATAGAAAGGGCTGGGGATGTGGGCCAATGGTAAACATTCTCTATGTGGGTTCAATCCTCCGTACCAACAAACAAGGCAACTGTACAAACCCCAAACAATTCAATTAGGAAGCAGGATAAAGACTGGAAAGTTGTTCACTGAAGAAGATACACAGATGGCTCTTAAGCATGAGGGGCATTCAACATCATTAGCTGTTAGGAAAATGCAAATTAAAGCCACAATGAGGTATCACAACACACCTATGAGAACGACTAAAGCCTACAGTGGTGAGGACCTCACAGGTGGGCAAGGATGCACCGAAACTGGATCAGGCATACGAGGCCAGCAGGAAGGTAATACAGCCCCTTGGGAGTACAACTTGGCAGTTTGCTAAAAAAAACTAGACTTGCAACTGCTATTAATCCTGGAGAAATGAAAACTTACAACCTCACAAAAAATTATACATACACATTTATAGTGTTTTATTTGTAATAGCCCCAGAATAGAAACGACCCAGATATCCTTCAGTGAGTGGATCAACTGAGTACATCCATTCAGTGGAATAGTACTCAGCAGTGACAGGAACAAGTGGGTGCATACAAGAGCCTGCGTGCCTCTCTGGACAATTGTGCTGAGTGCAAGAGGCCAGTCCCTGAAGGCCACAAACCGAACACGTTCATGTATATAATATTTTACACGACATTAAAGAAATGGAAAACAGATGGTTTGGTTGCCAGAGGTCAGGAAAAGGGGGTGAGAAGGGCGAGAAAGGCTGTGGCTCTCGGGGCAGCGTGGGGTTCTTGTGGTGGTGGGTGGCTGGGTGGCTTCTGTACTGTGACCATGTCGTTGTCAATATCTAGGTTGTGATGTCGTCTTGTAGTTTTTAAAATGCTACAATTTGGCTAAATGGCCCAGCAGACCCTTTGGGTCCTCACAAGGCATGTGAATCCATCACTTAGGGAGTCCAGCGGAGAGTCGCGACACTGACCTACTACTTGGGACCATTTGCTTAATCGATCCTCGCCAGCCTCCTGCCTCCCCGCTCCTTGGCCCTCTCTGGCCTCCCCCTGCAGGTGACTGGGGGCCTCCTGCCAGCCTTGCAGGGGTGGGGCCTAGGCTCCACTTGGCACGTGGGAGCTGGCATGTGGCCGAGGTGGATGGCAGTGTTTCCCGTGGCATTTGCAACATAGACCAGGTATTTCCCAAACCTTCTGCTTGGCAGGCAGCTTCCTTCCAGGTTTTTTGACTAGAGAGTGGACTTTTGTTGGATTTTTTTTTTTCTTTTCCTTCTGCTCCTGTTGAAAACTCCAGATTGCTGGCTTCTCTGGCATCCGGTCCGGGATACTTGAGGCAAGAAGGAAATGCAGACAACCCGTCCCTGGGCTTTTCTCCTGATCCTGGAATCCTCAGCCAATCTGCCTTCATCTCGCCTGTGTTTTCCTTCTTAAAGGAAGAGAGACTTTTCTTCAGCCTTCTTAGAAGAATGGGAAAGGTCAGTATATTCCGTCTTCCTGGGTATTGGGCTACTTTTAATTTATTTCATTTATTTTAAATTTCACTATTTTCTTTGGTGCTGGTGATTGGACCCAGGGCTTCACACATGCTAGGCGAGCGCGCTACCTCTGAGCTACATTTCCAGCCCTAATTAACTGTGTTTCTACCCACTAGCAATGAACAACCCCCAATGAAATCTATATTAATAACATCTCAACAGATGAAGCAAAAGCATTTGAAAGACCCAACTTCGCAACCCTGTAAGAATATCTGAAAATAATGCAAGTAATCCTCGTCGGTGGACATGCAGCAAGCCTTTCACCAAGCCTGTCCAGTTCTGCCTCTGTTAATGAGTTCACTTTGTCATTCCTCATCGTGTGTGTGGGATGTGTGTGCCATGGCACATGCTCTTTTAAATCTTCTTTAGTGAACTGAACATCCTACTGTTTCCCTCATTAATTGATGAGTTAAATACAATATTCACTTATTTTATATTTGTACGAGAGTAAAGATTTGATCTTAAAAATAAAAAGTGTCCACTGGCAGTTTTGGAGGTCCTCCACAGAGATGCCCGTGGTCCAGCTGCAGCTGGGCTGTCTGTCCGGGAAGAGCACATCTCTTCTGGTCGAACTGGACGTACCTTTCCAGGTCTCCAGAGGGAATCTCAGCAGCAAGAGAACTTGAACTTCACAGATTCTGTTTCTCAGTTTTGGCCCCAGCGTCTCTGCAGATCTTGGTGTTTTTAAGTCTGGTTCCCAGAGGCTGGAAAGCAACTCCCCTGGGGAAGCATTGAGGGGATTTGGCTTCCTGTTGAGTGACAGATGACAGAGAATCTTTGTCCTTTTTCATCTGTTTTTAGCTGAAATCATTGAAGAATTTTATGCCCATTAGGAAGAACAGCCCTTTAAAATCCTGTGCACGGTCACCTTGTGACTCTTGTGCTTCTTCTGCAACTTGTTCTTGATCTACAGCCGGAGTTGCAGAGACAAGACTTCTGTCCCCTGACGTATGCCGCTGCAGGATTGCGCTGACACGTTGGGTTGCTGCACCCTCCCATTCGCGGAGCTCTGTTCTGTCGACTTTACAGATAAATAAGTGCTCATATAAATCGAATAGCCCCAGAATTCCCACAAAATAAGGAAATTCAATTCCTAGTACCAATTTAGAAACATCTTAGAATCCAAGCTCACATAATTAAGAATAGTCCTTGAAAAAAAGAGGCTAGTTTCATGATTTTAACTTAAAAGCCATGTCACTTCTCTTATTTAACAGTGTATAACATATATCATATGCATATGTTTTATTGGTTTATCTTTCCTAAATTTATATAAGCTAATTCAACAAATAAGCTATTACTTGATGTTACATAACATTTAAGGTTATTAGATCTGGAAACCTGTGTCCACCTGAATTCAATCAGCATGCTGACAAAATTTTTCTTCCAACAGTAATGATACTTTGGTAGTGCCACCGCTGTTTACCAGTGACGAGTCCTTGCTTCCCGGATGCTGAAGTATAACACCAGAGAAGCAGGCCCAGGCAAGTGTAGAGTGGAAAGAAGAAGCTTTATTAAGGACAGCAGAAAAAACTTCTCCCGGAGGAAGAAGGGGACCCAAGAGGTGGAATCCGTGGAAGGGGGAGGTCTTCCCTTTTTTATAGCTAAGGTCTACTTTCAGATTTCCCCCATTCCTGCCGCAGGCATTCCTGTCCTTTGTTCTGTTGTCTTGCAGTGATGGAATGTAGGTGGGAAGTCCCAGAAGGTGAGGGACCTGGGCTGGAGGAGTAATCTGGGCAGGAAGGGCCTGGGGCAGCTGTTGATTAGCACCTCCCTGTTTACTGGGAGCTGCTCCATTGACAGTTCCTTAGGATGGGCTCTGGGTCTTGGGGACATGAACATTTCATTTTCCCCAAGTGCTGCTCTGCTTTCCTGGGCTCCAGTCTCTATAATGGCCTCCATTTTATTTATCTTACTCGACGTTAGACCCGATATACCTAACTACACTGACTACCTATCTATGAATCTGGCTTCAGTAGCTGGGAGATGATTTCCAAGCTCTTCAGGTGAGGTGAAACCTGAAGCTGGTAGTCAATCCAGTTAATTGGTGGCTCATCACCAGATACCTAGACGACATCTAAATACTGTAAAATGACAAAACATTGACCACTAGAGTAGAAAGTAGAAGCTTTATGAAACAAAATTTTGAGTTTGCGGATCGCTGCCTCTTGGCGCTGTCCTGGGGTCCTGTGGTGACTGTTCATTTTCCGGCTTTCAGGAGGTTGAGGGGAGGTGAGCCGCTGTAGGTGGCTGTGTGTGGAGCCACCTCGCTGTTCTGCGAAGACGCTCAGTGCTCACGCATCCAGGTGGGCTCTGCCCTGGGAATAGAAGGCATTTTGGTTCAAGTCATAAGAATTAGTGGGTGGGCGGAGCCAAACAGGAATTCATGGTGACAGACACACAGCTGTGATTGAGCTTTTGTTTTTTCTCAAGGAAAGAACTTTTTTTCTCCTTCCCCTAAAGCAGGGATTCCCAATTTTTTGGAGTCGTCTTCAGACCACAAAGTGGACGCTCCCTGCTTTCCTTTCAGGCTGCTCTGGAAGTGCATCTTACACGGCTAAGCCCACTTTGGGGTCCGCTGCTCAGAGGACCTGGAGCCACCCAGAAGACGCAGCGGTTGGTCTTCTTTGCGCATCTGCCTCCCAAGGGACCTTGAACTCTGCTGCCGGTGGAGTGTGCTCAGCTCCTCTGGAAAAACACGAGTTCGGAAGACCACCGTGTCCAGAGTGAGCGGTCACATCTGTTTTGGAGGATGGCTGCTGGGAAGAGGAAACCAGAGGCCAAGACCTTCTGCTAGGACCACGGACCTCGCCTCACACACGCCTTCCACTTGACTTTCCCTCTCGGGGAGCCTGGCTGGCCAGCAAGAGAGGGCACACTCAGAGCCGGGACACCTGTACAGACACTGTGCATCTGTCTGCTCCACCTCGGGTCAGCTTGCCAGCCCTCGTCCATGCAGCCATGCATCTGCCCCGTGGAACCGACTCGATCCAGTTACTAAACGAGTTCCTCCGGCTCCTGCTCTTGCCATATACGGATGCCCTATCCATCTCCTTGGCTTGGGAACAGCTGCCTTGCATGAACCCTGCAAGAATCGGGACGCCAGCCTCCACCTCAGGGAAGCTGCGGAGACCATTCTCACCCGTGATGGCGGCCAGCCCGCGCCGGGCAGAGCTGGGGCTGCGGTTGCTAGCAGGGACTGTGTGTAGGTAAAGGTGGGTCTGAGGAGGCCCAGTGAGAGAGAAAGGAAGAGACAGAGAAAGAGAGAGAGAAAGAAAGCTAATATTTCTGCAGCATTTAGTTGTGAATTGGGGATACCCGCGGGCAGAAGGTTGCCAGGGGATGAAGGTCTGGGAGATGGAGGTCTAGAGAGGGAAGAGAACATTCGGGAAAGGAGAGGGCGACCAGGCCAAGCCTTACAGCTCTGTCCTCAGAATCTGGGGGACAGAACTCAAGGGTCCAATTAGGAGGGGAGGGGGCTTCAAGCAGTAGCCTTACAGATGGCTTCAGGAGAGCAGATCGTATCCTCCCAGGCAGCAGGATGCTCAGGGAGGAGGGAGGAGACGCCCTGGAGCTGGGCATAGAGACTCTGCTGGGCCAGTGTAGGGGCTCAGGGGTGGGCCTGGAGAAGCAGGAGCCAGCCAGGGAGAGGGCCCAGGAGGACTGGGGGGAAGGGCAGTAGCTCAGGGAGCAGAGAAGGGAGCAGCAGTCCTGGCCTGATGCCAAGCAGCCTTTCAACCTCCTCATGGTTTGGGGTTTTTTCTTTCCTTCTTTCCTCCCTTCCTGCCTCCCTGCCTCTCTCCCTCTGTCCCTTCCTTCCTTCCTTTGGAACCCAGGGCACTTAACCACTGAGCCACGTCCCCAGTCTGATGCTCTTTTTCACACCAAGTTCCCTGGTGAGCTGGGCTCCGGGAGAGGACAGCTGGGCCTGGGTGGAGAGGAGGGGTCTTGGACACTCCCCAGCCCAGGAAATGCGTCCTGCCCCGCGGTCCTGGCTCTCCGTGGAGGGCTCTCCTGCAAAGCAAGGCAAGTGGAAGACGACAGGTCTGCAGGGTGCAGGGCTTCCCAGGTGGGGTCTCCCCTCCTGCACGCAGCCCCGTAGGCCTGTGTAGAGATCTCAGCCCCCTCTTGCCATCTTGAGAGATTCTTGAAAGCCTTGATGCAGGGGTTCGGCAAGTGGACCGTCCAGCCCAGCCCTCATCTCAGACTGTGATGTCAGGTGTTCAACGAGCGCACGTTGGATTGAACTGAAGCCAAGCCAGAGGAGATTTTTTTTTTCCAGTCCAAGAATTGAACCCCTGGGCTCTCTACCACGGAGTGACACCTGTAGCCCCTATATTTCATTTCCTTTTGAGACAGGGTCTTGCTAAGTGACCTAGGTTGCCCTTGCACTTGTGATCCTCCCACCTCAGCCTCCAGAGTTGCTGAGTTACAGGCCTGAGCCACTGTGCCTGGCTGGGACTTTCTTCTAAGACTAAGACTAACCTTCAAGTGAAGGAGCCAGGGACACTGCTGCATCTTCATGTGATAACCGAAAGAATCCTGCAGCCAGGAGACTGGATCCCAGCCTCAGCCCCATCACTTGCAACCTAAGTGACAGAGCAAGTCTCTCTTAAGCCTTGTGCGTGTGTGTGTGCGTGCGTGCGTGCGTGCGTTGCTGAGGATGGAACCCAGGCCCTCACACATGCTAGGCAGGTGCTCTACTGAGCTACATCCCAGCCCAGAGCCTTTTGTCATCTGTAAACTCTCCTGACCCCTGGCACCGCAGTTGGCACACAATAAATGTTACTTGAATGGAAAAGTGAAAACATTAAATGTTGCAGAACTGTTGGCTTTCTTTCTCTCTCTCCTCCTTTCTCTCGGTACTGTAGATTGAACCCAGGGGGACTTAACCACCGAGCCACATGCCCGGCCCTTTTCCTTTTTAATTTTGAGACAGGGTCTCACTAAGTTGCTTAGGGCCTTGCTCCCTTGCTGAGGCTGGCCGTGAACTCAGTTCTTTCTTTTGGTTCAGGATCTCACTACGCTGCCCAAGCGGTTCTCAAACTCCTCAAGTCACCCTTCTGCCTCCGCCTCCAAGGAGTTGGGACTACAGGCGTGTCCCACGGCTAATCTCCCTCCCTTCTCTCCTGCTCCCCTCCCAGGGTCCCTCCCCGTGCTGGGGATGGAACCCAGGCCTTGGGCCTGATGATCTACCATGAGGCGCATTCCCAGCCCTAATTTGTTATTTCTTGATGAGAAATGTCTCAAAAGTGGAAACCTGCCGAATCAGAGCTGGGTTTCGTCATCAGAAATCAAGCTCACACACGTTATCAGAGCTTCTGAAGACTCACTCAGAGGAGGTGTGTTCTGAAATCTGACGAAGCAGATATCAAGGTGTGTGGGCAGGTTTCTGTTTTGCAGCCATCAGTATCACGCCCTTGCTATCTCCATCCTGGGTCCTTTTGAGGACGAGTCCTCTGGAGTCTAAGACAGTGAGTCACAGCAAGTGTCCTGGGAAAAGGTTCATCTGCAGAGCACACTCAGTAAAAGGGATTCCTCCTGCAGCACAAGGTCCCGGATCTATAAACACTGACTTCAGAGCCAACACCGGGGTTTGTTTGGATGTTGGAGTGACCATTTGTCCAAGTCTTGGAAACTCCCTGCTTCTGTCTACCAGCATGAATAGTCCTGAGCACTCTGTCATGGGGCCAGAGAGCCATTTAGCTACTTTCCTGGCTCACGGCCTTACTAGTTATCTTTTGTCTGTTTACAACAACACACACATTAATTGTCTCATAGTTCCTTTGAATTAGGAGCAAGCTACAGCTTGGCTGGGTCCTCTGCTCAGGGTCTCCCAAACTGTGATCCAGGGCTGAGTTCTCATCTGGATGCTTGATGGGGACAGAATCTGCTTCCAGGCTCACTCAGGTTGCTGGCCAAATTTATTCTTGTGATTTTATGATGAAGGCCCCTGGTTCCTAGCAGGGTTTTGACTACAGAATACCCACAACTCTGGAGACGACTTCCAGCTCCTAGAGGCTTCTGGAAATTTCTCCTACAAGGAGTTTTCTCACATGCCCACTGTTACCTCAAGTTAGCAAGAAAAGTCTCAAGAGTAAGTCTGATAGCAAGATGGCATATTATATCACTAATCTGTATTAGTCCATTTTTTGTTACTGTAGCAAAATACCCAAGGCTGGATACTTTACAGAGAAAAGAGGTTTATTTAGCTTACATTTCAGAAGGTTCAAAGGCATGGGTCCTGCATTGGTTCACATCTGGTGAGGACCTCATGGATGTATGGCTTCACAATGGCAGAAACACGTGTGAGAGGAAGAGCTCACAGGATGATACAGGGAGCCTGACCAAGACTGGATCCCATGAGAACCACGTTAATCCCTTCTAAGAACACATGCCCCATGAAATTTCAGGAGAGAGGGCTTTGATCAGATTCTCCCACCCTGAAAGCTAAAGATCTAACGTGGACAGCTCAAGTGTGCGGTGGGAGTTCATCACCTTGCTCCCCTCGACCCAGGTAACAGGTGGGCCCAGCAGGCGGTTGTCCACAGCCCAGCTGTCCCCGTGCCAGAGGCAAACAAGGCCGAGTGTAGGGCTGTGCTGGACAGGTCCAGCCCTGCTCAGCTTATCACTGCTCTGCCTGTCTGAGCTCTGACCTTGGGAGCTGATGTGGCCTCCCCTCTCTCCAGTCACAGGGCCCGGCCGGGAAGCTGGCGGCCTCTGCCCGGGAGCCACCTGCCATGTCCTCTCACAGTGAGCAGGTGCCTGGCCTTCCTGTCCACAGGCCCTCTTGGCCTCGCCCTATTTTCTCTCTTCCCAAGGACCCACAGTGGATCAAGGGCAAGTCCGCCCCCTGCTCTGGCTCTCAGGAGTCGCTGTCAAGAGCTACCGTTCTTCAAATCTCGACTCCACGAGGGTCGCTGTGCTTCTAGAAACCAGCGACATGTGTGGGAAGGCAGAGGCAGCACCTGGGGAGCCCCCGCCCGCGTGGTGAAGGGGTCAGCTGCGGGGGTGGCCAGAGGTGGGGCTGAGTGAGCCTCGGCAGGCTCAGGAGTCTATGTGGTGTGACAGGAGCTTCTGTGCTGTGGCAGAATACCCGAAACCATCAACTTACAAAGGTGGAGAGCTCCATTTTGACTCATGGTCTCAAGCGTTCAGAGGTGTGGGCCCAGGGCTGGTTGGCTCCGCTGCTTTGGGCCTGCGGAGGCAGAGCTCCACGCTGGAGAGCACAGGGCACAGCAAGGCTGCCCCCTCGCGGGCAGCTGGGAAGTCGGGAGAGAGAGGAGGGGCCGTGTCCTGGCCCACGTCAGGGGCACGCCCCCAATGACCTACCTTCCTCCCACTAGGCCCCACCCCTTAAAGTCCCACCCTCTCAATAGTGCCACAGGTTGGGGACCAGGCCTCCCACAGGTGGGCCTTTGGGGGACATTAAGATCCAAACCATAGCAGGTGTCCCAGCTGCAATGGCCTCTGGCTCTGTGCCAGCAGAGCCGGAGGAAAAGGATCACAGTAGGGGTTTGTGCGGCTTCCCAACGCACACACCAGAAAGAAAAGCAGCTTCTGCACCCAGGTAAGACGAGGGGGGCACGGGCCGGGGCTGCAGCGTGGGAGGCCGTGGAGAGCCTTCTGGAAGCGCAGGAGGCTGGACCGGCACAGTGTCCTGGAGAGATGCATAAATCATACCCAAGAAACGCAGCGGCCTGAGCAGGGCCTGGCTTCTCATTCTTTGTGCAAAGAATTTCACAAGAGGGGGGAGGCCCCACTGGTTGTTCATGGGAAATGAGACCAAAGAACAGGTTGAATGGGTGGCACCTGTTCAGATGGCCAGGAGCAGGTGTGTCCCAGGGAGCCACACAAGCTGCCAGCACCCTCCTCTGGCTAGAAAGCACCCCAAAGCCTGGCCTGTGTGCTGTCTTGGTTGACAATATCCTACCAATGTGCTCCTGAGAAGACTGAACCATGAGACCCCCGGCATTTGCAGGCCCCACTCTATGTGGGGCCGACTTAGGAACAGGGGCTTCCAGGGGCTGGGGTCAGAGACTCCTGTCCACTGCTTTGTCGTCAAGAGAATGTCCCGGCTGCTTGCATCCATGCAGAGAACGTGGGCCTCAGGTCAGGAAGCAAGGATGGGGCAGCATGATGGACAGGAGGGGGAGGGGAAGAGAGAGCCAGGGAAAGAGAAAGGGGCTGGGGAAGGAGAGAGGCCATGGTTTCCCATCAGAGCCACGTTGTGGCCAGTGTGCCTTCTCAGGGACTCGGGGTGGGCTTGTGTTCTGAGGAGACCCTCAGAAGTAGCCCCACCTCCAGGTCGCCTTGAAGCCGTAATGCTGCTGGGCTTCCTCCAGTGACATTTGCCCATTCATAGTCTCTTCAGGCCATTCTGATGTCTTCTGCTAATGCCATCTGTCCTTGCTGCAAAGGCAGATGGCATCAGTAAAATGTGTGGGCAACAAGTGTCCAAGAGGAGAGGGTAAGAGTCTCCACCCAGGGCATCTCCGTGACAGTGCTCCGCCCTTGGAACCGCAGGTGAGCTCGTGACTTAGGTGCACAGGATCCTGTGCTTCAACAGGTCCACGTCGTGTCCAGTCACCTGCGTGCCACAGGGTAACACAGGTGGGGAGACATCTGTCTTACGCTGACTCCGGAGGCTATACCTCACGTGGAGCCTCAAGGGCCCCCAGCTCCTTAGGATGGAGGCACACACTGTGTCCTGTGGTTCCGCTGGAGGGAGAGAGTTTACATTAAGAAAGCAAAAGCGCACGGCAGGCAGGATGTGCAGGGCTGCCCGCCCCTTCTCCAGGAGGAAGCTGCTGTGTGATGGTGGGCACTTTGTTTCCAGGAAGTCCGAGGCCTGGTCCTGGCAGAGGGACCTGCTCGCTGCTCCCTGGGAGGGAAAAGGCTGCAGCAGGGACCTGGCCTGGCTTCCCAGGGACAGGGTCAGCGGTGTCTGGAGGTCTCCTGGAGGCTGCAGAGCTGAGGAACCGGCAAGTGGCAGAAGCCCTGAGGGAGAGAGGGCATGTGCCCCTTTTCGTCCTCTTCCCCTCTGACTTTGCAGACGTGGAGGCTGAGCTTGTGTCTAGGATGCCGGCAGGATGGAGGAGACCTCCAGGTGAGGAGACCTCCTGGGAGGGCCCAGGTCAGCCCTCCAGGCTGGGGCAGGCTCGGGGGAGGTAGGTGAGGGGCCCATCTGGCGCTCCTGCCTTTGGCTGACCCACCTTCAAAGCTGGGCACTCACGGCACTCTGTCCCCTTTCCCACGTTGCCGCTCAGAGCAAAGCACGAGGCTCAGCAGACCCTGTTTTAGGCATCCTGGAATCACCCCGAAGCTTGCCAGAAATGCAGAGCCGGAATGGCTGCCTTAGACTCCGCCAGCCCCCAGGCTATCCTCGGGCACCAGAAAGCCTGAAAATGTGGCTCTGTCAGCTAAGAGCCTTGGGCCTCGGAAGCGGAGTTACTGAGTTACTGTGTCAAGCCCTAGCCAGAAATAAAATAAAGCCAGAGGTTGTGAAGGAGGAGATCTTGTGCTCCACAGGCGCCTGATAAACATCTTGCCCAGGGCCACAGCTGCCTCCTAGGAAGGCCGATCCTGCAAGGACTCCTGTCCCCAGACTTCTGATGGCGCCACTCTGGCCACTGGACTGCTCCTGGAGCACCCTGTGATTGGCTCTGCGGCCAACAGGATTGTTCAGAACAGCTTGGCTGAGCTCCTTGCTCGCCTTTAGAGTTTCCCTTGACTCTGCTGGTTGAACACACCAGGTGCGGGGCATTGTGAGGCTCCCTGCTGACCCCCAGATAAACATTACTGTTCTTTGGAGAGACTCTCTGTCATTGAGGTTGACAATACCCAGTTAGTGACAGGGAGGAGCATCTCTGTGGCAAGTGTGGCTTGGGAAGTCCTCGATCCACCCCTCCCCCAGGGCCTCATCTTCCTCACCTGCAGAATGAGGAAGGCCACAGCCACAGCTTCCTAGGACTGGGGAAAGAATGAACGGGGCCAGGGTATGGGAAGTGCCTGGCCCGCGGCAGGTGCTGGTAGATGAGAACCCGCCTTCTGGGGCTGCCTTCCTGGCAGATTCTCTGGGTGGGCTGAGGAGTGGGTATTTTTAGAAGTTTCCAGGTGGCTCTGATGCAGGGCCAGGTGACACTGCTTCTTATCATTTACAGTACCTGACACCTGGCTTTGTACCCAGAGAAGGCCCTTGTGCACGGGGCGAGGCTGACTGACCAGGGCCTGCACATGGAGGGAGCGGGCAGGGCTGCAGCCCTGGAAGTCGGTGGGAGGCGGGGACGTGGCACTTCTCAGCCAGGTGGGCCTGACGCCCTGGGCTCACAGGAGGAAGGCAGTTTCAGATGAGCCACTTTAGGAGCTGGGAAAGGAAAGGCATCTGAGGTGGCAGAGAATGACCGGGCCTTAGGAAAGGAGGGACTGAGGCTGTCTTGGGGGCACCCTGACAAGCATTTTATTTAGCTCCTCACATTTTCGATAGGTTTCCTTTTTAAAGTCGTTTTTTGAACCTATACAATGCATACAGCAGACACATAGAAAGTGAATAGAACTCAAATGTACCACTTAACAAATCAAAACTTAACAAATCAAAGCTTAGCAAGAATCACACCCCATATACATTGTTCTGCAGCTTCAGATGCAACCACTTATGGCCCCAAATGTCAGGGAAAACCCTGCGTCTGCACTGAACACCGCAGACTGCTTTTCCTGCTATTCCCTGACCACTGCGGCATCACAGCTATTTGCCCAGCGTCGACGTTGCACTAGGTGTTATAAGTGATCTGGAGATGACTTCAAGTGTGCACGGGCTCTGCACAGGAGGTATGCAAACACCATGCCATTTTATAGATGGTAGCGAGTGTCTGCAGACCTTGGTATCTGGGGGTGTCCTGGAGCCAATGCCCTGAGGACATTGGGGGTTGGCCAAGGCCTAACTACTCACCAGCTCAAGGGGCTACAGCACCCAGAAGCTCCCATGGAGCACCAATGCCTTGCAGGAGACGCCACGTCCCACTCTTCCCTTCCATCTTGGCCCTGTCCTGCGAGGTAGGTATTCTGGGGTCTGTTTTACCTACAAGGACGTTGAGATGGAGGCAAGTTCACTGGCTCCCCAGGGAGCGTAGGACTGCGGTGGGGATGGTGGGTGGGGAAGGGATGGACTCAGGGCTCAGGGCTCGGGTTCACTCTCCTGGGGAGGAGAGAGACGGGGTGAAGGAGGCGTGCCCCAAGACTCTTGTCCCACCAGAGCCCCCACAACTGCCAGGCAGTGCCAGGAGTGGCCAGAGGTTCAGCCAAGGCCTGGGGGAGGTGCCTTGACTTCTTGTTAAGCAGAGGAGCCCGGCAGACATGTCTGGGCACTTGACAGTGCGGATCACCCTGAGGGCAGGTCCTGGAGCGGGAGGAAAGCCCAGGGAGAGGGAAGGCTCCCTGCTGAGCCAGCTCTGTGGCCCTGGCCCCACTCTCCTAAGGGAAAATGCTTTGTGGGTTATTCTGGGTTCCAAGTGAGATAAGATAGAAAACATGTCACTGGTCAGTGACTGGTCAAGGTAAACCCAGTTGGTAAAGGGTGTGTGTGTGTCACGTAGCCATTATGCAACCCTTGGACTGAGACTTTTCTGCTTTTCATAGGCAGCTGGGAATTTCTGAGACCTGTTTATACAGAATGAGAACTTCTAATAAAGGATCCGTGACACGCCCACCCTGCCCTCCACCTGCCCAGTTCCCACACCTCCCTGGGTAAACTTTATTTTTAGTTTCTTGTGCATCTTTCAAAACTTTCAAAATGCATACCTGAGCAAATAAAATGTTAGGTTGTATTTACCCTTTCCCCTTTTTTTTTTTGCACAAAAGTAACATTTTAATATTCCTTTGCACTTTTACTTATCCCCGTTATTTTTTACTGTGGCAAAATAAGAGTAGCATAAAGTTGCCGTCTGCACATTATTAGCACACATCCCATGGTGTAAAGTAATTCACTGTGCGACAATGGCCCTGCTCACCTAAAAGGGCTCTTTTCATTTTGCAAAACTGAAACTCTGTCCATTAATAATTATATATCCCCCCTTCTCCCAGCCCCTGGCCAATACCCTGCTACTTTCTGTCTCTGTCAGGTTGACTACTCTATGTCTCTCGCATAGGAGAGATCACATGGTACCTGTGTGTATATTCCACTTAGCATGATGTCCGTACGTTCATCAGCAAATTGTGTCAGAATTTGCTTCATTTTAAGGTCAGATCTTATCCTCTTGCATGTAGAGACCGTATTTTGCATGCCCACTCACCTGCCAGTGGACACTTGGGTCACTTGCACGTGTTAGCTGTTGAGTAGCACTGACCACAAGTGACCACAGGTCTACGAGTGTTTTCTGTTCTTGTGGGAGTTTAAGCACCCCCTTCTTCTACTTAACAGTAGTGAAGAGATCTTAGAAGACTCATTGCATACTTGAAAACTCTGAGTCCCAGAGAGGGTCAGGGCCTTCCCAAGTTCCATATTTGGGCTAGAATTGGGCTTCCACACAGGCCTCTTTCTCCCAGAGCAGTGGGGCCCCTGAGCAGTGGGGCCCATGAGCAGGGCTGCCCTGCCCTGGAGCTCCATTATTTTTCTTTTTTAAAAAAAGATGTTTAAAATTGATGTTAATAAACCTTTATTTTATTCATTTATTTGTCTGTGGTGCGGAGAACTGAACCCCGTGCCTCACACATGCTAGGCAAGGGCTCTACCACCGAGCCCCGGCCGCGGCCCCTCCATCACTTACCACTCAGGGCCTAAAAACACCCTTCTATGAAAAGGTAAAAAAGATCAGATTTGAAATGCCCCCCCCACCCCAGAACTGCACGTGCACACACACACACACACACACACACACACACACACACACACACACACACACCCTAATGTGCCAGGGGCTGGGCGAGTGCCTGGTGCGTGTGCGGTTGGTGTCACACTGTACCATAGATGTCAAGTCTCACCCAGGAGGAGGGGAGTTGGCCCACGTTTTCTTTGCTTCCCCAGCACCTTGTCTTTGGGGACATTTGTCTCCAGTTTGGGGAAGGAATATCTTCACAGAACCTCATTCTCTGCCATAGGGACACTCTGTGCCCAATCCTACTGTCGATCCCCTGAGGGGCAGAGGTGTCTGGTGCCGTCTGGGGGAGACGAAGCAGGTGTGCTGTGGGTTGAATTGTGCCTGCCTTCACCTGCGGAGGTCCCCACCTGCAGCCCTCCCGTGCGACCTCATTTGGAGATATGGTTTTCACAGAGGCTCTTGTTAAATCAAGGTCCTGAGGGTGGCTCTCATATGACGAGCAGCCTTATAAGAAGGGACGTTTGGGCAGACAGACACAGACAGAGGGAAGGTACCATGAACGCACAGGGAGAGGACAATCATTGGCCAGCCAGGGAGTGAGGGCGCAGAGGAACCATCCTGCCCACACCTGTTCTTGGACGTCCAGCCTCCAGAACCGTGAGAAGGTGACTGCCTGCTGCTGCCCCGCGTAGCCGTGCTTCCACCCTGCCGTGGAGGCCTTCCTGGGAACCGGCCAGGGCACGGCGGAGGAAACCAAGTCTCTTTTTGCCAGACTTGTTAAGCTGGGAGAACAGGAACCGGGCGTCTTTCCCATCATGTGGAGAGAAGCTGCCCTCAGAACTGGACAGAGGTGGGGGGGACCGGAGGCCAAGCCTTCCCTATGCCTAGGCCTCGTCCTGGGCCTTCCTCAGCCCTGGGGTCTCAGGGTCTCCCAGCCCCTTTGAGCTGGTTGGGGCTGGGGACTAGGAGAGAGCCTTACCCTTTCCTCACCCACCTCGAGGTTCACGGCTGACAAGAGGAACCTGTATCAGCAAAGCGACGTGCACAGCAAGAGCCTTAAGAGAGGACCTAGGCCTGGGCTGGGCTCAGGGGCAGCGCTCACCTGGCGTGGTGAGGCACTGGGCTCCACCCTCAGCACCACAAAAAGTAAAATAAAGACATTGTGTCCACCTGTAACTAACAATAAATATTAAAAAAGAGAAGACCTAGGTCCACAGAAAACTGCCTATTTTTATGTAAATCTGCTGGAAGAAGTGATGGTGGAGAAACACAGTTGGACAAAAGGGGGCCTGGGATAAGGGAAATGAGCTGGGGGCTCTTATTGAGCTCCAGACAGCTTTTTAAAAATGTTTTTATCATTGTATTTTAATCTACATAATAGTGGGATTCCTTGTGACATTTGTGCATGCATATGACATGATTTGATCAATGTCATGGCCCAGTGCCTCCCTTTCCCCTTTTTCCTCTTCTCCACTGGTCTCCCTATGAGGGTCATTATTTTAATGAGTGCGTTGTAATTATACATAGAAGTGGGTGGGATTCACTGTGATGTACAAGGACAGGGTGGATTTTGTGCCGCGGCACCTCTCCTGGCCCTCCCCTCCTGTTTGATGTTGAAGGGATACAGACTCTGAGAGTGATCACCCTGTGGACCTTGCTTGCTGGGGGAGTTTTATCTGGGTGTGTTTGCAATGGGAATTGGGTGTGGAGTGCTGGCTGTTTTCTAGAAAGGAGGCTTCTGGAGACAGGAGTGCGAATCCGAAGGCCTCTGTTCCTAAGGGTGAAAAACTAGCCCATAAAGACCAGGTGAATCGAGGCATGTGGATTAGGGAAAATCTGCCACAAGAAACATCTTCAGGAGATTTTACCTTTTGTGAACGTGACCTTTTGGTTTTGGACTCCTGGGAGGAAGGTGGAGGCGGACCTGAGCCCCAGAGGACTGAGGAGGATGGGTGACAGCGTGAGAAGGCAGGACTCCAGCTTCAGGTTGGTGAAGTCCAAGCCAAGTTTTGACACTGGTGAAGGGTGGGGGAATACGGAGTGCCCAGGGGTTCCCATCTGTGAGGCCAAATGACGGGAAGCTGCCAGGCATCTCAATTTTTATTGTAATGGAAAAAAATGGCTGCATCCTTTAGGAACTATGGCTTCAAAAATTAGAAGAAAAGCACTTAATTAAGCAATAGATTAAAAAATTTACCACACCATTTTCAGGCCGAAGATGGCCACTTTTTCACTTGTTTTCTTAGGTCTTCATACGTGGTAGTTGGTTTCCTTCCAACAAACTCAATGGCTACTGCTTCCTTATGGGATTGGCCCCAGAGCAGAGAGCAAACCCGAGTTGCCGCCCAGTTGGCACAGATGGAACCAGTGTTCTTGTGTTTGGCTCCCCAGCGTTGGCACAGGCTAGATGTTAGAAGAGAGGTGCAGAAGTTAATTCAGTTGTGACAGAGGACTTCAACTGCAGATTTTAGGTTTTCTTTCTGTCTGTTTGTTTTTTGTACTAGGGATTGAACCCAGGGGAGCTTAACCACTGAGCCACATCCCCAGCCCTTGTTTATATTTTATTTAGAGACAGGGTCTCACTGAGTCGTTTAGGCCCTCACTAAATTGCTGAGGCTGGCTTTGAACTTGTGATCCTCTTGCCTCAGCCTCTCGAGGTGCTGGGATTACAGATGTGCACCACCACACCCGGCCAGATTTTGGGTTTTAATCAGTAGAAAACAGTGTTCAAAAATTGAATATTCCAGAGAGCATAGCAAGCAGTGACAATTGCAAATGCCAAGAATGTAGCAATTATTGGCATTTGAGAAACCGACAAAATACACATAAATAGAGTCATTGTTCCTCCAGCAGGGGGTGCTTTAGGACTGCCTTAACTCAATGTCTGCCTGGTACCAGTCTAAGAATCCATTTGTCTGCACCGGGAGGAAAGTCCCAGGCAGCTGTTTCCCAGGGCTCCTCTACTGTGCTTCCACAAGGAGGGTGTGAGGCACAAGGTTGGCAGCAAGAGCCTGGATGAGAAGTCCAGAGACCATGGCTCCCCCTAGCTCAGCTGCCACGTTTGGTGATCCTGGTCAATGGCCTCCGTTCTCAGATCTGCTTCTTTGGTCTGTAATAGGAAAAAAAAATCTGTGCCCTGGTTGCTACAGCCCTCAGTACTGACGGCATTTATTGCTCTAATGGATATATCCTGCCTCACCAGCTTGGGGTCATGCACCTTTTAATATTCTGTGTGGTGAATTCTGAGCTCATGTCATGGCAGGCCTCTCTCCCTGGGGTGCTCACTGTGGCTGTACTTTGCCCCTTGGAGTGCAGGATGTCACCCTCTCTGGTCAGGTTCCAGCATCACAGCCCCTCATTCATTTGTGTCCTGCAGATGGCCCCTTTGGGGTCCCCTGCTGCAAGAGCTGGGGGTGCTTCAACAGCCTCACGTGAGCAGGGGCTCAGGGGTCTCTTCTGGAAGGCTTCTCAGCCCCCACAGGGCTCCCAGCCTCTTTGCAAGGTGTGGGACGGGCCTTTTCCAACAGGCCTGAAAGGCCCTCCTCTGCTCATCCTGGCCCTTCCTCCGCATCACTGGGAGGAGACTCACTGCTAGAAATGGCTGGAATTTTTAGGTAGAAACTTCTTTTGCTTAGAAGACCTCAAGTCCTGCCTTCAGCTGTGTCTTGCCTGGTGGGCAGAGCGGAGCAGGGTGGCTGGGATGGCTGGAACAGACTCCGGAAGCTGACGTTGCAAGTACTTTGTGTCCCACGGGAGGCTGGCCTGCGCCCTTCCCCTCTGGGCCCCCCAGGGAGCTGTGTGGGGACCGTGCAGGAATCCCAAACTGACTCCTGAGATCCAGGCGGTTTCAGGATGAGCTCTGGGAATCGCCTCCTCCAACAGACACTTCCCTGACTCACATCCTCACTCTTCCTGCAAACTGGAAGCCCCCTGTTCCGTGTATCAGACCCTCTCCTCCTTGGAAGATGAGGGGAGCTCCCACTTTCCCCCACCAAGCGCTGACTGTTTGGGGGGGACAGGTTGGGGAAGCGCGGCCTCTCCCAGCCCTCTCTCCCAGCCCTGCACACTGTTCCCAGTGAGGCTGCAGGTGCAGGGTGGGTGGGGAGGGGCATTCCCTAAGCCCTTCAGGGCCTGGCTAGACCCACCTGGGCAGGCGAGACTTCTGGAGGGAGACGGGGGGTCCTGCTTGTCATTGGGACTCTGCACCTTCCTTGGCAAGAGCTCCTTCCCTAGTGCTCAGTAGGCCCTGCGTGGAGAAGTGGGCGAGGCCAGGAGCCATCTGGGGCCCCTGCTCAGTAAACACCCTGCTCTCCTATGAGGCTGGCCTGAGCCTCCTAGTGTCCCCTGGCGCTGGAAGGAAACCTCATGGCCCACCTGTCTCCCCCGTGGGTGTGGACGGCCACTTCCCAGAGCCCTTGTGCTCCTCTGAGGTTTCTCTTCTGGCATCCATTTCCTCCAGAGCCCGCCTAGCTGTCTCCTGTTCCCTTTGAGTCTGTGAACAGGGTATTTAAAAATAGCCAATCTGCAGCCCTCAGTCTGCTCAGCTCCCATCAGATGGGCCTGGGCTGTGCAGGCCTGTCTGCTGGTGGGCTGTCTTTGTCACCTGTCATAGGTCTCTTCTGTGGCAGCCCTGACCTCCTTCCCAGGCTGGAGGACCACAGATATGGGGCTCAGACATGGACAATGAGCAAAGAGCTGTCCCCGCTGAGTAGCCGGCGGTGGGAATCAGCTCAACACCCTCTTTCCAAAGAGATGGTAGGAACTTGGGGGCTGTGGAAGCCAAACTCTTGGCCATGTCCCCAGTGCCCCAGGCAGACTCAGCTGGCCTGGCGGCTAATGAGACCAGAGTTGGGCCGCTGAATGCAGAGGCTGCATCACCTCCGAAATGTCTCCTCCACTCTCCCCAGCTCGGTCGCCGCCTGTGATTATTACCTCTGTTCCTCCAGCACCTTCCCTCCAGCATCCCAAGTGGATTTGAGATGTCCAGCCCGCACCCACCTCTCCAGTATGGCCACCACCCGTCCTCTCTGCCCTGTCCCTCCCTCCTCAGCTTGGTGCCTTAGACAACACGGTGATGGCTCCTCCAAAGACACTTTCCTTTTCCTGTTCTGTCCTGCGTCTTACGGCCTGACGGATCCCCTCTGCCACTGACCACCTGTCTGCGTCTGTGTGGGAACGGCTAAGGGTGGCTGGGGAAAAGTCACCCGCATGGCATGTGTGACCCCAGCCCCAGCAGACGACCTCACTGTACTCTGCTAACAAATTGACCAACTCCTTTTCAGATCATTATGTCAAAGACTCTCTCTTCAAACCTGTAACGTTCCACTCCTTCCGATTCATGCTCCCATTTCATGGAGAAAGCAGGAGCCATGCCTTGGGCCCACCCTCTCTTCCTGGTGTTGACCGACCTGCACATCTTGGGCAGCCCCAGACTTCCCTCTTGCTAGGATGGAGCTGTCCTTGCCCTTCCCGGGCCTAGCGTCCCCTGCACAGTCACCTTAGCTGCTCCACTGCCACAGCTTCTTGCTCCTGCCTGTCAGTCTCCCTCCCCCCACGGGACAGTTGGTGGGTCCTCTGTGCCAACACCTTTATCTTACACCTATAAGAAACCCACATCTGTCCCCTGAGCTTTGTGTCCTTGCTCAGTCTCATTCCTCAGCTCCCTGTTCAGCAAAGCGACTGGACACAGAGGCCTCTCTGTGCCACTTATTCCTGTCCTCCGGGTTCTCCCTGACCTGCGCGGCTGGACCTCTGTCCTCACCGTGGTGCTTGGTGGTCTCCATGTGCTGAAGCCAATGTCCATCTCGGTCCTCGTCTTACTCAGGGTCACATTTGATGGGGATGGCTCTCTCCTTCTTGCAATATTTTCTTTTGGAAGCTTCTCTGAGGCCTGTTCCCAGGGATTTTCTTCTAACTTCCTAGCTATTTCTTCCAACCATTTCTTTTTGCCTGTCAAATCTTCAATTGATGGAGTCCTCAGACTGCATTTTCTTACTTGTGTGTGGAACCTAAGAATGGTGAACTCTTGGGAGCAGAGAGCAGGATGGTGATTTCCAGGCTCTGGGATGGATGGGGAGCAGGGACACCTTGGCCGAGGCTAAGCCACAGCTAGGCAGGGAAATCAACAGCAAGTGTTTGAGGTGGTGGCTGTGTTAGCTAGATTTGGTGATTGCACATTGTGCTCATGTATCAGCATCACTCTGTACCCATAAACATATGCAATTACAAATTGTCAGTAGCCAATAAAAAGAAATCATGTTGGGATCCCCAGGATGCTGTGTTTAGCCTCTTCTCCTCTGTACTTTGGCCCTCTTCCTAGGGGAGTTTGTCCAGATGGAGTGTTTTCAAGCTCTCTGATCCAGATCCAGACTCCCAAATGTGTGTCTCCCATGTTGGTCTTTACCTGATCCCAGGCCCTGTGTCCACCTCAACCCCAACTTGGGTGTCTAACTGACATCTGTGATAGTTGGCTTCCCAGAGCTCTTCTGTGAACACTGGAGTCTTCAGAGGTGAAGTGACTGGATTGCAAGAGCCGTAACCTCAGCACTGAGTCCATCTATTTTGAATGGGCTGACTGGGTGGTAGCTTTACAAAGTGGGGAGTGGCAGAGGGGGTGGGTCGCTGGGTGCATGCCCTGGGAGAGTTCATCTTCTCTGTGGCCCCGTCTCCCTTCCTTTCTGTTTCTCTGCTGCCTTGAGTGGACTAGCTGTCTTCTACCACTGCCCTTCTGCCATGAGGTTCTGCCTCACCTAGGGCCCAGAGCAATGGAGTAGACCGTCTGTGGACTGAAACTTCTGGTACCATGAGCCAAAATTAGCTTTTCCTCCTGTAAGTTGTTCTTGTCAGGTATTTTGGTCACATTGACACAAATCCTCAAACTACATTTAAACACAACTCGAAGCAGAGCTGTTGGTGCCCACTGGTTCTCAGTAACTCCCCACCTCCTCACAGCTGCTGGCCAGAGTCCAACCTTCAATCCTCCATTTCCTTATTGCCATGTCCAAGTGGTCAGTGTATCCATTGGCTTTACCATCAAACTATCACCCAGAGCATGTCCCCAAATAAGCCCCCAGCCAGACCCTTGTCACTCCTCTGTGGCTGCCCTGTATTCTTCCGGGCTCCAGTTTTGCCCTGGCCCCCCTACTTTCTATAGGGCAGTAAGTGCTTCCTACATAGATCTTGCTGCACAACCCAATAACACCCCACTCCCTGTGCTGGTCACGGCCGAGAGCCTGCCTTGGGCACCGACTCCCCTGGACCGCCTGTTTTGTTTGGTCTGCACCTGTCTCTGGACTCTTCCCCAGTCTCTGGACTCTTCCCCATGATCCTTGGTGGCTGGCTGTGTAGCACCTGTCTGCTGGGCGAGCACCCACACCACTCCATGTGCTGTGTTCCCTTTTCTCCTCTGTGGCACCAGTTATTGGTCCTGTTTGTAGGCCATGTTAGTTTTCCTTTGGGTTGGAAAAGTGGACTTGTGGCTCTGGCTGCAGCGATGGGAAGGCCAGTAACTTCTGAGATTCTTCTGAATCCCCTGCCAATGCAGTGGTGGATTTCCAAGAGCTACGCTACACCTCCTCACACCCTCTCACACCCCGAAGCCACGTGCCATTTGTACCTGCATGCTCTTGGAGGAGAGAGACTGTGCCCGCTGCTCCTGGAGGGGCAGGTGGTACAATCACAGTGGCTGCTACACAGTTGCAATTGCTCTCAGGTGTTTCTCCCTGCTGTGTGGTTACTGACCTGCTTTGATCTCTGACTTGACCTCTTCTGAGACCCAGCAGGACCAGTTCTAAACCATGCCTTCCCTTGAGCTGCTTTGTCCTCTGAAGCTTTCCCAAAGTGTCTCTGGAACCACCTGCATTACCACCTGGAGTGTTTGCCAAAAACAGATTCCCAGGCCCCACTCCAGAGTTGCAAAATGGGGATTGTGTTCCCAGGAACATTCCCAGAAACATTTGTTTGCAGCAAGCACCTCAGGCAATTCTCAAGCATGCTAATTTTCAGGTTTAAACGTTGCTGTCAATGGCTGAAAAAATTCAAGGCACAGGTCTTCATCAGAGCTTGACAGTGTTCTCCTGTGGAAAAGGGGGAGATAATGGGTTTTCTTTGTTTTGGCTTTGGCCAAATGCAGGAAGAATGACTGCATTTCTTAAGTCCACATCTTGAGCTCATACCACGTACCCTGCGGAATTTGATGGTAACTGCCATCAAGCCACCTAACTTGGGGGAAGGCACAGTGGAGGAAGAGAATGACTGGTGAGTTTTTCCTCCCTCCTACACCTTCAACTGATGACTCAAATCATCTGTCCATCCACCCGTCCATCATCCATCCATCCATTATCCATCCATCATCATCCATCCATCATCCATCATCCATCATCCATCCATCCATCCATCATCCATCCATCATCCATTATCCATACATCTGTCATCCATCCATCATCCTTCATCTATCATCTATCCATTCATCTATCCATAATCCATCCATCCATTTCCCCATTCATCTATCCATTCATTATCCATCTTCCATCCATCATCCATCTATCATCCATCCATCATTCATCTATCCATCCATCATCCATCCATCCATCCATCCATCCATCCATCATTCATTCATCCATCCATCATCCATCCATCCACCCATCCATCATTCATCATCCATCATCCATCCATCATCCATCTATCCATCCATCCATCCATCCATCCATCCATCCACCCACCTCTTTCAACTAGGAAAAGGGCTCTGCATGTGCTGTAACAAGAACAAGCTAAAAGGAAGCAAATGTCTCTTCTTTACATGGATATCTTCTTTTGAAATTTTTTATTTCACTTTTTTCTAACAGCAATATAGAAACAATCATAAAAATAAAATTGTCCATCGATTATGTAATAGCACTTGGTATTGCTACAGGGGTAGGTCAAGCCTGCCCAGGCCCTTTAGGCCTCTGTGATGGCTACTGAGCCTACGAAGGCATCGGACATGACCACATGTGACAGCACAGTGGAGACTTGGTGGGTGTTTTACATCCTGGTGGGGGGGCACAGATGGCTCATGGATGAATCTGCAAACAGCACTGTATACACATGGTAAGCCAGAAAGTCAGGGACGGAGGCTGGACCCACCTGGCTGCCACACAGCAGGGACTCACAAAGCTGAAGGAATCGGTCAGTCGTGGGCTCACTGTGGAAGGCAGGTGCTAACCGGTGTGGGACACACACGGGGAAGCACAGCTGTCTTTCCCTGCACTTCGCAGACCTCCACCTCCCCTTCTATCCTAGAATAAAATTCTCTTGGGATGAACTAAACAAAGTAGCTGAGACATCTAAACTATCCCCAAACCTCTGTCTGGGTCTTAACTTCCTTCCAGAGAACAAAGGTAGGGGCCCCGCTGGGCCACAGAGCACTGACCACGTCATCTCTGTCACTCCGCTTTCCTTCACTCCAATTTTTTCAGTTACTCCAATGACTGATTTCTAAGAAGAAAACCAGTTATGTATATATTTTTTCTGAATGTGGGGTGGGTTTTCCTGTGTGTTCTCTGCAGGGTGGGTGGGTGGGTGATGGCCTGCAGGACCCACCGGTGTGGAAGGAGGTGGCAGGAGGAAGTCCTCTCAGGACCTGGCCGTGCTGTGTGCCCTCCAGGAAACCTGCCAGACAATCCTTTGGTATTTAGGGTCAACAACAAGTCCTGGCTACGCTCGTCTACCTTCTTTGGGTCTCCCTGAAGTCCCGGGAAGACACCACATGCTCTTCTTGCTACCTGGGGCCCCTCATTTGCTCTTCCCCATTTCAGTCCCCCCAACACAGCTCCTACCAGGTGGGCTGTGGGGGCGTGGACGTGGCCTGCAGAATAAGGACCTGGAACATGAGAGTCAGGATACTTAAGGGTGGACACCGGTGGTGACCCCAAGGGGCCACCATCTGGGCACAGCTCTGCCTCCCACTCAAATACTCTGGATCAAAAAGTAGGAAGACAGGGTGGGGGCTGGGCAGTGGAGGGGGTGGGCAGTTTATGGTCTGGCAAAGCATCTTTGGATTCAAGGTGGCTGACCTCTCTATGCATGTTCACAGTGATTTCACACCTTCATAGTCTACAGCCGTCGGGCAGCCGTGTGACCCGAGGACAGTTATTCTCCTGCCCCAGCTTCACTTTGCTCCTTTATTCATGAGAGGACTCTGCCAGATGCCATCAAATATATAGAAACTCCTGCCCCTGGGGACACCCTGTGGCATGTGGTGGTGACCAGGTGACTTCACCAACCTGCTCCCTACTTGCCCACCCTCACACTTCCTGTGGGAGAAGCTCTTAAAGCCAAACCCCAAGCTCTGTGCTCGACCTGCTCAACTGGCTTCCAGTTTGGACGAGAACCAAACAGTTATAAACAAGTTGGCAACACGTTAGTGTAACAGTCTATTCAATTAAAGTGAGCGGCTGAGCTCAGACACTGTCTCAGAGGAGGCCCAGGAGGGGCTTCTG
Source organism: Ictidomys tridecemlineatus (assembly GCF_052094955.1). NCBI lineage: Eukaryota > Metazoa > Chordata > Mammalia > Rodentia > Sciuridae > Ictidomys > Ictidomys tridecemlineatus. Next base: position 6,094,201 of record NC_135490.1, on the reverse strand, counting down.
GGCTCCCTGGAGGCCTCTGTTGTGCACCCTCTGGGGAACTCAGTGATGGGTGACCTGTTCCCTACCTGCCTGGCCCAGTCGCCAGCCACCTCCTAGGTGCTCTCCAGCTGTTGGTGGTGCACGTGGCCAGGGGAGGCAAGGGGGCCCCACCCCAGCCACACAGGTGTACACCTAGCACACATCCCCACACACTCAGCAACAATTTACCTGGCCTCACGGTGCCCAAGACTGACAGCAGCCCAGGTGGTGCCACCAGGGCACTGGCTTCTGCCAGGCCAAGGGTCCTACGTTCCAGCACCACGTCCTGCTCTTCTTTCTGGTTTTCCTTTCCTGCTGGGTCCCTGTCAAGGCTGCTAAGTCACCAACCCAGGGCGGCTTTGAGCCAGGACTTGGAGGGTGGCAACGGTGTGAGCTGGGTGCTTCTAACACATCTGATCGCCCCTGGGGAGAGCCTTCTATAAGAGAGGCCAGCTTTGGGGGCTCCCTTGGGTGGTCCCAGTTCATAGCACCAGCTACCCAGGAGGGGGACTGAGGTGGAGCACCGGGGACCCTGCCCACGGAGCTTCTGCACACTCAGGGTGCTGAATAAGAGCGGGCCAGGAGACACTGGGGCCCAGGGCTGGGCCTCCCAAGAGCACCCGCCCTCCACCAGGTCCTGGGGGCCTGCCCGGGGACCCCACTGGGTAACTGCCCAGCCCAGCTCCCTCCCTCTGGGGTCCTCTGCCCCTCTGGGGCTTCTCAGCAGAGAGAGAACCTCCGGGAGTTGATGTTCATCTTGGTGACCCCAATGAGCTTGAGCGGCGTGGAGAGGCTGAAGGAGGAGGCGAGCGGGGAGTCGCAGAAGAGGTCCGACAGCTCGTCCCGCTCCTCCAGCTCGTAGGTGGCATCGTTGAGCATCCTCCTGTGCAGGCGGCAGGTCTGCTCGATCTTGAGCTTGTTGATGTCGCCTCGCAGGCGCATGAGCTGCCTGGCCAGCTGCTGGTCCTGCAGCCGCATCTCCGCCTGGAAGGGACGAGGGAGGGGTCAGCAAGAGCGGTGGAGGTGGCGGCTCCTGGGTCCCTCACATGCACAAACACCTCCTCTGCAACAGTGCCTGACACTCAGGCACTTGGTCCCTCCCCTACCAGGAGTCCTAATGGATGTCTTGGGTCATTGAATGGTGCATCTAGAAACAGCAGCAGCTTCTGGGCTCAGGTGACAAAGGAGGGTGTGTTTGTCCAACCCAGCTTTGTGCTGGGCAAGTTACTACCTAAATCCTTCTCTTCTGAGAGAGGTGCATGTAGTCCTGGCTTAAAGATACTTCCAGCTGAGTACCGTGGCACACGCCTGTAATCTCAGGGGCTCAGGAGGCTGAGGCAGGAGGATCACAAGTTCAAAGCCAGACTTAGCAACTTAGGGAGACCCTAAGCAACTTAGCCAGACCCTGTTTAAAAAAAACAGTCTGGGGGTGTAGCTCAGTGGTTAAGAGCCCCTGGGTTCAATCCCTGGTTCCAAACCAAACCAGTCCAAAAACCCTTCCAGTTCATTCCCACAGTTTAGCGATATATTCAGATGCAGCAAGAGGATGAAGAAAAGATGAGAAGGACAAACCCCGAGTTCAGGAGGTGGGAAAGAGGAATGTAATGGGGGGGATTTAAGGGCTCTAGGTCATATGCTGGGGGGCTGGCAGCTGCTATGTTATCCTTTAAATGTCCTTGAATGCTGAAATATTTAATAAAGTTTCAAGGGAATTGAACGTGAAACGAGGTGACTATCTCTTACTGTGAACCAGGCATTGTTCTGGCCCTTTGGGTGTACTCACACACATCAAGGCTCCTCCCTGCAGCCCATGGAGTAAAACGCCATCGTGGGTAGGGAAGTAGAGGCACGAGAAGAATCCCTGTCAGGTCGCAGAGTCCCCCATTAGCGGAGCTGGTCAGTGACTCAGTCAGACTCCATGACCCCAAGGACTGACCGCTAAGTTCCGCCTCCGAGGGAGAGCTGGAGCGCGCATGGGACGTGGAGCTGGCTGAGTGGCCTGTGACCCTGTGGGAGGCTACAGTGATCTGAGTGCCTCCGTGTTTCCTGATGAGGAAGGGACATGATAACTCTGCACGTGACCCCAGATTCCAAAATCCATCTCCATGTGGAAACTGTGGGACCCCCACGGTCCCAGAGGCACCAGCAGGGCAGCGTGAGCCTGAATTTTATGAGCCAGGGTGTTCAAGCTCAGGGGCTCAGTGTGTCACTCGGCTTCACAATTGTGACATGGCAGAGCAAGAGTGGGGCAGGATATCGCCAGGCTTAGAGGAGTATTTTCCATTTAGTGTCACCAAGACGGGCCACAGGCTGCCCCTACTTGAATTGAGGTCTGATTCCTTCTCACAATTCACTCTGCCTACACTTGCAAGTGGTTATTATTGTTTTAGCATTTTGGGGTCCTATGTGGCCCACCTGGTGCTTGAAGCCAAATGAGACTCCAGAGGGACCCTTCCTAATTTGTGGTTACGCAAATTAAAGCCAATGTCCTCACCTTCCTCTTCGAAAGTTGGGAATACGAGGCGCTACTGGGTAGAAAAATGTGTGACCTCACGAGGACTCATTTTCCATGTACCTTACAGATCTCGTTTCCTGATTTCATGGGTGAGAAGCATCAAGAGAGAAAGCCTTGACTTCACCTGAGGGTCAACAAGAATTGGGATGGATGCTCATAGTCCCACTCCCGAGCTCAGTTTTCAATCCTCGGGCATCGCAACTCAAATTCTTTGCCAGTCAGGAATCCTAATGATTTAGAGTAGCACCAGATTGAGGGTGATGGGCTGCCACAAGTGGCTGGTCATCTACTCATTTTCTGTGAAGCCCCTAATATGCTGGGGACTGGGTGCACCCTCTCTGACGGAGACAGAAGTTGGACCTGTCTGAAGACACTGTCCACACCTCTGCCTTCACGCCACCCTCAGGAGCCTGGCTTTTCCTGCTTCTCGTAGGAGTATTTTGGAATTTGAAGATAGATCTCCTTGGAAAGAGAGGAACCCTGTGGTTTAGCCTCAGGAATTGGATCTTTGTTCTGAAATATCCTTTAACACTGGAGAATTTCAGGTTGGCCAAGTGTCTGAGAGGAGCTGTGAGACACCGCCTGCAGGGGGCAGCAGAGAGCAGGGAAAGGTTATGTTTCAGCAGCCTGGGAACGTGGCACTCAGGTCCCAGGGGCTGGCCCCAGTGCAGTGGCCCCTCCAGGGCTCCTGTCCTCCTGGGGCAGCAGATGCAGGGCTTTATGGCTTGGGTGAGAGCCCCTCTCCTGCTGGCTCAGTGGCTTTGGGCGAAGCCACTAATGCTCCCTGAACCTCTGTCCTTTGCCTCTCGAAGGAGGCATGGAAGAGACAAACTCAACACTCCATGAATATGAGCCTCGATGGCCAAAGGAGGCGGGCACTCGCCAGCTCTCTAGTGCCCCAACGCAGGTCCGGACTCAGGACCAGGCCAGGGCATCCCAGGCTTAATCTCTCCTTTAACAGGCTGACCACTGGTCCTGGCCCCTGAGGGTGACTTCCCTCCCCTCTCCCAGGTGGCCTGCTGTCCTCTGGGGATGAGGCACTTGCTGGACTCTGAGAGGACACCCATCTCTCCAGCAAGCCTGACCTTGGCACTTGGTGAAAGGAGGTGAGATGCCACTGGTCAGGGGCTCTCAGCACTTTGTAGGGAGATGGTGGGTGCCCCAGGTGTGGAGGAAAGGAAGGTGGCCCCCGGCAGGGCTGGAATGTGATCTAGGCTCGATGGTCACCCACAGACATCGAGGCACACAGGAGGCACCAGGCACACAGGAGCCCTCCGAGGACAGCCGGCTGGCTGTTTCTGCAGGTGGAAGGTGAACCCGCCCAGGGCGGAATTCAGTCACAAACAGTGTCATTGAAGGGCTCTGTCAGAGGAGAGGAGCATCCTCACTCCCAAGCAGGCGAGGTGAGGTGAGGAGGTGAGGGGGAAGGTGGAGAGGAAATTCAGAGAGCAGAAAGTGCCCCAGGATGCGTCCCTCATGGGTGTGGGTGTGGGTGGGTGGGCTCTTTGCACCTACTGTCTCCTGAGGGGGGAGAGGAGGAGCTGCATCTGCCTTGGGGCAGGCAGGGATAAAACCAAGGCTGCAGAAGACCCGGGAAACGGCAGGCTGACCCTCAAAACAATCAGACAGAATTATCGTAGGACCCGCAGCTTCACCTTGGGGTACAGATGTAAGGCATCCGCAGGTGGGGACTCCAGGAGGAGTGTGCACCCCACGTTCACAGCACCCCAGGTTCATAGCAGCATTAGTCACAACTGCCCCAAGGTGGAAGCAACCACCTTGCTGGAGAGATAAGCAAGTGTGGTCCCTCCATGCACTGGACACATTCAGCCTTAACAGGAGGGAGTTCTGCCGCCTGCCACAGGGGTGAACTTGAAGACACTGTGCTAAGTGACGTAGGCCAGTCACTCAGCACATGATGCTGTGATGGTCCTGTTTATACAGAGTAGCTAAAGTGACCAAACCCGTGGAGCCAGGGAGCAGAGAGGGGCTGCGGGCCTCGGGAGGGGTCTGGGAGCTGGAGTTTGGTGCAAGCTGCGTTGCTTAGAAAGTCCTGGCTGGCACCGACTGGTGACCGAGAACCCCAAGGTGGAGGCTGTTTGCACCTATACTGGCCCAGCCTAAGAGCTATAATTAGCCTCTGATTGATGCTGAGAAGAGCCTGGGAACAAGACCCAGGCCATTTCTCAGTGTGTGAAGGGTCTGAGCACTCCTTTCCTTCCCGACTGGGTAATGAGACTTCATTCCTGAACTTTGCAAACGGTTTTTGCAACCCATCTCAGGATTTGTTCTGCTCTGCGTCAAGGCCTGCCCTATTGTGACAATCGGCATCACGTAGGGGTTCCACCTAGAGGCCCCGGTGACAGTGTTACTTGCTCTTGGTTTGGTCTCTGGATTAATGCTAGGAGGAGGAAGGCAGGCGGTGTGGTTAAAATGAGAGTTGAATTTCTGGGAGAAATGTAAAAGAAAAAAAATTCAAAGTTTCCTAGAAACCAAACCAGGTCTGTGAGTTCATTTCTGGGGGACATGAAGGACCTCAGAGGTCCTCTGCATGTTTCACGGAGCAGAGCTGCCTCTTGCACTGGGTGATGTGTTCTGCAGCCTTGGCGCAGGCTGTGGGCAGGAGGCTAACACGCCTGTTCCCATCCCCTGGGCTGGCTCTGTGGGACAGGAAGGAGCCAGCCAGGCAGCTCCTCTGTCTGCGCCAGGCCTCTTGGTCTCTCCCCGCTGAGGGGGTCCTGTGCTGGGACCAAAGGGTGGGGCAGAAAGCAGGAGACCCTTCAGGACTGCAGAGAATACTCTGGAATGAAATTCTACCTTTAGATAGTCTTTGATTTTTCACACTTGGAACATTCTAGATCGAAATGCTACATTGGGGGTGCAAGGTGGGATAATGCATTCTGAAGAGCCCTTAGGTCTGCTGCCTCCAGGCCCAGTACAGTGGGAGTGGGACCCTCTGCAAAAGGGGAAAGTCACCCCCTCCTATCTCATCAGATTGCACCTTGGATGTGGAGGGATGCGTGCCTGGAAGCTACACCAGAGAGGGAGAGCAGGAGAAGGGGGGCTGCTGTGGACCAGGAGAGGACCTGAACAGACACTTCCCCAAAGAAGACATACAAATGCACAATGTGTATGCAAAAAATGCTCACCACCACCACCACTGTCAGGGAGTGCCAATCCAGACCTCCATGAGCTAGCCTCTCACCCCAGTCAGAATGGCTATGAGAAAGACAAATAATAATTGCTGGTGAGGGGGCAGAGATCGGAGAACTCATACACTCTGTGGAGCTATAAATTAGTATATCCATTATAGAAAGCAGATGGAAGTTCTTCCAAAAACTGGAAATAGAACTACCACCTATGTTTAGGAATCCCACTCCTGGGCATATATTCAAAGAAAAAAAATCATATCAAAGAGATACCTATACTCCCATATTTACTGCAGCACTATTTACAATAGCCAAGGTACAGAATCAATTGCAATGTCCAACAACAGATGAATGGATAAAAAATGTGGTATATACACACAGTAGAATATTATTCAACGATAAAAAGGATGAAATCCCGTCATCTGTGGTAACATGGTTGGAATTACAGGGCTTTAAGGAAATAATCCAGAAAGACAAACACCACATGTTCTCCCTCATTTGTGGAGGCTAAAAAAATTGATTTCCTAAAAGTAAAGAGAATGGAGGTCTCTAAAGGCTAGGAAGATGGGGGGGATAGAGGGAGACAGTTCGATGGGGAGGGGGGATTAGTTCTAGAGTCCTGTAACACAGAAGTGACAAAAGTATTCCACGATTTATTACACATTTCAAGACAACTAGGAGAGTTTGTGTTCAGAACACAAAGACTTGCTAATATTCAAGGAGATGGAAATGCTAATTCCTTTGATTTGATCATTATGTACTGTAGACATGTATTATACAACTGCACCCCATCAATAAGCACAAGTATTATATGTCAATTTTTAAAAATAACATTTGTCAGAAAGAAATTGTCCAGGTAAGAATAATACCTCAGGCTGAACAGCCCCTTCTGAGCCCAGGAACCACCAGAACTGGACTTTGTATTAGAATAATAAGTGTCCCCTTTTCAGAGAGAGATGAGTTCTTGGAAAGAGGACAACTCAAGTAGTCTTTGGAGAATAATATTCCAAACCCGGGTTGGGACCATGGCTCAGTGGTAGAGTGCTTGACTAGCACACGTGATCCACTGGGTTTGATCCCAAGCACCACATAATAAACAAACAAACAAACAAACAAACAAATAAATAAATAAAGGTATAGTGTCCATCTATAACTAGAAAAATTTAAAAAAAATACCCCAAGCCCCAGGAGTTGGGAGAATGTACCGAGTGAGCAGAAAGTGCATTCATGCTCCTTTGCCAGGGCAGCAACTAGTTCTGTAGTTTGGGCTCTGAGCTTGGGCAGGTCTGAGTTCAAATCCCTGTTCTGCTGGGCCCATTTCTCAGCCTCTGTTCTCCCCTTTAAAATGGGGAGAGTAATAGGCCACCAGCAGCCACCAGGGAAGATGGCTGTATTAAATGATGTGACACTGTGACCCTCCACCACTCAGCACCTGCAGTCTCAGGGTCCCCGTGGTCACTGCCCTTGGGCTGCTCATCCTCATTGTCCCTTCCCTGCTAGGTAGGGTTTACAAGGACAAAGCCCAGGAGGATCAGGTAAATCGCTTTCCTAAAGCCACACATTTGAGGCCTTCTCCACTCCACCCTCAAGCAGTTACTGGGCCAGCTGCAGGGGTGTCACTTGTGGGTACTCACCCCAACACCACCCAGAGGTGTAGCCTGAGCTTCCAGGGAGGGAGGGCCAGCGGGATGTGTCCTTAACAAATGCCCTGGTGCAGGTCCTAAGGCTGTTTCCTCCTGGGGGTGGGGGACTCCATGAAGGCAGGACCCTGTCCCCCCGCCGGGGCCCACCTCTCCCCAGCACCAAAGGGGAACAAGGGATTGGAGGAAGGGCCCCACCTGCCTCCCGCGGCCCAGGTTTGCCTGGGGCTGCTCCATGGTGAGCTCTCCTTGCTTCCCAGGATGAGGAAGGGGTGCGGGCAGGGCCTTGTGATGGGGATCCCTGTCACCCCGGTGGCCAGCAGTGCCCAGTTTATCACTCTCGGGCCCGGAGGGCACTTCTGGGGATTGAGGGCCTGGGTTTCTGAGCTGCGTTACCTGTGGCCTACAGGTAAGGGCTGCACTGGTGGGACCCAGAGGAGCCGGCGCTTTTCTTTCTTCAGTCTTTTATTTTTAAAGCCTTTCGCCCCTGCAGTGCATCCACCATACTCCTATTTAGAATTCTCAGGAGCTACAAAAAGCAGAAAGAATGACACCACCACCCAGAAGGAGAGTCCCCGAGGACGCCGCCTGCTTCCTTGGCTGGTGCCCTTGTTTGTGAATTCCGTAATAACTCCCAGGAAGCCCCATCTGCCCAAATGACAGGGGTCTCCCTCCTGTGGTGGCTGTCTGAGAGCCCTAGGTGTCACTGAGAAGACACAGTCTAGGCGGAGGGTGCCTGGACTCCCCCTGTGGAGCCTGTCCCCTGTGGGCGGCTCTGTGTTGCTCTTGTCCTCAAGGAGAAACAGGCAGGGGGCCCCCCTAAGGGTTATCATGAGTCATTGACCTTTTACAAGTATCCTGTTCTGAAATCAGGAGGGACGTGCAGGCTTTTGCCAGCTCAGGCCCCGATGACTTGCATGGCCCAAAGCACCTGGAGAGGCCTGGTCTGGGTGCAGAGCCAGGTGGCCTGGGGCTCCATCTGCTTAGCCTCTCTGTCCCTCAGACCTACAATCTTTCTGTGCCCCCCTCTTCTCCTCTGTAAAGTGGGGACAGCAAACACATCTAAGGCTTCCTAGGGGACACTGGGAAGGTTCACTGGAACCACAGAGTGACATGGCTGGCACCACATTCCTCGCCTCCATACATCACGGCGAGTGAGACCTGTCATTTGGCTGGGCCGGTCAGCAGACAATTCTGGCTTCAGGGGGCAGGCCCTGGACACAGCAGGGCTGTGCTTGCCAAGCAGGCAGCACGGGCAAGAGAGGATGTGCTGGGAGAGGGCTCCCGGGCACCCCGGCTGTGACCGCAGGGCGCCGGCTGGGCCAGGTCTCAGGCCTCCTGCCGCGCAGACCTGCCGTGACTAACACCGCCAGACTTCTTTTCCTTTTTTCTAACAACTATAAACACCTTCTCAGGAGCTCCGTCTGCAGGGATTAAACACCTGCGTGAAACTGAGAGAAATGTCTGTCCACACCCAAGGATTCTCGCCTGGAAGACGGCCCAGGAGGAAGCCGGGATGTCTTGTTCAGATTCTGGCACCCGCAGAGCTGGGGGAATGCTGTATTGCCCTGGGCTTTAACTCCAGGAACTTCTGAGCACAACTACAGAGACAAGATGTTGGCCACTCAAGGCCAGGCCCTAGAGCTGGCTGCTGACCCCAGCCCAGTTAGGGGCCTAGGTGAGATGTCCTGAATTCCACGCTCAGCTTGGGGTGGAGGCTCCAGGGTCAGGCACTGCCCCACCCCACCAGGCCACTCAGTCAGAAGCTGGGAAGCTGGAGGCTGGGACCCCTCCGGCACCCAGAGCAGCCAGGAACCAGTAGAGGTGCACAGTGGCCACTTACTGGACCCCGAGTGGCTGTCCTGGGAATGGTGAGGTTGGACCTCAGCCTGGAGGAGTCCTTGCTGCCCCACCTGCCACAACCAGGTGGTCACTAGGTCTCTAAATCCACTCTGAGCCAAAGTCAGGCCTTAGCTGAGAAATCACCCTAACAGGCTCCGAGGGCTCCACCTTCCTCGAAGCCCCCGTGCAGAAGTGGAAGGGAAGTGGACTCTGCCCGCAGGTCCCCGGGTGTCCTAGCAGTGAAAGCCTGGAGGGATTCAGGAGGGAAGCCTGGGGGAGCCTCGGGCCCTTCCTAGCCTTGGAAGCCCGTCGCGCTCAGGCTGTCCCTCTCAGCTGGCCTTGCAGGAGCAGGGGGAGGCAGAGGTTGCTCCCAGACCCAGCGCTGGCTGCTCCCAATGGTGCTGGTTGACAATAGCCTCCCTGGAATGCCAGATGGTCAGGGGACAGTTTAGGGGCCTGCCCTCACTGAACCCCAAACTTTCATTAAGTTGGGGGTGTTTGGCATCATACAGGAAAAACCCCACATGACTGACTCACAGCGCTTCAGTCCCTGGAGTAAAGTCAAATTCACATACAGGCGAATGGGAGGCCCAAATAGGGTAGGAAAAACTTGATTCCGGGCTTACATTCAGTACAGTACCGTAGAGGTTCTGCAAGCCTCTTTGGATGTGTTAAAAATAGGTGGATTTTTAAAGGCACCTTCAATGATGATCAGAGGATGAATCAGAAAACCAGTGGCATGGAGCTTTGTTTTGGTTGAGGCTTGAAGACAGGAGGACGTGTTCGAATGAGAACTGTCCACCTCAGTCAAAGGGTTTTACAAGTTGCCTTTGTTGCCGAATTCTGGGGCAGGCAGAATTTTGGGTCAGAATCGCCTGCCTCTGGTCTGCATCGCGGCTGCTGCTGGCCAGCGCTCCTGGACCACTTGCTTTGTGACGCTGTGAGTTCGCTCACTGAGGCCTCTGCACTGGTTGAGTGCTAAGCCACATGGGGCAGATATAGCAGGGACAGGACTTGAAGCTCAAGCTTGGGGACCCCTAGGTTTGTCCCGTGTGGTGCCTCAGAGGTTCCCTGGCACCAGGCTAAGCCTCCCTTCATTCCTTGATACTCAAAATGTGGCCCATGGAGCAGCCATAGAGGTTACCTTAGAGATGTCGATTCTGAATCAGGGGGAAACAGAATCTTCATTCTACAAAGAGACCCAGGGAGAATTTGAAGGCCGCTGCTCTCTGGACATACCCAGTGAGTCCTCTGCCATTGAGCTGCATCACCTGCCGCACCCCCTGCCTCTCCCATAGCGTTCTCCTCCCAGTGGTGATTGTGAGTCTGACTCTGGCTCTGACACTTACCAGTCATATCATCTGTTAAAAGCTTCAGTTACTCAGCCCTGGGGACCAAATTAGTCCTGGCAAGGAGTGCTCTGCTGTCCACCCAAGGGTCCCTATCTCCTCGTTCCCCTCAGGTGCTCTTGGCCAGCATCTCTGGGTGGGGCACCTCCTGCCACTTTGCTTACAGAGTTCTGGCAAGAGAAAATAGCTTGCCCGGTGGGTCTCAGCTGATGTTCTCAGCCCCGGCTGCACAGTGGGAGCAGGTGAGAGCTTTGAAAGCTATGGATGCTGGGCACCACGCCCTGGAACTTCATTTGGTTGGTCTGGGGTCTGACTGAGGCTTTGGGAGCCTCCAAAGGTCCCCAGGTGGTTATAAACACAGTCAGGGTTGCAAGACATCTCTGTCTGAAGATGACAGCACAAGCTCTAGGAAAATCCTCACTGGTTTACACACAGAAGAGTCCTTCTCTACCCTCTGCTCCAGAGGGGGCCCGTGAGGAATGTGAGTGTATTTAGAGAGAAACCGCCTCTGCTTTCAGAAGCAATGAACCTCAAAAGAAGCTGAAACCGACAATTGCATCCTTGATTAATGAGAATATTTTTTGTTCTTCTTTATGAAAACAGATCAAAGCAGCTTAGCCTCAGGAATTCAAAGAACACTTTCAGGGTCTGTCCTGGGGCACAGCATGTCCACCTCTCACCTCTTATATCCCCACAGGCACCCTGGGGCCACAGAGCAAGAATCCACAGGTGCCTTATCTTCCACGAAAGCCAAGAGCCACGCACACTCCAGTTACCGGTTAATCACACGTAACAGAACCCTGGGTCCTGAGCAGCATTCTCAGCATCAAGGACTGAGACCAAAACAGTCCCTGATCCATCTGATACCTGAGTCCCAGAGTCCCTTACCATCCCAAACCCCAGTTCATGCATTTTAGTCCATAATGCATTCCAGGCCCCACAGGATTCTGGTTTTCAGGATTCTGCAAAGCAAACTGAGTGGGCCTCTGTAGGCCTTGTTGCCCTGGGAATTACTAGTGACTCTGGATGGTGGCTGGACCTAGACTCCTGGCTCCCTGGGGCCAGATGGCTGGACCTGGCAGGTGCTACCTGGGCCTCAGAGACAGGAGGACAGGGGTTGAGAGCTTGGGGAGGCTTAGACTCATGCCTGCCATGTTGAGAAGCCACTGTGCTGGGACCGGTGATTCTTCCCTGGGGGAAGGCAGCACCCAGCTCTGCACCCTCACCCGGTTTCTCAGGCTGAGATTCACTGCACACCGTGAGATTCCCACTGGAAATCTGTTTTGCCCAGGGGCAGGAAAAGGGCTAAGCAAAGGGCTCTTTGCTTACACTCAATCCACCCGGAAACCGTCCCTGCCTCAACCTCTGGGCAAGCTCCTATTCAGCCTCCTCACCAAGCCTCTACCCCACACATGATCAGGCGCACATCCCTTGGCAGCTCCTGCACACCACACGTCATCAATACAGCACTTTACACGCTGGGCCTCAGTACTCACAGCCGTTCCTTGCACAGGACAACCCCCAGACCCAGGGCCCCTCCTGTAGTCAGTCCACCCCAGGTAGCCTGCCATGCAACCCAACAGTAGCACTCGGGGAGGGAGAGCAACCACTGTCTTGGTAAGTGAGTGGTCATAGGAGGTGTGGGCAGCTGGGACAGATGGCAGGGGAGGGGGCTTCAGAGGGCAGGTAAGCTCCAGGCACCCACTTAGCAGTCCAGGCAGGACAGCGAGGCTCTGCCAGTCGGGGGAAGGGTACAGATACCCTAACATGGGCTCGGATCCTCATGGACACAGCTTGATTCCTCCACAATGTCCAGGATTAATGGCTGATTGACACAGCCCCATGCAACCAGAGAAATAAGATCTTCCTTTGTCAAATAGGAAGATTACAGATGTGCAAGTGGTGGGTCTATTAAGATGGGAGGTCCAACACATGATGGGGGAGAGGAGATAGAAACAGAGAGAAACAGAGGGACACACAGAGACAAAGAATGACATCCTCTCTTTTCTGGGGACTTCTGTGGGGGCAGCCACTCACCAGTTCCTTCCTGAGCCAGGTTATAGCCTCATCGATACTCTGGAAGCCTTCCAGCTTGCCAGGGGACCTGTCGCCCTGGCTGGTGCTCCCGGCAGGCGGGGGGTGCTCTCTGGGCTCCCTTGGGGGCAGCAGGGGCTCCCCGCCCCCACACTCTCCCTGCTCCAAGCTCTCCTCGGTGGCCGTCTTCTGGAAGGGCCACGTCTGCTCCTCCAGCCTGGCCTGCCATTCCAGGTAGGAGGGCCTGCGGGTCTCCAGCCTCAGCTTCTCGGTGAGGGCCTTCAGGCTCCGGAGGTGGTCATCAGGAGGCGAGGCGGCCCCTGCCAGCCCCTCTTCCTCACCCACTTCCTCCACTTGGATCTCGGGCACAGACATTCTGCAGTCTGCCCTGGCAGCCAGACCTGGCAGCTGGCGAGGGGCTGTGTGGGAGGCTTGCTGGGCGATGAGGCTGGGTCCTGCTCTGGAAGGGCCTCATCCAGCTGGGGCCGTGCCTCCAGAAGGCATTGCAGAGGCCGGGCGGCACCCGGAGCTGAGGGACCGTGGGCTGAGCCCCAGGGAGGGCCTTTCAGAGCAGCTGCGGGGGTTCGAGGTCTACGATTCGTCCCAGAAGCCTGTGGGTGCCATGCTTCGCAGAAGGCAGGAACAGACAAGCACTGGCAGGATTCTTCAGGGGCAGCCTTTGCCAAGGAGATCTGTCTGTCCCGAAGGTGTGCGCAGAGCAGAGACGGGCCAGAAGCTCACCCTCCCCAGGAAAGGCAGGTGGTGCGGGCCCTGCAGGAAGAATGAGAACACTGTCAGTCTGACCCCTCCCCAGCTGCTGGGTGGAGGCACGTCCACACTCCAGGAGGGGAAGGAGGCTCAGAGAGGTCCAGTGACAGGGCTTCCGCTTGCTAGTCCAGGACTAGAGGTGAGACGACCACTTTAAGTTGGTGCAGAGAAGCTGAACAAATTGGGCAGCACTACAATCCCCCCACCCCCGTGTTATCTCACTTAATCCTCACAGCAAGTCTGGGGAGATTAGTTTGTGTCCCCATTTGACATGGGAGGACCCCAAATCCCTAAGAGGCTAAACGCCGCACTGAGACAGAACTCCCGCAGGGAGACAAGACCAGTCACTTGAATCTGAGGGCACAGGTCTCCCCTCTCAGTGACAGCTGCCTGAGGGTCCCCAGAGCCAGCTGCCAGGCCAGTGGAGCCCCACGCAGACTCAGGTGTGCCTGCACCGTGCAGGAGCTGCTGCCCTCGGCACCCCTCCCTGAGCACAGGGCCGGCTTCCTCCACCCTCAGCTTCCTCCACCACCGCCTGACCTCACCCCCTCAGAGAGGACGCAAATAAGTCTGCAGCTGCACAGGGGAAGCTGGACGGTGAAGCTGAAGGAAGCTAGTGACTCAGCCTTCCAGGACGGTGGCTCTCAGGTTTACCTAAAGTGCCCACACAGCAGCGCCACCTCCGCCAGGCTCCAGCTGCCACCTGAGTTGGCCTCCAGGACCTAGTGCGGGATATAAGCCAAGGCTCTGACCCCATCGTGCCAGGGTGGGTAGGTTATAGTTAGACACCAGCCTTCTGGTGTGCCTGTGTGTTCGGGGAATGAGCAAGGGTAG